>NC_083719.1:173189928-173814928 GCF_028564815.1 Eubalaena glacialis
GGAGCCCAAGAACTCAGCCTGGAGTGTGGGGAACAGGAAATGAAGAGAGAGCAAGCATCCACTTCCCAAGGGCAACAGAGCCCAGAGGTGGGAGTCTGGTCACGTGCACAGTTGCATTGCTTGTCCACGCCCACTTCTGGCCTGGGCCTTCCTCTTCACCTCACGAGTCAGTACTTGGGTGAAGGGAAAGGAAAAGAAGACAGACTACCAGAAACTCTCCTTGTAATATGCTCTCTCTCCCCTGCTGGGCCCTGGGCCCTGAATGAGTATCCACCCTGGCTCTCTGGCTCCACCCCTCACAAATACACCTACTTAAGCAAAGCACCTGTCACATAATTGATCTATGTGGACTAACATCAAATCCGGGCCACAACATAGGAAGATCAAAATAGTGCTTCCCCAGTCCCAATACAAGAGGGAACCCTAGGGCAAAGGGAACTCTGTGCACCAAGAACCTACTAATACATGACTAAGCAGTCCACCTATTTGAAATCTCACTTCTCCTATGCCATAAACAACAGCCAAGCACTACCCTTGTCCGATTTTTTTTTTTTTTTTAAGATTTAAAACAAGGCGAGAAGGGCTTTAACAGCTGTTTATCTCTTTGCATAACATGCACTGCCATGAAGAAATGCCACAGGATTCCAAAAACACACTGCCACCAACTTCAAGAAAAGTAAAGCTGAAAATGCTCCTGGCAATAACCATTCCAGACTCTCTTTTGTTTCTCCAAGACTACAGCCACAGTCATCCTGGATCAACTAGTGCCAAAAGCCAACAATCAACCAGGAAAACACCATAATTTCTGCTTCCTTTCAGAGGGAGGAAACAGAAGCAAGGAGTCCAGTGAGGAAATTAGAAGCGTAGTAAGGTTTCACTTCCAAACCTCCAAGAAACTCCACCCCAAGCTCCCAACATCCAGGAATATGCCCAAAGAAGCCCTGAGATATTCTTTCATTCATTTGTTTACTTGTCTGTGACTGGGATATAAGATCCTTGAGGGCTGACTGCATCTGTCCCTGGGGGCCCAGCTCACTGCTAGGCCCCCAGCACCCAGCATGGTGTGCCTAGCACATCATTGGCACACATTTATTGCTGAATTATTTGCTGGCATAGGAAGTTATATGAGCCAGAAAATCTAACACTTTCTATTTTTCAATCCAATTTTAGTTGCATTAAACAACAAAAAAACAAAAAAACCCTACCTTACGGCCACACAGGAAAACTTGTGCCAAGTTAAGCCCTTACTTGAGTGTTTAAATGTCCCTTATAGGCCAGTTTGGAGGGATAAATTCATATTCAAACAATGCACCAGTGTAAACAAAGGCAGCCAGGCTGCAGAGAGGATAAAGCCAAACTTAATACTAGAAATTCAAAATAACAACATCCATTCATTTGCATGGAACGACTCCATACAGTAGTTATTTCCCAATTCCGAAAGAGGTCAGCTTCTTTCTTATCATCAAAATCCCACAGGGATTTAATGCCCCCAGTGCTGTCTCCAACAGGAAGGAAACCCTGACTTCCCCAGCTATTTCAGTTACATAAATCAACAGTTTATTGTCCAGAGTTAGAAGCTGGGCAGTGTTGGGACCCACATACCTTTTAGAGCTGCCCACCAATGGATAACCACGTTACATTACATCTAATAAATGTACCTAGATCAATATCGTTCCTAACTATCCAAGGGTTTTTATTGCTGTAAGGATCTTTCAATTCAAAAAAAAGCTTAAAAAACTTCCCGTTAGATAAAAGGGACTTGGTGGTGGCGCCACCATCCACCAGAGTGAAGTCTGTGGCACACAAGGGACATCATAATTTCAAAAGGGATAATAATCCCCTTAAAGTTGTTTACCCTATGTTTTATATTTTAAAAATAATAAACTTTGCTCCTTTCCCATATAATGGAATAAATGTCCTTAAAAGAATTAAGAGAAATTTAAGACTGGCAGATATTTCTTGGCTTCAATAGTAAATTCACTCTGTGTATGGGGGGATGGGGGCAGAGGGAGGGAAAGGGGATATTTCAAGAGAGGGGGAAAAACCCTTTTCTTCAAACTTGGAAGCGGTGCAGTGGGGGCCTAGCTCAGATTTTTCACCCACTATTCACCCGCAACCCGGGTTTTAGCTATCAAGGGCAAGTGCCATCTGTCTCCACATGAATAAGTGAAAAAGGCTGGGCCCAACTCACCAGCCATGATTTTAAGGCTTTCACTAATTGCTAAGACAAAACCCTCTCAAAAAAAAAAAGTGTCCTGCCCACCCCAGCCTCCATCCCCAGAGTTTGAGTTAGCATCTTCACAGCCCTCTGAATCCTTGGGAACTCAAGGTGAATTCTGATCTCCTCATGGGCACTAAGCCACACACTCAATGTACTATTATTGTGTGGCAATAAATGCCTTTGTACATCACTTTTCCAGTCTTTTGTCCCCAAATCTGATCCATTACCCTAAAAGAACGGTTCTTCTTCCAAGGTTCTAACGTGTAAGAAGAGATCACTCATCAGGTAACTGCTGCATATCACTCAGTCAAGCAGTCCCAAAACATGGCCGTGATCCTTTACGGTTCACCTTCTTTTTCTTCCCACAATTCAAGCTTGTAATAATCTTCTATCTCGCCTGTGGTCTAATTATAGTAATACATCTCCATGGCCTTAACTCACAAATTACCCCATTTTACAGAGGGAGAAAGCAAGGCCAAGGCAAACACAAACCCCTGTCACACAGCAAATCCATCTCACATCTGCTATCTGAACACAGAAAAACGCTACTAGACCCAGGTGGGCAGTGGGTTTTGCAAGAGACACTCCGAGTTTCTTTCTCTTTGCTCCGCGGGCATATTTGGCCTTGGCAAAATGTCAAGTGCTTCCTGTCTGGGAGTCCAGACCAGAACCATAACCTCCTGAGCACAACAACCAACGTTTATTGCACACCAACCATGTGCTAGGCGCTGTGCTGGCTGCCTCCTGTTCGTTATCTCAGATTCATTCATTCACACATCTAGGAAGCACTTCCCATTTGTAGGCGCCTTTACACACATTCACAGAGATGTGACCCCCTCAAATATTTAGTAACGTGCTGATCTTGTGCCATAACTTATCCAAGGCCACACAGCTAGGAAGGACAGACCCAGAATCTGAATCAGGTCCTTCTGACATCAAAGCTCCCTCTTCCCTAACACCTCACCTTGCTGGTCCTATGGGCTTCATTTTCAAATAATAAACATGTGCCAGCACTTCTCTGCCCTGTCTCAGGACACCTTAAGCCCCGAGCTCCCCACCATATTTCCTCTTCCCCTCAGGGCAAGCTGACCAGGAAGAGGCAGTAGAGGAGCAACCAGGGCTGTAGCGGCTTCCTGCCTGGACTTGACTACCCCAGGAGCAGAGGGCCCAGGAAACTCTCCAAGCGCTTCTCCACAGAAGAAAATAGCTCGAGTTGAAACTTGTGTCCACATGGTCCACCGACAGATTTAGAACTCAAATTATAGCCTCGGCAGGAGTCTTCACAAAGGACTCAAATTAAGCAAGACCCAGATGGAAATGAACAGGAGAGAGACAGTCTTAAAGTCAAACTGTAAAGTGAACTGCAGTTCTAGCAGAGTCAGAGGGAAGAACTGGTTGAAAGGCTAAACCAACCAAGTTCAGCCTATATTTCAGAACTCCACTTCAGGAACATTTTCCCCACATTTTTAGCCTGAGACTTGTGCATGGACACGAAGTGGTTACAAGTTACTCAGGTTTCAAACTGAGTTCATTCCTGTCCTTTGGACCATCTCTCAATGCCAGCATTCATCTACTTGGGCTCCAGAGAGCTCTGCGTTTGGCAAAACAGATAAAATTAGCTACTGGAGTGAACCTGGAATCCAGGGTGGGCCATTAAAAAAAAAAGGTACACATGACATTTGTAAAAGCCATGTAAAAACTTCCTTTGAGCCAAGCTGAAGTCACCTAAAACTTAGAGAAATGAATTCAAATCCCCTGTTCCTTGCCTCCCTTCCACCCTTCCTGGGTCTAAGGTGACCCATTTCCTGCTTGTTGCTCTGCCTTTCAAACCCGAGTGGCCCACAAACTGAGGATCCACTGGAGATCAAGGGGTAAATCAGAGGGCCTAGGGAGAGAAAACACAGCTGGAAGACCTGAAAGAGCGTTTTTCTTCTCCTTTTTTTTTTTTTTTTTGGGGGGGGGGTGAGTTATACTATGCAGAGGGAGGACTGAGGGATGGGACAGGAAGTGGGTCAGTCCCACAACTTGAAAGTGTGATAATGAGGTACAATGCTCCAGCCCTGTCCCTCCTGCTACACTGGCCTGACAACACTGTGGTGGCCCCATGACTCAAAAACAGAGTAACCAAGACTGTCCTTTGACAACAGCTCCTGCTCCCCCAAATCTAGCAGGTCTTAAAGGATGAGAGAAAACAGCATTTTTTTGCCTGTCTCCCAATTTCCCTTCCAACCACAAATTCCTCCAGATCCCTGGAAGCTGAGGTAAAAGTTCAGAGAATACCCCTAATATGGCAAGAAAGAAGACTGAAGATGGGAGGAGTATATTTCTGATCTCTCCTTGCAGAATAGAGAGAAGTGGGTACCACAAACAGAAATACGGGAACCCTGAAGTTGAGGGCTCAAAGGAAAAATGGGGGAAGAGTTTCTCCCTTAGCAAATCAGGAGGGAAACCTCAGGAAAGGGGGAATATCCTCAGGCAGGTGGAAGGGGAACCCCTGGGGATTCAGGGGGACCCTTTAAAGAAATGAAGAAATCCACTGTGTCCTCCATCAGAGAGGACGTATCTTGAAAGAGTGCAGGCACATTTCAGAGATGTGAGGAGCCTAATAGCAGTGGGACATCTCATATTAGGGGGAGAACCTCTGGAGAAGCCAGGGACCCCTCCAAACACTGCAGCATCCACAGATTAGTAGGAGTCCCCCCCAGAACGAAAACTTTTTTGGAAAAGTGGGGAACATTTCCTCAAGTAAATAAGGATCCAGTCAGACGTATGGGCATTTCAGAGTAGTGGGCCCCCTCAGTAAAATGGAGGTACTCATCAAAAAGTAGCGGGTCCCATCAAAAGTGGGGTCAAATCAGAAAAGTGGGGAACACCGCCAACAAGGATCCTGACAGAAGCAGGAACACCTCAGATTAGTTGGGGGACACTTGGGAAAAGGAGGAGGTCACCCAAAGAAGTGGGGACAGAAAAGCAGGGAGAGCAACGCAAAAAGGTAGGAGGAAAGGAGACCTGTGAAAAGTGGGGGACACCTTAAAAAGGCAAGGGCCAAAAAGGAACACAGAACAGTGGGACAACAGCTCAGAGAAGCAGGGATCTCCTCGCAGAGGTGGGGGTTCCCCAGAGAAGTGAGGGGAAAGGTGCCCTAGAAACAGGGATGTCTCCCTGAGAGAAGTGGGGGTCCCTCAGGGAAGACGGGGGGGTCCCAGAAACGCAGGGGGTCCCGCAAAAAGCAACCCCTCGGAGAAGCAGGGGTCCCCTTAGAGAAGTTGGGAGGGGTAGTCTCAAAGAGGCGGGGGCCCTCGGAGAAGGCGCCCCTCAGGGAGGCAGGCGGTCCCTCAAAGAGATGGGGCACCCTCAGGGAAGGGAGGCTCCTATCAGAAAGGCGGGGTCCCTTAGGGAAGCGGGTCTCCTCAGACAAGGGGGTCCACGCATGGAAGTGGCCCCCTCAGAGAAGCGGAAGCCCCAGAAAAGCCCGGGGCACCGGAAGCCGGGGACCCGCCACCAACGGCGCCCGCCCCTCACTCACCGAAGTTGCTCGGCGCCTCTGCGGGCGGCTGCTGGGCCCCGGGCGGCCTCGGGTGGCAGGGTCGTATCCAGTCCGCTCGGGTCCCGCGGCGGCAGCTCCCTCAGGTGGCGCCCGCGGCGGCGGAGACGCGGCGACAGGACGACGGACGGTCGACGGACGGACTGAGCGGGTGGCGCGGAGCGCGTTCGGGCGGCGGGGGTGCGCGTGCGCGCGCCGGGGCGCTGACCCCGGGCGGGAGGAGCCGCCGCACAGCGCTCGAAGCCGCCGCTCGGTCTCGCCGCTCCGTCTCACACTGAAATTGCCCGCTTCGCAGCCCGGCTTCCCCGGTTGCTAGGCAGATTTCGCCTCGCACACTTCCGGGTTGAGGCGCGTCTCACTGAGTGGCGGCGCCGCAGGCCAATGAGGTCCAGCCAGGGTACCCGGGATCCGCGCCCCGAAGAGGGCGTGGCCAGACTCATGACGGACAGCACCCGGCGGCCAATGAGCGCGCTGGCCGGCTGGCCCTCGGGATCGCGCTGGGGGCCTGGGCGGGCCCAAGGAGGCGGGACGAGGTGACTGACAGGCGGCCTGCCAATGGGATAGTGTAGCGGGCCTCAGGTCCAGTCAGGGTGCTGCAGGGGCGGGGCTTTAGCTTCAGGGCAGGAACACCGCGAGGGGTGGGGCATGAGGAGGCGTCAATCCGTGGCCGGCTCGCTCGGACACTGGCGGGGGGTTACACCGGGCCGCCCGGCGGCCAACAACTGGATGGGCAGGGGGTTCCCCGCAGTGCTCAGCAGGGGCGCCCCACCCACAATGCACCGGAGGTGGCCTGGGCCCGGCGGGCGTGGGGCGGTTACGCCGGGCAGTGGGCGGGGCCGCATGAGGCGCGCTCTAAGGACACTGGGCGAGTTGTGGCGCGGCCTTGTTTCCGAAGGGTTTCGTTGGCCCTGGCCTCTCTTCTGACTAGAGTCACGGGTTCGACTCTCTTCTGAGAAGAATCTTGGGTTTCTTGTCTCCAGCCCCCGTTCTAAGGAAAACGTTGAGGAATCTTGCCCCGACCCTTCTTCTGAGAAGAGTTTTAGCTATTCTTGCCCTGCCCACTTTTCTGAGAATTGCCAGGGAAAGAATGATTTTGTACATTCGGGACACCCCCCCCCCTCCCCCGCCGCTCTCTGTTCAAAGAAGACTTGACGGGATTCTGCCCCCTGTCCGCTTTACTAAGGAGAATTTGGGGAGCTCAGGGTCCACTGCCTTTCCTGGAGAGTATTTGGAGAACATACCCTGCCTGTTTTCTGAGCGCTAGTGGGAGCCACTGGCCTTCTTCCTCCCTGATCTGAGGGGCAGTGGGGGCTGCATGACCCCGGCCTATATTTCTTTTTTTTTTTTTAATTTTTATTTATTTACGTTTTGGCCGCGTTGGGTCTTCCTCGCTGCGTGGGCTTTCTCTAGTTGCAGCGAGCGGGGGCTATTCTTCGTTTCGGTGCACGGGCTTCTCACTGCGGTGGCTTCTCTTGTTGCAGAGCACGGGCTCTAGGAGCTCGGGCTTCACAGACTCAGTAGTTGTGGCTCACGGGCTCTAGAGCGCAGGCTCAGTAGTTGTGGCGTGCGGGCTTAGTTGCTCCGCGGCATGTGGCATCTTCCCCCACCAGGGCTCCAACCCGTGTCCCTGCATTGGCAGGCGAATTCTTAACCACTGCGCCACCAGGGAAGCCCTAGCCTTCATTTCTAAAGATAACTTGGGAAATTTCCAAGTTGCATGTCCCTCCTCCAACCAGAGGAGAAATTTGGGACTTAAAGCACCTCTCCTCTCTCCAGAGAGGAATTGCAGGAAACTGATGGCCCCTCACCCTTCTTAGTCAAGAACTGCCAGGGAGTTAAGCTCCCTGCACTTTTTCTACACAGTGTTTGAGTGTTGCAGAAAGAGTTCCTCTTTTCTTAAGAACGGCAACCATTTGACTCCTGTGCCCCAGAAATTTACCCATTTAGCTCTCCTTCCTTGTTTTTGTTTTTTGTTTGTTTGTTTGTTTTGAGGAGAATTTTTCCAAGCATCTGTCCACTCTTTCCCAAGGGTCAAATCCGTGGCCCTTCCTAATTCTGTCCCCTGTCGGGCTCTTCAGTCCCACTTTTCTTCTCTGAGTGGGGCCCTTCCAAGAAGCAGTCCTGCTAGCCACCTGTCCCGAGACAAAACTAAGTAGTCACCAAACTCTGCTGTAGCATCCACCATGACCTACCAGGCATCGGAGGCCTTCACCTCTGTCTTCCCCCAGCTGGTCTGAACTCCTCCCATGATTGACCCCCGAAGAACCCAGTTATACCCTTCACAGGCAACCAGACATCCATTGAATTGAAGGGGTGAAGAAGGCAGCAATGAGAAAGAGCCACAACACTCTGAGGATTCAATATGGCAAACTTTTATCTCCCCCCACTTTGTGCACAGAAGTGTGCAAGATGCTGAGATACCAGAATTATAGGATGGAACTTGTGAACCAAGATGAACACAATAAAGGGAAATAGGCCTATTAGACAAGGCAGACTGTTATACTAAAGAGATACCCAGAATATGTTGTAGGAATGTAGAGGAGGAAGTGATTAAATGAAATAATGTTTGTGGGCTTCCCTGGTGGTGCAGTGGGTAAGAACCCGCCTGCCAATGCAGGGGACACGGGTTAGAGCCCTGGTCCAGGAAGATCCCCCATGCCACGGAGCAACTAAGCCTGTGCGCCACAACTACTGAGCCTGCGCTCTAGAGCCCGCGAGCCACAACTACTGAGCCCGCATGCCACAGCTACTGAAGCCCACGCGCCTAGAGCCCATGCTCCACAACAAGAGAAGCCACCGCGATGAGAAGCCCGTGCACCACGACGAAGAGTAGCCCCCATTTGCCGCAACTAGAGAAAACCCGTGTGCAGCAATGAAGACCCGACACAGCCAAAAATATAAATAAATAAATAAATAAATTTATTTAAAAAAAAAATTGAGGTAATGGATGTGATGGTGCTTCATAAACCTTGAAGCGGTGTTCCCGTGTAGAAAGGATTATTGTTATTGTTACAAGTGGGCTGACATTTCTGGAAGAAAAGTAAAAAATAAATTCTGAGAGTCAGAGTGATGGGAGGTTGGCAGAGAGCCCTGTGGGGCCTGACTCCCTGAGTGAGCTCAGCCCGGACCCAAGTGGCAAGGCTCACGGAGTCCTTGGCTAGGGAAGGAAGCCACTGGAAACATAAAGACACTGTGTTCCCAGAGTGCCTTGTTTGTACCTCTGTTGTAGCACTTACCACATCCTGCAAGTGTCTGAGGCAGTCTGGGTGGACAATAAACCCTTGGACTTTTGGTGAGCGGCAGAACTGGGGTCAAACACGTGCCTGCCACTCCCTAGCGAGGCTAGTTACTTTCCTTAGCCATATCAGGAGTGAGAACACCAGTCTCTAAAGGTTGCACTGAGGATTGTGAGCTCAAAGTGCCTTGCATGGTACCTGGTACACAGTAGGACTCAGGAGTTTTTTGTTTCATTCCAGTCACTAACTAGGTTGCTTTCTGAGAGCAAGAATCCAGCCTTATTCGTTTAAGTAATCCCTCAGTGCTTTTATAGTTCTGAATTGAACTGGGATCAAAGAGCAGCTCGTTGTCCAACCCCTTCATTTTATACATGAGAAACTGAGGGGCCCAGAGGGCAACTGTGACTTGTTCACATCCTACTGCTACTTTATGGCTGCATCCTAAACTTGCATTGTCTTCATCTCACTTTTGGCCTCTGTGCAGGAAAGATGAGAAGGAAGGAGACCTGTGCCCTTGAGTCATGCAGAGCAGAGTCATGTAAGAACCCAAAATTCCCTGAGCCTTATGTCTCTCTCAGGCAAGCTGGGAGAAGGTTCTGGATACAGCTCTAATAGAGTCCCCAAACTCAAGAGCAAAGGGCAAGTGGGGTCCCTGACCAGGGTCAAGGCCGCCTAAATTAACTTTATCAAAGGGAAATTGCAAATGAAGTGAGGTTATTTCAGAGCTACTCTATGTAATTTCCAGACTGATCCCTGGAAATGTCAGGACCTATAATTAGATCTCACTTTTTATTTTAAGAATGCACAGAATTTCCCTGATTCTCTGGAAAAAAGCATTGCCTGGAGGCAGAGATGTTGGATTAAGCGATGTCCATGAAGTCTGGAATCCTAAGCATAAACAAAAGTCCCATTTGGCTGGAAAATTGTATCCTTGAAGAATCAAAGGCAAATGGGCATTTGTCAGAGAAAGTGAAATGCCCCACCAAAATGGATGACAGGAGCACAGCTTCTGACATAAAAAAAAGAAAGAAAGAAAGAAAGAAACAAAAGGAAAGAAGAGCACGTGACCCATTCCAAGGATGGGCTTTCCTTTCCATGGTGGTAGCAGCGATTGCATCTTTCTGCATCAAGGCATGTCCCTTCCTGGGTCTGGGAAATCATGTGGGCAAACTGGCTAAGTGACATTCACATCCAAATAGGGAAATGGGAACTGAGCCAGGTGAATGCACAGGCAGCAAGGAAGGCAGGGCCTCAACAGTAGTTAGAAAAATGATGACCTGGTGGGTGCTAGCCTGCAGAGACATTCCCTTGGTGTTTTGGCTTTGGACAAGGAAGAGTGCCCACTGACAATGAAGAATGACAGCTTGTTAATACCAGTGGAAAGGATACTAAGCACAAATATTAAAGTCCACTAGTGTCACTCAATGATAGTTGAAGTTCAGGTACGAACAGTAAAGTGCCCCTCCATCATTGCCTCCTAAGATTCTTGGACTGCCTAATTCATTTCGGTTTGACAAGCACTATGAAGTTCACATATGTGAATTGCTAGTCTACTGAAATTTGCATCCTTTGTCAGGTCCATTGGAATCAGCATTGGTTCTCCCAGGGAAAAGGTGGTAAAAAGTCAGTGCCTGGGGGGACGGATAAATTAGGAGTTTAGGATAAATTAGGAGTATGTTAATCCCAAACTCCTAATTTAACACTACTATATATAAAATAGATAAATAACAAGGACTTACTGTATAGCACAGGGAACTATACTCAATATTTTGTGGGGACTTCCCTGGCAGTCCAGTGGCTAAGACTCCACTCCCAATGCACAGGGCCCGGGTTCAATCCCTGGCCAGGGAACTAGATCCCACATGCCACAACTAAACATCCCACATGCCGCAACTAAGACCCAGTGCAGCCAAGTAAATAAATAAATAAATATTTTTTTAAAAAAAAAAATATATAGTAATAACCTTTAAGGGAAAAGAATCTGAAAAAAAATTGATATATACGTATGTATGACTGAATCACTTTGATCACTTTGCTGTATACCTGAAACTAACACAACATTGTAAATCAACTATACTTCAATTAAAAAAAAAAAAGTCAGTGCCTGTTTCCAGAGAGAAATAAGACACCACCAAATCAGGAGGTTGGCCTATATGTCCTCATATAGCACCTGAATTATCCAGGGGTGGGGAGCAGGGTGTAGCTTTATTGGTGTTGGTTGGCTAGAAAATCTAGAATCGAGTCCAGATGGAGTTCAGGAGTCCTTTCAGCCAGATTTTTTTTATAGATCTCTAGGTCAAAAAGCTGGACTCTAGTAACAAATCTTACCCAGTTTGTACTGACACAATTAAGTGAAATTAGTGATAACCCTTTTCTGAGACAAAAAGTGTTATCTATACCTACATGCCTACAGCCTAGAAGACTTCTAAATCAAAACGGTGACTTCCCCAACCAGGAAGGAAAGCATTTCTGAATAGGAGAGAGTTCATCTTAGATACTCTGTATGCGGAAAGGAGGAGCTGAACTCAGACTTACTGCTGCCTTCAGAGAATTCACCTTGAGATTCTGTTGGATCTGAAGGCCTTTAGCATCCCAGACATGCATTTACACCTGAGCCTAAAACCCAGGTCAGGGCTTTCATCCTGCTGCATTTCATATCCTTCCCTCCATCTTTCTCTGCCTTGAGACAACGGCCCTGTGCCCAGGGACTTAAGTGACTCCAAGTGGCATGTGTGTCATGCCTGTGGTCACAGCCCACTGCTTTCATTCCCTCACCATTCTCTCCTCCTCGTCAGGCTGGTGTCTAATCCTGCCACTAAAATCTCTCTCTCAACTTAAGTTCTCTCTGAGAACTTAACGATTCCCATTCCAGGAACTCTTGGTGTGTATTTTCTCTAACCTCTAGCATCTAGAGGACACTCCCTCCTCCTTGAAATATCTTCCATTGGCTTCCGGGGAACTTGACTTTTCTGGTCTCCTGTTCAGTCTCTGTGCAACTTCTACCTGGAAATTCTGCCAGGCTGCTCATCTCTTGCCACTCTTTGCCCTCTATGTGTCATCAGAGAGTAAATCCCTTTGTGGAGTGGGACTATATAAGAACTCTAAGATCTGTATTTCCAGTCTGCCAGAGTTCCGATCCAGGGTCTCCTTTGCCTCCAGATGGTTCCACGAAGATGTGACTCAAACCTGACCAAATATCGGACCAAATTTGGTAGCTCTCTCTTTGACCCATCTCCCATTCTTTAAACTAGCTGCTCTTTGTCATTTTCTTTCTTTCTTTCTTTCTTTTTCTTGCACCAATGTCACTTTCCCAGTGTTCCAGGATGAAAGCTCTTAAATCTTTGGAAGTTTTAACATCATTCTTCGAGCTCAAACTTAGTTGCTAAATGTCGTGATTCGCCCGCTCAATTTTCTATCTACTCTTTTCAATTTCCATTGCTACCACCCATGCCTGGACTATTATGTGCAAATTATCAGACTAATTTCTCTTAAACCATGGACCATGTGACACCCCTACACAAAAAACTTCAATTTTTATGGAGGCTGTATTGTATTGCTTTTGTAATCAGGAAGGAAAAAAAAAAAAAAAGAATTCCATCACCAAAATGTAAAGACTGAATCTTGGCTTAATGTTTGAAGCCTTTTCCTTGCCCCTCCCTTCGCTACAGTTTCTTCCTGGGATGCTTTCTTCAGGAATGATACCTTATGTTGATTAGTGCAAAATTTCCTACACTGAATTCCACGGGGCATCAGAATGACTCAAGATATCAGTAGAGATTCTGTGATGAGTTTCCCTGCTTAAAAAAATTTTTTTTCAGGACTTCCTTGGTGGTCCAGTGGTTAAGACTCCGTACTTCCAATGCAGGGGGTGCAGTTTCGATCCCTGGTCAGGAAACTAAGATCCCACGTGCTGCATGGCATGGCCAAAAAAAAAAAGTTTTCAACCAGAAGATTTCGCTAAACCTTTAATATTGATAATACATGTTGTTATGTTATATTACAATCCCCCTCCCTTGACCACATGATGTTTCCTTTTTTTCTAAGAACACCCATCAATATCCTGGCGCTACTGTACAGCACAGGGAACTCTACTCAACTCTCTGTGGTGACCTAAATGGGAAGGAAATCCAAAAAAGAGGGGATATATGTATACATATAACTGATTCACTTTGCTGTACAGCGGAAACTAACACAACATTGTAAAGCAACTGTATTCCAATAAAAATTAGTTAAAAAGAAAAAATCCTGGTGAACTCACATTCAGTAGAATGTGGTTCATGGCTTGATTGGGGCTGGCTTGGCATGTTGCCCTTGTCTAAGCCAGCTTCTGCCTCCCTTACTGCATCTCCCTCTCTCGGGGGGTTCTATGAGATCAAGGTACATTGCCCCATTTTGGAGGGGAGACAGTCGAGGCTCAGGGTTTTCAAATAAATAAAACCAGAGCCTAGGTTTCAATTCCAATTGTGAACAAAATCCGACTCCCATACAGCCTTTCCACCTGCTGGGGCCACAAGCATGTTGCTAACTAACATTTTCTGTTTATAATCCTCATTTTTGTGCATTTTGTATTAAGTCACCACACACCTCTCTCCCTTTCACATCCCCTCTTCTTTTAGATAATAGTGTGTTAAGGACTGTCAGAACCGAGAGGAAGTTAAGCAATCAGCTAGTCCATCTTCAACATTTCCCAAATGCAGAGAGTGCAGAGAGGGTATGACTGAGCAAGCTCAGCATCAAGGCGAGAGCCGAGCTGGTCTCTTGGCAAAGCCAGCCTGAATCTCAAAGGCCACAGAGACTCACTGCACTTTCGTGGTTGTTAAACCCCGGTGGCAGAGCAGGCGGCATCCTGTCTCCTGTCTTGAGTGGAATTCAGGAGTCCCCAGGGAGCTCTGGGCAGTCACGGGCCGCGCCCCGTGGGTCACTCGTGTGCCTTTGTGAGGGAAGTTTCCTTGTCACTGCCCAGCTGCTTCCTGCCTCCACGTTAGGGCCTCCAGGCCAGTCTGTGGGGAAGCAGCCATCAGGGCTCCCCGCCTTTGCCTTCCACCCAGACCAGACCGGGCTCGTCCTTCCCGCTGCTGCTCAGCCTCTCACGCATCTGCTCACGAAGCCCTGGTCCTCTTTATGAGAATTTTCTCCTGGATTGTTGCCGAAGCATAGACAAGCGAGCCAGGAGAGAAAGACATCCCCCCAGACATATAGAAACTATAGAAATGTGTCTGGTCAGCATCACTCTCCCCTCTTCCTCCCCTGTGGTGGGCATGGTGTGGGTAGCAGGGTGAGCGGTGAGGATGGAATGAAAGAGGATACTTAGTGCTTCCATTTTATTTTGTTCTTTTGTATGAGTAACCTTTCAAAACTTCCCTCATTCATTGGTATATTCATTTATTCCACAAATATTTAATGGGCCCCTAAGGAGGGCTGGGCACTGTGGGGTAGAGCGCCATGGGCAAAGGTGCCGGGGATGAGGCATCTCTCTCTCACCTTGACCCTCAGGCCTGCTGTTCCCTTCCCCACAGGCAGCCACCATCACCAGTCTCTCAAATGTCCCTCCAGAGAGGTTCTATTCCATGTGCAAATGCATGGGGTCCACTTTGATTTTGTGCACACACAGAGTCATGGCGCACATGCTCTGATCTTTTAAACTGAAAGCAAGTGTTCTGGTGGGCAATTCTCACCATGGAGGCAAGTTGCCACCCTCAATCAGTGACCGGGACTGTTCTAGAATGTTCCTAAGAACAGAGCATCCTTAGCCCAACATTGCTGTTCCGTATAGAAAGCCCTAGAAACACCTGCATTGGGGCCCGAGGGGAAAAAGTCCTTGGATCCTTGGAGTAGGCATATTTCTACGTGTCTTGGGTTAGGAAAGGCTGAATCACTACTTTTGCTTAGATCTGGAAACTAACTTATCTTCTTCCTAGTGCAGGAGTCACTAGTGCCCCTGGGTCTGGAAAGCTTCACTCCTGCTCCAAATGATGCTGAGAGCTAGGGGCCTGCAGCTTAGGGGGAGATGGGGCTGTCGCAGGAATTTCAGTGCAAGGGCCCAGGTTCTCCACTGGAGCCGTCAGAGGCCTGTGGTCATGGTGACCGTTCTGGATGCTGTGGTGATTAAGTCGAACGGGGAGGGACAGACTGACAACAAAGTGAACAAGGTGATTTCAACCCCTGGTGATGTTGATGAAGAAAAGTAACCAGGGATGTGACACGGTGACTGGAAAGGACTCCAGCCAGGGCAGGAGTTGACGGCTTGTGAGCAGGTGGGTTTGAGGAGAGAACTGAGTCTTAACAAGGACTCAGCCTGGGGATGAGCATTCTGGGCAGAGAGGAGCAGTGGATGCCACAGCCCTGAGGGCACCGAGCCTGGGGCAGAGAGCAACTGGAGAGCTGGTGGGCAAGGATGAAGTGGGAGAGCTGATGTTGCAGGCCTGGGAGGAAGCTGGATTTTATTCTAACGGGAAGAAGAAGTAAGCGTGCTACAAAGCTCCGTGAGCTCTGTTTCCCACTGGTAAAATTCCTTGTTTGGATTCGGTAATCTTCCAGCTCTCTGGTTTCATGCCTGTGTTCTTTTCTTCAAAGATGTTATTGAGCCTCCAGGGTGGCCAGATTTAGCAAATGAAAACATTGGATGGGGCTTCCCTGGTGGCGCAGTGGTTAAGAATCCACCTGCCGGGCTTCCCTGGTGGCGCAGTGGTTGAGAGTCCGCCTGCCAATGTGGGGGACACGGGTTCGAGCCCTGGTCTGGGAAGATCCCACATGCCGCGGAGCAACTAAGCCCGTGAGCCACAACTACTGAGCCTGCGTGTCTGGAGCCTGTGCTCCGCAACAAGAGAGGCCGCGATAGTGAGAGGCCCGCGCACCGCGATGAAGAGTGGCCCCCGCTTGCCGCAACTAGAGAAAGCCCTCGCACAGAAACGAAGACCCAACACAGCCAAAGATAAATAAATAAATAAATAAAAATTTAAAAAAAAAAAAAAAAAAAAAAAGAATCCACCTGCCAATGCAGGGGACACAGGTTTGAGCCCTGGGCTGGGAAGATCCCACACGCCGCGGAGCAACTAAGCCCATGCGCCACAACTACTGAGCCTGCGCTCTAGAGCCCGTGAGCCACAACTACTGAGCCTGCATGCCACAACTACTGAAGCCCACGTGCGTAGAGTCCGTGCTCCGCAACGAGAAGCCACTGCAGTGAGAAGCCTGTGCACCGCAACAAAGAGTAGCCCCCGCTCGCTGCACTAGAGAAAGCCCATGCGCAGCAATGAAGACCCAGCTCAGCCAAAAATAAAATGAATAAAATAAAATTTATTAAAAAAAAAAAAAAAGAAAAAGAAAACCTAGGATGCCCATTAAATTTCAGATTAATGACCAATTCTCCTGTAGTATAAGTCTATCCCACAGTGTCAGAGTATCTTCCATGTGCCAGGGCCCCGCTAGGAGTCAGCTCAGCTTTGAACGATTTTCTTCACACAACCCCACAGCCTACTGCCTTCGGAGGAACTGGTCAGACATGAAGGCTAGAGTCTGGTGTGACTTGGGAGAGAGAGATTAACCGGCTTCAAAAATCCACCTTGGCCCCAAATTGTGACCTTGAACTGGCGATTCCTTTGGGTGCCCCAACTCTTGTTAGATGCCCACATGGCATTGATCAAAATGCCTTCGACATCCTCTGCATCACAAACATGTATCGTGTTGTGTGGGGAGGTTATTTGAGTGGCCAGATATAGGTTCTGGACTTTTTCATGAGAATTATGGGAAGGGAGGGTAATGTGTTCGGCACTCACCCATTATCCTCACCGAGGGTGTGGCTGTGAGAGACCTGAGGTAAAATTTGAATGTTGCAAGGATCCAGAGAGAGATGATGTGGCCATGGGCTCCTCGTCCCATCACGGGGACTGAGTTGACACTGCCATGGGGTCTGTCGGTGTGCAAAGCCCACCTGGCCCTGTACTCTGCAGACAAGGCATGTGGGTGTTTCCACAGGGCAACCCTGGGCATGGCCTGTGGCCTTTCCAGAACACAGCCAGGGAGGGGCAAATAATCCCTGGAAAACAATCTCCCTAAGTCAAGGTTTTGGGTCTCAGGAAAACTAGAAGCTGTGAGAGAAACAGATCCTGTGAATGAGGGTTTCAGGTGTGGCCCTGATCCTGCGGGGACTTCCTTCTGTTGGCGCCAGAAGACAGAACTTTCTGGAGGCAGGAAGGACTTCTTGGAGAGATTAAGTCCCTTTTCCTGGGGAGGGGGTGCCTCAGGAAACATCGTGGTGGCTGCTGGGCAGGGTGTTAGGGGTACAGTACTCGGACTGGGGACCCAGCTCTGAGGCATCTACTCTGGTTAGTTCGTGGTGGTGTCAGGAGGGATCTGGCCCTTGGTCACCTGCTGTTGGAGCCCATGTTATCCAAGGGGGTTAGTGACCCCATCTCTGTCATTGTCACCTTCTGACCCGTGCCCTTGCCTCAATTCAGCCCTGTCTGCATCACCGCCACCCGAGTTCACTTCTGGGATGTAGGCCTAAGTGTGGTAGGAGGAGAAGAACCTGAGGAGACCCGGGGACTTTGATCCTTCCCCTGGACAAGGGGGCTCCGTCACTTTCCCCATCCATCAACGTCCTCCTGGACATGACCCAGGTGTCAGCTGTGCTTGAGGTGGTGGTGGGCACGTGTGGCAGCCCCTGCCCTCCAGAATGCCACAGGCAGCCCAGATGCCCACCCAGCATCCTCTCTGGGGTGGCCAGACATGAGGGCTGCCCATTCCCTTCCCACAGTCTTGGTGGCCATGTAAGCAAAAGTTGGAAGCGCCATCTAGCTGCCCAGCTCTGACTGGCTTGGCTGAGGGACGTCTCCCCTCTGTCCTGTCACAGAGCTCCCCCACCCCCCAGGTCCCCTGGTTGTCCCATCCTACAGTGCACTACTCCTCTCTCGCAGGCAGGACAGCACTCACTCCTATTTGAGGTCCATCATAGAGCTCCTGGTACAATGTGCACTCCCCGAGGGCAGGGACTTTATCTGGTGTGGTTCCTGCTGTGTCCCCAGCACCCAGCACGTGTCAAATAAATGTTTGGCAAGTAAATGAGGGAATGAATGGTGCAGCCCTGACACCTAGAGAACCACGGGGATCAGCGTCTCTGACCTGCATGTTACAGGAGGGGAACTGAGAGCCCTGAGGTAAAGGTCAGCCCACATCCTTGCAGATAAGGACAGAGCCAGGGTACCTTGGGGTCTAGTGACATCCAGCCCAGCCCTCCCAGCCTGCTTGCCCTGCCTGATGGGGACACTGCCCGGGGTATCCGCGCCCCCTGGCGGCTGAGGAGCAGGCTGGGCCACTGGCAGCCGCTGGTGACACACAGATGACAGAGTGGGAGATTTACTTCCGGTTCACGTTACTTCTGAGCAGTTTGTACTTAACCCTTTAGGGGAGCGTTTGTGTTCAGAACCCTGCAGTAGCAGGACATCCTCCGAGGGCCACACAGACACTCGCTCTGGGCGGAGCATGCCTAACTGCAGATGGAGCCTGAACTCCAAGCTGCACAGACACACGATGCTCAGAATTGTGGTTAGAAACAACACTCAAAGCAAAACAAACACATGTTGACAAAGTGGTCCTCTTCTAAGGATCTTAGAGAGCTTTTCTGCATACACAACAGGGATAGGACGAACGAGTGCTGATCTCTCTCCCATAAACTCCTAATTTAGTGTAAGAATGTTGTGATTTTTAAAATGACATTTGTTGGACTTCCCTGGTGGCGCAGTGGTTAAGAATCCTCCTGTCAATGCAGGGGACACGGGTTCGGGCCCTGGTCCGGGAAGATCCCACATGCCGCAGAGCAACTAAGCCCATGAGCCACAACTACTGAGCCTGCGCTCTAGAGCCTGCACACCACAACGAAGAGTAGTGCCCCGCTCGCTTCAACTAGAGAAAGCCTGCGTGCAGCAACGAAGACCCAACGCAGCCAAAAATAAATATATAAATAAATTAATTAAAAAACATCAAGCCTCCAATTAAAAAAAAAAGACATTTGTTGTAGCAGCCATAATGCATTGAGAGTATCATATTTTTCACAAAGGGACTGTAATAGTCCCTTTATTTTCGAGTCCTTGAAAAAAGTATCAAAAAATATCAAAGTGCCAAGAAAATCAAATTCACATAGAAACAAATCTTTTCCTTTTTTTCCCCAACCAACTGCATTATAATCTCACCAAGTGAGCATGAATTTGTGGGGAAATACTTCTAAAATTGTCAGCAAACCCCCCTTCCCCTCTCAGACCCTCTGAGGACCAGCAGAGCAGGCAGTGGGGAGTGGAGAGGGATGGGAGGGAGGGGCCTCCTCTGACCTGGGGTCAGCCTCCACTGGGCACCTCTGAGCTGACTGGGATTTTATTAGGGGAAGAAGCCACCGTGGTTCAAATGGAAGAAGCGATGCGAGGTGCTGCACAGACGGAAACATGGCAGGAATCTCCCTGAATAGCTTTCTTTGCGGGGAAATATAAACCCAAAGAGCTCAAGGAAGCCAAGGGGGAAGCCAATACACATGGGGAATACTTTAAATTCCCAGGCCCCCAGGAGCCCATCAGCCTGGGGGTGTAAGGTCCAGGCTCCCCTGCAGGACGGCAAGGACTTGCTGTTGGCATTTTGGTGGCGGCGGGGTGGGACTGGCCACAGTGACTGGGTGTTGTGACACATGCACATCGTGGCCAGGTGTCCACAGTGGCATCTGCTGGACCTGTCTGGGGTTGGCCCATGCGCTCTTCCCTCTGGGATGCCCCATGGACCTACACACCCTATGTCAGGCTTGGGCCAGGATGTTTCCTCAGTGAAACCCAGCAGCCACAAGGAGAGTGCCCCTGGCAGGGGGACAGGTGGGAGTGAGCACAGAATGTTCTGAGACCATTCAGGGAGGAGGCTGGGCAGCAGCCAGGTGGGAGACATGACTGGGCCTCAGACAGACGGAGAAGATGGCCAGGAATAGGCAGAGTGACCGGCAGGATTTCTGAGGATTGGGGATGTGTGTGTCAAAGGCTAGTAACGACCCCTTCCCCAGGCATTTGATGTTCGGGCCAGCTGCCCTGGCCACCTGCTAGCCTCTGTGAGGCCCATTCCTGTCTTCCCCTCAGTCCTGTGGCTGCCTCCTGGCTGAGTTCCTGTCATCTACTTCCCAAGTATGTTCTCTGCACTGTGTCACTGTCTGTGTGGAATCGCGCACACATCCAGTGGCCAGCAGTTCTGCCCTGGGACGACGGCCCAAAGGAGCCTTCAGAAGTGCCCCTGGAAGGGAGCAGTCAAGGCCACATGGGCATCATCTCGGGGCACAGGGACAAGAGCAACACAAGGGCCTTGATGCAGCATGAGTGGCAGCCTGGCACAATACATGCACATTAAAAGCATGGCACAACCCAAGAGAATTGAAAACACATGTTCAAACAAAATGCACGTCCATAACAGCACTACTCACAATAGCCACAAGGGAAAAGCAACCCAAAGCCCATCAATGGATGACTAGATAAAATGTGGTCCATCCACTATCCAACAGAACATTATTTAGCCATAAAAATGAAGCACTGATACACGCTACAACGTGGAAAAACCTTGAAGACATCAGGCTGAGTGAAAGAAGCCAGACACAAAAGGACACATGATACATGATTCCATTTATATGAAATACCCAGAAGAGGTAAATCCAATAGTGACAAAAGTAGATTAGTGGTTTTCTGGGGCTGGGGGAATGGGAATGGGGAGTGACTGCTAATGGAGATGGGGTCTCCTTTTGGGGTGATGAAAATGTTCTGCAACTAGACAGAGGTGCTGGTTGTACATAGTATTTAGTGCCACTGAATTGTAGATGTTTAAATGTTAATTTTATGTTATGTGACTTTCACCTCAAAAAGGAAAAAAAAAAAAACCTGAGGGGAAAAAAACACCTAGGCACATGAAGGCTGACCCATGAGTTTTCTAAGAACACAGGGAATAGAACACCAGGCACGCAAGAAAGTCTGTCTGTGGCGAGGGCCAGGACAGACAGTGCTGTGGGCCTTGCATGCCATGTCTCCGGGGTTTCCTCCCCTCTAGGCAGGGCTGGACTGGGGAACATCATCATTAGCGGGGAAAAGATTCAGGTTTCAACCACGTCCTCCAGTCCGGGGCATCGGCTTCTGCATCCTCACACTCTGTAGGTTATAGCAGAAGTCTCTGTGGCCCCGCTGGCTGGGCGGGGAAGGTTAGTCTTTGGGATGGCACATGTGAAGGGCAGACGACACAACAAAGACACAGTGAGTGATGGCTCCCGCAAGTTGTTTTACTTTGAATATACAGGAAAAGAAATCTATAAACGAGAAGCTATGTTCTACGGTTATGTCTTTTAAACAATTCTTGTATTTACAGAATTTTTTTTTCCTGATTAAAAGCACCAGCTGAAGATACAGGTTGCTAAAAACATAAGACACTGCAAACCCATTAAAAGACCGTATGCCAAACATACTTATTGAAAACCCTTTAAGGAAACAAAGACAATGCAACCAACAAATTTACCAGCTGTGCCACCAGGCAGCCCTTTCCGATTTCCCTGCCTGTGCTCCCAATAAATGGGACGGGGAGTGCTTACCCAAGGGGGAGGACGCTGGCCTCACCCATGGGCGACTGGGGGGATCCAACAGGGGAAGGCAGCTGTGTCTCCAAGGGAACCTGGCACCTCCTGGACCAACGAACCCAGAACCGTAGGCCCTGAGGGCCACCACTGCTCATAGGAGGAAGTGGGAGGCGCACACAAGGGGTCTGACCAGCTTTAATTTACCTGCCAACAGGAATCTTTCCGCTACTCCCTCACACCCCTGTATGCTTAAGGGTTTGGAGTTTTTATTTATCTGTTTTTTCCTGAACACTTAGCTATATGACACTAGCTATAATGTCTCCCTGGGGGCTTGCTTGCTCTTAAATTCTTATGATTGAGAAACTGTGAGGCACTGAATTTGGACTCACAGGAAGGTATTTACGACAGCTTTATGTAATTGAAAGGTGCTGCAGTGAAGGGGACATTCAAAGCTCACACACACGCACGCATGCAGTACACGCGGGTTGGCTTCCATAAAGCTAGAGTGGAATATTAAATATTGAGTACTGAATTCTTAACTGTAAACTTAAGAACTTAACCTTAACTTTACATATACATAGATAACAAAGTGGTCACTAAAAGCACTTTAACATCAGGACAGACGTTAAGTTTTGAGGTTCTTATTTCAACTTCTCTACATATAAAATGTCCTAGAAAGAAAGAAAGGTTTAAATAAATACACAGAGACAAGCATGATGTAAAGTGTGATCGAAGAAATATGGGTCTGGAGAGGTTCGACAGTGTGGGGTCCAGGCCTGCAGGCGCAGCTTGTAGCAAGACAGGTGCTCTGTCCCTTGGGTGGAGGGGAGGAACTGGGGGACACCCTTGAGGGTGGAGGAAGACAGGATGTGGACAGCTCATGACCAGACATCAGACCCACATTTGCAGGCCTCACAGGCCCAGTGGTGACATCAAGGGGGTAGCCCCAGGGAGCATGGGAGAGGGCCAGACTCTTACAAGCGACCCAGGATGACACAGAGAGGGCGGGTCCTCTTAGGACAAAACTCTGCCAGCCCGTCCCTTCAACCAGTAGCTCACTTGCATGCCTGTTGCGGGCCCCCAAGAGGGCAGTAGGGCCCTGATATGGGCAGTGGCCCAGAGCAGGGAGGTCTGCTGACAGGCCTGCTTATGGCTAAGGCACACCCAGGCCTCAGGGCCCAGGCAGCTGACCTGAGCGATCCCAACATTCCTTCCTTCACGGACACTGAGGCTTCGAGAAACAGCCTTCACGGTGCTGGGTGACTAGACTTGAACCAACAAGCAGTTGTGACTAGCAAAACCACTCACCACCCCTCATCAGGGAGATGATCCCAGGTGCCGGAAGCTAAAGGCGGCAGCTGCTTTGACTGCCCCTAACGTCACCATCACCTGGGGCACCTCCTCAACTATCCAAGAGGAACACAGAACCAAGAATGGCTGTCTGGGCCTGGCAGAGCCTCCTGGGGTCCAGCTCAGGAAAAGTTTTCAATGCTGTTCTGAGACCCAAGGCAGGTAGGTTTCCTCCTCCTTCCCTCTGAAAACAGGGCAGGGGGCCAAGGGAGTGGCTGCCTGCAGGCTGGTGGAGCTTCAGGTGTCTGCAAACATTCTTTGCAAAGGAGGCTGCAGAGCTGCCAGAAAGCAAGCCCCTTTGATCCGGCGCCCTGAGTTGGGCTGAGGAAGGTCCCTCTCCCCGGCTTCCTGCCCCGCACTATGGACGCTGACAGGGGGAGGGCGGCTGGTGCAAACACAGGAGTTTCTGCTCTGGGCGCCAGCTCTATGAAGCCACACACACACACACACACACACACACACATACGCACACACACGCACCCCCACGGCTGGACAGTGAATCCAGTCAAGGTGCAGATGTTTGGAAGCCAAGTTCCTGGGTCCCCCAGGGCCCCTAGCTAGAGGCCCCAGCTGCCAAAAGGATGGATGCTGGACAGAAAGGCAAACTGGGAAAAGCATCGTAGCGGGACGTGCATTTTTGTCCCTGACATGAGCAATGACTTCTTCCCTCTAATTTTGGGCCAGAAACTGGTGTCTTGCCTCTGGGCACTGGAAGCTGCCATGAGCAGAGGAAACACTCCAGCCCAGCACAGAGGCCCAGGCGATGGAAGTCATGTGGCACCTCGGTGGTAATGACCACCCCCGCATGCAGGATCGGGAGCTGGCCGGTGGCTGGCACTCCACTCCCCGCCCAGACACACTCTCTCTGAGTCTCTGACTCAGACGTGGAAGCAGGACTGGCAGCTCAAGTCCGCTTTGAAGGATGGCTCTGGAAAATTGGCTCCAAAATCCCACCTGCGAGCCTCAGCACCCGGACTCCTGGTACTCGGCAAGAACGGCCAGCCGGCCCTTCCTGGGAGGACGGGAATTGGCCCTCCACACTCCCCAGGGACTTGGAAGCTCTGGAGACAGTCGGGAAAGAAGCCTGGGGACAGCCACGCCAGCATGTCTCTAAGGAAAGCTCAAGTGCCATCTGGGTGGAAGTCGGGGCCACACCAGGACCCACAGAGGCCCGAAGAAGCTGAGTGGCCCTGTCCAGGGGTCTCACAGGAGGCTGGCCAGGCTGGTGTTGGGTCCATTCTGAGCTTGGAACTGCACAGGAGGTGGGCCGTCTGTCCACTGTTGGGGAAGAGGACACACAAGTGAGGTCCTTCTTAGAGAAGAGCAGGGGTGTGCTGGGCCACATGTCTGCGCCTGGAACGCTGCCCTCCTCGGGCTGGTCACCAGCCAGGACCCTGCGTCTTCCACACTTGAGTCAGATGGGCCCCCAGGAAGCAGCCTGCATCACCCACTTGGGTTGGTGCTATCTTGCCCATCCAAGGGGGCTCCTGAGGCCAGGCTGAGTTAGGGATTGTTGGAGAGATGGAAGGAAATGGTAGCCAAGTGTGTACTTCCCTCCTCAGGAAGCGTGTCCCCCAGGGGTTACAGACCAGGTGAGCTGGCCCCAAGGAGCCAACCAGCACCCTCATTTTGTCTCTCCCACCCTGTGCCCGTACCGTGATGAGGTTGTGCTCAGGGAGGCTGCATGCCTCGATGTGGTCCTGGAGCAGCTGCTGCGAGAAGTTCTGGTGCATCTGGGCGGCTTCATGGGCATCCATGGCATTCCCGCAGGCTTTGTTCAGGTCTGAGGGTGGGATACGCACAAAGGATGGGCCTGCTTTGGCCTGCCACTGCCCCCACACCCTCCCCTTGGGTGTGGGTGGAGCCCTAAAGTCAAACCCCAGCTCTGCCAGTGGGTTGCTGTGTGCCTGGCACATTACCTGCCCTGAGCCCTGTGTCAAGGTCAGCAAAGCCCACTTGCCAGCAGCCCTCACATGTGCCCTCCTATGTTCCTGAGTCCTTTGTCCTTGGAGGTGGATGAGCAACAAGGCCCATAGGGGCTGATATAAGGGCTGGTAGGGCAGTGAAAGTCCCTGGGGCTCCCTGTGGATGCAGCACTCCCAGGGATTTCCTGGCCAGCTCTTGGGCACCCAGGAGCCCACCGGGAGCAAGGCACCCAATGCTCACTTCTGAGGCAGGAGAACTGAATGGGTGCATGAAGTCCACTGCAGATAGGAACAGTTTGCCCTCTACCTCCTCCCCAGGGCGCTGGGTGAGTCTATGGACCTCAGTTTCACAACCTGTAAATGGGAGAGCAGCAGTAACAACACTGACACCTGCTGAGCACCCTGGCTCGTCCCGCCTGACAGAAATGACTGCCATCCCCATTCATGGGGAAGAAACTGAGGCCAAGTGCCAGGGCTCACAGCTCAATTCTTCACTCAGATGCCAAGAACTAGCCTTGTGGGTCCCAGAAAGACAGAATCAGATTCTGCGTAGATCTCACTATGTGCACGAGCCCACTGCCCTCAAACAGGGCTTCCTGAGAAGCCTGAGAATGTGCTAGAACTGGGGCTATGGCCTGCAGAGGCCCAGTCTGAAGCAGAGGCTTAGCAGGGCTTACCTAGGATCCTCTAGCCTTTGGCTCTACCCAGAAGCCCCAATCTCTTACTCACCTCTTAGCAGGGCCGATGACCACAGCTGCACTGACATGTCTGGGATCTTGCTGGCTAGCTGCATGGCCGGCACCACCATGTTGTTACTCTCCTGTCGATCGAGAGCAGCAGAGGAGTCAAGCGTGGGGGGTGGTGGTAGAAAGGGCTGGTGGCAGGGACAGTGTGGGCCCCACCTGTGACCTCCTGCTGCTTGGCATATACCCACTCCTACTTCAGAGCCTATCTCAAATGACCCTCTCCGAAGTACTCCTCGACCACCTTGGGGAAAAATAAACTGCCCCCACGCCTCGGCTCTGCATGTGCCTCCTCCCAGGGGTACGGCCATGGGCAACTCTATGTGCCTTTGTCTTTCTAGCCAGAGGAAAAGGCACTGGTGGCAGTCAGCCCTGTACCCGTATCAGGAGCTGATTAGAAATACAGATTCAGGGGTCCCAGGGCTGGGAAAAGGCAGCAGTCTGTCCTGGCAGGAGCAACGAGGGCTGAACGGACAAAAGAGAGAGGAAGAGAGGTTTCTCTTCTACGTACAAGCCTGCTCTTGTGCGACGCCACCTGGGACACACAGGGCTGTGGGGCAGCAGGATGTTTGAACCCTCCAACCCTGACTCCACCACGTGACTGCAACAGCGCCCCCGGCCCCCAATCCCCAGGATGAGCTGAGTGAGAGCCGTTGGGGGCTGTAAACACCCATCCTTGACCCCGCAGTGACCGGCAGCACTGCTGTGACTACACCCAGTCCGGAGACCACAGCCTGCTGGCCTAAATGTTGGGTTCAGGGTGACACTGGGAAAACTCCCAATGCGGCAACACCTTGCAGCCTGGGGGGAGACTTGGCATGTAGCCCAGAGACGTACAAATCCTCAAAACCAACTCCTGAGGCCCAGGTTCAACATGGCCACGGTTGTGTAGGACATGCCGCCACACAGACACAAAAGCCCAGTGACTTTATGCTGCCCTGTGGCCAGCACCTCGAAGATAAGCTCCAGGTGGGTCTCAAAACTTTTCAAAATTGAACCAAGCCCTTCCAAGACCTCAGAATGCACAGCAGAACAGGAAAAACTACTCTACTCCTCTAGGCCTGGGGCTGGGAGGGAGCTGCCAGGAGGGAGAGTCCCCCTTGGCTCAGGTTCCCCCATGACAGCTTGGGGCTGCCCCACAGAACCTGGGTTTGAAGCACGGTGTGACCCTGAGAGCGGTCCTGTATGAGGCCACCCGCAAACTTGTAATGCCCAAGGACACTCTGGCCTGGCAGGCCCGGGGCAGGCAGTGTCTCCCCCAGACCTGGAGCTGCTTGAGGTGGGAGCTGGGTTTGAGGACTCTTGGTGGCCCCATGTTACCCTACGTGGGCCCAGGCACAAAGGGAGCAGCAGAGGTTCCCAAATAAGCTCTATAATTTCCTCCGGGACCGCCCCAAACATGAACCAGAAGCTGCAGCTGAAGAGCTGCTCTGCCCATCCTGAAGGTGGCTTCTGGACAAACAAGAGCCAACAAGGTCTGGGTTCTAAGCCTGGGTTTGCAGTTTGGGGCTGTGTGACTTATTTTTTTTAACTTTATTTATTTTTTGGCCATGCCGTGCGGCATTCGGGATCTTAGTTCCCCAACTAGGCATAGCCCCCTGCAGTGGAAGAGCGGAGTCTTAACCACTGGACTGCCAGGGAAGTCCCTTTTTAAAAATTTTTATTTTTTTAAAATTTGGGGCTGTGTGCCTTCAATCTCCCCATCTGGCAACGAGGTAATCACAGCCACTGCACCAAGACACAAGGCAGGTGGCCTACCGTCAGTGGAGCCTCACGTTGAGCACCTTGTCCCTGCCTAACCCCCAGATGCACACAGAGGCCACTGTCCTCACTGTGCTCAGTGGGTAGTGTGACAGGTGTTGTAGAAGGAGTGGAGCTACACTCAGAAGGGAGAACTTAGTACTGGTCCTCCTCCTTCCAGGGTGATGATACCCCACAGGGTTCAGGCCACAGCTACAGGGCATGTTGGCCTGGCAAATGCTTACCACATGACTGTGGGGAAGGGGATGCACCAGGCTCATTAAAAGCACTCACTCTTCAGAAGCCCTGGGGCTTGATCAGATAGAACTTTATGGGCCAAGACAAGTACCCTGCACTATCTGTCCCAAAAAAACAGCTGAAGTGAGTTTGGCTAAACTACAGAGTTGATGCCAGCTTAAAAATTCTCACTGCCATTAGAAAAAAGCTCCAACACAGTGGTGCAGAGAAAGACCAAACATAAAACTGTAAAACAGCCTGATAAACAAAACCTATGCATGGGCAGAGGCAGGCAATGGAAAGAGCTGAAAGACAGAAGACATGCGATGACTTTCTCCTTTGCTTCTCAGACTTTCTATGAGAAATAAAATACATGCTGTATTTTATGTTGACAAATATTTTCTTTAAAAAATTAAAGACCCTGTATGGTCGATGGGTTAGAGCAGGTGAGATGTACATACACCCCCAGATGGGGAGACTCGGAGTCAACTGATCCCACCAGAGACCAGTTGGCATGGGTGGGAACCAGGCCCAGGGGGGCACTGTTGGTGAGGGTAAAAACACAGAGTGCACTGAAGACACCACACGTGATGGGCAGAGATGGAACCCTTGGGATTGTGACTGAGAGGACACACTCCTTCTCCCCAGATATTAACACAGGAAAGGGAACCTGCCCTCAGCCTTGCCAGCTTTGGGCAGCCTGACCAGCTCTAGCTCCACTGAGCCCTGGGGCTTTGCCTGATGAGTGCCCATGGCCAACACTGGCCCTGTCTGCCCCACAGATGCATCCTCCAGGGATCCAAAGCTCCCCCAGCCCTGCCTGCCCGGGCTGTCTGAGCCAGAGTGCCCTGCCCTGGCTGAGCCTCACGGAGCAATGGTGGGTGAGGGGTCAGTGAGATGCGATCATTGTGGGGCACAGAATGGGAGGCACTTCCTTGCTAGGTTCCCCCCACTAAGCACCACCCTGGCCCCATGCCCCTCAGCCTGACCCCTGACACTCACCCTATGGTTTCCCAACACATAGAAGATGTGGCCCAGGAGCACAAGGGAGCAGGCTGTAAGCCGGTTCAGGTCCTCTGCATTGGACATCTTCAGGGTTTCCCGCAGAAATCGCCTTCATGAGAAGAAAAGATGATGAGGCCCCATCGGGAGGCCTTTGGGGAAGAAAAGGCAGCAGTGGCCTTGAGGCCCTGAGCAGAGGGCCACCCACCCCACCTGGCAGTGGGTGGGAAGGGCAGGGACAGGGGACCTGGGCACATGCTGTTGGGGGAAGAGAAACACCGGGAGGTGCCGGGCACGGGGCCACCTGCCCTCTCCCAGTACTCACTTGGCCTCGTTATAGCGTCCCTGGAAGAAGGAGAAGAGCCCACGCACGTAGAAAGCTGCTGCTCGGAGGCAGTGCGAGCTAAGGGGAGAGCGGAGCGTCACACCTTGGTGGGGTTTTTGTGAAAGCAGCAGATTTACAAAAGGGGAGTGGGTGGGGGGGTATGAGGTGTTGGGGTACATGGGGCAGTCTAGGGCCCCACAGGTGCTCACACCACCCCAAAGAGCAAAGAAAGCATAAGATAACTAGTAAAGTAGAACTCAGGGCCTGGGGCAGCCTACCTGACAGGGAAGCTGTGGTCTGGATTGATCCTCTCCAACAAACTGTACAGCTGTGAAAGAAATGTCTGCAAGTTAGGATAATTCCACATTTCTAAATATGAGAGAGTTCGGCCCCAGATATGCTAGAAAATTGACTAGGGCTGCCTGCAACTTCCTGAGGAATGTGCCCGTACCCCAAATCCCACGCCTGTAAGCAACCTGCCGGGAGAAGGGGCAGGACCTGCAACATCACTGACATCTTAGGTGCCCTTTGGCTGTCATATGGAGGGTGTGCTGGTGGATGAGGGTTGAAGTGGGCTGAGGCTTCACCCAGTACCCACACAGTCCCTTCAGGAGGCAGACACTGGGGTGGGGGTGGGGAGGAGACACAAGGGAACCGAACTCCTCTGAGACCACCAAGGCCACACCGGGCCCTCATGACCCTGCCCACTGTGCTTCCTGACTACTGGAGCAGCTGCACTGGGCTTTCTTTCTTTTTTAATAAATGAGGTGTTTTTTTTTTAAAAAAAAAATTAATTAATTAATTAATTTTTTGGCTGTGTTGCGTCTTTGGTGCTGCGCGTGGGCTTTCTCTAGTTGCATCGAGCGGGGGCTACTCTTCGTTGCGGTGCGTTGGCTTCTCATTGCTGTGGCTTCTCCTGTTGTGGAGCACAGGCTCTAGGCGCGTGGGCTCAGTAGTTGTGGCACACGGTCTCAGTTGCTCCGTGGCATGTGGGATCTTCCCGGACCAGGGATTGAACCCATGTCCCCTGCATTGGCAGGTGGATTCTCAACCACTGTGCCACCAGGGAAGTCCTGCACTGGGCTTTCTACCCAAAGCATTCAAGCCAACCAATCACCTGGGAAGTCAGCTAGGCTTTTTGTAGCCAAGAGGTGATAGTGGCCTGAACTAAGAAATGAAGGCCGCAGGGGTGGAGACAAGTGGCCGAATCTGAGATACTCTAGAGGGGTCAGGGCTGGGGGGGAATTGCAGGGATAAGGGGGTGTTGCAAGGGGAACCTGGTGGGAGGGACTTATCCTGCGAGGTCAAGCTCTGGCCCACCTCCCCGCCTCAGCAGGCTGGGGCACCAGAACAACCTAGGGGCCTGGTGCAGACAGCTGCCCAAGCTGTTGCTCCTCATAACTGAGCCATGAGGCCTCACCAACGTTCTAGAACAGATATCTCAGGGTAGAAGAAATTGGTTTTTTTTTTCTGAGGGATTCAGTAAAGCTTGGCTCGTTTTCAGTAGGGAAAAGTGTTAACTGGCTGTGGGAACGTTTCTGTCCTAGACTTGGCCTTCCCCCAGCCATGCCTACGATCCGTTGCGTGGGACACCTTGTTGGAGGGCAAATACCCCAGGGCTGCTGAGATTTGCTGGTGCCCAGGACAACACTCCCCCCACGCCCCCCTCCAAGTAAGAGTTGAAACAAAGGATACCAAACATGAAGCATGTCACCTACTACCTCTTGGTGTCTATTTCCTTCCCGTATATACACACTCGCCAGATTGGTCACGATAAAGGCCCACAGCTCCTGGTGATTGGTGAGCTGGAATGGGAGACACAGGGCATTAGGGGGCTGGGCTGGGCACAGTCATGTCACATAGGGGCCGCTTGGCGGCATCAGAGCCACCCAAACGCTCCACAGTGGCTACCTTGGAATCTCCTTATTCTTTCATTCCAAACACACACCCCTTGCCTCCTAAACCCAAGGACAACAAAACTGTTAGTTCTTTTCATTATAAAACAATCACCCACATTATGGGAAATTCCGGAAACAGAAAAGAAAAGCCAGCCACCCTGATCCTGCCCTCAGAACACACCACAGTTTGGTCTATTCTCTGCTGTCTCTCGGTCTGAGACCTGGCTGGACCTTCCCTCTACGCCACAGGCGGTAACCCCAGGACCCGTGTGCTGACACAGCAGAGGAGTACGCTGATCCTCGGGGAGGCAGGGACCCTGCCTGCAAGAAGCCGAAGCTGTTAGAGGCCAGAAATGCTTCTGACGGCTGGTGGTGGACAGACCCTGATCCCCAGTTCTTCTGGGGGGACAGGAACGGCCACGAGAGGGACCAAGCTGAGCGGGCTGAGCATTCCCAATGGGGCTGAGGGAGCGCAGCTGTGTAGGAGGCCAAGGGTGCCTGGGAAGCACAAACTCCACCTGGAGGCCCCTGGCAGGTGCCAAGGAGGTCCAGAGGGTCATCTGATCTGAGCAAAGATGCTCCAATATGTTTGTCATGGGACCGCAGGAACAGCGTGTGGTCGGGGGTCATGCGGGGTTTGGGCCCAAGTCCTGGCTGCACCACTCCCCCTCCCCCGGCCAGTGGGGAGGACTTCCTGGGACACACACCATCCGTCGGGAATTTTGATGTTGAACCAAAGCAGCAGCAGCCACTTGTGTAGGAAATGAGATGGGGAAGGAGGGTCCAAGAGACCTCCATAGGGCCGCGGGCAATGTGGGGTGGTCCTGGCGCCACTGCAATGAGCAGCACCAGCCGACCAGGGCCCAAAGTAGCTGTGACACAAGTCAACGCCACCTGGCGGGCTATCGGGAAGACTGGGAACCGTGAGCCAAAGTGGCTGAACAGGCCATGGCACCAGCCCTGAGATAGCTGGGGAAGCCCCACTGCAGGCTAGCCAGGAGCCCCCTTGCCCACAGCTATCCCTCATTAAGCTGTGCTGCCAGTGCTGGCCTTGTCTGCAGCTGAGCAGCACAAGACGTGACACAGAAAGCCCTGGATAAATGGTATATCACTGTCACCGCCGGCATCAGGCTGAATGCTGTGGAGTCACCCGCTGACCATGGTTTTGTATGGCTGTTGTCCTCATCACAGACCACGCCCGACTCCTTACTGAGAGGCACTGCCTGCCCCATAAAGCGAGGGCCGGCACCTTACCCGCAAAGCTGTGGTGAACTGGGCTTCAGCGTTGTCCATGCAGTTGACAGAGACACAATACAGGCCCTGGAAGAAGAAGATGCTGAGGGCTCAGAGCCACATGCAGCTTGCCGGGCCTGCACAGCTGCACCCAGGCGAGCCTGACAAGTGACTCTACTGAGCTAGCTATATCTGAGCTTTACCCTGACAAACAGGGAGAAAGATAGCATGCTTAATTATTCCTGCCTCCTGGGACCTAAGTCAACTTGGACTTGATGACATGCTTGTCAGAGTGAAGTCCACTGGGAAGGTTCTGAATTCTGCCTGAGGTGGTGGTCACAGGGTTACTCGCAGGGATGGGGCTGGGGGCGGGCAGCCCTCACGCACTCACCAGCAGTGTGTGCAGCTGTGCTGCGTGGTTGGAGAAGAGCCGGGGGGATTGCTGGCACAGCTGACAGACCTGGGAGATCTGCCGGGAGAGAGCATGTCTGACATCACTTGGCCTGTAATGTGGGACCCAGTGTCCTGGCAGCATTGAGGAGAGACCCCAAAGCCGGTGGGTGTGCCCATGTCCTGCCCAGTCTAACTTGGGCACAAAGTCCCAGGGGATGTGCCCATTGTGAGGATTAGGCACGGCCTTGACCTCTTTGAGGATGGTGACCCATGTCCATTACCCACCTTCTCCCTTTCCAACTTGTGTCTCAGCTGTACAGTACCTTCACCCTTATCAAGGCTCCCGTGCCCTTTCAGGAAGGTGGGCATAAGGGATTATGGATCACAGGGCAGGAGGAGTGCTAGAGCTGCCGTCAGGGGACCCTAAAACCCCAGACCCTATGTTCCTTGGGCATGCCAACTTTTAGGTAAAAGCCTCTGATCAGTTATGTCCACGCAGGGTCGTGGACTGCCAAGTTATAGTCATATGACAGATGACGTCCTGCTGACACGCACTGGCGACACATTTACATCCTCCCACATGACACCCTCCGAGACCCAGCAAACTCAAACCACTCTACCCCTCAGCCTTCCCACCCTGTGTGTGTGCAGCCTCCAGTGGCCTCACCTCCTGCAGAGCTGTGGCCTTGTGTCCTGTGACGAGCCTGCACATGATGATGTGCTCGAGCAGGATTACTTGGAAGGAGGACAGAATGGGGCTGCAGTCGAGCACTGGGGGTGAGAGGCAGGGGTGAGCATTCGAAGCGTGGGCGGAGGAGACAACTGAGGAGACACTGACCCCTGCCTCCTAGGGGCTTCGAGCCCTCCGGCCACACCGGACACTGGGCCAGCACCCAATCTGTCACCTTGCTCGGTGCCCACAGCACCCTCAAGCGAGGGGGTGCATCTCCCTGTCTAGGTGAGGAAACAGGCTCATAGCATGCTTTGGTGACCAGAATATTGTAAGAGCAAAAAATTCTGGAGGGATCTGTCTTCCATCCTCACCACACCCCGACCCAGCTGAGTGCTCAAGGGCACTCTGGACACAACACATTCTAGAAATGCTGAAGTTGCCTGGGAGACTGAGACCACGGTGATAGGCCTCAGGCAACAGTGGGGGGACCCTAGCTTCTGGCTGCCCCAAGCGGCCGTCCTCACATTGAAACCAGACAGCACTTTTCCCAACTCATCTGAAGGGAAAGAACCGCAGCCCCCGCGGGCGTTGGTTCTCTAGCTCTAAGGCTCTTCCCCAGCAGCACTGACAAGGGCACAGGGAGTGAATGAGGTTAACAGGCGCACAAGCCAGCCAGGGATATGTGGGGCTCTGGGTTCCTACTAGTCAAAGGTCCTTGATCGCACAGGATGGATTAGTCAAGCATCCAGGAAGAACCCAGGGCCTCCAGAGGACCTGCTGTCAGTCACTTCCACTCCCAACCTCACCCTGAACACAATCCACATCACAATACTGATAAAAGACAGCAAAAGCAGCCACCGCCTGTTTCAATTGAGCACTGCCGCCCCAGCAGCCCCCAGTGGAGTCCCGCTAACCCTCATGGCTATCTTGCGCAGTGCGGGGGACAGGACAGAGACGGCACAACCACCCCACAACACAACCCCCTGGGGATCAAGGATCCAGTCCAGGCCTGGTCTGCTCTGCCCGAACCTGGATCGTCCCCATCTGCCAACTGGGGTAACAAGACCCATGGGGCAGGGACCCGTGTTGCAGTCTTTAAAGGTCCTTCAGACTCAGCATAGGAGGTGGTGATCGGGCCGCCCACCAGGGGGCTACTTGACCCACTGAGCCCCACAGAGCCTGACTTACTCTTGAGCTTCTCCAGCTGCATGAGGGCCTTGTCTGTGTACTTCTGTGCCTTCTCTAGGTAGCCGGCTTGCATGGAGTGCATCACAGTCACCTGGTGACAAGATCAGATGGTGGTGGTCACTGGGGCCCTCTCCTCTCTCACCTGGGCCACCAGGCCCCGGCCCCTCCAAGGACTCACCAGGTAGACAAGCACGCACATGTGCTCCTTGGGCAGCCAGTGGAAGAGGTCAGCGGGGTTGCTGGGCAGGATCTCATCATCGTGCAGTGTGGAGATGGTCTGGATGCACTGCTGCAGCTGCTTCAGGCATGGCTTCACGCTCTTTACCTGCAGCACGCAGACAGCAATGCACACCTGAGCACCCGTCTGCTCCTATCAGGTGCCAACCACCCTTAGGAGGCAGGTGCCCACAGTGGCAGCTAGCCAGGTCCTGCCTGCCCATCGGCCCCTCAGCCCTTCCTTCCCGGGAACTCCTACCACACCCACCACTTGCAGGAAACCCACCCCCCCAGATGGGTCAGCCAGCTTTCAAGGCACAGGGCAGGGCCAGGAGGGTCATCTGTGGGACTGAGGCTCCACCACCACCCAGCGCTGGGCCCAACACCAAGGCCCGGCAAAGGCCTGTTCAAAGACCCTGCTCCAGCCACATTTTCTCCTTCCTGCAGTGACCCCAAGAGAGGAAGACACGGCTGGTTATCCTGGGGGGTGTGAAGTGGCCACTCAGAGTCCTGCAGGTGCCGTGGTTTATACAGACTGGCCTTTCTGCACCAGGAAGCCCCATCCTGAGGCCCTACAGGCCATCTCCACAGCCATCAGCACCCTGTGAGAGTTTGCACTGTGCTCCTATGTGTTGACTGAAGTGCTCGGCCCAACAGGCAAAGGTGGGTGCATGTGGGGGAACCAGGAAGCGTGACAGAGTGGGGAGGGTGCGTGGGGCAGCACCGTCCAAAAGGCTGAGACGTTCCCCCATGTACAGGTACAGCTGCTCCTCAACCATATGAGGGTTATGGGCTTTTTGTGCGTGTGCCTCAAACACAGCTGATTTTGTTAGTCCCTACTCAACTCCCACAAAGCTGTCATTAACTGGGGGGTGGTGGACAGACACTGCTTGAGCACCTGCTGTATGCCAGGCACCATGCCAGAATCCCCAGTGTATTTTCTTGGATTCCCCAAACTGCCCTCAAAGTCATTTGACCATTCACACACTGAGTAGATGTGTGTGAGGCCACAGCTATTCCCGCTATAAGGGCAGAAATGGGACAGACCCATTCCTGGAGTGCCCTCTGTCCACAGAGGCACAGTACTCATACCAGAGCACAATAGGGCTGTGGGGGAATCGAGCCCCGAACGACAGACGTGCCCAGTGGTGAGGGACAGGAGGAAATCGCAGAGCTGATGTCTTAGCTTACAGGCCCACCCACCACCTGCCTGCTTCCCAGCAGCCCTCAGGTGAGAGGCACTACATACCTGCCCAGCATCCAAGTAGTGGGTCACCTGGAGCACCAGGAAGAAGACACGCAGAGACTCTTTCTGGATGGGGTTCCCTTGCCAGTTCTCAACTATCTGTCCACAGAGGGTCAGCAGTGGGTGGACTTCCTGCAACTTGCGCTCCATCAGCAATAGCTGGGGAGGGAGAGGTGCACGTGCTGGGAGACCCTCCTGGTACAAAGGACTGCCGCCCACCTGCCCACGTGCTGTGGGACTGCTGGCACCACGAAGGGAGGGTGCATAGCCGGGCTGGAACCCAGGTCTAGGCAGCTCCAACCCAGGCTGCTCTTCCATCAGCACAAATCCCACAACCTGGAACCTGAGTTTTACCTCTGAATCCAGCTGGGGGACACGGGCCTGCCCCTCGTGGCTGCCTGCCATGCGTGAGGGTCTGGGCGCCTGAGGGGCCACGACATGGCAAGCAGGCGAGGCTTTGGCAGACCTCGTGGGGACCCGGCCTCACGTCCACCATACCAGCCCCAACCCATCCAGCCTCCACTTACCATCCCTTTGCTGAGCAGGAACAGTGCCCTGGAAAAGAGAGGGGTAGTCATGTCTGGGAGACTCAGGCACCCCCTGGGATGACTGTGCCATCTCAACATTCACAGGAACCTAACGAGCCACCTCTGGGACAGTTAAATGGATGACAATGGACCCTGGCCAATTAGGTTTGTTTTATTTATAAGAGGGCTCTATTTTGTTCTATTCTATTTGTTTTTAGCTTTTTCCTGTTTAGACACTCATGTGGTTCAAAAGCTCAGAAAGCAGAAACACGTGCTCAGAAAGCACGGAGGGGCAGGGTACAGGACAGCACATCCACCATAACCTTACTCTCGCTGACACAGCAGATCACAGGTTCCACATCTGTGGACAGCACAGGGTGGGGCAAGGAGAGAAGGGGGGTAAGTAATCAGGCTCAGGTGCCCACACCGAAATCTGCACCTCACTGTGGCCCCTCTGTGCCCACACTTCCTTGCCTATAACCAGCCAAGCCCCCTCGGGCTCTCCTGAGGGTTAAGGGGATGAAACTCAGGAAGCCTAGGCATGTCAGCAGCCTCGCTGCCCGCTGTCCCCACCCTCAAGGGTGGCGCAGCCAGGAGATTTCTACTGTCTTAAATCTTTCTGCACTTTCTAAACAAGCACGTACTGCTGTCATCAGCAAGAAAAATAATAAAATGAACACATTAAAAGGTTTACGAGACTGCCAAAAGACAGAGGAGGGCAGCCCAGCCTCACCCCAGTGCCTAGGGGCTCCTCACGGCACTGGCGTTGGGACAGGCTTTTAGGATCGGCTGTTGGGCTGTCGTCACAGTTTGTTCAACATCTAAGTCTTTGTCCCGCCAGTCTATGCAGAGTCCCCATGTGCTGCAGCTGACACCCCGTCAAATGGGCATCGTTCCAGGTGAGTAGACTGAGGTGGAGGGGGGTCCCCGTCACACAGTGAGAGATGTCTATACTCCCAGCCACCTCGCCATTCCTTGTTACCTCACGGCGTGGACACTCTAGAGTCTACTGTCTGACTGTTGAAATCTAAGGCCTAGAACTTCATGTCAAGGTTCCTATATTGTCACATCACTAGGCCATATCCCCGAGATCAGAAGTTCTGTGTCAGGCGGCCTGTAGGCGCCATGCCCTAGTGAGGCCCACCCAGGTCACCCGCCCACAGTGGTACAGAGGCCTGTTTGAGGACACTTGTGAGTGAACATGTGCAGTGTGTGGCCATCCCCATGCCCTGCAAGGCATGAGTGTCACCCTGAATCCAGTGACGGCCACAGCACGAGGAGGATAAGACGGGCCAGGAACACAGACCAGACTGTGTGACAGTGTCCATCCCAGGGCAGGTTGGTCGAGGGATGACAGCCTGTGGGGAACTGTGTGGACCCCTGTGAGCACTTGCAAGTCCAGAGCTCAGAGAATGGAGTCAGGGACTGTTCTGTCCCATAACCCCATGGGACAAGCTTAGATTTTGTGTTTCCAGAATCCCAATGCACACAACAGAATAAGAGCACTGTTACCTGGAGTCTGGAATCCTACTACAGAGGATTCTTCTCTTTAGGGGAAAAAGAGACAGACTGGAGGCTCTCTTAGAGGGCACACAGTGAAGCACTGGTGGCCTCAGACCCCTGACCCCAACCCCAGGGCATTAGCCTCCAGGTAGTCTAAGCAGTTTCACGCATAACATGAACCTATGTCCCTTCTTTTACACAAATGTCCACTTACTCTGTCTCCTGTTATGTATCTAAAAACTCCTGGGTGTCCCCTCAGTGGGGACACTGGTTGCCAAGCATGCTGCCCACACTCTCTACAAGCACCACTCTTGCACTGCACCAGGAAGGGGATCAACCCAGAAAATCATACGAGCCTTTTTTTTTTTTTTTTAATTTTTTTTTTTAACATGGACCACTTTTTTTTGTCTTTATTGAATTTGCTACAACATTGCCTCCATTTTATGTTTTGGTTTCTTGGCCTCAAGGCATGTGGGATCTTAGCTCCCCGACCAGGCACCGAACCTGCACCCCCTGCATTGGAAGGCCAAGTCCCAACCACTGGACCACCAGGGAAGTCCCACAAGCCCTTTTTATTTCAAGAGATACTAGGAACGTGCAAGTGCTGATGGTGCTGAGCATGCCAGCTGCCCCTCACCCTTACAGTCAACTCAACAACTTCTCACTTCATGAATCGATGGGGCAAAAGCATCTCGGTGCTGCCTTAATTTGCATGTCTCTTACTATGTATAAGGGTGGCCATCGTTTCATGCTGAAATGCCATTTCTATTTGTTGTCCAGGATCAAGATGGCCAAACTCTTTCCAAGTAAGAGGAGGAGGGGCCCAGGGAGAGGGTGCCTACCGTGTGTACTCAGATCCCACCACCCGGGCGTACTCGGCCCCCACACCCAGGAGGTCACAGGCTGACACCAGGTCCTTCTCAAGTGTGTGCAGTTGCTGAAAAGAAGAACAAACAATGACCCTCATTTCCAAACCACTTGCTTTACAGTACCTGACCTTATTGCTGGCAAGTTAAACTGAACCTCCCTACGTCAACAATATTGCCTCAGTGTCAGTTTTCAGCTAAATTAAGCATATTATCTCATCAACAGTGTTTGGGTACAGAACTCCACTTCGTTTATAGTGTACGTCATCTAAGCTTAATGGTGCATACAGCCAGCAGTTAACACTCACAGGTGCAGACCCCTCCAGGGCTGTGCGAGTATGTCTGAATGCTTCCCAGGTCACTTTCAGGGGGTGGTCACTAGGGGAGCAGCCAGAGGAGCCTCAAACAAGGAGGGACTCTTTCAGGGGTAAGTACCTATGGGAGTTTCAAACCCAGAAGCCTTGACAGGCTGAAAGGCAGGGACACCTGTGGGGCCTTGGTTGAGATCTTGGGCTCCGTGCTCACAGCACAAACCAACTCTGTGACCTGAGGCAGGTGACTCACCGCCTGGCCTGCTTCCTCCTCTGCCAGCAGGCACAAAAGCACATGGAGGATAAAAGGAGGACAGTGCACCTGCAGGGCAGGAAAAAGCCTGGAGGGAAGGCAGGGGCCCAGGCTAGGTGAGCTCTTCTCAGCAGGGGACCCTCTGAGACAAATCCTCCTGGCATTAAGGCTCCCCCAGGGAGCAGAGGACACTTGCAGCCCAGCACCCACTGTGTGTTCAGGCAGGTGATGGGGCTTTATCATGGAGGGTGGGCGAGAGGTGGCCTAGTGGGTAGGTTGTGTCAGGGTCAGGAGAGGATAGAGGATGGCCAGTGCTGGGGAGGTGTGGGCAGAGCCCAGGATGAAGAGGCACTCCTCATGAAGGAGTCTACCCAGCCCCCGGCCTGCAGACTCCTCCACTGTAGCCAGGAAAGCCCAGCTGAGAGAGCCCCTCACCACCCGAGCATCTCAGAGTGCAGGGACCAGGCACCACCTACATCTGAGGAGCTTAAGGGAGGTTGAGGGCAGAGGGGCTGTGTGGAGCCCAGGGTGAGGCTATACCCCAGCATGCCCCAAAAGTGGGCTCTAGGAGAAAAGGCTTGACTCCAGCATTTGTTGCCCAATAGGCAGTCCCTTGGAATCTCTGCACAGCTCTCAGAAAACAGAGTGGACCTCTGGCAAGAAATGCTCCCTAAATTTTGACAAATGCAGGCCAAAGGGAGCAACAGGAGGGAGGGGAACATGAAGACTAGGCCCCAAGTCAGCTCCAGGGGAAGGACACTCCCACCAATCACCCCAGGTGCTGCTGAGTGAGAGGCCCACCCTGGGAGTACCGCCTCCTGGCGACAGTCTGGAGGGTCCAAGAAACGTTCCTGTGTCCCCATCCGCTCAGTACAGCAGCCTGAGGAAGACCCGTGTGTCCCAGAGTCTGCTTATTTGTACTTGGGGCAGCTGTGCCCCAAGGTCACGGCCCCCAACAGGCACCCATGCATCTCGGCCAGGCCCGCAGTACTCACAGCAAGCTGGAAGAGCAGGCGGCAGTGCCAGTACGGGGTCTGCTGTGAGATCTGGATTGCTTTCCGCAGCAGTGGCTTTGCTGCATCAACGGAATTCTGAAAGGAAACAGTGAAGTTTGGGGAGGAAAAAATAAGGTGGATTCCTTATGCAGCAGCTGCAGAGCCAGAAGGCCATTCCTGTTCACACTTACCAAAGGATTTGTGGGTTGCCAATGTGCTTGATTAAAGAAGAAAAGATATTTTATTAGACTCACTGGCTGGGAAGTTTTTGCATCGACCTTAAAATAACTCCCCACTCAACTAAACTGAAACTAGCTTTAGTTCAAAATCCTGAACAGTCAAATTGATAACAATTGCTCTTTCCTGTTCTGCAACCAGAGAGAGGGGCCAGGGGCGTGAAAAGGGGTCACTGCTCAAAGCTGGGAAAGGCAATTTTCAGCTACACTTGACGTCAGGAACCAGCTTAAGGTAAACTATATAAACTTGTTCAGGAACTAATCATCTTTAGCCTAGGAACAAGGCTGTTTTCCAACAGTCCTCGGTAGAAAAAGATTCTGCTAGCCTTTGTTAGCAAGTGATCACGCATGGCTGCCCCATGCCAGGCGTGGGAGATAAGAAAATTATGAGAAGTCTTAAAAGCCGGAAGGGAATCCACTCCTGAGAGTCCCAGTTTGCCACTGTGCTTTGCTACAGGGAGAGGGAGTTTGCTTTCAGAAACCTTCATATGTTCTTACCTCTTGACAGTATAATTCAGACAAAAGACTTGCTGCTTCAAATTTAACATCTTCAAACTGCGGGATCTAATGACGTCCAGTTAAGGAAGTAGAGACACTGCAAAATGGTCAGGTTAAAAGGGCCACAGCTCAGCGTTCTTACACTGCAGAGGCTGGCCGGACAGGCGTGTCCCCACCCGTTCTAAAACCCCAAGTTCACATATTCCCCCAGTAATCCCTGAGCTTGCTGCTGGCTGGGTGTGGAGCTAGAGGCTGGGGCATGAAGAGGAGCACAGCACCCAGGGAGAAGCTACTGGTCTGAAGGGATGCTCCAGGTAATCTGTGGGGCAAAGCCCAAACCCAAGGTGTGCATTATAGGTAGGATTCAAGTTTATAACACATTTTTTTTATTTAGAAAGAGTTTTCCTTAAAGGGAACAGTACCAAGAAAAGGATACTTGCTGTGATATCAACCACTGAAAGAGAAAGAAAAAAGGATTAATTCTCAGCCATACGCTTTGCACCTGCTTAACTGGCTCCACTTTGGGGTTTACACAGGTTGTCTTGTCACCAAAGGCTGCAGGTGTTCAGTTAAGTGGGAAGATGGCCTGCTCAGCCTAAGAGGGTGGGCTTGCTTTTCCTCTAATCCAGCAACCAGGGCATGTCTGGGGGAAAGGGAACATGAACTTGCTCCCCCACTCACGGGCTTCCTGTCCTGCCAGGCTCCTGAGTCAGAACTGGAGCCCTCTCCCACTACAGCAGCAATGCTTCACAAGGGGAAAGAGCACAGAGGGGCCACCACATGCCATTCACTGTAGTACGCCAATAGCAAATCATGACGTGAGGAATTAATTACAATTAGAGAGTACGTCTGTGGGTGTCAGTCCTTCCTGGAGAAGTGACATTTAAAAGATGTTTGGAAATGAGCAAAGTTAGCCTCAGAGGGGAGGGAAGAGTACTCCAGGAAGGACTAGTGTGGGCAGCACCTGGCCAGGGGAAGCAGGGATGATTCTGAGTTCTGAGCTCACCATCCCTCTCTGCTAGTACACAGGCTGGGACGTGGTTCAGACAACGACATGCTCCCACTTGGCCGTAACTGTGCCCTGGAGTTTCACATTCCAACAGGAGGCGGTGAGGTCCCAGGACAGTCCACCACACCACCACATTGACCACAGTCTGTCAGACCATCAAGGACTCAAGCATATACCTGACGCTGTTCCTGCTGACCCACTGATCCTGCAAACATTCTCAGAGCCTCAGCGGTTGCTGGAAGGCAGATCCAGAGCCCAACAGAAGACTCTTACTTGCCATGCTCTGTCGTAGAACTGTGTGTGTGGTGTGTGTGTGTGTGTGTGTGTGTGCACGCGCGCGCATGTGGAGGGAGGTGGTGGGGGTTGGGGTGTCTGGGGCTGGGCCTTGAAGGATGAGGATGTAGGTATGGGTGTTACCAGGCAAAGAAGGAAGAGGAGGTGCTCCAGGCAAAGAAGAGCAGAGGGCCAGGCAGGTGAGGCTGGAAGGCGCATTTGGTCTCTGTGCCACTCATGTGACTGTGGGTAAGAATGCCCTGATGTCACCCCTGGAGCCTGACCCAGTCAGATGCATAAAACAAAAGCACCCAATCAGATCCAAGTTTTAAGAGCATCTTAGATGCAGCAAAGGATGCAGAGGGAGGGGGAGGAGGAGAAAGAGGAGCCAGAGGCTGAAGGCCCATGGGTCTCTTGGCCGCCAGGGAGAAAGGCCAGTGACGCCAGCGGGACAGCCTTGGAGCTCCAGATGTGTCTGGGGCTGAGTGGTGGCCAGGGAAGTCACCAAAGAGGCTGGGGAAGACTTGGAGCTGGTCTGGAGACCAGCTGCCTGAGAGACACAGGTGGGCCAGGAGGGGGAGCTATGGGAGTAGAGGAGAGGGATAGAACAGAGAGAAAGAGGTAACATGGAGAGCCACCAGGCTCCTGTGTCTGTCACACACACATACAAGTGCACGTGCACATAGAGCCCAGGCAAAAGGCACTCTGCAGCCAGCTGGGTGTCCCCTCCCAAGGCCCCCCTGCAACAGGGTCAGGAGGAGCTGAGGGTCCCAAGAGGGACAGGGCCAGTGCCTGCTGCCAGGAGTGTGGCCCCAAGTGAGGCTCCTTGGCTGAAGACCATCTACGTGGACAGTGGGGACAGGCCTAGCTCCAGCCTCGTGTGATGTCACGAAGCTGGTAAACACAGAAGTAGGGGCCTGCTTTCTACAGAAGCCACTCCTCCTCACTGGGAAGGGCAGTCGAGCAAGAGACACTCCTGAAGGCCACCAACTGGGAGGAGGGACAAGACACCGTGTAGGAAACTCTGTGACTAAAAAGCTGGGTTAGGGACATGCTAAGACCTGGTCCAACCTCGAGATTCTGTAGTTCCATGACTTAATCTCCACATGCAAGACATATCTCAGGCAAGGCCTCCATACTCAAGGGGAGCCCTTTAGAGAGAGTACAGGGTGGATAAAGACACACATGAGAAGCATTTGCCTTCCACTCGGAGCGCCGTGTGGCTTGCTCTCAACAACCCAGCCTGGTAGCCAAGGCGAAGTGGGCTTAGTAAACCCACCACCTACAGCTGAGTTTCCAAGTCAAGCTTGGCCATGCCTCAGGACCTGGCTTAAAGCTGACTACATCTGTGTGTCACTGCCCCCCAACAGAGGTGAAGAGGGCAACAAGAGGTGAAACTCCTCCAGTGGGGCAAAGAAGCCTTCCTTATGAGTCTGTGGCCCAGGGATGCTCTCCCCACTGCACAAGGCATACTCCAAATTCACGTGAGGACAGTCCACAGAAGTATGTCCATGGTGGGCAGACTGTGAGGGGACACAGCCAGTTGCCTACAGCCTGGGGAGGGCCCCACTATGCCGACTTCTCCAGCGCCTTGGCCTGTGCTGCTGGGCCCAGGCCCACATGGGCCCATCAAATGTCTCTTCATTTGGGGCTTTTGTGTGGTTAACATCTATTCAGTAGACATTTGGGCTGGACCCCACTGACATCTCTTTTCTATAAGTCAGATGTGTCTGTTAATGATCAGTTTCTGTCTCTGACAGTTCTGTTTTCTGACCTGAGGGCTGGAGAAAGAGCATCACAGCCCCCTGGGGCCTTTAGTGACCACGGGAGCGCTGGAAAGTAACATGTCCAAAGTTTTAAGACTCAAACCTTCTGGAAGGCTTTGTCTGTCAGTGTGAGAGGCTGTCAGGAGCGCTGCTCTAGGGGCCAGAGGACAAAGTTTGAGGTGTGGACCCACATGGGAGTTAGCAACACTCCAACTCCTGGAGGAGCTGGATCCTAGTGGTCCTTAGCATCCATTTCCCAGAGCCATGACCTGCCACCATTCTCTCATGCATGCACTGTGGGCCACCACCCCCCAACACACACACAAATTGGAGATGTTGGATAAAGCCCCATAATGTGCCTCATCATGATTCTGTGTCCCCAGTGCCTAGAATGGGCTGACACACGGGAGGCTCTAAGGAAACATTTGTTGCACGAATGATGACTTTATCTATCATCACAAGGAAATGAGGGCTTCCTCATGCACAAATGGCCACAGAACTGAGGCTTATGCTTTTTTTTTGTTTTGGCTGCACTGGGTCTTTGTTGCTGCGCGCGGGCTTTCTCTAGTTGCAGCAAGTGGGGGCTACTCTTCGTTGTGGTGTGTGGGCTTCTTACTGTGGTGGTTTCTCTTGTTGCAGAGCATGGACTCTAGGCGCTCGGGCTTCAGCAGTTGCAGCATGTGGGCTCAGTAGTTGTGGCTCACGGGCTCTACAGCGCAGGCTCAGTAGTTGTGGTGCACAGGCTTAGTTGCTCTGTGGCATGTGCGATCTTCCCAGACCAGGGATAGAACCTGTGTCCCCTACATTGGCAGGCGGATTCTCAACCACTGCGCCACCAGGGAAGCCCAGGCTTATGCCTTTTAAACACAAAATTCTAATTCCTAAGTGGCATCAGACATCTCTTTGTCTTTAAACGTCACTGTTTCTTGCTCAGGCATCAGTGTCAGTGACCCCTGAGCCGTCCCCGAGATGACCCATTTCTGAAGCTGTAGGACTAGCTCCATGTCAAGGTGAGCCAGTCACTTCCCCAGGATTGTCAGTCAGAAGCCAATCAAATCACTTGGCTTTTGTACCTTTTTTAACACTTGCAACATAAATTCATAATCAGAAATCTAGATATTAGAAAATACGTCCATCTCACAAATTACCTAAGGTTGCTACCTCAACCTATGTTTTACTTTGTAACATTAAAATACAGCTTTTATGTCTTCTTCCTGTCATGGGAAAGCAGCCAAAGTGAGAGTCCCGTCACTGCCAGGAAGCCTGCAGGTGTGAGGCAGAGGTGTGAATGACCCTACCAGAAGCCTCTGGGGTCACCTTGGGGTTCTCAGGAAAAGCAAGGGTCACCACAGGGCTAGCACGCACCCTGAGGGGTGGAAGGGCTGGGATCAGCACACTTCCCATTCCTAGGGCATTCAGTTCAGGGCTGAGTGTTTCAAGGCTTCTTGTACCTCATAACCAATGTAACTTTTTCTTAAAAATCAGGTTTTTTTAAGTCACCAAAATGTGTAGAAATAGTTATCAACTGCAACTCCTCTGGGATGGAAGCACAACATTCAGGAGCCAGCCTTGCCTCTCTCTGCCATGTGACCATGGCTACAAGCAGCCCGGTCAGTATTGTCATCGGCAAGTCGGAAGTGGTCTCTACCTTGTGGGTTTGGTGAGGATCCAAAGAGACAGTGCTCCAAGAACCATGAACGCAGGGCCTGGCATGTGGAAGGCACAAAGAATACTATAATAATTCCCAGGCAGGAACCGGAAGAAGTAGGGGTTGCAGGGGAGACGGGGGGCAAGTTGGTAGAATCATGAAGTAAATGGAACTGCAAACAGGAGGAAGCACAGATACTCTTCCATGAAAATGCTTAACACCAAGCTCTGCAAATGCAGCTTCTGTGCCAGGTTCTGCTCCCAGCTGATGTGGCATGGAATTTACCAGGACACAGCTGTGATCCTAAAGGATGAAAGATGTGCTCCATCTGTGCCTGATGATGAAAGGCCCAGAACTGAGCCCTTTCAGGCCTTAAAATAAGAAAGGGAAGCTTTTAATCACTTGCTGGGAAGGTAGCCATAGACTCTCGGGCTAAACCTGGAAGCACCATTAAGGAGTGTCTGACTGGCAGTTTGGAGCTGCTTTCTAAGTCAGACGAACAACCACTAAAAAGTAGCCCCATTGCAAACACACAGAGAAAGCAAACGTGGCATCAACACAGATGCTGCAGTCACAAAAGACCACTGTCCAAAGAATGACTGCCTGGATTATACCAAATAACGAACAATCCATTCCAGAGAAGTAGCATTTATTCCTCTGTGGCTTTCAAATCAGCAAAATCTAAGGATGATGATGCACTTTCCAGATAAATTAAGAAAGTTAAGGGGGAAATAAATACACATCTAAGTACAGATATAAAGATTCTCAGTTCCACAGTGGAAGCACAAATGACTGAAATGGAACTGTTTGAAAAACAGTAAAATATAAGAGAAGACTGAATATTTACACAGGAATAGTATGTGGCAAGAGGAAAGACAACAAGGCAAAAATGAAATGAAAACGAACACAATCTGACAAAACCTGTAGAAATAGCTTCACAAAGTATCTAGCCAAGAGATTTCGATGTAAAGCGACATTCCTTATAATCATGAATGATTTAGTCAGAGTCACAAAGGAGTCAAGAATTCTGTTGAGGGGACTTCCCTGGTGGTGCAGTGATTAAGAATCTGCCTGCCAATGCAGGGGACACGAGCTCGAGTCCTGGTCCGGGAAGATCCCACATGCTGTGGAGCAACTAAGCCCGTGCGCCACAACTACTGAGCCTGCGAGCCACAACTACTGAAGCCCGCGTGCCTAGAGCCTGTGCTCCACAAGACAAGCCACCGCAGTGAGAAGCCCTTGCACCGCAACAAGAGTAGCCCCCACTCGCCGCAACTAGAGAAAGCCCGTGTGTAGCAACGAAGACCTGACACAATCAAAAATAAATAAACTAAAAAAAAAAAAAAAGAATTCTGTAGATACATCCACATCCCTGCCAAAACCATAAGCAAAAAAAGAAGGCTCTCTGGTGAAGTGTCTTGTCATGTACCGTAATAGTTACAGGACCTGCTGAATAGATCCAGGGAATGAGGCAGCCAGCAGGTACTCCGAAGGCCTGCAAAGGCAGGTACAACTGAGAGGCCAATGGCTGCAACTTGGATAAAGCTGCTGAGGAAAGGGAGAAATACCCTCCATCCCTCTGATGGGAACCCTTAACAAACGAACTGATGAAGCAGATGGGTGAGTGTATTACACATTCCTTCTGGAAAGCTTACAAATACAGTTGAGGAAACAGAAATAATAATCTACCCTTATATATACAAAAAAGTGATTACAAACGAGGTTACGGTCTCTCATAGGGAAAGCAAAAGATGATGAAAATAATAGTTAAGGAAGATGAATGTAATACTAAGTTCAGAGATCAATTAAAAGTTTTATCTATAGCACTTATATGATTCTTTACCTAGTAAAGAATGAAAGGAAAGGAAAGGAAAGAATAAAAGTTGACAGCTCCCTGATTTGGAAAAAATGCACAACTAATAAAGAATGAAGTTTAAAAAAAGCATGCTTGCATTGCAACACAAAAGGAGATGAGAAACAACGAAAGAAGGAAAACATTACAGAGAATGGCACGTCAACTGAAATCTGGACAAACTTTCATGTGGGGATGCACCTGACAGAAAGAAAGGTATTTCCAGGTGTAACGACAGTGCGACCTACGGAGGGTACCCTGTGGCTCTGTGGAAGACCCCACAAGATTTAGGGTTCTGTAAAATCGAGGGAAAACTCTCCACGATGATAAGGATTTAAATTATGGGTCCAAAAGCCAAGCAGCTACAAGGAAGCAATCTGAGGCATGGCTGCTTCTCCTTGACAGCACTGAGTGGGCAAAATATGATAAGGACAATATACACAGTGACTGGACTTCCCTGGTGGCGCAGTGGTTAAGAATCCACCTGCCAATGCAGGGGACACAGGTTCGAGCCCTGGTCCGGGAAGATCCCACATGCTGCAGAGCAACTAAGCCCGTGGGCCACAAGTATTGAAGCCTGCGTACCGAGAGCCCGTGCTCCACAACAAGAGAAGCCACTGTAATGAGAAGCCCGTGCACTGCAACGAAGAGGAGCCCCCGCTCACCACAACTAGAGAAAGCCTGCATACAGCAATGAAGACCCAACGCAGCCAAAGACAATTAAATAAATTTATAAAATATATATATGTGTATACATATATATATATACACATATATATATATGTACACACAGTGACTACGAACCACTGCTAGAAACAGGCTAAATGGAAAGGAAAAAGTAAAACTGTCACTGTTTGCACATGACATGATACCATATACAGAAAATCCTAGCGATGTCACCAAAAAATATAACTTATAAATGAATTCAGTAAAGTTGCAGGATATAAAATTAATATACAGAAATCTGTTGTGTTTCCATACACTAATAACGAACTATCAGGAAAAGAAATTAAGAAAACAATCCCATTTACAACTGTATCAAAAAGAATAAAGTAGCTAAGACTAAATCTAACCAAGGAAGTAAAAGTCTTATACTCTGAAAACTCTAAGACATCAACGAAAGAAAATGAAGACTACAGAAATGAATGGAAGCTATACTGTGCTCATGGATTGGGAGAATTAATACTGTTAAAATGACCAAACTACACAAGGCAATCTGCAGATCCAATGCAATCCCTCTCAAAATACCAATGGTATTTTTCACAGAACTAGAACAAATAATTCTAAAAATTTTATGAAAACACAAAGGACCCTGAGTAGCCAAAGCAATCTTGAGAAAAAATAACAAAGCTGGAGGTATCATGCTCCCTGATTTCAAACTATGCTACAAACCTACAACAATAAAAACAGTACGGTAATGGCACAAAAACAGACACATAGATCAATGGAGGAGAACAGACAGCCCAGAAATAAACCCATAGTTATATACAGCCAATTAATCTACGACAAAAGAGGCAAGAATACATAATGGGGAAAAGACAGCCTCTTCAATAAATGGTGTTGGGGGACTTCCCTGGTGGTCCAGTAGTTAAGAATCAGCTTTCCAATGCAGGGTACGTGGGTTCGATCCCTGGTCGGGGAACTAAGATCCCACATGTTGTGGGGCAACTGAGCCCGTGCACCACAGCTAGAGAGCCCATGTGCTCTGGAGCCTGTGCGCCACAACTACAGAGCCCACGCACCACAACAACAGAGCCCGCACGCCACAACTACTGAGCCCACGTGCCACTAGAGAGAAGCCTGAGCGCCACAACTAGAGAGAAGCCCACGCACTGCAATGAAAGATCCCGCGTGCTGCAACTAAGACCCAACTAAGCCAAAAATAAATAAATAAATAAATAAATTTTAAAAATGGTGTTGCGAAAACTGGACAGCCACATGCAAAAGAATCAAACTGGATTACTTTCTCACTCTATATAAAAAAAAAACTTAAAATGGATGAAAGACTTAAATTTAAGACCTGAAACCATAAAGCTTCTAGAAGAAAACATGAGCAGTATACTCTTTGATATCAATCTTAGCAATATTTTTCTGGATCTGTTTCCTCAGGCAAGGGAAACAAAAGCAAAAATAAACAAATGGGACTACACCCAACTAAAAAGCTTTTGCACAGAGAAGGAAACTATTAACGAAACAAAAAGGCAGAATGGAGACAATGGGAGAAGATACAATTGTCCCTCAGTATCCTCAGGGGATTGGTTCCAGGAGCCCTTGAGGATGCCAAAATCCACAGATGCTCAAGCCCTTATATATTTTTATTTTATTTTTTAACTGAAGTATAGTTCATTTACACTGTTGTGTTAGTTTCTGGTGTACATCAAAGTGATTAAGTTATATATACTCACACATATACTTTTTCATATTCTTTTTCATTATGGCTTATTACAAGACATTGAATATAATTCCCTGTGCTATATACATTGTTGTTTATTTATTTTATATATAGTCCTTGTGCTATACCTTGTTGTTTATCTGTTTCATATATAGTACTTTGTATCTGATAATCCCAAACTCCTAATTTAACCTTCCCCTACCGCTTTTCCCCCTGGTAACTATAAGATTGTCTTCTATGTCTGTGCGTCTGTTTTCTGTTTGAAATAAGTTCATCTGTATCATATTTTAAATTCCACATATAAGTGATCTCATATGCTATTTGTCTTTGTCTGACTTACTTCACTTAGTATGATAATCTCTAGGTCCATCCATGTTGCTGCAAATGGCATTATTTCATTCTTTTTTATGGATAAGTAGTAGTCCATTATGTATACATATACCACATCTTCTTTATCCATTCATCCATTGATGGACATTTAAGTTGCTTCCATGTTGTGGCCATTATAAACAGTGCTGCTATGAACATTTCAGCACATGTAGCTTTTTGAATGAGTTTTCATCTTTTCCCGATATATGTCCAGGCGTGGAATTGCGGGATCACTCCACTTTTTTTTTTTTTTTTTTTTAGATTTAAAAAAATTTTTAATTTATTTTATTTATTTTATTTTTGGCTGCACTGGGTCTCCGTTGCTGCCCATGGGCTTTCTCTAGTTGCAGCAGGTGGGGGCTACTCTTTGTTGCAGTGTGTGGGCTTCTCATTGCGGTGTCTTCTCTTGTTGCAGAGCATGGGCTCTAGGCACACAGGCTTCAGTAGTTGTGGCGCGTGGGCTCAACAGTTGTGGCTCGCGGGCTCTAGAGCACAGGCTCAGCAGTTGTGGCGCACGGGCTTAGTTGCTCCGAGGCATGTGGGATCCTCCCGGACCAAGGCTCGAACCCGTGTCCCCTGCATTGGTGGGTGAATTCTTAACCACTGCATCACCAGGGAAGCCCAACAACTCTATTTTAAGGAACCTCCATACTGTTCTCCATAGTGGCTGCACCAATTTACATTCCCACCAACAGTGCAGGAGGATTTCCTTTCCTTTACACACTCTCTAGCATTTATTAGTTGTAGAATTGTTGACGATGGCCATTCTGACCGGTGTGAGGTGATACCTCACTGTAGTTTTGATTTGCATTTCTCTAATAACTAGCAATGCTGAGCATCTTCTCATGCGCCTATTGGCTATCTTCTTTGGAGAAATGTCTATTTAAGTTCAAGTCCCTTTTTAAAAAAAAAAATAATTTTATTTATTTCATTTATTTTATTTTTGGCTGCGTTGGGTCTTCGTTGCTGCACATGAGCTTTCTCTAGCCGTGGCAAGCGGGGGCTACTCTTCGTTGTGGTGCGTGGGCTTCTCATTGCAGTGGCGTCTCTTATTTCTGAGCATGGGCTCTAGGCACATGGGCTTCACTAGTTATGGCTTGCAGGCTCAGTAGCTGTGGCTCACGGACTTAGCTGCTCCGTGGCATGTGGGATCTTCCCGGACCAGGGCTCGAACCCGTGTCCCCTGCATTGGCAGGCGGATTCTTAACCACTGCGCCACCAGGGAAGCCCCGAAAAGGGGACCCTTGTGCACTGTTGGACTGTAAATTGGTGCAGCCACTATGGAAAACAGTATGGAGGTTCCTCAAAAAATTAAAAATAGAACTGCCATAGGGCTTCCCTGGTGGTGCAGTGGTTAAGAATCCGCCTGCTAATGCAGGGGACACGGGTTTGAGCCCTGGTCCGGAAGATCCCACATGCCGCGGAGCAACTAAGCCCGTGCACCACAACTACTGAGCCTGTGCTCTAGAGCCCGTGCTCCACAACAAGAGAAGCCACTGCAATGAGAAGCCCGTGCACCGCAACGATAGTAGCCCCCGCTTGCCACAACTAGAGAAAGACCCAATGCAGCCAAAAATAAAATTAAATAAAATTTTTTTAAAACCCCACAATATTTCAAATAAAAAAAAGAAACAGGCTGAATGGCCTGAAGACAAGGGAAAGGAGGTGGCAGGATTTGTTATTAACTGAGAGAAGGGAGAGCTTCAGAACCAGCACATCCACCAAAGGCACTGGGCCGTGAAGCCCGGGCAGTCACAGCCTCCACCCTTCCCACACCCAAGGAAGCTTGACACTTCATTTGATCTCAGCCTCATCACTGCTCAGCAGAGACCCTGATATCAACCAGTCACCGACAGCTCAGGCACTCCTAGGGATTGACCTGAAACCTTGAGCGGTTCTCAAGGCTTGCTCCCCCACCTCATTCAGGCCTCTGTTCAAATGTCACTCCCACAAATAGAGACTCCCTCATTACCTTTGCTAAAAATAGCTCACTGTCAACTCCAATCTTCACCCTGGTTTTCATGGTTCTTCTATAGCTGCCTAACCTTTTACTATATATTCATTGTTTGCCTCCCTCACAAAAACATAAGCTTCTGTGGGCAGGGACTGCTTTAGTCACTGTTGATCCTCAGCACCTAGAATAGGGCTTGGCACCCAGTGTCAGCTGATTAAATATCTGCTGAATGAATGAAAGAAAAGTACTTCACAAAAACAACGACTTGGACTTCCCTGGTGGCGCAGTGGTTAAGAATCTGCCTGCCAATGTAGGGGACGCGGGTTCAAGCCCTGGTCTGGAAAGATCCCACATGCTGCAGAGCAACTAAGCCCGTGCGCCACAACTACTGAGCCTGCGCTCTAGAGCCTGCGAGCCACAACTATTGAGCCTGTGTGCCACAACTACTGAAGCCCATGTGCCTAGAGCCCGTGCTCTGCAACAAGAGAAGACACCGCAATGAGAAGCCCGTGCACCGTAACAAAGGGTAGCCCCCGCACACTGCACCTAGAGAACGACCGCGGCACCAACAAAGGCCCAACGCAGCCAAAAATAAATAAATAAATAAATAAATTAAAACAAAACCCCACGACTTATGCTCTTGGCATGGACCCTGGCGATCTTGACCCTAGATTTTTTGTTGTTGTTGTAAATTTATTTATTATTATTATTTTTTTTTTTAATTTTTGGTTGCGTTGGGTCTTCGTTGCTGCGCGCGGGCTTTCTCTGGTTGCGGCGAGAGGGGGCTACTCTTCATTGTGGTGCGCAGGCTTCTCACTGCAGTGGCTTCTCTTGCTGTGGAGCACGGGCTCTAGGTGCGCAGGCTTCAGTAGTTGTGGTGTGGGAGCTCTAGAGCACAGGCTCAGTAGTTGTGGCGCACGGGCTTCGTTGCTCCACAGCATGTGGGATATTCCCGGACCAGGGCTCGAACCCGTGTTCCCTGCATTGGCAGGCGGATTCTTAACCACGGCGCCACCAGGGAAGCCCTTGAGCCTAGGTTTGAGCTCAGTTTTGTTAATAAGTTGCTGTGTGGCTTTGGGCAAATCACTTTACCTCTCTGGGCCCATACTGCCTCATTCCTGAAACAAGGAAGTGGATCAAGAAAGAACTAAAGCCCCCTTCCAACTCTTTACAGTCTGCAAAACAAAGATCTGATTATCCTACCAAAGGCAATTTGTTACTAGCCACCGGTGGGTTCAGATTTACCTCAGATCAACACATTTTTAAAATCGAAGTTGATTGTATTCAAGAAGTCTCTCCTCTAAGCAGAGTAAAGCTGGGTAAACGGCAAATGGAGACACCGCATGACAGGAACGCAGTGTTGCTGTGCGTAGAAACAACTGCACAGCCAGAAAGGGCAGAATGATGGCCACTTTCCCACATTCTTTGAGGCACCAAGATCCCACAGGTCAACATGGGAAGACAGGGCCTGCCCTCTGAAGGGGATGGATGAGTGGATGGTGGGAGGAAGAGAAGTCACAGGTAGATACGGAGAAAGCAGGAGCCCTGAGCCCTGGAATCCAGACACTCCCCCCACCCCCGCCCCAGTTCTGCCTTTTACAGGACCTCAAACGACTGCCTCCAGGCTCTGGGCCTCTGTCTCTCACCTATGACTCCCCTCATCACTGATGGGGGCACAGTACCCTCCAGACCCTTCTCAGACTTCCGTGTTCTGGGAGAGGATGCCTTCCGAGATTTCCTCAGAAACCGAACTTCAGATTCTTAAGGGATGCTTGGACTGTTACCTGGACCCTCCCCTATGCCCGAGTCATTTAAGAAGGGAGCATTCAGGCTGATGCTCCCGGGGCTGAGCCCTGAGAAGCTAGAAGCTGCAGGACTCACTGGCCGATCTGGGGGCGTCCCCAGAGATGCCAAAAGGTGACATCTTGCTGCAAACCTGAAGAATTTGGAGACCCTGTTGCTCCTGAAAGAGGCAACTCTCGGAGTACCCGGAGCGGAGTCCTAGGCCTCTGCCTGTCACCAGAAACATTAAGTACGGTACGGGGCGAGTTCCCTCGGGTCCCGAGAGGCTCACGTCTTCGGGGTCTTGCTGCTGGTGCGGAAGTCACGCCCCAGGTCCCGGAGGACCGGCGCCGGCGGCCCCCGCCCGCCAGGGTCGCGACCCGTCAGCCCAAGCTCGGAAAAGAGCCCGCGCCTCCACCCTCGCGGCCCGGCCCGCGCTCACCGCCTTCTCCAGGTGGCTGCGCGCCTGCTCGCTGTTCTTGGTGTGGTGGTAGAGCACGGAGCCGAGCTGCAGGTGTGTTCGGGCCTCAATGCGCTGCGGCGGCTTGAAGGGGAACACGGCCTGCAAGCAGTGCACACACAGGCGGATTTTGGGCGGGCTGGAAGTGCGGAAGTGTTCGGCAAAGCCCAGGAGCGCCAGGTACCACGACTCAGCCGCCTCGGCCTGCGCTGCCTGGGCCGCCGCCGCCTGAGCCGCCGCCGCCGCCTGAGCCGCCATTTTGGCCTCCACAACAACAAGCTGCCGCCACAAGGAGGCGGAAGCAGGCGCGCGGGGCGGGGCCGGGAGCGCCTCGCGTTTCTCGCGAGAGCTGCTGTACAAAGCATCCTGGAATATGTAGTTTGTATTTGGAGTGCCCGCCGCTCCGGGAAGGTCTGAGAAAAGGCGACACCCTCTGGTCCGCGGGACTGTGACCGGAGATTTCCGATGGAATGAGGTTTGCATTCCTGGGGTGAAGACCCCAGGTGTCCAAGCAATGGCAGGGCGTGGCTTGCCGACGCGGACTACATCTCCCATCAGGCCATGCGTACTATAACAAGCGCCCCCCGCCCCTGGTGGCTCCGGAGCATTGTGGGATTGGATGAGTCTCAAGATGGACAACCGGGATGTTGCAGGTAACAGCCCCCGCCTCTCCGTAGTCGTCTGCTTGGGTCTTCGGGCTACGCGTCCTTGCTTCGCCCTACCGTCGGGCCTGCCTCAACCCGCCGGCCCTTAGCCTCAGCCTCCCGGTGGCTGGAAGAGGCGGCTTCTGCACCACCCCCGTCTCCCGAGACCCCAGACCCAGTTACCCCGCCCCCGCCCCCGCCCCCCCCCCCCCTCCGTTGGTTTGCTGAGGACGGCAGGCTTTCCTTAAAGGCCACCACCGGGATCTGCCCTGCGCCTGCTTTCCGAAATAACCGCCTTCAGGGCTGCTCTGAGCTCCGCTCCCCGAGCCAGTGGCAACCTTGGGCTGTCCTGCGCCTCTCTCTTCGTGGCAGCTCCTGACTGGCCTGTATCCCGCTTTCTGGAAAAGCTGTTTCTCCGAACTGCACTCGGCCTCCCTGTACACATTTTCGTGGGTCTTTAGAGCCCCTACTTTACCACAAGCCTTATTCTTCCGCCCCCCCCAGCCCTAGCCCCCCCCCAGACTGGGATACATTGGGGAAATATTCATTGTGTGCTAGGCACAGTGCTAGTTGCTGAGGATGTAGTGGTAACCAAAACGGGGCCATGCCTTCCTGAAGGCTACTTTCTACTGGGGCATCACAATGCACAAAAAAAGAAATATTTACAGAGAGTGAGTTATAATGATATGAGAGAGTGGAGGTGCAGGTTGCTGATATTGGGTGGTCAAGGAAAGCCTTTTTGACTAGAAGATATTTGAGATGAGAAGATGCCAACTATTGGAAGGCCTGGAAGGCAGAGCCTTCTATGCAGAGGGGGACAGCAAGTGCAAAGGCCTTGAGAGCTTATTTTGAAGAATGTCAGGGATGAAGTGGAAGTGGGGAGGGGAGCCATCTCTGGCAGAGTCTTGAAAATCGTCTTTCAGAATTTGGATTTTATTTTGAGTCCCATGGGGAACGTTCGAGGTGTCTTCTCCATCTCCACAGCTACCACCCTTGTCTGAAGACACCATCATCTTTTGCTTGGAGCCAGTAAGCCTCCTCGGTGGTCTCCTTGCTGCCTATGCACTCTGTCCAATCAGTAGACAGAATGATCTTAAAAATAAAAATACCAGTTGGATCTTATCAGCTTAATACCCCCCTGTCACTTCCTAAAACCCTTTAAGTAAAACTCAGACTCCCTATCTTGCCCTACCCCCGCTAGCCCCACCCCTGGAACCGCCTGCTCTGACCACATTGGACCCCTGCTTCTTACTCTGCCCAGATCACTCCCCATGTGGCTTTTCAGGAAGCCACCTCTTTATCTTTCTGGTTTTAGCTTAAATGTCCCCTTTTTTAACGGTTATTTTCTGGCTGCCCTAGCTGTACAGGTGGTCCTCTGTTATGCCTTCTCATCTTTTTTTTTTGTTTCCAGCAGAGAGCTCTTATCATGATTTTGCAACTACTTTTTTGTTACAAGTCTTTTGTCTCCTCAGCCAGAGGTGAATCCCACATGGGCAGAGGGCCCTTCTGTCTTGATTAGCACCAAGTACAGCATCTGGTGCATAACTCAGTAAATGTTTGCTAAATAAATGAAGGAACAGAGGTGTGAATGTCAATCTGAATGTCAGTTGCTGCAGGTGGCAGCATCTGGGCTGCTCCCATAGCAGCCGCTGGGCATGTTTTTGGAGCAAAGGTGATTTCTGATGTACTTCTTTTCCCTCCCCAGGAAAGGCTAACCGGTGGTTTGGGGTTGCTCCTCCCAAGTCTGGAAAAATGAACATGAACATCCTTCACCAGGAGGAGCTCATTGCTCAGAAGAAACGGGAAATTGAAGCCAAAATGGAGCAGAAAGCCAAGCAGAATCAGGTGGCCAGCCCTCAGCCCCGGCATCCTGGCGAGTAAGTCTACCCTGAGGCTGGATTAGGGTCTTCGAGGGTCACCAACAGAGGGTTTTGCTTGCGAGAGTAGTCGAGGTGTTTCTGCATCTAGCCACAGCCTGATGGTGCAAGGAGGAACGCAGGTGCACTTTCAGGAGGCTGTGTGGCAGGAGAGAAACAAGGGGTGTGTGGGAGCCCAGAGGATGGCTGCCAACTCTTTCACTCAGTGGGTATTTACTGCTGACCAGTTGTGGGCCAGGGGCCAAGAATACTGCACGGAGCAAAAACCCAGATTCCATCTCTGCCTTTATGGGGCTCACAGTCTACTTGTGAGGGGGAGTCCCAGTTATACCCCTAGAGCTCTGGTAGGTAACATGAGGCAGTGTGCTCCCAGATGCAGCAGCTGCCGTAGGGATGCAGAAGAGGCTCTGCATTCTGAAGGCCCCAGGCAGAGCCAGCCCTTTGAGGAAGCAGGAAAGAACTGCAAAGGGCAGAAGGGAGGCGAGCCCCTGTGTGTCAGGCAGCTCGAGCTGCTGCACCAAAGGGGCTGTTTCTGAGCCAGGAGAGAGGGTTTGCTTCTGACTGTCCTGAGAAACTCTGAGGGCACCCAAGAGTTTTGAGCAGGGGTGGTGTGATCAGAGTGACAAGATCCAAGAATTTCAGGCTGGAGATTGACAGAGACAAGCCCCTTCCTCTGCGGTCTGAAGTGTGGAGCATGTTAGCCCTCCACTAAGGCTCTGTTCCAGCTCCCACCTTTTCTAAGAGTCCGTGGCTTCTCCTTGAGGGCGGGACTTAGACTTTCTTGTTGGAACCTCCAGGGTGTTCAGGAACATGGGGACTGGATGTTGAATGATCTGTGGGTGGGCTTGTGGGCTGTCACCCCTGGGGTTATGGAAGGACTTGCACAAAGATGGGAAAGGCCTGTAGGACTGCTTCCAAGAGGACCCCCTGGAGGCTGCTGGATCTCAGCGCCAGGATCAGGCAGCCAAAAAGGAACATCAGGTGGGTGGGTGCAGAGTACAGGTAGCTTTGAAAATAAGGTTGTTTTCCCCATTGTAAAAGCTTAGAACACCTTAGAATTTCGTGCTGTAGAAATAAGAAACATTCAGGTTGCCTCAAGAGAACCATTTTGATATATTCCCTTCCCATGTCATTGCTTTGTTTCACTAAATTGTGGTCAATTTCATATGTTGCTTCCCCCCCCCCCACTTTTTAAAGGAAAAGCTTCCCCCCAACCCCCGCGTTACAACTCTTTAGAACGGTCACAGTTTTAAAGTTTTATTTATTCATATTAAGATATGACTTACATACCATAAAATTGACTTTTTAAACTATACAATCTAGTGATTTTCAGTATATTCACAGCATTGTGCAACTATCATCACTAATTCCAGAACATTTTGTCACTCCAGAAAGAAACCCCATGCCCATTAGCGATCACTCCCCATTCCCTCTTCCCTCAGCCCCTGACAATGACTAATCTACTTTCTGTCTGTGTGGATTTACCTATTCTAGATATTTCATGTAGTACGCGGCCTTTTGTGTCTGGCTCTTTTCACTGGACATGATGTTTTCAAGGTTCATCACTTTGTAGCATGTGTCAGTACTTCATTCCTTTTTTTGGTGGCTGAATAATATTCCATTGTTTGGATGGACCATGTTTTGTTTATCTGGTCATCAAAAGCCATCATTTAACAGCTGTGTGATAACCCTTGCCATTTTTTTAAAATAGATTTTATTTATTTATTTATTTATTTATTTATTTATTTATTGGCTGCGTTGGGTCTTCCGTGGCTGTGCGTGGGCTCTCTCTAGTTGCCGAGGGCTTCTTATTGCGGTGGCTTCTCTTGTTGCGGAGCATAGGCTCCAGGCGCTCAGGCTTCAGTAGTTGTGGCACACGGGCTTCAGTAGTTGTGGCTTGCGGGCTCCAGAGCACAGGCTCAGTAGTTGTGGTGCACGGGCTTCGTTGCTCCGCGGCATGTGGGATCTTCCCGGACCAGGGCTCGAACCCGTGACCCCTGCATTGGCAGGTGGATTCTTAACCACTGCGCCACCAGGGAAGCCCTTGCCATTTGTTATGGGTGGTTTTCAAGTGGGATTCGTGTGCTGATATGCTGCTGACCCGAAGTGTTTTTTTGGGGTTTGTTTTTTGGCCGCACCGTGTGGCTTGCGGGGTCTTAGTTCCCTGACCAGGGATTGAACCCGGGCCCTTGGCAGTGAAAGTGCGGAGTCCTAACCACTGGACCGCCAGGGAATTCCCCCCCAAAGTATTTTCTTGTCCTTCATTGTCCTTGCCTTCTTTCTGTCCCTCCTGAGGGAGGTGCACACAGCATGAAGACAGGACCAGGGTCACTAGAAGGCCCTGCTTGTTTAATGTCAAGGCTGGTTATCAGCAGAACTTTCTCTTTCATATAAAATAACTTTTACTGCCTTCTCTCTCTCTTTTGTTTTTTAACTTTAAAGATAATTCATATATGTGGTAGAAAACCTGGGAAGTAGAGGAGAAGAAAATGAGGAAGAAATAAAATCAGTTGTAACCCTGCAACCCAGAGGCAAGTGCTGGTTGCATTTTGATGGATTTTTGTAACAATTTTTCAGTCAAATATATTTTTACATAAGTAGGACCACCCTGTAGATACTGTTTTACATCCTGCCTTTTTGTTTTTCATTTAACGTTGTGCTTTGTTGCTTTATTTATAAGACTTTTAACTTTTCAGGGCCACTCCATTTGCCTTATGGATGTCTCGTAATTTATTTAACTAGTGCCCCTTGTTGACTGCTTAGGTTTTTTTCCACTTTTACTTCATTAGAACGGATTTCTAGGAGGATAAAACTTTACCTTAAAGGGAAAAGTTCAGAGCTGAGGGCTCCCTGAGCTTTTCCAGTTATTGGGTGTGTCTGTATGATGGATGTGCCCCTAAAAGCAGCACATACGAGGAGTTTCTGAGGTTAGAGCAAGATAGTATGCTGTAGGAAAAGATGAAAAAAGTAGAATATATGCTATGATCACAGCCTTATTTCCTCTATTTCTGATCTAAGGGACAAATCAAAGAAGTATATCAAAGTATTAATTGTGGCTCTTGTGGGGTGAGGAGACTTTTTTAGGGTTTTCCCCTTGCTTTCTATATTTCTGTTTTTTTCCACGTTCCCATTTGCTCATAATGAGCCTCTATCACTTTCATGATAAGGAAAAATGAACTTGAATTAAACATTTAGGCCCCTGGGTTTGCTTTTGTGTTCGTTAAAAATAAATTTTTCTTTTTTCAAAATAAAACATACTCTTTTCAAAAAGAGAAGTTAATAAAAATGTAAAATTCCCCTGTAATTCTCCCACCAAGAAATTGCTTTGGGTATTTTCCTCTGCACATGTGAAACCCACAGAAGCGCTGGCTGACCCAGGCGTGGAACTGCGGTCACACGCAGGTACAGACACAGGCCCTGCCTTTGAGAACTCTACAGTCTAGCTGGGAAAACAGACGTAAGAGTCAGTGATAGCCCAGATGATTTGTTAACAATAAGTATGGCAGGTGCTTCTGAGCCATCTTCTTGGGGAGGCCCTTTGGACCTGGAAGGTCAACATGTGGGTAGAGAGAACACCAGCACAGATAGGATTGCTTTGACTAGAACAAGATTGTTCCATCTTACTACTCTGAAGACTGCTCTGTGCACTCAGTTGTTCCCTGGCATCTTTGGGGGCCTGTTTTGGGTCCCCTTAGGTGAGAACACAGGGGTGGGGGTGGGACTGAGGCCGGCAAGGCGTGCTCCCTCCCCTCTTCTCAAGGCTTACCCTGTCTGTCCTCTGTCTCGGGTCTAGAATTGCAAACGCACACAACTCTAATGTTTCCAACAAGTTTGCCAACGACGGCAGCTTCTTGCAGCAGTTTCTGAAGTTGCAGAAGGCACAGACCAGCACAGGTGAGTGCAGTGCCCCCTGTCCCATCTCACCTCCTCCTAGAGCTCCCCCTGCTGGCTTTCTCTCCCAAGGGTCCCTCAGCACCTCAGAAATGGCAGGTCCCACCTTAGACTTGTTCCTCTCACCCCTCGTTCATTGAGCACCCTCATTCTACTCGTCCTCACACTAAACGCCCAAGGGGAGAGTGCAGACCTTGCTCTCTAGATGCTTACCCCCAAGAAGTGGAGACAAAGAAGCCAGGTTTCGATCCAGGGGGTAGGGGCCAGGACTAAGCATGCCCCAGGGTTGTGGGACTGAGGGTTGAGTTAGAGCGGCAGCCCAAGTGCAAGGAACAGGACCCTCTTCGGGCGGGGGGGGGGGGGGGGGGGCGGGTGTGCTTGGCCCACAGGAGCCCCATGGGACACGCCAGGTGTGAGAATCACCACCTGTGGGAAGCCCACCTGTATCTGTGGTTGTGCAGTTTATCAGTCTCCTTTTTACTGTAAGAAAGTTACTGGTGAAACAGCTGACCTTCAACCTTTGTCAGGTTTCCCAGGTAACCGTGAAGACAGTTAACCCAAGGCCAAGTTTGCCCACAGAGAGAGAGGAAGGGCTATATGAGCTCTTCACTGCAGGGTCTCATGCCATGAGTTGTGTTTGAAAAGTCCCAAATAGACTGGCTCCAGCCCGCTACTGACAACCAGAGGGAGTGGGTGTAAGCTGGACGTGGGGATTCAGGTCTTATCCGGAAGAGCTGCAGCATCCCTAGTCTGTGGATATAGGCATCCGAGGCACCTACTGCCAGAGTTGCCACCTGCAGAGTCCCGGGCTGGGTGACCACAATAGGTTCTTCTCTGAGCCTCAGGGGTCCTCATCTGTAAAATGGGGGTGGCGTCCTCCCTGAGTGCTTCTCATCACCCACTGCCTGCCAGTGCTGTGCTAGAAGTTAAGAACCCAGCCACTTGGGGCTCAGGGCATGCAGGTTAGGCAGGAAGATGAGGAAACCTGCACCACAGACCTCGAGTGTGGGTATCCCTCCTTGTATCCCAAGATGCCCCCCCGAGTGCGCCCGCTGCCCCGCCGCGTGTGCTCCCTCGCACCGGGAAGAGGCCCCCCCTCATCAGTAGCCCGCCGGGCCAGATGAAGAACTACGTGCACGCCAAGCAGCTGCCCGTGGCCAGCCGCCCGAGTGTCTTCCAGTCTCCTGACGAGGACGAGGAGGAGGACTATGAGCAGTGGCTGGAGATCAAAGGTGAGGTGCGGGGCTGCTGCCCTCCTCCCACGGCTGCTGCTCAGCCCCGCAGGCAGGGCCCGTGGCCACCGGGGAAGCACAGCCGGGGGTGAGGGGTGCTCCAGGCTGAGCCAAGGGTCTGGGTAGGGCCCTTCAGGATGAGGGAGGGGAAGGAAAGGGTGGGGAGCAGAGCATGGGGAGCATGGAGGGGCTGCAGAGTGTGGGCTTCATCCTGGGAGCTGTGGGACCCATTGTCCACTTGTGTGGGGGCTGGCCTCCGGGGGGGGAGTTCTCAGGGGAGCGTTCACTTGTGCCCTCCTCATCCAATACTAGAAGAGGAGCTCCTCAGTGCGGGTACTTGTCTCCACGAGTTTGGGCCAGAGGTATGAGCGTGCGGGTTGGAGGGTGTGCTCTCCTGCCCAGGGAAGGACAGTCATTGGCCTTGGGTGAGCCAGTTCCAGCCCCATGGTGGAGGAGGGCGGAGGAGGGTGGTGATGGTGGCACTCCTAGTGCGTCCAGCCGTGTCCATATTCAGAACGAGACTTCGGTGCTGTGTGGAGAACGAGCTATGTGAAGTCCTGGCCCTGGGCCACCTCTGCTCCAGGATGGCTAGCACAGTCATGTCTCCCTGACAGGACAGACTGAAGTGACCATATAATCATGCCATGACAGCCTCTAGGCCTCTTGTTCTGGATGAGGGTGCCGGCTTCAGGCTGTGCATCTAAACAGATCAGTGGCCAACCTCGAACCTTGGAGCATTAGTCAGAATGGAATCAGTGAGTGTGGTGTTTCCTCAGAGAAGGGCCCTGGCAGTTCAATGGTACCCTGCTGGGAACTGCCACTTTATGAGGGGCAGTGGGTGTCTCAAGGCCCTTGAGGCTCTTATGGCCTGCTGTTGATATAACCTCAGAAAAGCACCTGTGCTTGTAAAGTGACCAGGTCAGGGTCATTGCCAGGCATGTGGGAGGAGGGTGAGGCTTAGGGAAAAGGTAGACACAGAATGTCTCTGAGACCTCTTATAGGTCCTCCTTAGGCCACATGTTGTACCCCCCGCACCGCGAGCTTCCTGGCAGTACAAGCAACAAGGGGAATAAGAGTGGCCACAGGCTCAGTGTCTGGCCCCATTGCCAGGAGGAGCAAACATTCCTAAGCACTGACTGACATCAAGAAATTTCTTCTGGGAGTTTTCATATGAGGGATGTGAGCTGTATGGTGGCTGACAATCTCAGAAACAGGCCAGCAGTAAATACAAAAGCAAGTTCCATGTGGCTCAAAGTAGAGGCTAATACAAAAATATATTTTTTAGTGGTGTTCACTGAAAGTGCTCTGAGGTAACAATTAAGCCCGTTGCAATGAGTGTCCCTAGCTCCCAGATGTTGGTCTGGAAACACATGTTCTCACTCACGGAAACCAGGACTTCTTGGAGAAATGGCTGGCTCTAGGTCTGGGCAGGAAGCGTCTGAGATGATCCTGAAGTGCCCTGTCCCAGCAGATATCGAGGAGGCCGTCAGAGACTGGGGTCATGTCCAAAGGCCTCAGGAGCCAGCTTGAAGAGGCTCCACTGGCCACAGAGGGGGTGATTGAGCTTCTGTGATGATATTAATTGTGTTGGATTGAAACCCACTGATGTCTTTAAATCAGAGTTTGTAATGATATTTTAAAAAAAGAATTTGTCTTTGAAGGATGAAAGGGAATTGATTTATTGTACTGAACACTGGTAAAGAAAGGAATTGAGCATTCCACAAAAGGAGGGGGAGGCTGGCTATGTTTTCCAACATCTCCCTGCCAGCCTGGGGACTGGCTTGGCCTTTGGGAGGCTCACACACTTTTCTCCCTCCAGCATGTCTCGCAAAGGCTGTCTAGACCGACTCACCCCTCATCATGGTGCTTTGTGCATGGACCCGGGACGCCCGACAACCTCCCGCATTTCACCCTCTTCTCCCCCGACCCCTCTGTCCTTGTGGTCCGTAGAGAGAGTGTGCCTGTTGACTGTGGGGTGTGTGAGTTGAACCCCAGTACTGACAGCCTCCTTAAAGTTTCACCCCCAGAGGGAGCCGAGACTCGGAAAGTGATAGAGAAATTGGCCCGCTTTGTGGCAGAAGGAGGCCCCGAGTTAGAAAAAGTAGCTATGGAGAACTACAAGGATAACCCAGCATTTTCGTAAGTATTTCTGGGAGGGGAAGGCCACTGCTACTTAATGTTCTTGGCACATGTTAGTACATGCAAATGTTCTTGTAAAACCCTGGTGGTGACTGAAGCTGGCCGGGGCTGGGTGCTTCCTTGCGTGGGCCAGATACTGTTCTGAGAGCTTTCTAATTCACACCAGAGGTAGCAAGGGGCCCCAGTGTGGTGTGGAGACTTATTTTTGGGCCTCATCAAGGTGTCTCTGCTCACCAGCTTGCTTTTGCACAGTATGTCTTCAGAAGCTGCATGGGTCCACCCATCCCCGTTGCTCATTTTCCACTCTTTGTTTTACAAAACTCCTCTCCAGGTTTTTGCATGATAAGAATAGCAGGGAATTCCTCTACTACAGAAAGAAGGTGGCTGAGATAAGAAAGGAAGCACAGAAGTTGCAGGCAGCCTTTCAGAAAGGTAGGTGGCTGAAGGGGGTGGGAGGTTCTAGGGAGGTGTGTGGACAAACCACGCCCCAGGTGGAATCGGGGTTCCTTTCCTGGAACCCGTCGTGGCGTGGGGTGGCGTTGACAGTGCAGGTCTGTGCCCTCCCAGGGAGCTGGGGTCATGCTGGGACCAGCACTGCCTTCCCTGCCGGTGCTCTGAGGAGTGGGGAAATCTAAGGGTCAAGGTAAAGGTCAAGGTCATGTCCAGGAGCTCAGCCCTGTGCATGTAAAGGGGGCACAGGAGAGGAACACTTGCCCCTTGGTTCATGGTCATTTTCACAAGTGCTAATGAGCACCTGCTGCATGCTGGGCACTGAGGACAGCTAGAGACAAATGCAGTGACTGACACTTGTCGAGGGGGTCCAGGAGACAAAAACGGTCAGCTGGTGGGATGAGTGTCAGGGGAGGGTGAGATGCTGCCTGGTCTCCAGCTGTAATGAAGTGAAACCCCAGCCAGGTGCTGGTGGGCAGCAGGGGGATTGATGTTTAAGCCAAATGTGGGCCACAGACGTTGGTTCATCATGTCTGTCACTTGCAGTCCCTTGCCCTGACCTCTTCCCAGGAGAGGTGGGCCAGGCCCATCCCCCCCATGTGACCTGGGGGGACAGCTGCCAGCAGAAAGACGGAGGTGGGGATTCCCATCTCTCCTCCAGCCTGGACCCAGACTGTCCCTCACATTCTGTTCCCACGTCCCAGTGTGTGTCCAAAACCCCCAGACATATGGGGTGGGAAGGGGTCGGGTGTGGGGGGCAGAGGCTCAAGATATATTATTATATTAATTCAGGTGTTTGGTTCCAGTGCAGTAATCTGATTCCCATTTGCCTGTTTTTCTTTGTATTGTTCCTAAAATAAACCCCTCTTGTTGCCCGGGGTTCTTAGCAGAAATTAGGCTGTTGGGTGTGGTGAGTTGAGCTCAGTACTGACAGCCTGCTTAAAGTTTCACCCCCAGAGGACGAAGAGGTCAAGAACCTCGCAGAAAAGTTGGCCAGGTTCATAGCGGATGGGGGTCCCGAGGTGGAAACCATTGCCCTCCAGAACAACCGCGAGAACCAGGCATTCAGGTAAGCGGGGTGGGGGGAACCCACTGGAGAGGTAACCTCTCACCCTAGTCATAGCTCCCCCGCTGAGAAAATGGGCTTGGTGTGGTATTGAGACGTGCTAGGGTCCCATGGCAAGAAGTTGGCAGGGCCAGGACTCAGGTCCAGGAGTTTCTGACCACAGAGTTTAGCCCTGCCACCCCATAGGCATTCCCCAAGTGCACATTGGTGCCCTGAATCATCTCTGAGGCAGGTGTGTGGGGACCTTTGGGGCCTTGTGTTTTCCAGGTGCCTCATGGAGAAAGTCTCTAGCACTTGCCTTGCTCCCTTGTAACAAAATAGGCCAGGCTCTCGAGCAGAAACTCACAGAATCGTTGTTCACTGTTTGCATCCTGAGGGTCTCATCTTTACGACAAGGGAAATGGCAGGAAAGCAGGGAATGTGATACCTCAGGCTCTGGGGAGGGGGAACCCACAGACTGTGTGCAGGTTCCACAGAGTGGGTGGGACAAGCATCCTGGCCTACCTGCTGTCCCCAGCCACGAAGTCACACACCACTCCCTCAGGCTGGGTCTGTGCTCCCCCGGCTCTGTCATTCGTTGGGTGGGTTCAGCCCCAGCTCTTTGTGGGGGAAGGCTGATGGGGGGGGCCGGATGTTGGGGTGTGGGTGGGGTGGTCACTGCTGCAGGGCGGGGACCGGCAGAGGTTTGTGAGGTGGACATTGAACCTGTTGTGGAGGTGATGCACCCATGAGGACACTTTTGGCCACGAGTAACACAAGTCCCCACTCAGTCAGTGAGGAGATGCGATGGCGCTTTTAACGAAAGTGCTGGAGCAGCAGCCATCTGGGCTGGTTGATTCTGCAGCTCTAGACACCATCAGGGACTCAGGAAGAAAGAAGAAAGTGTGGATGCTGGGCAGGCGGCCAGTCGCATCTACTACATGTGAGCCAGCGTGAGCTAGACACGGAGCAAAGTGAAGGGCGTCTGGAGGGACTGCCACGCAGGAGTGAAGCGACAGAGATGGCGGGCGCTGTGCCACCTTGGCGGGGGAGCAGGGTGAGCGTTGACGCAGTGCAGATGGGCCTTGGAGCCGGGCCGGGCTGGGTCCCAGAGGGCTCAGGTGTCCACTGAGAGCCTTTGGAGAGTCTGCATAGGGAGTGACAGGGTCAGCTGTTCTTCCAGGATCATCTGGCCACGGTTGTGGAGGGTGGTCAGGCACACCAGGTTGAGGCACGTGGGGGCAGCAGGGAACCATCGGGTGGGGCCGGGGGTGGGGAAGGGCTGCTGAGGGTTTCAGGTGTCCCTGTGTTTGGTACCTGGGCAGCTAGGAGCTTTCATGGGGGCTGTGGGGTGTTTGGGTCTAGAGTTCAGGAGACCCAGGATCTCCTCACAACGTAGTGATATCGGCCACCATACCCAGACCAGTGTTAACAGTGTTACGGTCTAAGTCACTACGTCTTTTTTTTTTTTCTTCGTTTACCTAAGTAAGTTTATTTAAACAGGAAACTTAATGTACTGTCACTCAGCGTTACAAGAGCTGACAAAAAATCTATCGCAGGCAAGGTGGGCGAGGTAATGGAATTCTGTACAAAACCCTCAGCGCAGGTGGCTCTCCCTGGTCACAGGGGTCCAGGGCTCAGCAGCTCCAGCCGAGCCTTTTCCCTGGGGTCAAAGCGAAGAGACATTATCACCACAAGTGACTCCAGGCCCTCCCTGCAGCTGTTGCGCCTTGGGGCATTACTGGCAGGCATCCAGCTTGTTGGGTGTGGCTTTGATGGAGGCTAGAGGGTGACTGCCACGGATGAGGACAGAGCCTGGGGGTGTCTGGCAGAGAAGTAGCTGAAGGTGACCAGCGTGGTCTGGGGGAGCTCATTTCAGCACCAGAGCTGAACTACAGTTGGCACTCCACACATTGGGGAAATAGTAAACAAGGAAGGATCAGGCGTCCGGGCCTGGGCAAGGCATGCAGGTTCATACCAAGCAGACTGTTTCATCTTCACATGGGGTCAGGTGCAAGGCAGCTCCTCTCACCCCCAAATCTAACAGCCACCCCGTGTTCCTGCCGCTCTAGGCCCTTCTCTTCTGATTTCTCAGCAGCTATGAGTTTTGGGAAACAATTGTAATAGTTGTGCTCATCTGTAAAGAAGTTGGAAATACCTGTCCCTTTGACCAGTCATTCTACCTCTGAGATGCCATCCCCAGAAATAATGTTATGTATATAGCACTGTCATAGTCTTCAAAAATTAGTAACACAATGAAAGTCCAGCCCCAGTGGGCTAAACTCCTATAACTGCATCTCCCCGGTGGAATCGTGGCCATCAGAAGGCAAGTTGTTGAAGGTGGTAGCAGCCAGCACACCTCAAGCCACGTGTGACTCTGACACATCACCCGGGTGAACCATGTTGTTCTTTACAACAACCTGGCGTGTTGGCCTTTAACAGGTGAGCAAGGCAAGGAGGCCAGTTGGTGGAGATGCCTTCACCACCATGCTACACTGCATTCTAACAGGAAAGCCTTATGTTGTCGGGTTAAGAAATTCTTAAAATATCAGGATGCGGAAAATAGAATCACAGCTCTGTTCAAATAAATCTGCAGTGGAAAAAGTCTGGAAGGAAAAGACACCAAAGTGGTAACTTTGGTTAACCCTGTGGGTGGGATTACACACAGTCAGAGGGAGTCTTCGTTGTAGAATCCCCTGCACCTGTGCCCGGGGCCCATAGTGAGCTGTTACGCTCCTCGCAGACAGGCATACCCATGGGGGGCTCTTGGGTGCTGCCTCTCAGCATCTCGGAGGAGAATCAGCATGAATCAGCAGCTGAGGCCAGGAAGAGGCAAGCTTGGGAGCTTAGAGGAGACCCACCCCGTTAGGAGCTGCCCCCCTGCCCCAGTGGGCGAATTCCCCAGTCTGCTTTTCTTGGAGGAACCAAATCACTTTAAATCCATGTCCTGGTTGCTACGAGTCTTTTTTAAATTCAGCCATCTGCTCCCTTCCCTCTTTGAACGACTTCTTGCTTTCGTCTCTTAATTTTTTTTTAAGATGTTATTTTTTGAGCAGTTTTAGGTTCGCAGCAGAATTGAGGGGAAGGTACAGAGACTTCCCATGTGCCCCCTTCCCCGACACATGCACAGCCTCCCCCATTATCAACATCCCCCACCAGAATAGTGTATGTGTTAAAATTGATGAACCTATGTTGACACATCATGATCACCCAAAGTCTATAGTTAGGGTCCACTCTTGGTGTTGTGTATTCTATGGGTTTGGACAAATGCGTAATGACATGTATCCATCATTATGATATCATGCAGAGTATTCTCACTGCCCTAATATTCCCTGTGTTCTGCCTGTTCATCCCTTTTTCCTCCCTAACCCCTGGCAACCACGTAGTTTTGCCTTTTCCAGAATGTCATATAATTGGAATCATAGTATGTTGCCTTTTCGGATTGGCTTCCTTCACTTAGTAATACATATTTAGGGTTGCTCTGAGTCTTTTTTTGACTTGATAGCTCATTTCTTTTTAGCACTTAATAATTTTCCATTGTCTGGATGTACCGCAGTTTATTTACCCATTCACCTCCTGCAGGACATCTTGGTCGCTCCCAAGTTTTGGCAATTATGAACAAAGTTGTTGTAAACATCAGTGTGCAGGGTTTTTGTGTGGACATAAATTTTCAACTCTTTTCTACCAAGAAGTGTGATTGCTGGATTGTATGGTATATTTAGTTTTGTAAGAAACAACCTAACTGTCTTCCAGAATGGCGTGTACCATTTGCATTCCCCGCAGCAATGAATGAGAGTTTCAGTAGCTCCATATCAACATTTGATGTTGTCAGTGTTTTGGATTTTGGCCATTCTTATAGATGTATAGTGATAGTCATTGTTTTGATTTGCATTTTCCTGATGACATGATGGGAAGTATCTTTTCATAATGCTTATTTGCCATCTGTAAATCTTTGGTGAGGTGTGTGTTAAGGTCATTGGCCCATTTTTTAATTGGCTTGTTTTTTTATTGTTGGGTGTTAAGAGTTCTTTGTATATTTTGGGTTTTTTTGTTTGTTTTTTTGTTTGTTTTTTTCTGGCTGTGTTGGGTCTTCATTGCTGTGCATGGGCTTTCTCTAGTTGCGGTGAGCGGGGGCTACTCTTCGTTGCGGTATGTGGGCTTCTCATTGCAGTGGCTTCTCTTGCTGCGGGGCATGGGCTCTAAGCGTGCGGGCTTCAGTAGTTGCAGTGCATGGGCTCAGTAGTTGTGGCGCATGGGCTTAGTTGCTCCGCAGCACGTGGGATCTTCCCGGACCAGGGATCAAACCCGTGTCCCCTGCATTGGCAGGCGGATTCTTAACCACTGCACCACCAGGCAAGTCCCCTTTGTATATTTTGGATACCAGTCTTTATCAGATGTGTCTTTTGCAAATATTTCTCCCAGTCTGTGGCTTTTTCTTCTCATTCTCTTGACATTGTCCTTTGCAGAGCAGAAGTTTTTCATTTTAATGAAGTCCAGCTTATCAGTTGCTTTCATGGATCATGCCTTTGGTGTTGTATCTAAAAAGTTATTGCCATACCCAAGGTTACGTAGGTATTCTTCTATGTTTTATAGTTTTATGTTTTACGTTTAGGTCAGTGATACATTTTTAGTTAATTTTTGTGAAGGTTATGAGGTCTGTTTCTAGATTCTTTTTTGGTTTTTTTTTTTTTTTTTGCATGTGGATGTCCAGTTTCAGCACCATTTGTTGAAAAGACTGTCTTTGCTCCACTGTATTGCTTTTGCTCCTTTGTCAAAGAACAGACCATATGTATGTGGATCTGTTTCTGGGCTCTTTATTCTGTTCTGTTGACCTCTTTGTCCATTCTTTCACTAATACCCCACTGCCTTGATTACTGTAGCTTTACAGTAAGTCCCGAAGTCAGGTAGTGTCAGTCCTCCACCTTTGTTCTTCTTCTTCAGTATTGTGTTGGCTATTGTGGGTTGTTTGTCTCTTTATATAAGCTCTAGAATGAGTTTGTCAATATCCACAGAATAAATGATTTTGACTGGAATTGCGTTGAATCTAGAAATCAAGTTGGGAATAACTGACACCTTGACAACATTGTGTCTTCCTATCTGTGAACATGGAATAGTTCTTCATATATTTAGTTCTTCTTTGAATTCATTCATCAGAGTTTTTTTAGTTTTCCTCATATAGATCTTGTACATATTTTGTTACACTTTACCTAAGTATTTCATATGGGGGAATGCTAATGTAAATGGTATTGTTTTTAGTTTCAAGTTCTACTTGTTCATTGCTGGTATATAGGAGAGTGATTGACTTCTGTATTTTAACCTTGTATCCTGCAACCTTGCTATAATAGCTTATTAAGTTCCAGGGTTTTTTGGTCTATTCTTTCATCTGTGTTTTTTATTTTTATTTTTTGTCGCACCGCATGGCTTGCAGGATCTTAGTTCCCCAATCAGGGATTGAACCTGGGCTCTCAGCAGTAAGAGTGCAGAGTCCTAACCACTGGACCACCAGGGAATTCCTTCATCTGTTTTTTCTATGTAGACGATCATGTTATATTTCTTCCTTCTCAGTATATCTTCTACTTCCTTTTCTCATCTTATTTCATTAGCTAGAACTTCCAGAATGATGATGAAAAGCATTGGGGTGGTGGGATATTCTTGGCTTGTTTCTGTTGTTAGTGGAAAAGCTTGAGGTTTCTCATCATTAAGTGTGATGTTAGCTGTAGGTTCTTTGTAGATATTCTTTATCAAGTGGAGGAAGTTCCCCTGTACTCCTAGTTTACTGAGAGTTTTTCTCACGAATGGGTATTAGATTTTATTAAATGCTTTTTCCACAGCGATTGATATGATCATGTGATTTTTCTTTTTTAGCCTGTTGACCTGATGGATTACATTACTTGATTTTCCTTTTTTTTTTTTAATTTATTTTATTTTATTCATTTGTTTAGTTTTTGGCTCTATAGGATCTTCGCTGCTGCATGCGGGCTTTCTTTAGTTGCGGCGAGCGGGGGCTACTCTTTGTTGCAGTTCGCGGGCTTCTCATTGCAGTGGCTGCTCTTGTTGCGGAGCACGGGCTCTAGGCATGCGAGCTTCAGTAGTTGTGGCACACGGGCTTCAGTAGTTGTGGCTCGCGGGCTCTAGAGTGCAGGCTCAGTAGTTGTGGCGCACGGGCTTAATTGCTCCGTGGCATGTGGGATCTTCCCGGACCAGGACTCGAACCCTTGTCCCCTGCATTGGCAGGCGGATTCTTAACCACTGCGCCACCAGGGAAGCCCACATTACTTGATTTTCAAATGTTGAACCAGTCTTGCCTGCCTAGAATGAATCCCACTTGGTTGTGGTGTCTATTCTTTTTATACATTAGTGGATTAGGTTTGCTAATATTTTGTTGAGGATTTTTACATCTGTGTTTATGAGAGATGTTGGTCTATAGTTTTCTTTTCTTGTAATGTTTTTGTCTGGTTTTGGTATGAGGGTAACTGAGTAAGTTAGGAAGTATTCTCTCTGCTTCTGTCCTCTGAAAGGGATTGTACAGAATTGGTATAATTTCTTCCCTAAATGTTTGGTGAAATTCACCAGTGAACTTTTGGAAGGTTATTAATTACTGATTCAATTTCTTTAATAAAAATAGGCCTGTTCAGATTGTCTAGTTCTTCTTGTGTGAGTTTTGGCAGATTGCACCTTTCAAAGAATTGGCCCATTTCATCTGGGTTATCAAATTTGTGGGCATAGAGTTGTTCATAGTAATCTGTAGTAATTTTAATGTCCGTGGGATCTATAGTGATGGCCCCGCTTTCTTTTCTGTTGTTAGTAATTTGTGTCCTCTCTCTTTTTTTCTTAGCTTGGCTAGAGGCTTAGCGATTTTGTTGATCTTTGTTTTTTTTAACTTTTGCAAATGTTCCACGCTGGGTTTTCTGAAGGGTGTGCGTGCTTGTACCATGATCCAGGAATACAAAGAAGATGACACAGTCTCCCCATCCCTCCATCCCACCCTAGGATGTTAGCGGGATTGGGAGTCCTCCCATGCCTCTCCCATCTCTGACGTAGACATGTAGAAATAGTATGTGGATTTATTTTCTGCTAACTTCCTTTTATACAAAAGGAATTTACAGCATCCTCGAGCCTGCATTTTGCTTTTGTAGTACAGCATTGTGCCATGACTGTCTTTCCAGGTTCATGAGTGCAAGTCTAGCCCCTTCTTGTCAAGGGCTTTGTAATCTCTGCTGTGCACAGGTTTTGGTATGTGGAACTGGGCTGTGACTCTTCCCTCTGGTGTGGACTCTAGAAGTAGGACTGTTGGCTCAGTACATGCATAGTCTGAGAGATGCTGGGCAGGTACAGAAGGAGCTGCAGCCTCTGCCGGCTCTGAACCCAGCACCTCCTGCTCTGCACTTGGGGACCAACAGCTACCAGCAAGGCTGTTCGTGAGCTCCCTGTCCGTTCCGATGTTTGGTGTCTTTGTTTTGTCTCTGTTCACTGTTGATGCCTCTCAAGGATGCATCAGAAAGGAGCACAAATATGCCCAGCTGTCAGGTTTGGGACAAATCCTGTCCTTTTTGGCACCAGGTGTCTCTCGCAACTCAGGATTTCTTGGTTTGTAGGCACCGGTGCACTCATCTAGGACAGCAGGGGAAGAAGCCTGGCAGAGCCTGGGGAAGGTCTGAGAGAGCCCGCACCTTTTCTTTCGAAGCAGGGGATCAATGATATTGTGACGGGCATCCAATAAAGATGGGGTAGGGGCTTGGAGTGGCCCTCAGCTCACAGGAACAGCATCATGACAGGCTGTGGGCATGTCACACTGTTCCTCAAGTTTGGGCCACCAGCACCAGCAGCCACTGAGGCCTGGCAGGGCAGGGGTCACGATAGAGACCTCCATCTTGACATGACCCTGAAGTGACCTAGCTGACCCCAGTGTGCCTACACAAGGCCCAAGCTTCTTCTGCCCTAAATCAGGGGTAGGGGGCTGAGGCCCAATGACGGTGTGCCCCCTACTCTCTTTTGCAGCTTTCTGTATGAACCCAACAGCCAAGGGTACAAGTACTACCGCCATAAGCTGGAGGAGTTCCGGAAAGCCAAGGCTGGTCCCACGGGCACCCCCACGGCACCTGACCTCGGACTGAAGCGCAGATCTCCTCCTGAGACCCCGTTGGGGTCCATGCCCACCGCCACTGCCTGCCCTACCTCATCTGCCCCCTTGCCCAATGTCAACCCATCTTCAGCTGCCCCAGGGAAGCCGGCCACCACAGCCAACATGAAGAGGAAGCGAAAGAGCCGGTGGGGTCCTGAAGAGGACAAGGTGGAGCTCCCACCTGCTGAGCTGGTGCAGAGGGACGTGGATGCTTCTCCCTCGCCTCTGTCAGGTGGGCCGACCCCCTCCCTCAGCCTGTTGGGGAGGGTCTGGCATCTTTCACTGAGCGTAATGTTTTCAAGGTTCATCTGTGTTGAAGCACATGTCAGAATTTCATTTATTTCCACAGCTGAATAGAATTCCAGTGTACGGATAGACAACATTTTGTTTATCCATTCATCAGTTGTTTAGAAGCTTGGGTTATTTTCACCTTTTGGCGATTGTCAATAGTGCTGCTGTGAACATTGGCCTACAAGTACTATTCGGATCCCTGATTTTGATTCTTTTTTGTATATACCTAGGAGTGGAATCACTGGGTCTTACGGTAATTCTGTTTAACTTATTGAGGAATTGCCAAACTGTGTTCTGCAGCAGCTGCACCATTTTACATTCCCATCAGCAGTGCACAAGGGTTCCAGTTTCTTCTCATTCTTGCCTTATTATATAACTATTTTAATAAGTGTAAAGTGAAATCAGTGTAGTTTTTTTTTTTTAATTTTATTTATTTATTTATTTTTGGCTGTGTTGGGTCTTCATTTCTGTGCGAGGGCTTTCTCTAGTTGCAGCAAGTGGGGGCCACTCTTCGCGGTGCGCGGGCCTCTCACTATCGTGGCCTCTCTTGTTGCGGAGCACAGGCTCCAGACGCGCAGGCTCAGTAGTTGTGGTTCACGGGCCTAGATGCTCCGCGGCATGTGGGATCTTCCCAGACCAGGGCTCGAACCCGTGTCCCCTGCATTAGCAGGCAGATTCTCAACCACTGCGCCACCAGGGAACCCCACAGTGTAGTTTTGATTTGCATTTCCCTAATGACTAATGGTGTTGAGCATCTTTTCATGTGTTATTGGTCAGTGTACAGTTTAGTTGGAGAAATGTCTATTTTAGTCCTTTGCCCATTTTTTAATTGGGTTGTTTGTCTTTTTGTTATTGAGTTGTAGGAGTTCTTTATATGTTTTAGATATTAACCCCCATTCAGATACATGATTTGCAAAAATTTTCTCTAGTTTTATGGGCTGTATTTTCATCCTCTTAATGTCCTTTGATACACAGAAGTTTTAAATTTTAATGAAGTGCAATTTATTTTTTCTTTTGTTGCCTATGATTTTGGTCTTAAGAAACCATAGCCACATCCAAAGTCTTGAAGATATGCCCCTATGTTTTCTTCTAAGAGTTTTATAGTTTTAGCTCTTAAATTGAATTAATTTTTATATATGTTATAAGGTTATGAAGGGTCCAACTTCATTTTTTTGCATGTGGAGATCCAATTTTCCCAGCACCATTTTTTTTTTTTTTTCTCAGCACCATTTGTTGAAGAGACTATTGTTCTTTCTCCATTGAATGGTCTCTTGACACCCTTGTCAGAAATCCCATAGATGTAGAAGTTTATTTTGGGGCTCTCTGCTCTATTACACTGGTTTATATATCTATCCTTATGCCAGTAGCACACTGTTTTGATTACTGTAGCTCTGTGGGAAATTTTGAAATCGGGAGTGTCAGTCTTCCAACTTTGTTCCTCTTTTTCACGCTTTGGCTATTCGAGGTCCTTTGAATTTTTGTATGAATTTTCAGGTGGGCTATTCCATTTCTGCAGAAAACATTGTTGGGATTTGTTAGGGATTGTATTAACCTGTAGATTGCTTTGGGAGGTATTGACATGTTAACAACATTTAAGTCTTCCAATCTGAGAACATGGGATAGCTTTCCATTTACTTAGGTTTTCTTTAATTTCTTTCAATGTGTTTTGTCTTTCTGTTGTACAAGTCTTGTACCTCTGTTAAGTTTATTCCTAAGTGATTTACTCTTTATGATGCTGTTGCAAATGGATTTTTTTTTTTAATTTCCTTTTTGGATTATTTGTTGTTAGTATAAGAAATACAACTGATTTTTTGTGTGTTGATTATGTATTTTTTATTTTTTGCTAAATTCATTTATTAGGGTAACAGTCTTTAGGGTTTTCTACACATAAGATCATGTCATCTGCAGATAAGGATAGTTTTACTTCTTCCTTTCCAATTTGGATGCCTCTTACTTCTTTTTCTTGCCTAATTGCTCTGGCTAGGATTTGCAGTACTGTGCTGAACAGACGTGGTGAAAGCAGGCATCCCTGCCTTGTTCCTGATGTTAGGGGGAAAGCTTTTGTTCTTTCACCATTGAGTATGATGTTGTTTTATGTTTTTAATAGATGGCCTTTGTCATGTTGAAGAAGTTCCCTTCTGTTCCTAGTTTATTGAGTGTTTTTATCATGAAAGAGTGTTAGATTTTGTCAAGTGCTTTTTCTACATCAATTGAAATGATCATGTGGGTTTTTCCCTTCATTCTATTAATGTGGAGTATTACATTGATTGATTTTTGTATGATGAAACCACCCTTTCATTCCTGGAATAAATCCCCCTCCGTTGTAGTAAATAATTAGTTTACTAATTATTTACATGCTGATGGATTTGGTTTGCTAATATTTTGTTGCAAATTTCTGTCTGCATTTATACTCATAAGGATTATTGGTCTGTAGTTTTCTTATATTGTCTTTGTCTGCTTTTGGTATCAGGATAATGCTGACCTCATAGAATGAGTTAGGAAGTGTGTCCTACTTTAACTTTTTGGAAGAATTTGAGAAGAATTGGTGTTAACTCTTCTTTTAAATCTTGGGTAGAATTTACCAGTGAATTTATCTGGTTCTGGGCTTTTCTTTGGGGGGGGGTGGGGGGGGAGAGTTGATTATTGATTCAGTCCCCTTACTTGTTATAGGTCTATTCAAGTTTTCTGTTACTTCTTGAGTTAGTTTTGGTAGTTTGTGCCATTCTATGTGATCCAGTTTGTCCCATTCTGAGTATTGTGATAAAATCTTGTGCTGTCCGCTCCACCCTGCCTGGGATGTGAATCATCCCTTTGTCCAGCATATCCCGCCCATTAGTCACCAGTAGTCACTCGGTTATCAGATTGACTGTCATGGTATTGCAGTGCTTATGTTCAAATAACCCATATATTACTATTTTACTTAATAATGGCCTCACAGCACAGAGTAGTGATGCTGGCAATTTAGACATGCCAAAGAGAAGCCGTCAAGTATTTCCTTTAAGTGAAAGGGTAAAAGTTCTTGACTTAAGCTGAGGTCTCCAAGATCTACGGTAAGAACAAATCATCTATCCATGAAGTTGTGAAGAAGGAAAAAGAAGTTCGTGCTAGTTTTGCTGTCAAACCTCAAACTGCAAAAGTTATGGCCACAGTGTGTGCTAAGTACTTAGTTAAAATGGAAAAGGCATTACATTTGTGATAAGATATTTTGAGAGGGAGAGAAAAACCACATTCACATAATTTTTATTATAGTATATTGTTATAACTGTTCTATTTTATTGTTAGCTATTGTCATTAATTTCTTACTGTGCCTAATTTATAAATTAAACTTTATCATACGTATGTATATATAGTATACATGGGGTTCAGTACTATGTGTGGTTTCAGGCATCTACTGGGGGGATCTTGGAATGTATCCCCTGCAGGTAAAGTGGACTGCTGTATCCCCCTGTTGTTTTAGTAGTTGAGTCTTTTCTCTTTTTTTCTTAGGCAGTCTAACTAAAGATTTGTCCATTTCGTTGGTCTTTTCAAGAAACCAACTTTTGGTTTCATTGATTTTTCTCTCGTATTTTGTATTTCCTGTTTCTTTTATCTCCATTCTAATCTTTATTTCCTTCATTCTGCTAGCTCTGGAATTAGTTTGCTCTTCTTTTTCTGGTTCCTTAAGATGTACAGTCAGGTATTGATCAGAGGTCTTTATTTATTTATCTATCTATCTATCTATTTATTTATTTATTTATGGCTGCATTGGGTCTTTGTTGCTGCACGCGGGCTTTCTTTAGTTGCGGCGAGCTGGGGCTACTCTTTGTTGCGGTGCACGGGCTTCTCATTGTGGTGGCTTCTCTTGTTCCAGACCTCGGGCTCTAGGCACGCGGGCTTCAGTAGTTGTGGCACACGGGCTCAGTAGTTGTGGCACGCGGGCTCTAGAGCACAGGCTCAGTAGTTGTGGTGCACGGGCTTAGTTGCTCCGCAGCATGTGGGGTCTTCCCAGACCAGGGCTTGAACCCCTGTCCCCTGCATTGGCAGGTGGATGCTTAACCACTGCACTACCAGGGAAGCCCTATCTTCTTTTTTAACATGAGCATCTACAGCTATACATTTCCCTCTTGGCACTGCTTTTGCTACACCCCATAAGTTTTGGTGTGTGTTGTGCTTTTGTGTTCATTCATCTCTAAGCATTTTCTGATCTCTTGTGATTTCTTCGTTGACCCATTTGTTGTTTAGGAGTGTGTTTAATTTCCACGTTTGTGAATTTTCCAGTTTTCCTTCTATTACTGATTTCTGGCTTTATTCCACTGTGATCAGAAAAGATACCTGGTATGATTTGTCTTTTAAAATTTATTAAAATTTGTTTCGTAGCCTAACAAATGATCTGTCCTGGAGAATGTTCCATGTGTACTTGAGAATACAGTGTATTCTTGTGTTGTTGGATTGCATATTGTATAGATACCTATTAGGTCTGGTTGGTTTATAGTGTTGTTCAGTCCTCTATATCCTTATTGATTTTCTGTTTAGATATTCTATCCATTATTTAAAATAGGTACTGAAATCTCTAACAATTACTATGGAACTGTTTATTTCTCCCTTCAGTTTTGTCAATTTTTGCTTCGTTTATCTTGGGGCTCTGTTGTTAAGTCTGTATATATATTTAATTGTTATATCTTCTTTCTGTATCAAATCTTTGTAAATATATAACATCCTTTTTTGTCTCTCATAACCTTTTTTGATTTAAAGTATATTTTGTCTGATGCTAGTATGGCTAGTGCAGCTCTGTCTTGGTTAGTATTTGCTTGAAATTTCTTTTTCCTTCCTTGGACTTTCAACCTATTTGTGTCTTTGTATCTAAAGTAAGTCTCTTCTAGACAACATATAGATAGTCCTGTTTTCTCCCTTAAGCTTTAAAGTACTTGGATTCAGTTTTGTCATAGAAAGCTCAGGAAATGCACAGTGATAAGAACAATAATTGCTACAGTCCGTTTTGCACAGTGATCTCCAGCTTCTCCCTCCTTGACAGCAGTTTCAGGGACAGCCAACGTGTGGCCTCATTTCTCATTTTCTACCACAAACCCATAAGGGTGGGGGTCTGTTGTCATTACATTTTGCAGATGATGTTGGTGACTGATAATTGGCCGTCTCATGCCGTCTGTCTGACTCCCTCACCACGCAGCTTGCACCATGGGCAGAACCCTCTCAACCTCCCTCACCCCTGACTTCACTGGAGCTGGACACACAGGCACAAAGAAGAGTCATATAAGCCCTGGCGCCAAAACCCACATTTGCCACACAAGGATGGGCTGAGGGGGAAGGCATCTCACCCAGGTCACAGGGCTGGCCTGGCCTGTTGGCCCTGCCCACCCAGCTCTGAGAGTGGTCTCTGGCTGAGTACCTCCCTTGGCCAAAGAGAAAAGCTACTGACTGAAAAGTCTGGTACTCCCTGGGGCTCTAGATAGCACCTCTACCCAGGGTTGAGGGTGCCTAGGGTCGGATTGCTGCTCAAGTGCCAAACCTGGTGCCCACTGTAAAGGGTGCTCAGATGTGAGGGCTTTTCTGACGCATGCACACCCCACCTCTGAGATCATGTCCGCAAGGTCCAGCCCCAGCTCCCAGGTCCTTCACATTCTAGGGGACAAGTACAGGCTCTGAAGTCTCAGGTTCTGATTCAAGCCCCATTGGCCCACATTGTCCCCAGGGGAGCGTGGGCAGCCCCCACCTGCCTGCTCACTGGTGAAGTCGCCCAAGGAGGAAAGGGACTGTGGGCGTGATCCAGGCACACAGCAGGCTGCTCAGACCTTGGCTCCCTTGCTCTCTCCATGGGGCTCTCCAACATCTTTCAGAGCCCCCATAGACCGAGGAGGGATTGGTGTGCAATCTTAGGGCCCAGGAGCACCTGTGGGTGGTTGTTGCAGGCAACGACCCAGTCCCGTTGAGCTGGGAAGACCTGGCTCTTTCCATCCTCCCAGAGGGGCCTCTGCACCCCTTTCTGCCTGGCTTCCTCCCCAGGAAGCCACCACCTGAGGGGTGGTTGTTTCCACCACCCAGATGGGGCCATTGCAGCATCTTGATGTGAGTTAGCGTTGCAGGCTCCAGCCAAGCTCCAAAGGTGATGCCAGCTTAAATGTCAGTTGCTTTAAAGATGGTTGGCTGCTTCCCCAGAAGGAGCTAACAGAACCACGCAGCTGAATCTTATGCCAGACTCCAAACCTGTGTGTCTACATGAGGTATCTGTTCACCGTAGGGCTTACTTCCAAGAGCCTGTGTGCAAGCATCTCTGGCTTTGCAGATTGCCTGCCTTATCACCCATTAGCTGTGTGACCTTGAGTGAGGCCCCAGACCTCTTGAGTTTTGGTGTCAGCATTTGCAGTGTGGAGTCATAGAGCCTGCCTGGAGCAGTCATTTGGGGATGGAACTGAGTACACACGGTAGAGCGGAGCAAAGCCCCCCGAGGTCATCAAGTGACATGCATGCTAACTGTTCCGACTTCAGTGTCCTGCCACATGGGCCAAGTGCCTCAGGTGTCTTCAACACATGGACTCTGCCTGGGACACAGATGCATGGCTAAGCCCACGTGTCTGTTGCTGACCAGCCTGTGTCTGACCAGCCTGTGTCTGTTTCTAGTTCAGGACCTCAAGGGTCTAGGCTACGAGAAGGGGAAGCCCGTGGGTCTGGTGGGTGTCACAGAGCTTTCGGACGCCCAGAAGAAGCAGCTGAAGGAGCAGCAGGAGGTAAGGCCCTGGGGGGCAGGGCAGGCAGGCTCCAAGGGGCTGGTGGAGTATTGTCTCCCACCCTGCCCTGTGGTGCAGTGGTCACGGTGTATTCTTTCTGAGCCTCCCTGTGCCAGGTGAATCCCACAGTCAGGGGAGAGGCTCTTGGGCAGGTGGGTCCCCCATCAATGGCAAACCACCCCCTGAGGGCCCTCCCAAACCCACACTTGGGCCCAGAGCCCAGGCCTTCTCATGCTGCCTGGGCAGCCTTCTCAGCTGATGCTCCACAGCTACTTCCCACTGCGCTCGTGGGCTGGTCCTGACTGGATAGTCTCCATTTAAGTTTTCCTTACAGTTCCCTACAGCACTCAGTACAGGATAAGCCTGTCTGGCACTGGGTGCCCTGAACAATGTGACAGCTGTTCAGTTGGTGTTGGGCAGTTTGGGAGTGCGGGCTGGCTCAGCAGGGAGCTCTGTGGCCAGGATATGGACAGCTGGGACAGCTTACCTGGGCCACCTCCTCCAGGCTGGCAGCCCCATCACATCACCCTCGACCCTCCCAGTGGTCAGGAGCCCACGTCGCCCTCATTTGGTCCACAGTGATGGTGCCCAGGATATTCCAGATTCCAGGCCAGGCTCTGGGTGAAACAGAGGGGTCCTCCCTGCTCAAAGTAGAGATTCAGGGGACCCAGGGCATGTCCTGACACAGGACTCAGTGCCTTCCTGAACACTTGCTCTGAGCCCTGCTCTTGTGCCTGCTCCAGGGAGGGGGGAAAAGGGGTGCCCAACATGCACAGGGGAGGCGAGGGGGCTAGCTTCCTGCACGTGTGGTGCACGGCCTTGCTCACTGGCGTGTGCCGCCCACAGATGCAGCAGATGTACGACATGATCATGCAGCACAAGCGAGCGATGCAGGACATGCAGCTGCTGTGGGAGAAGGCACTGCAGCAGCACCAGCATGGCTACGACAGCGACGAGGAGGTGGACAGCGAGCTGGGCACCTGGGAGCACCAGCTGCGGCGCATGGAGATGGACAAGACTCGGGGTGGGCCGAGGAGCGAGTCACAGGGGCGGGGTGGGGGGGGTGCCCTTTTCTTCAGGGTGCTGTGGGCTCAGGAAGCCCACTCACCGGCCCAGGAAGTGCCTGGAGACGCCACATTGGGGTCTTAAGCCACCTATCCAGCCTGTAAGGCCTTGGGCAAGAGACTTGGCCTCTTTGTGCCTGTTTCTTCAGTGGTAAAAGGATGGTCCTCTGAGTGTTCACTGGCGTTTGAACACGGTACACAAGGGCTGCGTGGGAGAGCAGGGCTCGAGGTCTCAACCAGCTGCCTCGTTCCCCACGGCCCCAGACTCCCCCCCGAGACTCACACTTCTCTTGTGGGGCTGCCACACCCTCCTTCCTCCTCTCACCTTTACCCCATCTCTGGGCAGAATGGGCGGAGCAGCTGACGAAGATGGGCCGGGGCAAACACTTCATCGGAGACTTCCTGCCACCCGATGAGCTGGAGAAGTTCATGGAGACCTTCAAGGCCCTGAAGGTAGGCTGGGAGGGGCCCCAGGCACCAGCCCCGGCTGTGAGCCTGTGTAGCAGGCGGCCTGCGCAGTGTCCCGGCCCCTCCTGCAGCCTCCTCATATGGCAGGCACCTGCGGTGGCCTCAGGGGCCCTCTCGCTCACAAGAGGAGTAGGGCCCTCTTGCCACGGCTGGCACCTGCTTATGACAGGTGCCATCTGCGTAGGGAATTAGAAAATAGCATCTCGGCTGCCGCTTTAGAAACATTTCCTGGGGCTTTAGGGAAATTCTGCTTCCAGTGGAGCCAATTAAATGCAGTTTACAGGCAAAGCATTTCTCAGGCAGACGCCCCCATGTGTTGGGCTCTCCAGAGTGAAGTTGTTCTTCCCATGCTGCCTTCATGCTCAAGAGGAGAGGGCTGACATAGAACATTCCACATAGTCTTTTGAGGGTTTTTGTAAAACTGCTTTGTACCACATAATCTCACCAATGAGACGGTCACCTCATGTGACCACAGCACTCTTTTTAGCACTCTGTAACAAATGGCTCTTGGAACATGGGATTTTTCTTCACTGATGAACCATTAATCTTTCTCATGGTGGACAAGGCCTGTGTGACCTGTCACCTTGCCCTCTTTGACTTGGCCACCAGGGAGCTCCGTACTGCTTCTGGCCTTGGGGCCTCTGAGAAGGGGCAGCTTGATCTCTTCTCGAGGAGTCTGACCTAGTGGTGGGGAGGCAGGTGGGCAGGTGGTCCCAGCGGCCAATGAGGCCATGTGGGGGTGGGGTTTCAGGCCAGAGCTGGGACTAGGGATGGCTGCAGCCCTGGTGGATGACGGCTACCTCCTCCCCCTGCAGGAGGGCCGTGAGCCTGACTACTCAGAGTACAAGGAGTTCAAGCTGACAATAGAGAACATCGGCTACCAGATGCTGATGAAGATGGGCTGGAAGGAGGGCGATGGCCTGGGCTCAGAAGGCCAGGGCATCAAGAACCCAGTCAATAAGTGAGTGTGGCCTCCAATGCCAGGGGGGAGGGGGGAGAGGAAAAGTCCCACACGGAGACATAGGCCCAGGGCCTGGGTCCAGCCCTATCACTGGGCTGGGAGTCAGGGATATGGACTCTGGTGGCTGGGCCGTCTTGGGCTCTCCATCTTCCCACAGTGCCAGGAGTGTCCCAGACAGATGTCACCCAGCCCAGCATAGCCCCCACATTGAGCTGCATTGGGGTGCTGCTGCGGAGCCCAGCCAGGGCGGGTGAGGCCTCCCTGCCCCAAGCTCAGGTCCCTCACTCCCGCTCTTGCCAGCACCAGCCTGCTCCCCGGCTCACACCACCCTTTGCCCCAATGCAGGGGGACCACCACGGTAGATGGTGCTGGCTTTGGCATTGACCGGCCAGCCGAGCTCTCCAAGGAAGATGACGAGTACGAGGCCTTCCGCAAGAGGATGATGCTGGCCTACCGCTTCCGGCCCAACCCCCTGGTGCGTGTGTCCCTATCCCCCTATATTGCTTGTGGCCGGGCCGCCGCAGTTCCTCCGCTGTAGGCGGGTGGTGGTGCTGGTCACAGAAGTGTCCCTCCTTCCGCAGTCCAGCTAGGCTCTCCAGCAGACCCACCCCACCTCTCCACCTTGTTCGAGCCTGCCTCGCCTCCCCAAAGCCTGCCCTCCCTTCTAGAGGATGTGAGCTAGCTGCCCCCGCTAGGTTCTAGACGGGAGGAACTGCTAGCTCCCTTTAGCACAGCATAACCACCTCCCCTTTTATCTTTCTTGCTTCCCACAGAACAACCCCAGACGGCCTTACTACTGAGTATTCTGGAAAAATGCACAAATGTACTTTCCAAAAGACCGACCATTCCTGGACTGTGGAATGTTCCGGCCTGCTTTTCTGCCTGCCCTTCCCATTGTTGCGAGTGTCGTGCTGTGTATTAAAATCCCAGTGCTTGCCTGCCATGGCAACCTGGTCTTGCCATCACCAGAAAGCCTTCCTGTTCCTTAGCAGGGCCAGGCTGGACAGGTCGGGGCAGGATGCTGCTCTGAAGGCTGCGCAGCACCAAGGAATCCTGGAAGACCACCTGGACCTTCTGTCTGCTTATGGGGTCCCCCATCGGCCTGGGTTGGAGTTGAGGGGAGGAGCTTTGGAGAGGGGAGGGGCGGCCAGCTGGCCAAGACCTGGCTGCACCTGGGCCAGGGGCATCAGGGACTCCCCTCCTAGCCTAGCCCTGCACCGCAGAAGGAGGCTGGGGAGGGGTCTCCAGGCAGGGCCCATTCCTCCCTCAGACCCACAAGGCAGGTGGACCCAGGGCACACCTGTGCCCCTCAACCTCTCTTGACAGGTGGCATTGACAGGGCCACACACACACACACGCACAACAAACCTGGCTAGCGATGGCTGCAGCCCAAGCAACCCTAGCTGCCCTGGGTCCTACAGGTATAGTGGACACACGAGTCCCTAGGGCTCGTGCCTTTGGGGGACAGCTTCATGGACGGATACACTGTACTAAGACATCACACGCCTCCTGGAGGAGGGGAGGCTAGTGGGTAGCCCAGACCAAGGAGAGCTTGCCGTATCTCCAGAGCCTGTGCCTCATGCTTGTGCAGAAACCACCTGGGGATCTTGTGCAACTGCAGCTGCTGAGTGAGCAGCTCGGGCAGGGTCTCGGAAATCTGTGAGCCATGCTTGGAGTATCAGGGCCTGGCAAACTGCGGAGCCCCTACCTCTCATCCCCCTGCCACATACACGTACCCAGTAGGTCCTGCTCAACCCCTGTGAGCTCGTGGGGTCTGAGGACTCAAGCTGGCGTCAGGCTCCTGGGCCAGCCTGCAGTTCACACAGTCATTCAGCAAACAAACACTGAGCACCGACTGTGAGTCACATGGATGGGATTTGCCCCTGGGCACCCACAGTCTGCTGGGGCTGTGGCCATTAACCCCTAACACAACCTGAGACTGATAAATGCCATAAAGAGCAAGTGGGACCTATGGTGGAGGTGGCCTGGGGAGTGTCTCAGTGAGGGAGTTCAGGGTCTGAAAGTCTGAACAGCAAACCCCTGGCTGGCGTGACACGTACTACCCTGTTTCCCCACCGTGGACGCTGTACCCAGGGCAGGGCAAGCGGGTGAGGTGGAGCCTGCCCTGGGGGGCCAGAGTCCTGAGCACAAGGGTATAGGTCTGGGCAGCCAGAGGTTCCAGTGATGGGGACCCTGGGCCTCGGTCCCAAACATCTCACTAAGTCAAGGTCACCCCTCCATTTAATTCTCAGTGACCAGAAGGCTCGCCAGACTCAGACCACAGACTTTAGCCCCAGCCAGGGGGACAGTTGGAAGAGGAGGCTTCCAAATGCTGTGTGGGTGTGCAGGTATCTCCCAGGTACAGGGTGCAAGGCCAGACACGTAGACAGAGCTGCACCAGACACCCCTGGCCCTCCAGGGGGAGAAGTGGGGCTGGAGTGGCAGGGAGACCTCCCTGGAGGAGGGGACATTGGGGCCTGCTTTAAGGGGTGAGGAAACACGAGAGGCTCCATCTTGCAGATAGGAGAGAGGCATGTAGGGTATTGGCACCACAAGAATTGAGAAAAGTCAAGAAATGAGGCTGGAGATTCAGATCAGCCCAGAGAAACCTGAGCTTCACGCATGAGCAACAAGCACCTGGGGAAGGAGGCTCTCAGGTCAGTGGCCAGAAGATCATCTTGTCACCCAGGCTCAGAGATGGGCCCCAACTGCCCCATGGAGAAGGGGCCCTGGCTGGGCCTGGGTGTGAGTTGCGGGGATGTGAGGGTTAGAATTTACCCCCAGGGGATTCCCTGGTGGTCCAGTGCTGTGGCCCGTGTTCAATCCCTGGTCGAGGAACTAAGATCCCGCAAGCCACATGGCACAGCCAGAAAAAAAAAAAAAAAACTGGGCCCCCTAGGGCAGGAAACAGGTGGGCACCGCTCACGCTGTTTCCTGCACCCACAGGTACCACGTGGGCAAGAATCCGAGGCTCGGAGGGGTTGACAAAAAGCTGCCTCCTAATTCTCCACCCTGCAGCCCCCTCCCTGGTCCAGCCTTGCCCCCTTGCATATGACCCCGAATGGAGCCCAGCCTCCTCCAGGCTGTTCAGAACGCTCCCAAGCCCACCCCACCTTGCTCCATGACCCCACCACCAACCCCAGCCTTCAGTGCCTCCTTTCTGCTCATCCCCAAGCCTGAGCTATTTCTTCCTGCCAGGAGCACCATTACCAAACTCCTCACCAAACTGACTCCATCCCCACTCTATAATCTCAGCCACCCCTTGGACCTCGCCCACATGAGCAGGGGTTCAGGCTACACGGAAGGAACACAGCAGAGAATCACGGAGTCCTTCAAGGTGTCCCCAACCCTGGGCCCTGACCGTCTGCCTTGAGTTGGCCCCCGGGACCAGTTAAAACTTCATACCTGGACACATGTTTAAATTTGTCTGTGGCCACCGCATGAAAACTCAAATCCAAGAACACTTAAAGGGAACTCTGCACCCAAGCGGATGAGGTTCCTCTGTCAGTGCGCACATACAATGCCCACTTGATCCTGGGCTGGAGGGAGGTCTGCGGAACGTGGAGAGTTAAAAGGGTCCCCCCTTCGGGGTCGAGGTCGAGGCTAGGATGCCTGTGCCTTAGGGTGAAGAAAGAAGTGCAGAACGAGGCCCGGGGAACGAATTCCCTTAGACTGAAGTGGCCTCCAGGACGCAGAAGCGGAGGCATCCTGAGGCATCGTGTTCTAGCATTAGTAGAGAGGGAAACCGGCTGGGCGACGGGGACTGCCACTGGGGACAGCGCAGAGTCCGGCGAGGCTATCAAGGCGGGGAGGGGCCACTGCGAGAGGGAGGGGCCTCGCAGGGCAGTCACAGCGGGAGCTCGAAGGGCAGTCACAGCGCGGGGGCGACCTTTGCGCAAGGCAGGGCCGAGCCGGGCTGGGTCCCTGGCAACTCCGCGCCCAGAGGCACCGCCGCGCAGAAACCAAGCCGGGGTCCCGGCACCGCCGCTATGGACATCCCGCCGCTGGCGGGCAAGGTCGCAGTTCTGTCGCTGGGCGCTCTCCCGTTGTCCTACGCGCTCAACCACGTCTCGGCGCTCTCGTAGTGCGTGCGGGGAGGGGCCGGGGCGGCCTCCTCGGGGGCTGCGGGGCTGGGCTGGGGTGTGGAGGGGGCGGGATGGAGGATGCGCGGGCTCCCACGAGCCCAGCGGCCCCGCGCCGCTCCGGCCCGCGAGGACAGGGGCTGGGTCAGAAGAACCCCCCCACCTCCAACCGGAAATCGCCTTCCAGCGGGCCCGGAGCCGTGTGGTGGAGCTGGGGGCGCTCCTGGGACGTTTGGGGCCTGGGGAGGAGGGACTTTGAGAAGCAGGGCCCCTAACAAGGCAGGGTTTTGGAGGGTTTCTGGTGTTTTCCCAGGGATGTGCCCAGCACAGGCTCCAGAGTCCCCAAGGGTCAAAGTATTGCCCCAGATAATGCCCCAGTGACCCGGCTCTTGCCACACACACGCTCTGCTGCGCCACCCCTACCAGACTGTCCCTCCATTGCCTGTCTCAGGCCTGGGACTTTTCTTCTCTTCAGGGCTGGCCCACCCTGTCCCTAGCCTCAGTTTCCCCTACATACCTCGACCTCTCCTGTCCCTATCTCCTAACCCTAGGCCTCAACCCTGTGGATCCAGCTACTGGGTACCAGGCAACCACAAGCCCCTCACACTCCCAAACCCAGCACAACCCAAGACATGGGGTAGAGGGAGTCTTGACTGTGGAGTTGGCTCCTTGGGTACAAATTCCTGGCTCCATCCCCCTGGACCCTGAGTGAGCCAGGTTGCCCCAGGAGCCTCAGTTTCTTCACTGTGTAATGAACATAATTCTAGAGCTCATCCCATAGTTACAGTTAGGGATTACAAATTGTGTGCCAAGATGCTGGTGTGGTCTCATGTGATTACTATAATTGTCATGTTGGTTAGATGGGGCCGGGAATGGGGATCCTAGGGGTTAGAGGGGTTCAGGAGAAGGTCGGGGCCTGGAGAGAGTGTGGGGGGGAATGTGTGACCTTGGATATGTCTCCCACCCTCCCACCCTTGGCCTTGGTTCAAGAGTTGGGGGCTGCCCAGAGACCTGGCTTCTGTTATCTCTGCAGCTGGTTGACCTGCCTTATCAGGTTGATGGGAACAGATCAGGGCCCGGGTGGGGTGGAGTTGACGGAAATATTTGGACTTTACCTGAGGAGTCAGGAGCTTCAGACCATGAGGTGTACCGAGCTGAGCACTAGAGACCCTCTGGCAGGTGTGGGCACTGGGACTGGCCACAGAGGGTCTTGGAGCTGTTGAATGACAGAGCAAGCAAACTGTCACACACATCAGCAAGTGACTAGATAAATCATATAGTCAGAAGTGTTGACAGATGCTCTCTCTGTGCCTGGCCCAAGTCAGGCAACGATCCTTTCTGAGGAGTCAGGGAGGGCTTCCCTGGAGGAGGAGCAATGTAGATGGGCCATGAAGGATGAGTAGGAGTTTGCCAAGTGGAAAGAAGACTTTTGGAAGCAGTTTCCAGAAGAGGGAAACAGCTGGGGCAAGAGCCTGGTGCTAGGAAAGGGGAGTTTCAGGGAATGGCTTTCCTGGACGGACAGCTGCTTCAGCCTCCTCACCTGGAGCTTCCTGGAGTCTGCTCTTGCCCTAGGGTGGGGCAGTACCTCAGAATGGGCCTGGCCTCCCTGACTTGGTTTTCCTCTCCACAGCCCCCTGGGGGTGGTGTGGATGAGCGCCCTGATCCTGGGTCTGCTCTTCTTGGCTATATACAGCTTGTCCCGAAGTGACATCTACTATGACCCACTCTATGCTGGTGAGTTGGTGGGGGGGTCTTAGGGAAGAGAACTGTCTGGGCAAGGGCCTCCTCCATCAGACTGGCAGCCCTTGAAGGGCCTTCATCAGACTGGAGAACCTCAGAGACTGGAGAGCCCCTACTGACTGGGGAACCTCAAGGGGACTCCCCCTTCTGACTTGGGATTCCTGAGTGCAGGGACAGTGCCTTTCCCATCAGCCTGGGGACCCCTAAAGGCAGGGACTGTGCCTCCCTCTGAGGTGGGCTGTGGGTCATGTGACTTGCGGGGTGGGGCCTGGGAGCAGGTTTGTGCAGAGGCTTTGCCCGGATGGGTGGCCGGTCACCGACCTGCAGTCTCAGGCCCCGCCCACACTTTGTGCCCCGCCCACACCCTGCCCATGCCCCGCCTACTCTCCCCGTAGTGTTCGCAGTCTTCTCCTTCACCTCCGTGGTGGACCTCCTTATCGCTCTCCAGGAAGATGGCTACATGGGGAGCTTCATGGCGTTCTACACCAAGGAGGTATGTAGGGAGCGGTCTGGGATGCCCGCAGCCCTACTGCCCATCTGAGCCCTGCACCTGCCCCTGCAGGGTGACCCGTACCTGCGCACGGCACACGGGGTCTTCATCTGCTACTGGGATGGCATTGTTCACTACCTCCTCTACCTGGCCATGGCTGGTGCCATCCGTAAAAGGTGCGTGGGGCGGGCAGGGTGGCACCTGGACCCTGGGAAGGAGGTCGAGTCCTTAGGTGGGAGGTCCCAGGTCAGGATGAAGCCAGAAGTATCTGTAGGGGATATCAGGAAGCCTCTCTAGGGCTCTAGACAGGAGTGGCCAGGAGAAGGATCCAGGGAATATCACAGGTGTCAGTGATGGTCGGTTCTCTTCTCTACCACCCTGTGCCTGGGCAGACACTGCTGTCCTTGGACAGAGGATTTGACTGTTCATTCCCTCATTCAACTTCCTGTTGTCCCTTCTGTCCTGGGTGACACTGAAGGGATCCAGAGCTGGGGATCCCAGATTGGTCTCTGGACCCTGTCGGGGGCTCTGAGACTGGGGGACAGGGATCTACTGGTCACCCCTCCATCCCCTGCCCAGGAAGAGGTACCGGAACCTTGGACTCTACTGGCTGGGATCCTTCGTCATGAGCATCCTGGTGTTCCTCCCAGGAAACATCCTTGGTAAGGACTTGGCTCTGAGGAATCCTGTCTCCCTGGGCTGGGTCACTGCCCTGTGTCTGGAAGTTCCCAGTGGATCCTCCATACCCTCTCCAGTGTCTGCAGAGGGCACCCTCCTCCCCACCACATGCCTCTCCATTCAGAGCCTAAGCCAGCAGCCTTTCCCCACCACTCCCCCATTTTTCTCTTGGAGGAGCGGAAGCACATTCCATTTCCTCCCCAGCTAGCGGTTCCTGACCCCAGGGACTTGGCCCAGAATGCTCTTGACACAAGAAGGGAATTTTAAGGTGGATCCAGAGGGCAGAGTGAAACCTTTGTAGGTAGGTCTTAGGAGGCGGAGCAGAGAAGGCAGCCAGGGATGTGGGGATGGCTGTGCAAGAGGAATATCCAGGGTGTTTCTAGGGGGAGCTAAGAATAGCTGAAGTGTACGAGCCAGAAGGTAAATTGAGGCAGGCCAGGCTGAGGAGCATGGACATCATCTTATGGGCACTGGGGAGTCAGACGTGTTAGGGCTGAGCTAGGATGGCATTTGTGAATCACAACTTCCAGCCAGGGGCTCTGACATGGCCCAGCTAAAGGGTCCGGCCGGGCCTGGGAGATCCTCGCTGCGTGACACCCTGTCTCTCCTACCATGGCAGGCAAATACAACTCAGAGATCAGGCCTTCCTTTTTCCTCACCATCCCCTACTTGCTGGTCCCCTGCTGGGCTGGCTTGAGGGTCTTCAACCAGACCCAGGCACCAAGCTGCTGCACTCCCAACATGGTGAGTCCCTTGCCCCCAGATAGGCCTTGTGCCAAATGCCTGAATGTCCCCCATTTGAGTTGCTTCTGGTCAAAGACATTATCTCCTTGGAAAGATCTCCTTGGTCATTAGGGAAGAAGGGATGAGCCTTCATTGAGTGTCTGTTGGATACCAGACTTCTCATGCTGTTTCTCATGGGGCAGGTGGAGGAGGAGCAAAGAAAGGGCCTTCTGCAGCGCCCAGTTGACCTGGCCCTCATCATCTACCTCATCTTTGCTGCGTTCTTCACCTTCTTTCGGGGCCTGGTGAGTCTGCACTGGCCAGCCTACCTGCCTCCAACTCCCTGTCCCCAGCCCATCCCTCCCTCCTTTACCTTCATTATCCAGTGCAAAAAGGCCACTGCTCTCCCATCTGATCATCCAGGGAAGTTCATCGAGTCTAACCTGAGTGTTCCATCACAAAGCCCCATTCCCTGTAGCCTTCTCTCCAGCTCAAATATCTGTGGATTCTCAGCCAGAGGAGAGAACCAAAGCTGGGGCAGGCCAGAGCAAGGGGTATGGGCCCCTCCTGGGAGGCCGGGGAAGGCTTCCTCTGGGAGGGATGTTTGAGGCTGTTGGTTTGTCTGTGGGCCCCAGGTGGTGCTTGACTGCCCCATGGATGCCTGCTTTGTCTACATCTATCAGTATGAGCCATACCTGCGGGACCCCGTGGCCTATCCGAAGGTGCAGGTGAGAGGGCAGATGGGAGGAGAGGGCCACAATCCTGCCGTGGTTAGGGATCTGCTGGGTCCCTTTGAAGCAGGTGCCAAAAACACAAGTCAAACTGGTGGAAGCACAAATGGAATTTATTGTCCTACCAAAAAAGTACAGATATTCTCTTCAGTTATGGCTGGATCCAGGAGCTCAAGGATAGCTCTGTCTCTAGACTGTGTTTTCTTTGCATGTGCTCCACTCCCAGGTAGTGCCGTTGTGGTATGGCAGAGACAGCCTTGGGTAGCTCTAGGCTTCCATTCTTTCTACTTAGCCACCACAGAGGAGTGTGAGCCCTTAATTCCTCAGCTTAAGTATAAGTCTTAGGCAGGCTCTGATTGGCCAAGTTTAAATCACATGCTCATAGCTGATTATTATGGCCAGGGTGCTGGGGTGTTCTGATTGGCCAGGCCAGGGTCACATGCTACTTCTGGAGTAAGGTGGGTGGGCTCAGTGTGTGGGAGTGGGATGGGTGGGGAAACCCAAGGGAAATAAAGGAGCAATTTGCACAGGGTAGGATGTGCAGAGAGCCCCAGTCTTGGGTGGGGTCTGAGGCTGGCCAGATTCTCCTTGGGGCCACCACCTGAGGGGTATCAGGAGACCCAACTGGGGCAGCCGCTCAATCCATCAGCTGTGTGCCCCCCAGATGCTGGTGAATATGTTCTACGTGCTGCCCTTCTATGGCCTGGCCATCTATGCCCTCATCTTTCCTGGCTGCTCCTGGCTGCCTGACTGGACCTTGGTATTTGCTGGAGCCATTGGCCAGGTGAGGTGGGGTGGAATGGGGTGGGGTGGGCCAGTGCATAGGGAAGAAAGTTTCTGCCTGCTCATTAATTGCTTTTGTGCTCACCCTAAGCAGGGTGATACTCGGCCCCTGACAGGCTCCACCCCCAGCTCAGTACCCCAGGATTCCCTAGTGTGGGGGAGAAAGAGCCAGACACAGACACCCCAAACCCATGAGGTTAGAACTGAATAGAGGGAGGTAGAGAGTCTGAGAGGGATTCCAGAGGGGGCAGAGTTCTTAGAAAAGGGGGCATAGGCTTTTTTTTTTTTCTCTATTGTACTTTACTATTTATTTTTTACTTTGTTGCGGCATGATTGTATATTCAAAGTACAATAAAAGAAAATACTCATTGTCTATTTCTCTTCTGGATATTATTATCATTGTTATTATTATTAGTTGTTTCATTAACGATGACTGTCAAAAATAATTTTGTTGTACAGAAGAGTGCTGTAAAAATGTCAGCCATCTATCAAAATTGCTAAGAATGTCTCATTTCCATCCAGCTCTTTAAAGGCAGAAGAACTACTCTTAACTTCGTTTCTTTCTTCTCTATATTTTGCTTTGGAAGCTGTGTTCTGAGTCCGAAGGCTCTGACTACCAATATTTAAAGTCAAGCTTTGGAGATATTTTTGCTATTTCAAAAGCTTTCTCATGCATAGGCTTTAAAAATTCTTACACGCAATATTTGGCTCTTTATTCCATCTGTAATTTATTTTTCTATGTGATGTGAAGGAAGAATCTGAAAATTATGTTTCTCCTTATGATACTCAATGATACTCAGTATCCGAGGTATTAAAGAATTTGGAAGTATCTGACTTGACAAGTTCAAGAAATTGGAAACCTTATTTCAGGAGGAGGGAAATCTTCTAACATTGTAAACCAGAAGGACTGGACTGATCTTGCTGAGCCCCAGCTATCATCCTACTCTCTGTTTTTATTTTGTGTATTACTATCTAATTATAAAGGGTTATTATTAAGGGAGAATAGTAATTCAAGCATATTCAAGGCTTTGTGTAGAAAATATCTTTACTCCTTTTAAACATAGATTTTACTTTTTGCATAGTTTTAGGTAGCAAGCCAGTTAGGACTGTTCAGAATTTCTGAAGCAAAGAAAACTTACATGAAGGAATGTTTTGGGCTTCATGAGGTTTCTGAACTCTAAACCCCTATACAGAAAAAAGGGCTTGGCTAACACTGTGCTACGAGAGTTGACCAAACTTCAATTTGACTTCCACCTGAACTAGGTTGTAGTTTGTGTCAATAAAGATGACCCCAGCCCTCATGCTGGGTCTTTGCTCAAGAAAATGTGATCCTGCCAAACCACAAAATGTACATTGTCTAACCCACCTTGCCAAACCATTTTCAGTAATTTTTCCACTTACCCTTTTTGTAATTTTCCTTTCTTTTTTTTTCAAATAAATGTTTCCTTTCTTTTCTTTTTTTTTTTTGAGCTCTGGAAAGATATTACTTTTTTTTTTTTGAATTTTTGAATTTTATTTTATTTTTTTATACAGCAGGTTCTTATTAGTCATCCATTTTATACATACTAGTGTATATATGTCAATCCCAATCTCCCAATTCATCACACACACCCCCGGGGGCATAGGCTTTGATGTATGGGTATGAGCTCTTCAGGCAGGGAAGGGCATTCCAGGAATGGGAACAGCATAAGGAAATGCACAGAGGGGGACAGTGATTTAGAGACCCATAACGTGGGTAAAGGCAGAGACAAGATAAATTGACAGCTAGATGCTAAGGGCTTTGAACTCTGGGCTTGGGGGCTTGTGCTGAGAACAATGGGGGGCTGTAGAAGGTGTTTGAGCAGTGGAGGGCCCAGTCAGAGCTGGGGGCATGTTTCTGGGTTTCTGATGGGAAGTGATAAAGGCTGGGCCCTGGCCAGGGCAGTGGGACCAGGGGGACATCCATTAGATATATTATTATTTTATCGATTAGGGGTAGAATTGAGAGGATTTGTGTCAAGGCTGCCTGGGGTGGGGAAGACCAGGAGGAGGAGCTGGACTCAGGGCAGAGAAATAGGGTGCAGGGTCCAGCAGACAGAGTGAAGATCGTTCTGGTTAGGCAGCTGGGGAGAGGCTTACAGATAGATGGATGAGGATAGACAGGACATGTGAGGACAGGGATATTTAGAGACAGATGGATTGAAGAGGGGAGACAGGTAGGTCAGCAGAGCCAACGACATAGGGATGGGGACATTTTGAGCTCCCCAGGGTGGGATGCTGGTGATGCTGGGACTTGTTCTCTCCTGGTCTGTGACATCCATCCTCCCTTTTTGGCCACCAGGCACAGTTCTCACACATGGGTGCTTCCATGCACCTGCGCACGCCCTTCACCTACCGTGTTCCTGAGGATGCCTGGGCCAGCTTCTTCGTGTGCAACCTACTGTATGCTCTGGGGCCCCACTTGCTGGCCTGCCGCTGCCTGTGGAGCCCTGCCTTCTTCCTACGCCCGCTTCCTGGCCCCCTAGCCCACCATGAGAAGCAGCACTGAGGGGGCTATGGGACTCCCCAAGATCCTGTTTACATACCCAGCTGGCCCTGCCCCTGGAAGGGTGGGTTGGGTTTTTTAGAGGCAGGAGGTGTGTCTCTGGGTGCCTTCAGTCCTGGCTATGGTGATTTCAGGGTGGGATGGGGGTGCCCAAGGTCCAGGTGTTCCAGCAGAGAAGGCCACGGCCATGCTCAGCTGTCACCTCACCCAAACTCCACACTGGCACCCTCCCGGAATTTATCCATCATCCCCCCATGGATCCTTTCAGTAAAATTCCTTTTGAAGCATAAAATGTTGCTCTGAGTGTTTCAGGGGGCAGGGGCAAGGGACCCTCTCCTCCGCACCCACGAGGGCCCACTCATCACTGCCAGCATAACCATCAGGAGCTGGAGGTGCCGGACAGCAGAAGTCTACCTCTGGTCGGTGTGCCCAGCCCCATCTTCCAGGTAGGGAAAACCGAGGCTCAAAGAGGACCAGAGACCTGCCTGAGGGCACAATCAGGAGAGAAGGGTCCAAAGTCTAAGCTCCACCAATAAATTCTAATAACTAACAGTGTGGCACAGTTATTAAGCACCTACCATATACCAGGCCAATGGCTAACCTCACATGCTACATGCTGGATCTCACCGCATATTCCAGATGGGGAAACTGAGCCTGCAGGAGGTGAATGTCCTGGTCCGAAGTCACGCCTCCTGGATGCAGCTGAGTTAGGCAACAAGCCCCAGCCCCTTCAACCACAGAGCCCATAACCCTGCCTCTGCTGTCTGACTGGCTTATATTTGGGGGAAGCTGAAGCTGGGGAGGCAGCCAAGAAGTTGGGAGAAGGGCTCATTGCCTCCTGGTTTGATTTTTGAACTTGAGTGAAGGTCCAGGTTCAGGGGTAACTCCTGCCCAGACCACTCTGGGTCAGGGGGTTGATCCCCCTGCTCCCTGCCCTTACCAACACTTATTAGGCACCTATGTCTAGCCATTAGATCTTCACAAGAGACCCAGCACTCCATATCTCAGATGTGGAAACTGAGGCATAGAGTGAGGGACAGAGTCCCTCTGCAGAGCGTGTGATTGTTGTAGGGCCCGCATCCCACAGAGTGAGCACCCTTTGGCTGCCGGGGCCCAGGACGCTTTGATGGTCACGCAGTGACAGATGGGAAAACTGAGACATGCAAGCCAAGCCCCTTTCCCAGGTTACTCAGCCCCCCTGCCCACGCAGGGCATCATCAGGCCCCCCATCTCCTCCATTTTAAAGAGAGTTAAACTGAGACCCAGTAAGTTTCCTCCTGTGGCCCAAGGTCAGCCAGCAGGGAGGCTGGGACCTGGCTCTGAACTCACTGTTCAGGGCAGTCCTTCCTCCGTCTGTGCCCATCATCACCTCTCCCCCAGCAGGCACCACCACGTCCCCTTTAACACCCCCCCCCGTCCACCTCCCTCCTCCCCTTGCAGGCAGACGCCGGGATTGCGCCGCCTGCAGGGACCTGCCCAGTCCTTCCTGGGTGTGCGGTGAGCGCAGTCCCGGCACATAGGGGCCGCTGGTCGGGGGCCGCACCGGCAGGATGGTGAGTGGGGCTGTGGGTTCGGTAGGTCCTTCTCTGGGATTCTGTCTCTGTGTCTCTGATCTACATCCCTCAGTGTTTCTCTCTTCAGTCCCCCTCTCCTTCTCGTCTCTCCCGTCTCTGTCTCTCACCTTGTATCTCTTTCCCTCCCACTCTCTCCCTCTCTGCTTCTTCTCTTATTCTATGTCTCTCCCTACTTTTCTCTCCCTCTTTTTTTTTTTTTTTTTGGGTCCCTTTTCTCTCCCTCTCTCTGAGTCTCTCTGTCTCTCCCTACCCCCATGTCTCCCTCTTCTCTGTGTCTCTTTCCCTCTTGCTCTCCTTTCTCTCCTTCAGTCTCTGTCTCTCCCTCTCTATCTCTGTCTCTCTCCATCTTTCCTTACTCTTCTCCGTGTCTCCCTCTGGCACTCTCTTCTCTCTCTCCCTTTGTATCTCTGTCCCTCTCCATCTTTCCTTCCTCTGTCTGTGACACTTTCCTTCTGTCTCCATCTCTCCCTGCCTTTCTCTCTGTCTCAGTCTCTTTCCCTGTCCTCGCCCTCTTTCTGTGCGTCTCCCCCGCTCTGCCTCTACCACCCGCTCGCCCTGCCACCCCCACCTGCACGCGTTTGCTGCAGTCTCCTGGCGCGCGGATAACCTTGCCGCTGCCGCCGCTCCAGCTCCTCTGCTCCTCCCCCCTCCTCTCCAATCCTTGGCCTGGGCCAGAAAAGAGAGAGGGAGAAGGGCGCGGGGCTCCGAGGCTCTGGTGTTGGGGTCAGGAGGTCAGGTGGGTTGCCCGTGCAGAACTAAGGGAAAGTGAGTCCAGGGGCGTGGGCTTTGCCCGAGGGCAAGTGTGTGAGATCCTGGGAGAGTGGGGGTGGGTGGGAGGGTCTGCTAGCCTTCTCCTTGGGGGAGTCCTCCGGGATCCTGGCTGGGCTGGGGACCTGGGCATGTAAGAAGTCCTCGCCGCGGGAAAGGAAGGCCAGGGAGTTAGTCTTCTGAAAGGCAAAGGCCAGGAGGCTGGACTGAGCGCTCCGTGCCCGCAGGTGTGTGCTCCGGCGGCCCTCGGTCGCGGGGCGCTCTGGGCAGCTGCATGGGGGGTCCTGCTGCTCACCGGCGCCGCGGAAGCGGAGCACGGCCGGAAGAAGGTCGTGCACGTGCTGGGTGAGTCAGGGCCGTGGAAGCGGATCTTGCGCCGCAGAAGCCGTGGCCAAGTAGGATCACCAGGGTGCATGGAGCGGGGAGGACAGAGGGTGCTGGGCGGTCCTGATGGCCACAGTCCCCGCCCCCTCCCTAGTCCCCTTACGGAGCCCCTTTACCCTCTGACCTCCTGATCCTCACCCAAGTTTTCTTCCCACATCCCTTTCCCTGGGTCCCCCTCCCCAGGTTCCCCTGCCCCGCCCCGAGAACCTCTTCTTAACCGTCTTTGGTTACCCATAGAAGGGGAGTCGGGCTCGGTGGTGGTGCAGACAGCGCCGGGACAGGTGGTCAGCCACCGGGGTGGCACCATCGTCTTGCCCTGCCGCTACCACTACGAGGCAGCCGCCCACGGCCACGACAGCGTCCGCCTCAAGTGGACCAAGGTGGTGGACCCGCTGGCCTTTGCCGATGTCTTCGTGGCGCTGGGTGCCCAGCACCGGGCGTTTGGCAGCTACCGCGGGCGGGCTGAGCTGCAGGGCGATGGGCCTGGGGATGCCTCCCTGGTTCTCCGAAACGTCACGCTGCAGGATTATGGGCGCTATGAGTGCGAGGTCACCAACGAGCTGGAGGATGACACTGGCATGGTCAAGCTGGACCTGGAAGGTGACTAGCCTGTGGGCAGGGTGAGGCTCATTTCTAAGGGAGAAGAGAGGAGGGTATTGCAAAGGACAGAAACCAAATCAAGTTGGCCTGAAGGAATTCAGCGGCTTGGTGGGGTAGGATAATGGTTCTGATCTGGGTTGATTTTGCTACCCGGGGATATTGGCAATATCTAGAAGTAGGTTGTGGTGATATAGTGGGTAGAGACCAGGGATGCTGTAAACAGCCCCCAACACACAGGACAGTCTCCCCACAGCAAAGAATAATCCAGTCCAAAATGTCAATAGTGAAGACATTGGGAAACCCTTTGGTAGGATCCAAGCACAGTGAGATCCAGGCATTCACATCATGTCAGAAATCCTTCCTTCAGCTCTGTTTCCCTGGGTGGGCTTTCCTTGGACAAGTTTCCCCTGATGGAACCAAAAAGTAGTGCCAGGCTTCCACCCTCCCAGCTTGGCAATTGATTTCCTAGGAGTGCTAGCTAGAGTCCCAGAGTTGTCCTTCATTGGCCCAGCTTGAGTCATTTGCCTATCCATGGGCCAATCACTGTGCCTGGGAGATGGGATGCTCTGATTGGCTGACTGTGGAGCTGGGAAGTAGGGTTTCTATCTGAAGAATTCCCTCCCATGTGGTTTGCCTTCTTCACTCCACCTCAGAAGATGCTAGAGAGATTTCAGAGCCCTCACTTGCTGAACTTCCCAACAATAGCGAATAACAACAACAATAATAGAAGCAGCTCTCCTTTATTGGGTGTTTTCTATGTGCCAGGAGCTTGGTTGAAGAGCTCTCTGAGCTTTCATTTAATTTTCCCAAAAACCCTGAGGGAGAAGGTATTACTCACAGAGGGGCAACTGGCTCAGAGAGGTTAGAGCCTTGACCAGGGCACATACCAGTGAGTGGCAGAGCCAGGACTGGAAATCTAGTCTGTCAGGCTCCAGCTCTTCTCTCTGGCTCCTGTTTGATCCTTCCTGCATCTGCTGAGAGAAGCATCTGCACCTGCACCCCCAAGGTCCACCCCACAAACACAGACACACAGAACGCTAGTGAGCTGAGATGACTGTGATTCCGATGAGGGACGAGTTATAAGAACTGAAGGTAGAAGGGAAACCAATGGGAATTGTCCTGGACAATGCTGGAGATCAAAGAGGTCTTTGCCCAGGGTCAAACTTTCGTGGGCTCCCAGTGTGAGGGAGTCAGTTTTGTGGGCTCAGGATCTGACAAGAAGGAAGGTCCCAATGTCAGAAGCACGTAGAACTGAACGGAGGAGGGTTGTGGGAGCTGGGTTTTGAAGGATGAATAGTAGTTTGACAGGTGGAAAGGTGGAAAGAACATGAACAAAGGTCTCCAGTGGTGGAAAGGAGGTGGACATGATTAAGTATGTCAAGGGGGAGGGTCAAGTGAATCCCAAGCTTAAGGCAAAGGGAGTATGAGGGGTGTGAACTGGGGAAAGGCATGGTCAGCTCTGAGGCCATAGTGAGGGATGGCCTGAAAGGTCTAGGTGGAAGAGTCACACGGCACCACAGATGTCAGGTAGGTGGGTGAGAGTTGGGGGGTCCGAGCTGACCCTCGTGTATCCTCTCAGGCGTAGTCTTCCCTTACCACCCGCGTGGAGGCCGCTACAAGCTGACCTTCACGGAGGCGCAACGCGCGTGCGCTGAACAGGACGGCATCTTGGCGTCGGCTGAGCAGCTGCACGCGGCCTGGCGCGACGGTCTGGACTGGTGCAACGCGGGTTGGCTGCGCGACGGCTCGGTGCAGTACCCGGTGAGCCAGCCCCGGGAGCCCTGCGGCGGCCTGGGCGGGGCCGGGAGCGCCGGGGCTGGCGGCGGAGCCTCGGGGGGTGTGCGCAACTACGGCTACCGCCAGAACGCCGAGGAACTCTACGACGCCTTCTGCTTCACATCCAACCTCCCGGGTGCGTAGGCTCCACCCCTGGGAGGAAGGTCCTGCCCTCCGCTGGCCCGGGCCCCGCCCCGCGTATGAGACCCCCACCCCCACACAGGTACCCCTCCCTCTCAGCCTCCTTCCCACTCCGCCCAGGTCTCTCTCCCTGACCTTCCTCTCCACACCCGCCCTCGGGGGTCCGAACCAGGAGATCCCTTCCCTAGTACTGCCTAGGCACGGCAATCAAACATCGCCTGGCACCAGCACTGCTCTAGCCGAGGCTGTGGTCCCGGGCTGCAGGGGAGGGGGTGTTTCTGAGCCCTGAGGCTGAGGTCCTAAGCTGCAAGCGGGAGGGTGTCCTGAATCCCGAGGAAGCCGGGTCCCAAGAGCGGCCCTAACCACTCCTCCCCACCCCCCCGGCAGGGCGCGTGTTCTTCCTGAAGCCGCTGCGGCCCGTGCCCTTCGCGGGAGCAGCGCGCGCGTGCGCGGCGCGCGGAGCGGCCGTGGCCAAGGTGGGGCAGTTGTTCGCCGCGTGGAAGCTGCAGCTGCTGGACCGCTGCACCGCAGGCTGGCTGGCGGACGGGAGCGCACGCTACCCCATCGTGAACCCGCGCACGCGCTGCGGCGGCCGCCGGCCAGGTGTGCGCAGCCTCGGCTTTCCTGACGCCACGCGCCGCCTCTTCGGCGTCTACTGCTACCGCGCGCCTGGTGCACCGGACCCGGCACCTGGTGGCTGGGGCTGGGGCTGGGCCGGAGGCGGCGGGTGGGCTGGAGGCGCGCGAGACCCCGCCGCCTGGACCCCGCTGCGCGTCTAGGCCCGTGCCGTGGACCGCTGGGGCGCTTGGCGGCTGGCCGAGTGCCCTACGGCCACTTGGAGATGGACCACACCCCTGGAGACTGGCCATGCACCCTGCGGTGCCCTACAAGTTGACCAGGCCTCCTGCGGTCCTTAAACCCTGGCCACACCCTCTGAGGTCCCCAGAGTCTGGCCAGTCCCGGGAGCCAAGTCCCCTGGAGTCCCCTGGAAATCGACCAAGCCCCGCCTCTCCTGGACAGTGGATTCCTCTCCTCTCCCAACTTTCTCCAGGAGACAGGTCACACCCTCTGAGAACCACTGGAGACCAACAGAACCCGAGGTCTCCTGAACACTGGAAACGTCTCGCGAGGTCTTCTGGAACTACCCCCAAGGTCGCCTGGAGGCTGGACCCCCGGGATTATCTGGAGACTGGGCACACGTCCTATGCATCTCCCTGGAGACTGAAGACTAGTCCCCTAAGGTCACCCGGACACTGAACCCTCCTTCCTATCACCTGTAGAGAAACCAGAAACCTCAAGAGTTCGTCAGTTGACCATGCCACCGTGGTCACATGAAGACTGTGGGCTCCTGTCCTCTCCTCTAGGGTGACCTGGAGTTTGGTTACTCCCATTCTCCCCGCTTCTCCCACGAGTCCCCCAGTTTCCATAGTAACAGGCCGTGTCCCCAGGTCACTGTGGAGAACAGCTCCACCCCTCCAGTTTCAGGGGAGACCACCCTTGTCTGTCACTGTTAAGACAGATTGACACGCCCCAGCTGGCTCGCATTACTGGCAGCCATGGCCCATCCCTTAGGTATCTCTCTGAGGGAGCAAATCCGTCTTCACCTGACGGCCCCTTTCCTGGCTGTCACCTAAGAGACCATCTCCCAGGCCCAGAGACCCATAAAATCTACATCATTCACTATGGAGAGAAGCTGCCCCACTTCCCATTGTTACCAAGGCGACCAGCCCAGCTTCTACCTGTCACCTAGAGTCACACAGCCCTTCCTTCATCAGTCATACCCATGGAGTTAGTGCCTCCCTCCTCCAGCTGTAACCATGGACACCGCACGTTTCCTATCTCACCCACCTTTGCCCCAGAGACCTACAACTTCACTCCCACTGTCCTCACCCTGACCAACAGCCATGGAGACCACCCTCTCCCCTAACTGTCCTGAGAGTGACCCAACATTCGGTTCTCCAGCTCTCCCCATGGAAACAGGCCGCTCCTTTCCTAGGGGCGCCCCAGCTCCTTGCTACCCTCCAAGCTTCGCCCCCAAGCGGCTTGGACCCCCCCCCCAGCTGTTGCCATGGAGACCACACTCCGGTGTCTGAGGTAACAGAACACCTGTCCCCCTCGGCTTTCCCTTGTTGGTAGGGCCCGCCCCTCCAAACTGTCACCATAGAGACTGTCAACGTCGTCCCCAGGACAACTGACTTCCCAGTTCTCAGGAACTTCTTACCATGGGCCCGAACTGTGCCCCATAGGGCTTAATGGCTGCCCCTTCACCAGATGGGCCCAGCTCCAGGCAGCATCTCAGACCCAGGTGGATTTCTGGAGCTGCTGGATATCCTCCGTTTGCACGCTAACTATATCCCAGACAACAGCTGTGCATGAGACACCCTTGCAGCACCCAGGTGAACAAACTGAGGCTCTGGCGTGCCCCTACCCTTTGTGCTATGCAAGCACTAGGCTTCCGCTTCCTCTAAGAGACCACATCCCCGTTCTCACTGAGTTCCTCTCTCCTTTTCTAACCTCCCTCCCCTGACGTTTTCCTTCTTAGAGATCCAGGAGAGGTTGAATGGTCTTTAAACCTCAAAATCCTCTCTGAGCTCCAGGTTCTAAAGGGCAATTTGTGCTAAGAAGTCAGGACCCAAACTCCCCAGTGTTAATAGCTAGCTCAGGGAGACTGTCCATGAACAAGGCCACCCCAGCTTTTGGAGACCCCAGTTTCAATGTCTTGCCTGGAGTGGCACTGGGGTCCCTCCTGGAGCCCTCCATATTGTCACATCCATCTCCAGGAAACCCATCTGTGGGTTTTGGAACCAGGTGTGCCTGGGTTCGAATCCTGCCTCTATGACCAAGTGACAAAACCCCTGATCCTATTTCCTCCTCTGTATCAAGGCTGTTCTAAGGTCCCAGTGAGTGCAAAGTGTACAGCAGGGGCTCAATAAATTTTTTTTTTTTTTTGATGAATGAGAAAATGAGACAGCTCGTGGGTAGTTACTTCAAAAATGCACTTTGGTGGACAAAATGTTTTTCAGCTGGGGGTGCTTGGTGACGATTCGGTTGGGAAGCGTCTCCTCTCATTCCTCAGGACCATTCCCTCTCCCTAATCTCTCTCCCCTCCCTTCCCCCCCATCGTTGTTCCCTCACTCTGTCCCTTGAGCCACCTCCCATGGGTCTGGCCCTTCTCAGCCCTGTCCTAATTGGGTCACTAACCAATCCAGTGATTCCTCTCAGTCCCCTGGGAATGAAGTGTGTGAAACTGGGTGTTGAGTTCCTGCATCAGGAAGGCAGAGAAGTTGCAAATTTTCCCTGGGGTGGGTGTGGAGGTCAGGGTAGGGAGAGTGTGGGCCGAGGAGTATTGAAAGTTTCGGGCATACAAAGAAAGGGAGAAGAGAAAAAAAGTGTAAATGTCTGATATGGTTGTAGAAGTGGGATGGTCGATTTAACTGCTCATGCTTCAATGACAGATGGGACAGAACTCCTAGAGATTCCAACCACTCATCTGAAGCCAGGGTCCAGTCCCTTGGTTAGACTGCCTTGGGCTCCAGCTGTGCCTTAGCTTCCTTGACTAGAGGAATGGTAGGGGCATTTTTCTGGAGATGAGTGCATGAGATTTCTTTCATCCCACCTTTTCCCTGCTGACATCCTTTCTCCCTTCCATGGGTTCCAGCATCCTGATTTTGCCTCGGGTATGTAAGTTTCCCTCCTCTCATTCTGTGAGTCAGAGGGGCTGACTCCACTGGGCAATGAGTGCTGTGACTCATCTTCCTGGGCAACCCTAATTGGTCCAGGGGTGGACATGGACCCAGGCAGACCAATGAGACTGCCTGCGATTTTGACGGACCAATAGGACCAAGGGAACCCTCTTTCTGCCGGGTCTCTGCACTGTTGGAGTGGAGGTCTTCGAGGGTCCACCTGGAGGAGACCTAAGGATGGCAACCAGGGTAGAGCCACTCCTGAAGCTAGTTATTCAGAAAAATGTCTCGCTCCTGTCTTCCAGCACCCAGGGCACTTCTCAGAGACATCTAAAATTTCTTACATGTCCTTCAAAAGATGTTTTATATTCATTCAATCAAACATGCATATATTGTTTTCCCCCCACTTCTACACAAATGAAAATATGCAACATATATTTTTTATGTTGTAAAACTTCACATAATATGAAATTCACCATTGTAAACATTTAAAAGTCTTCAATTTAGTGGCATTTAGTACATTCCCAGTGTTGTTCAACCATCACCCCTATCATTTTCATCACCCCAAAGAAAATCCCATACTCATCAAGCAATCACTCTCCATTCCTCCCTCCCCACTCCATGCCCTGACAACTGTTAATCTACTTCCCATCTCTGTGGATTTGCCTAGTCTTGACATTTTGTATAAGTGGAATCCTACAGTATGTGTCCTTTTGTGTCTAGCTTCTTTCACGCAGTATAATATTTATGGCTGAATAATGTTCATATATATGTATATGTATCACATTTTGTTTATTCTTTTATCAGTTAATGGATATTTGGGTTGTTTCCACCTTTTGGCTATTGTGAATAACGCTGCTATGAACATTTGTGTGCCATATATACTTTATTTTATAAATTTATTTATTTTTGGCTGCATTGGGTCTTCGTTGCTGCACTTGGGCTTTTCTCTAGTTGTGGTGAGCGGGGGCTACTCTTGTTGCAGTCCGCGGGCTTCTCATTGCGGTGGCTTCTCTTGTTGTGGAGCGTGGGCTCTAGGTGCATGGGCTTCAGTAGTTGTGGCTTGCGGTCTCTAGAGCGCAGGCTCAGTAGTTGTGGCGCACAGGCTTAGTTGCTCCGTGGCATGTGAGATCTTCCCGGACCAGGGCTCGAACCCGTGTCTCCTGCATTGGCAGGTGAATTCTTAACCACTGCGCCACCAGGGAAGCCCTCATATACACTTTTAAAGTAACTCTTATTTAACAATATATTTGGGGACTGGTTTCCTTCAGCATGTAAAAATCCGTCCCTTTCCCCCACCAGCATTCTTTTGAAGGTTGGCAAAGTAGTCACTGTTTGGATGCACCATAATCTTTGTAACCAGTCTCCTAATGGTGGACATTTACATTGTTTCCCATATTTTGCTGTTAGTAATAAGTACCATGGTCATCACATAAGTACAAGTATAACTGGAGGATGATAGCAGGAATTGTTTGATCAAGGCGTCAAAACTTGCCATTTTGTTAGTGATCTCCAACTCTTCTTAGAGGTGAGGCCAATTTATAGCCCATCAGTAACAGATGTACTTGCCTATTTCCATACGTCCTCAGTAGCATCATGTGTTATCATTTGTTACCTTAGCCAACCTGATAGGTGAAAAATAATATCTCATTGTGGTTGTCACTTGCAATTCACCTGTTATATGAAGCTGACTATCCTCCACTTTGACTTTAGATGCAGGCAGTTGAGTAAATCATAAATCATTCTCAGTTCAGGTACATTGTCATCATTGAAATATGCAAGGCCCCTCTCTTGTGAGATTTATTTGTTTATTCCCTTTTATTTATATGTCCTTATTTGTGTATCTTGGAGATCTGAAAATTGTGTATTATTTTGTTGAGCATATGTTGTAGTTTAAGAGCCATCTGTATTTCCTTTTCTTTGAGCTTTTTGTTCATATCCTGTGCCCATTTGGCTATTGGATTATTGGGGGTGTTTTCGTATTGATTTGTAGGAGCTCTTTATATATTAAGGCAAAATTCCTTTATCTCTGATTTGAAGAATTGTTTCCAAGCTTGGCATTCGCCTTTTGACCTTGTTAATGTTGTTTGTTGCCACTATTGCTTTAGAATAAAGCCCAAACTTCTCATTACAGCCCATATTGCCCTGAGTGATCCATCCTCTGCCTCTCTGACCTCATCTCCCTCCACTGTCTACCTCTGTCACTCCGCTCCAGGCACTATGGACTCTTTGCTGTTTCTCAAATGAACCATGTTCCCTTCTGCAAGAAGATTTTCACTTTTACTCTTCCCTCTGCCTGAAACTCTCTTCCTTTCTTCCCTTCGTCGTCTAGTTAATGCTATTCATCCTTTAGATTCCATTCACCTCCTCTAGGAAGCCTCCCCTGACCACCTCCCAGGGGTCACATCTGTTCTGTCCACCACTATCTCCCCAGCACCCAGCACAGTACACGGCATATAATAGCTGCCCAGTAAGTCCTTGCTGAGTGAATGAATGAAGGAAGGTGTCAGGAGGCAGGTTGAACTGTTAAAAAATTTTATTAAAATGTCCAAGGAGTACATTAATGTCCATAGTGTCAGATACCACAGACCCACGGAACACTGCAGCTGACAGCATAACCAACAGAATCCAAAGCTGTTCACACGCACACACACACGCATGCCACACACGCGGCACACGCAAACACTCACGCACATCTCAAAGGGAAAGACCAAAAGACAAACCACCCACCTTAGAAAATATCAGAGCCCCCTCCCACCATGGAGCTGGGGTGGGGGCAGGGCAAGGGGCTGAGGTGGTCAAGGGTAAGGAGCATAAACCAAGACACCCCCAAAAAAGTTGCATCCCCAGAGCCCCCCACTCCAAACAAAGGAAAATTCTTTTGTGACATGGATGACCAAAGATGTGTTATTATTTTTATATTTCTTAAACCAAGAGGAATTATCAAACCTAGAAGGCAAACCTATATCCCTGGGTTTTCTCAACAATGACCATAACATGGAACAGTGGATAATGTCTATATAGCAGGGAACACTAAAGACCATGGTCAAGGGTGCGGGTCTAGTTTGCACTTCTCAATCTTTTCCTAAATCTTCCTGTGTGTTAGAGCATGATTATGTTTCAATTCCTTCCCCCCAAAACAGAGAGCAGGGTTTGGAGTCGGCCAGAGGCAGGACTGAATCGTTATTCCTGTCTTGCAAGCCAGTGCCTTTCTCTTATCTGAGCCTCAGTTTTGTCTTGTGTAAAATGGGAAAATAATGGTTCCTAAGTCACTGGGCTGTTGAGAAGATTCAAGGAGGCAGTGTGTGTAAGTCCTTAGCATGGTACCTACTCCATAGTTGTCAACTATGATTAGTACTTCCCAGGAGGGATATAGGCTCAGCCAACACGTTTCTTTCTCTACTGAACCCTTAGATGGACCGTATATTTGCTTATTTTTCTTTCCTGCAGAGGGCCATTCTCCACTGTGGTTTTTAACACTAATCCACAGATGTTACCCAGACTAGAGAGGTTGAGAGTGGACAAAGGACATGGAGGAAAAGCTGTGGATCTTTCCTGCCAGAGATCAGGAAGCTGAATCCCGACTTCTGGCTTGGGGAGAGTTTTTACAGGTTTCAGATTCTGGGGAGGAAGGCAAGGTGAGTTCTTTACAGCTTAGAAAATTAAAAGACTAAGAGAAAAATGTGTGTGTGTGTGTGTTTCAGTTTTAACACTGCACATCTCTCTACATGACCGCAGGTAGATGTCACTACTTCAAGTTTTAAGCATTTCTAGTCCACCAGGCGATGAATGGAGGAGACAGGAATAGAGTAGGGGTAGGGGTGGGACCCATGGCAGGGGCACTACCAATGTCTGCTTGAGGGATGGATATGGGCACCGAGCTAGAAAACTTGGCACCTCCTTGGTCCAGGAAGGAGGTTTTTTGTCCCCTGAGAGATGCAGGGGGAAGAAATCTGGGTTCGTTGAGCCCTAAACATCCTCTCATCTGTGTGTGTGTGTGTGTGTGTGTGTGTGTGTGTGTGTGTGTGTATAAAATTCACCACACATGCAGAACCACCAAATCTCAGCACTGGACTAGACCTGGGAGGGCAAGCAATACAGCTTCCCTTCTCTGCCCACAAATTTCTCTGACTATTCTGACCCCTAACTCTGAGGGCACGGAGGGATGTTGTTCTAAAAACATTCCTAAAATTCAGTACATAGGAATTCCACACTCAGTTCATCCACCAAGACTAAGGACTGACTTAGGCTGAAGTCCAAGGTGAAGGAAGAGCAGTCATCAAGTTCAAGCAGTGTGTGTCCATGTAATTTTCTACTCCCAAAGCCAGTGACCTTCACTATAGGCTTCAGCCTGCATTTAGGACATCTGACAGTTTACTAAATCTGAATCTCTGGTGGTAAAAGCAATTCCTTAGTGCGAATCCAAACACACATTCTTGCACCCTTATCAAAGCCTTATTTCCACAACTGGCAGTCAGCCTTGCCAACAAAAGACTAAACCAGTGCAAAGAATGATGATCTTTGCCGATTGTGCTTCCCTCCACTGAGAGATGCTCCCAGAGTTCAGCCTGACTAGAACTGACTTTTCAGACACATGGCTACCCCTGCCAAGAGGACCTTGTATATGTAAGAAAAAGGAGAGAGGAGCTTTTTACAAATGGTTATGTATGGGGGGACGTGGTTTGGGACTCAGGGGCTTCCGGACCCTCTTGTTTCTCTCTGGGCTCTGTCTCCCCAGGTGAAGGTTCCAGGGGAGGTGTGGGAAGGGGACTGTGCTTTCTTTTGCCTGGTTCTTCAGCAGAAATTCCCGTCGTCCTTCTCCCAGTCCTCTGCTGGGTGCTTCTTGTGTTTTCTGCGCTCCTTGCGCGATTTGTGGTGGTGGTGTTGGTGGTGGTGATGGTGTCGCCGCATCCGATGGGATCGTCTGGCTGCAGGGAAGTGAGGGACGACAGGGACGTGGCAAAAGCTGATGAGAGGTGGGTGGCCTGACGGAACAGGCTTCCTCGGGGGAGGGAGAAATGGAGGGAACACCAGGCAAGCTAGTAAGTTCTCACTTATCTGAAAGGCCGTATTATCAGGCAGACATTCAACCAGATCAATGTGTATAGTCGTGAGATGCTTAATTGGAGACTATAAGTAGCTGGAAACTTTTGTTGGGGTGTCTGGGGGAAGCCACTTACGTTTGGTGCAGACGATTTGGGGCCGGTCCCATTTGCCATTGCTCCGGCATCGGATGATGGCCACATGGTGCTGGGCAAATCCTTCGTCGCACTGGTAGCGTACAGTGGCGTGGACATTATACTTGGCCTTGCGGGCACCGATGGGCAAGGCATTCTCCACTGCTGGAGGGGGACCACACAGCACTGGGGACAGAGGAACCTCCAGTTAAAGAAGTGGATGGGACTGGGGCTGAACTGGTTTCATCTCTTGTTGAGATGAACCCTCAACAGGTCCCACCTTTTGCCCAGCTGTGACATCAAAGGGCTAGAAGTGAATGTCTCCTCCACCCAAACCAGGAGCTGCTGAGGGGCAGGAACCTCCTGGACACATCCCAACCCCTAATTCTTGTGCATGATGGGAATGAAGGAGATGGGAGGAAAGAATAATCTGAGCAGATGAATGGAAAAAAGGATATGAAAATTGGCAAAGAAACAGAAGCAAGAATGAAGAAAAGTATAAGAGAAAGGTGGACATGAGAATATACATATACATATATATGTTTCCTTAATATGTAAAGAGCTCTTACAAATCAATAAGACCAATGAACCGATAGAAAATTAGACAAAGGAAATGAACTGGTAGGTCATAGGATATCAAATACATATAAACAGCTTATCAACATATGAAGAGCTGGTTATTCTCATCCTCGAAGACGTGCGAACTATGATAACAATGAGATACTGTTTTTCAGGACTTAGATGAACAAAGAACAAAAAGTTTGAGAACACAGAGTTGGCAAGGGTCGGGGGAAAATGGGTACACTCGCATAGTGCTGAAGAGTGAAAACTGGGCTGGACTGACTCCTACATTTACAAACTTAAATGAAACAACGAACCAGTGATAGGCAGGAGGGAAGGTCGGGGGAGAAGGGGTGGGAGGGAGAGTAGCAGCATACCTGTGCCCTTCTTACAGACATAGGGGAGGTTGTAGTTGCAGGGAACATCATTCCAGTGCCCGCTCTCATGTGCCACCATCACCACACAGTCCTCCCCACCCGCGAAGAAATTGTCGGGCTGGTTGTCCCTCCAGTTCTCATATTGCTGTAAGAATGGGGAGCAGGGGGTGCTCAGGGGACATGCAGCCTGTCCCAGGCTCTGGCACTGGCACTGTGGGATTCCCCTGGCCAGACCACTCAAACTCTTAGGGACTCAGTGTTTCCATCTCTACAATGGGCACTGTTCTGCCTGCCCTGAGGGTGGCTGCCACTACAGTCCAAGTCAACCCTTCTCTAGCTGCGAGGCTGTGGTGCCCTCCTCCCTGGTCCTCCTGCCCCGTCTCACTCCCTGACAGTCTGTTTTCCACATGGGTCACTCATTGTTAGATAAATAGTTGAACAAAAGGTGACCTCAGACTGGAAGTCCAGGAGAGCCTCCCTGAGGAGGCAACAGGAGAGCTGAAGGAAGACTCAAGGATAAGAACAACGCAGGCAGGGAACAGAGTTCTAAGCAGAGGGAATAGCTAATGCAAAGGCCCTGAGGCAGGACTGAGCTTGTACTGTCTGAGGAACAGAACAGAGGCCAGGAGGGCTGGGGCTGCTTGATCCAGTTCGAGTGTAGTCAGAGAGTGGGCCGGGGCCAGTTCTCATGGCAGAGGAGAGGAGGTGGATTTCTTTTCTAATTGTGGTAAAAAATATATAATATAGAATTTACTAAAGTGAAGCCAGAGGGCCGGGTCATTGCAGCTTACCCAGAACTCTCCATTCTAGGCAGGGCCCAAGTCAACAGTCTGACTGCAGGGACCCAGGCCCCCAGGCTGCCACCACTCACCAGCCCCGTGTTGTCCGTCCACTGGAAATCCCTCTCCACGATCCTGTCGTTTAGGCCAATCCACGTGTTTTCACGCCCAAAACCTATGGGGTGTGGGGTGTCGTGAGGGCTGGGTACTTGCACCTCCCCCAGCCTAGGTTGCTGGCTGGAGGCCAGGTGGGGGGTGTGGGAGGGGAGACTCAGCCCCCTCCGCAGCCTGAAGGTGGGCTGGAAGGGGAAGTGGATGAAGATGAGAATGGAGGGGGGGTACCCAGAGCCCCTCCCCCAGTTTTGGGTTTGAGCTGGAGGGAGGACCCCAGCCCCTCTGCCAGCCTGGGGGGCATGGGCTGGAGGCCACATCCCCCCATTCCCTAGCAGGCTGAGGCTCTGGCTGCCCTCATACTTGGGGAGTGGGGTTGGGGCATGGAAAGGGCCGGAATTAGGCTCCTGGCCTTGTCACAATTTGTGGCTTAAACAAAAGGCCAGAGGAAACAATAAAGACAAGTCAGATCTTTGCAGAAATGAGAGAGTAGGGGCTAAGAGAGCCAGCGAGCAAGGCTGGACAGGGCAGGCAGGTGAATCTAAATGAGCCAATCAGTCACTGAGGAGGGAGGAAGCAGCTGGATGCATGTGTGTTTGATTACATAGAGAAAAAAAGCCAGTGAACCAGGGAATGAACAAATTAAAGAATTAACAGGGGATGGGATGGGGAAAATGTGAATAAATAAATGGATGAAAAAGGGCAGAAGGAATAATGAGTAAATCAATAAATGCTGGATTTAATTTATGGGACACCCCTCTTTCTCTAAATCTCTGCTCCTCCCTCATTTCATCCCCCGCACCACAGATGCTTCTCCATCACCCACTGTCCCCTGGCCCTGTTTTAACTGTCATCAGTGCCCTGAGAACCAGCTAAATTTTAGGATAGACTTATTTAATTAGATATTTACTTGTTTGACTATATCCTCTTCAAGAACGTCACTCCCTAAGGACAGGACAATGTGTGTCTCTGTGCCTGGAACAGTGCCTGGCACATAGCAGGTGCTCAGCAAATAGTCGGAGAATGAATGAAGTGAATGAATGAACTGACAAGTGAATAAATAGACACTTGAATTAATAAGTGGTCAGGGCTTGCATTAATGAACATAGCTTCAGAAAGGTAGCGTCTTCAGGACCCTGGGGGGATGCCCTGACAAAGGGACTGTAAAGGCCACCCCTGCCCACCCCAGAGTCCCTACTGTTAATGAAGCCGTGTTCTTCAGGTGAGTGGATGCTGGTCAGGTGGCCGGCTCGACGGCGGCAGTCCCTCTCGGCATCCTCCCATGCCCGCCGATGGGCGAAGTAGCGGTAGCAGTGGCCCTGAAACTTGTGCCAGCCATGGTCACAGCCCTCTGTGTCTGGGAGGTGGAAAGGGAGCATGAAGGGGGCTGGCCTCAAGCCGAGGCCTGCCTTGCCAGCCGTGAGCACACCAGCCCACCAGAGAGAGGGCCCAATCCAAGGTCACTGTGGGGCTAAATCAACCCTCTCCCTGGGCCCATCCCCCAGCCCCCACTCTGTCCCCCCACCTTTTCACCTCCCTCCTCCCATATTCACTTCTTTTCTCTGTTGCAGGAAGAGCTTCAACTGGAAGATCATTACACCCATCCCCTCTTATCCCAACTCTAATGTCTCATTCTCTGATCTGCCCACATCCTGGGACCTCAGGAAATGGTCTCAGGAAAGCCTAAAATTTCCCTCCTGGGAAAAAACTCAAATAGACATTTCTCCCAAAAAGATATACAAATGGCCAACAAGCACATGAAAAGATGCTCAACAACGTGAATCATTAGGAAACACAAATCAGAATCACAATGGGATACCACCTCATACCCACTAGGATGGCTATAATTTTTTTTAAAAAAGAAAATAATAAGCGCTGGCCAGGATATGGAGAAATTGGAACCCTCGTGCATTGCTGGTGGGAATGTAAAATGGTGTAGCCCCTGTGGAAAACAGTCTGGCAACTCCTCAAAAAGTTAAACACGGAATTACCATATGACCCAGCCATTCTACTCCTGGGTACACCAAAAAGAATGGGGAAAAAACAAAAAGAATGGAAAACAGGTATTGAAACAAAAACGTGTACGTGAACATTCATAGCAGCACTATTCACATTAGCCACAAGGGGGAAACAACCCAAAGGTCCATCAAATGATGAATGGATAAACAAAATGTGGCCCATCCAATGGAATACGATTCAGCCATAAAAAGGGATGAAGCACTGACACGTGCTACAATGTGGATGAACCCTGAAAAACATCATGCTGAGTGAAAGAAGCCAGATACAAAAAGACACAGAGCGTATGACTACATTTATATGAAACATATAAAATAGGCAAATCCATAGAGACAGAAAGTAGATTAGTGGTTGCCAGGGGCTGGAGGGGAGGAATGGGGAGTGATGGCTAATGGGGACAGGATTTCCTTTGGGGCTGATGAAAATGTCTTGGAACTAGCTAGAGGTGGTGGTTGCACAACACTGTGAATGTACTGAATGCCACTGAACTGTACACTCTAAAAAGGTTAATTCTATGTTATGTGAATTTTATCTCAAGAAAATTATTCGCCTCCTGCCTGTCTGACTCACGGCCATAGAACCAGAGGCAGAGACCTGGAGCTCCATATGTGGGAAGCTTGTGGTCCAGCACCCAACCCTGCTCCTGGTACTGTTTCTGGGGTCTCGGCAGAGACTCACCTTTCTCACAGAGGCTGCCCCCGTAGCTGGGGAGGCAAAGGCAGACAAAGGCGTTGACCTCGTCGATGCAGGTGCCTCCATTCTCACAGGGGCTGGAGATGCAGTCATCTATATCTGGAGGGGAAGGTGGGGCTGAGTCAGAGGTCAGCCTCCCCGTGGCTCCCAGTCCCCATGGAGAACCAGGCAGAAGATGCGGTCATGACCCTACCATCTATCCCAGACCTGAGTACAACAGCGGTGCTCTGCACTGATGGCCCAGTGACTCTGGAGGTCAAGGGGGTGGAACCTCACACAACTGATGTGAATTAGCATCAATGAGAGGAGATGCCACTGGGCTGGCTGAAAGCCAGAGTGTGCAGGACGTTCCCCCTGACTCCAGAACAGTGAAGGTGGGTCTGGCAAACAGACCCATAGAATGTCGAAGCTGAAGGGTCTTCAGAATGTGGAGCACTTACAAGGATTTGCACAGAATCACGAAGTTGTTTGTAGGTACAGGGAGCAATCAGTTGAGCACCTCTTCTCCCAATCCCTGTGTAGATAGTGCCTGAGGCATGTATGATGCCAGGCAAGTCACTTGCCCTCTCTGAGACTCAGTTTCTTTTTTTTTGCAAAGTGGTGATAATAATAATAATAACCACAGTGGTGGTTGTGAGTAGAGTCAACGGAAGAGCTCAAGAAATTATATCATTTATAATTGTTATAATTTCATAATTTGTCATATTTCTTGTGTTGGGCTTTGGGGCTAGCTTCCAACAGTTCTAGTGGTGGTGCCTATACCCCTGCCCACCCAGGAGAGGGTAAGCGATCCCCTGGGGCCCTTTGCTGGTGGGAGTCTGAGCCTTACCATCCCTTTGTCTTCCCCTTCCCCACCCTTGCCTGGTAGTAATGGGATGCAGCACACCAGAGCCTCAGCCCTGAGGATGAAACCTCAGATGGTTGTTGCTGAGGCTGATTTACTGGAGCCAAGGAGTGAGGGAGGGGAAGGGAGCATCTGAAGCCAGCATTTTGTGATCCCTGATCCTCATGGGGATGGCTGCTGGGATAGACCCCAGGGCTCTGAGTCAAACAAGTCTGTGTTCAGATCCTGAGTCTGGGGTACTCACCGATCTCACAGTTCTCTCCAGCAAAGCCCTGGTCACAGCTACAGCCGTACATGGTGCCATTGGCTTTACAGGTGCCCCCATGCAGGCAAGGGTTGTTCTCACAGGGATCCGAGGGGACTGCAGGATGGACAGGAGTACGAGAAGGAGTCAGACCACCAAGTCTGCCTCCCAGGGAATCCAGACCTCAGACCCCTAAAGGCCCTCTCATTCCACCCCTCTCTGTGGAGTCCCCTCTATAATTTCCCAATAACTGATTGCCAACTTCCTCTCACATGCCCCTGTGATGAGCTTACTCTTTCCAGGAACTGCCCAAAGCACCTGTGGGATGCCCTGGCTATGGCAAAGTCCTTCCTTGGACTGAACTAGAATGGGATTCCTGCAGCTTCTCTTAGGAAGTCTTCTCACAGAACATGGTTTAAGTGCCCTCCTTGACTTATCCCCATTTTTCTAGAAATACCCAACTGGTCACTGTGCTTCTCATACTTTGGAGCAAAGAAGTGGACATAGGTTCTAGATGGGGTATGAACGGCACTGGGACCAGTGGGAACCATCACTTCCTTCATCCTTGTGGCTCAACCTCTTCTGATGCAACCTCAGTGGTTACAGTGTGGAGAAGTGGTGGATTATAGCAGTAATAACCATAGGCTGTGCAGTCAGAGAGGCTGGTTCAATTCCTGCCTCTGCCACTCACTAGGGAACCCTGGGCAAATTACTTCTGTGAATTTCAGTTGCCTCATTTACAAAATGAAAATAAAAATAGCTCATCCTGCCCTCCCAATCCTGACCATAATGCCATGACTGGCTCTCTGTATATCAGCCTGGGGCCTCTTGAGGGGTCTCAACATTGCTTAACACGGACAGGGCATCCAGGGGGAGTTGAATGTGAGGCCCTGTCCACCTCTCTCATTCCTCAGCGGGGTTTCCCTGGAGGCAGGAGGGTCACCCCTCCCCATCTCAGGGGCTCAGAGGCCTTGGTGGGTGGTTTCTGGACCACCCTGGAGCCTTGAAGGGGCAGAGCAAGAACCCCCATGTACCCCAGATGACCCCTATCCCTTGTCAGGACAGTGTCAACCCTTCCACTGCAAGATACTAGAACCGAGACCCAGAGAAGGGCAGGGCCTAGCTCAAAGCCACTCAGCAGGACAGTACAAGAGCCAAGACTGGCCTACTGGGCTCTGGGCCCAGTTTAAGGCCCTCTCTCCAGGCCCTATAACCTAGAATTTGTTTCTGTTTTGTCCTGGTCTGGAGGCCCACAAGAAACTGAGACGATGACAAGCAGTCACCTCCTCCCTGATCTTCTGGACTCCGCCTTCACCCTTAACAGGTTGTTCTCCCCACAGCTGCCAGAGGGAGCCCATGTAAACCTGAGTCAGGTCATGTTCCTCCTCTGCCTAGACTCCTCCATGGCTCCCCATTGCCCTCATAGGAAAAGCCAAAATCCTTACCTCAGCCCACAGGGCCCCGTGCAATGTTCCCCAATATCTCCCTGCCGGATCCTCCTCTCCCTCCTTCACTTACTCCACTCCAGCCACACTGACCCTGCTGTTCCTCCTACACACGAAGCACGGTCCTGCCTCAGGGCCTTTGTACAAGCTATTCCGTCTGCCTGAACTGCTTTTCCCCCAGATCTCTGCATGGCTCCTCTCTCACCTCCTTCAGGCTTGCTCAAATTCATCCTAACCCCCCTTCCAAAACCAAAACCCACCCACTGGCATCCCTCATCCCTTGCTTTACTTTTCTCTTTTGTCTTTATTACTTTCTAACCTCCAATATAATTTATTAGGACCATCGTTTCTTATCCATGCCTCCCCCCAGAGCGGTGATGTTCCACATGGCAGCCACGCACAGCTATTTAAGATTAAATTAATTAAAATGGAATAAAAGTTAAAACGCAGTTCCTCAGTCACAGTAGCCACATTTCAAGTGCTCAGTAGCCACCAATAGCTCGTTGCTATTGTATTAGACTGCGTAGCTCGAGAACATTTCCATCATTGGGAAAGTTCTAGAGCATTGCTGTAGAATGTCAGCTTCCAGAGGACAAGGGACTCGGTCTCAACATGGTGCCTGGAATACAGCAAGCACTCAATAGTTGCTTGCTAACTGCATAAAGGTAGCTGCTGGCCTGCCCGCAGTGACTGAAGCCTGTCCCTGGGGCAGTGGCGTGTACCACCACGGATGGCCAGAGAGGCCTGTGGCTATGTCTGTGCCTGGTGCCACCCTGGCACGTGCGGGCACATGCGTGGGGCTGCCAGGCGCCGGGACGTGTAAGCCCCACCAGGTGCCCCGAGCTGCTGACACCTGCCCACAGACTGGCGGTGACTCAGTCGCTTGCTGGTGCTGCATTTATTTTTGGCTTCATTAGCATTTCTGCTGCAAGCAGTAGGTGAGTAGGCGCCCAGGTCTCCCCCAGAACTGGCTGCCTCCCTCCACCCCGGCTGCCCATGGCTTGAGTCTGGAGCCGAAAAACCAACAAAGTCCAAGACAGATCCAGCCGTGGCCCTGGGGGCTCCTCTCAACACACTTTCCTTAGCACCCTTCTTCGTGGTTTCCCTCCCACCTGACCACTCCTTCTCTAGTTCCTTTGGCCTTGGGCAAGCTTACCCCCTCCCCAAGACCTCAGGGCGTTTTGTTTTGTTTTATGTCAATGAAATAAGCATCTTAGAGCCCAGTGATTGAGACAGAGACTGTTGTCAGCCTGGATTCAAACGTTATCCTTGACACTCCCCAGCTGCATGACTGCACAAGTCACTTGACTTCCCTGTGCCTCAGTATCCCCATCTGTAAAGTTAGGATCGTACTAGAACTTGTTCCTCAAGGACATTAAAAAGATTAACCAAGATGATTCCAGTAAAGTGCTCAGACCAACCCAAGCACAAAGGCAGTCACCAATAAGCATAAGCCTTTATTGATGCAAGTGCCCCTGCCCAGGGTCCACCTGCCTCCTGGGCATCTAAGAAAAGAAGATGCAGCCCCAGACACAACCCAGAGATGACAGGGTGGGTGATGAAACCCTGCATCCGGTGTTTCCATCACCACGACACTTTGTCTTCAAAAAAAGGAGCAAATGTTAAACCAATCGTGTTAATAAGAGTGTTTTGCAACTCAGAAAAAGTGTGTCTTTTAATTAGCTGCTGCTGCTGCTTTTTTTTTTTTTTTTACGCTCACTTGACCGAAAGAATAGCTCAATATGGCAGGACCTAAAAAATAAAGGGCTGGAATTTGCAGGCTGAGTTATGGGCAGACCTGGCCCCAGAAGAACAGGGTGATGGCTTTCTCTGGACTCCGCTGGGCATAGAGCAACCAAGGCACATGTGGATTTGGGTGCCAACTGAGGTTTGATCACTGACTAGCTGGTAGTGACATACCTCCCTGAGCCTCAGTTTGCTGTCTACAAAATGGGGGTGATGCATCCCACCACTCCCACCCCTTCCCAGCACCCACTTTACCTGTGGCTTGAGGCCCCCCACGTTTTGCACCACTGAATTCCAGCTACAATTCAACACTTGTCCAGGAAGGCCTCCCTGCCATGCCTCCTCCCTCCGGCCCCACCCCAGGGGGGTTGCCTGTAACCAGCTCTGTCTTCCCCAGACTGAGGCATCGCTGAAGGCAGGACCCCAGCATCACACAACACTGTCAGCTGAGAGTGGTCATGAACATGATTTGCTGACTGTACTCATCCTCCAAAACCAAACTCCGCCCAACACCTCATCATTGTCTCATTACTCGCTGTGCATAAAACACATCAAACGCAGCTTCACCTCCTGGCCTTTGCCCAGGCTAGTGCCTCTGCCAGGAATACGCTTTCTGTAATTCAACTCTGCCGAATGAGCTCCTGCCTTCAACATCATCCCCTGCTAGAAACCTTCCCAGGCACCCAAGAACAATCCTTCCTCCCAGCTCTGGCCTACCCCAGCCCCTGGTTCCTGAGCACAAACACAGTGACCTGGATGAGACCACGAGCTTCCAACTCACCCTCCTCTGCACTCCCATTTGCAGGGGTTCCTGGCAGGGCTGGCTCCTCTCCACTTGCTGCCTCCTCCCAGAAGCTCTCCACACCTGGGCTCCCCGCCAGGACCTCCAGCTCAAACTCCTCTGGGCCCAGGGAGGCAGGCAGCAGGGTGCTGGGGGAGTCCCATGGCACTATAGGCTCCCCCGAGGAAACTGAAATGGGCTTGTCCTCGCTGGCTGCTGTCGGTGTCCAAGGAGGAAGAGCGGGCTCCCCTGAGGGGCTGCCCTCATGTGGAGGCTCCAAGCCTCTCAGGGTGCCCTGGGTCACCATCTGGCCCTCCGGCTCTGGATGGGGTTGGGAGCTTGAGGAGGCCATTGTGGACATGGCCAGGACCCCAACCTTGTCCCCCAGGTCCAGGGACATGAGGGACATCACCACACTTGTATCCACAGCCATTTGAGGGCTCAAGGTGGGGCTTTCAGCTCCCTCAACCACGTGGGATCCAGGTTCCCAATTCCCACCAGCATCGCTGGTGTCTAGTGTGGCCATGGAATCCATGGGACCCACTGTGGCTCCTCCATCTGTAGCAGCCGAAGGCTCCAAATGTGGGGTGACCTTGGGCATCAAGGAGACCCCAGGGACCCCCAAGAGCACAGATGGGGAATGGGGGTCTAGCCCTTCACTGTGCAGTGACGGCCACATGCCCTGTGCCTCGTCCATGTTGGCCTGCAAGCTGGAAGTGGGGGTCTCTGCTGTGTTGAAGACCCCAGACTCAGACCCCAAGATGCCTCTGGCTCCCATGGGCTCAGTGGCAGTCTCAGTGGGAGTGATGGCTGCCACCACATTCCCATCCACAGAAGCCTGTGGGTTGGATCTGGGGTGCTCAGCTTTGCTGAGCCCAGTAGGGCTGGCCCCCCCAGTTTTTCCGAAGTCTGCTCTGAAGGAGTTAGGACCAGCTCCAGCCTGTGTGTCTGTGGCTGCCTGCAAAGGAGCTGTAGGACTTCCTTCGCCATGGCTGCTGAGTGTCGGGGATGTGGCCTCTCCACCTTGTCCCGTCAGGCCCAAGGAGGAGGGCAGGGAATACACTTCTGGATGGATGGGATCCTGGGGGCTGGCCTCGATCTCTGAGGCAGGGGAGGGTGGGGCAGCGGTCATGGCTTCACTATACCCCTTTACCTCACTGGCATCGGTGGGGAGGGGCGTAGGGTGTGACAGGAGCCACAGTTTGGGGGCACGAAGCATGGCCATGACAGGGAGGTCTGGAGAAATGACTGTGGGGGAAGCCTCCCAGCGGGCTGTGCTGGGGCCCTTCAAGGGGTTGGGAGCCAAGGCAGTGGCCTCCGAGGAGGACCAGGGCAGGTCGGGGGTGGCTGGCCTCACACTGGGGCCCTTGGCTTCCTCTAGTTCCAGGCCAAGGGTGATGGGTGGGACCATGGTTGGGGGCCACAGCCAGGGCTCTGGGGGGCTCCTGCCACCAGGGGAACCTGAAACAATATCAACAGTAATTATAATTATCTCTCAGCAGCTCCTTCTGTTGATTGTCTCCTTGGCTCCAGGCCGGAGGAAGAGGGGTCTTCTGAGGCTTGGTGAGGCCAGGGCACCCAACTGTGATTCGGAGCCTCCTCCCCTGTCCCCCTGACATCCCCAGGCAGGTCCCATCTCCCCCTTGGACCCCACTCACCAGCTCCAGGCACATCCACCTCATTGGTCAGCACAGCCCAGGGGCTTTGGCTCCGGCCACTCCCCAAGGCGTCAGTGGCTCCTGTGGCCAGGGGAGGCTCCACGTAATTCCCAGCAACCTCTGGGGTGGGGGGCTGGACGCTGGCCTGGAGCACCCCCTTCAGCCCTCGCTGGGGTTCCTGTTGCTGGAAGTGGCGCCCGTTCAACCCTTTAAAGCGCCCCCTCCTCCTGGGCATGGTGCTGGCTGGGGTTGCCTCTGTGTGCATGCCCACCGCAGTGCCTGCCTCCACGTTGCTGGGGGCGGGGGACACCGTGCTCAGCCACACCTCCTCAGCCTCCAGAGCAGGCCTTGAGGCTAGTGTGAGGCCCCCAGTGGCAGGACTGGGGGTCTCTCGAGACTCCTGTTTCTCTGCCAAGATCAGAGGTTCTTCTTCCCCACTGGACACCAGAGGCTCCTGGAAGTCTGGGGTGACTACCTCCTCCTCCTCCAGGCTGGGCTCCAGTTCTTGGGCGGGGGGCCCTTCTGCTGACAGAATCTCCCCCTCATCCCCAGACGACGGCATCTCTGGGTTTCCATGTAGTGATGTAGGGTGATGAGCTGTGGGAGAAAGCAGAAGAGGTTGTGTTAGGCCCAGGGGCTGGCTGGGAAGTTCTGCCTGAAGTCTACCCACATTCCAGCATGCTACAGCAGAGATCTTCTATGTATCTCTGTCTTTCTGCGCCCCTCTGTCTCTCTGGGTTGTTTCTGGGATCCCCCCTGACTGAGAGACGGAGGCGGAAAGTTATCATCCTCACTGTTCAGGCTGGGGTCCACTGTAAAGGTCAGAGTCAACTGGTCACAGTAAAGGGTCAAGAGGCAGCTTGGCTGGTGGGTGAAGCTCAGGCAGTGGCCAGCTCTCAGGGGGGCAGGTCAGACCTGGGCCGTGGCTCCTCCCACGGAAGAGAAAGCGCCTAATGGGCATGGTCTTCCTACGAAGAGATTTTTTTTCCCCCCGCTTACACATAAGACTCAGCTCCTTGGACTTGAGGTTTGCAGCTTCTGAGGGTGTGGCCCCACCCCAAGGGTGAGGGTCATCCCTGGTCCCATCCCTGGGGGTGTGGCCTTGCTCAGGGGTCATGGCTAGTTGAGGTATCACTTCCTCCCCAGCGGGTGCTCATGGGCAAGGCTCCAGGTAAGAACTGCGCCATCCAGGGGCGTGTCTCTCAGAGATCTCAGGAGACATAGTCCACCCGCTAAACAGGACTGCCCCCCAGAGCTTGGTCTTCTCTGGGTCTCGTCCTCCTCTAAGGCGGGGCTCCTACGGAAAGCTTGTCTCAAGGGTATGACCTTTCCCTGGGGGCGTGGCTCACCGCGGAGCAAGTTTTCTCGTATCTCTCCCCTGCCTGGCCTCCACCTCCACTAGAAAGCCAAGCTCCCGGGGCGCGGCCGTTATCAAGGTGCATGCCCTTGGGGCGTGGCCACCAGGGGACGCACACTCAAGGGGCGTGGCCTCACGCGCACCTCGGAAGCAGTAGGCGTCGTAGCGCTCTCCCGGCGCCGGGAAGCGGGTGCGGTTGGCGAAGCTATAGACGGTGCGCACGCCCGGGACTGGGCCCCCGCAGCGCCGGCGCGGCGTCTGGATCGGGTAGCGCACGCTGCCGTCGGCCAGCCAGCCCGGGTCGCACTGGTCCAGGCCCTCATGCCAGGCCAGGTGCAGCTGTCCTACCGAGGCCAGCACGGCGCCCTGGCGGCGGCACTGGGCACGCGCGCCGGCCAGTGTCAGGCGGCGGGCCAGGCCTACGTAGAAGACCTCGCCTGCGGGAAGGCGCGGGAGAAGGTCAGAGGGGCCCCAAGAACCCTCCCACGGAACCCGGGAAGGGGGTCCCACCCCAAATAGCCCTGATCTGTCTGGATTTGGGTTGCGGCAGCCGCAGCTGCGTGCCCCCATCGCCAGAACATCACTGTCGTTACCTCTCATGCAGTGCTAAGAGGGGGCTTCACTTTCTTTTTCAAGTGAGGTAACTCAGGCCCCTTAACGAGTTGAGCTTCAGAGAGAGGGAGGGCCTTGGTGAGGGGGGCTCAGTGAGGAGGGAAGTAGGAAGAGGGAGGGGGGCAGGAAGGGGGAGAGACTCAGAGAAGGGGACAAAGCCTCAGAGAGGGAAGAGGCTCAGAGAGAGGGAAGGGGCACAGAGAAGGAGAGGGGCTCAAGGAGTGGAGGAAGGCTCAGGGAACCAGTGGGCTCAGATCTTGGCTGCAGGTTTAGAGAGGGATGAAACTTAGGAGAGCTAGGAAGGACTTAGGGAAGGATGGGGGTTAGGGAGGGTAATGGGGCTCAGGGAAGGGGGTGTTCTGCCAGCCCCAGACTTACCCCCCAGCTCACGGGCAAAGCAATACACATCGTAGAGTTCCCGTGGGTCTCGCCTCCCATAGTTCCTCACCCCTGGAAGGCTGCTACGGTCACCATAGCAACCAGGACGGGACTGGGTGATAGGATACCTGACAAGACAAGGTGGGGGTCCCTCTCAGATGTGTGCTCCTGGGGCCCCCAAGGACCATCTTTCTCCAGGGGCTAGCTCTCCATCTCCCTACCCTGTGTACCCCCTCACCGAACAGTGCGGTCAGAGAGCCACCCGGCGTCACAGTTGTCAAAGCCATCCTCGAAGGCAGCCTGCAGGTGCCGCGGGGCTGCAATGGTGGCCGAGTTGAGACGGCAGGCCTCCTGGGCCTCAGCGAAGGTCAGCGAGTAGCGATCCTGGGCTGCTCGGTAGTGGAACACAACACCTATGGGGAAACATCCAGGATGATTTATGCTGTAATCTTCAAGAACAGACCTCGCTCTTGCAGAATGCCCCCCCACCACCCAGTCTGATAATAACAGACCTGCTGCCCTACACTGCCCTGTACCATGTCTGTTCACTCAGCAACAGGCATAGTGCTAGGGTGATGATGGGGAGTGAGACTGATATGCCCCCATTTTACAGATGAGGAAACTGATAGCAATGACCATAAAGGGCCATAGTATTTGTTAAATATTTGCTATGTAAAAAGCATTTATAAGCATTATCTCATTGAAATCTTATAACAACCCTATGATTATCCCCATTTCCAGAGGAGCAAACTAAGGCTCAGAAAGGTTGAGGGACAGGTCTAGGGCCACATAACCTGTATAAGGGAGAGCCAGAAGTTATATCCAGAAAGATCTGACTCCAAAGATAGCACTCTTCTTGCCTAGGGTTAGGCTCTGGAGGTGACAGGAGGCATGCAGAAGAGTGAGAGAGAGATTCTGCCTTTTAGGAATTAAGTACATGCATACGTAGGGGAAGCAAAGGCAGCAATGGGTGATCAAATGTGGTGGGTTTTTTAAAAATAAATTTATTTATTTATTTATTTATTTATTTTTGGCTGCATTGGGTCTTCGTTGCTGCGTGCGGGCTTTCTCTAGTCGTGGCGAGCGGGGGCTACTCTTCGTTGCGGTGCACGTGCTTCTCATTGCAGTGGCTTCTGTTGTTGTGAAGCATGGGCTCTAGGTGCGCAGGCTTCAGTAGTTGTGGCACGTGGGCTCTAGAGCACAGGCTCAGTAGTTGTAGCACACACGCTTAGTTGCTCCACGGCATGTGGGATCTTCCCAGACCAGGGCTCAAACCCGTGTCCCCTGCATTGGCAGGCAGATTCTTAACCACTGCGCCACCAGGGAAGCCCCCAAATGTGGTTCTTGCCCAGCTTAGAAATGGAATCACCGAAGGCTTCCTGGAGGAGGTGACATGTAAACCAGGACATGAAGCATCAATAAGCTCACTGTGACTCAAATTCTGATTTAGGGATGAGAGAAATGGCTGAGCAAAACAAAGGTATTAAACATTTTGTTCCATTTTATCAAACTGAGAGCTCCCAGAAGGCAGCAGCTGTGTCTCAGTCATGGCTATGTCTCCAGCACCAGGCTGGCATGTGGTAGCTGCTCAATAAATGTTTGGCTGAATGAACGAACTAACCAAACCCAGAGGTGGAATTCTCTTCTTTCACCACTTATCAGTTTTCTTTGAGGTTTATCAGTTTTGAGAACAAGGCCTTGGAAAGGGGATGATTGGTTGACCCCATAAAATATGCAGTGAGACACTGTTGGCTGGGGAAAGACTGTGCTCCAGAACACAGGGTGCAGGGACTTTGCTCATGGCCAACACAGGTTAAGGGAAATTGACTTCCCAGTAGGAGTCCACAGGACATTCTCCACACAACAATCCATTCATTGGGCTTCCCTGGAGGCGCAGTGGTTAAGAATCCGCCTGCCAATGCAGGGGACACGGGTTCAAGCCCTGGTCCAGGAAGATCCCACATGCCTTGGAGCAACTAAGTCCGTGCGCCACAACTACTGAGCCTGCTCTCTGGAGCCTGCGAGCCACAACTACTGAGCCCACGGGGACAACTACTGGAGCCCATGCTCTGCAACAAGAGAGGCCAGCGCAATGAGAAGCCCGCACACCGCAACTAAGAGTAGCCCCCACTCGCTGCAACTAGAGAGAGCCCACGCGCAGCAATGAAGACCCAAAACACAGCCAAAAAGCCCCACAAATCTATTCATTGATTCATTTGTCAAATATCAATTGATCATCTTCTGTGTGCCATGCCCTGTCCTAGGACTTTGCTTTAATAATTAAAAAAAAATTTTTTTTTTGCCTTGTTCATCTTGATTGGTTAGGAAAACAGAAACTACACTGACTATTTCAACAGAAACAATTTAATATAGGAACTGGTTACATTGATGACTGTTATTTACTTAATCTATATTTTTAATCCACTTTTTAAAAATAACTTCACTTTTTAAAAACATATATTTATTTTAAAAGGAAATTTGTATTCCTATTTTAAATAGAAAGCCAATATCCTTTGCCTTATGTGAAAGTAGGTAACCATGAAATGGACTTAAAACAAGGTTATGAAATCCTATGAAATGCTGTGGTCCATAAGAGACTGAGCCAGAGGCTGCTCTCTCTTAGCTAAAAGAGAAAGAGAGAGATGTTAAAGAGAGAGGCGTACCCATGGAGACTTTCTTCCTGACTTTATCAGAAGAACTGAAAGCAAATCACTGTTCAGGGAGTGATTTCTTTTCCTTTTCTTTTCTTTTTTTTTCTTTTTTTTGCTTGTGGGATCTTAGCTCCTTGACCAGGGATCGAACCTGGGCCCTTGGCAGTAAAAGTGCAGAGTCCTAACCACTGGACCACCAGGGAATTCCCCAGGGAGTAATTTCTAAGGTGACATTCAGTGGATGGGTTTCCCCATCCCAGCCTTGGCCCCTCCCCTTCCCCCAACTGACCCGTCACTTCCAGGGGCACCAGGTCCTGCTCATCCTCGATGCCCCTCACCACCTGGCAGCGGTAGAGCCCGGAGTCGCTGGCCCTCAGTGGCCCCAGTAGCAATGTGGCGTTGACCCGGTGCCGGGGGTAGGCAGGTAGTGACACACGTCCCTGCCAGCCCTTGGCCACTCGAACCACGTTGTCCTTGGCCACTAGGATGGGCAAGTCCTGCCGTTGGCCTGATGCAGTCCGCACCTTGGTCCACTTGATCCGAGGGGCTTCTCGGGCTGCACCTGGCCGTGGCCACAGGGTGAAGAGACAGGGCAGGGCCACCAGCTCTGCCAGCGCAGCCCGCACCGACCCAGACCCCACCTTCTGCATGTGGAGCCCCTTCTCGGCAGTGGCAGCAGCAGTGGCGTCCTGTGTGCCTGGGGTGGAGAAGGTGGAGAGAGGGCCTGACTGAGAGGCAAGGACCCTCTGACTGAGGCCAGAGAGGTTAGGTTGCCTACACAACATCACAATGCCGTACACAGATCTGTGATCTGTAACCCAATCTGTGAGCAGAAGAGGGGTAATGGGGTCGAATCCCTTCATAGTTCTGCCTCCACTCAAAGTCCAGACCCTGGAGGCCAGGGATTTAACTCTCAGTGTCACTGACTCACTATGTGTCCATGGGAAAGTCACTATTCTGCTCTGAGCCATGGTTTCCCCAAAAGTTAAGCAAGAGGCAGCCATTGGAAGAGAAACAGTGTTTGTGGAGTACCTTCTATATAACAGGCACTTTATAAATAGCAATCAGCTCATTTGATTTTCATAACCATCTGCAGAGGTAGCCATGTCTCATCCTCTTTTGGGGGAGTTGAGGAAATTGAGGCTCAGAGACATCATTATAATTGCGTAAGGCCACAGAGCAAATCAGGAGGCGTTTCTAAAGTCTGGGCTTTTGACCGCTACTGGGGAGATGCCAGGGAGAGGCACACAGACCTTTATTTCTATTGTCCCACCCATGGCAGGCATCACTAATCAATCTTCATACTATTCTCTCTCCCTCTTTTTTTTCTCTCTCTCTTCAGCTCATCTCAGCAAAACAGTGAGAGGCGGGAACCTCTAGCCTCCGCTGGCAATGACTAAAAATAACCTCTCAGGTGTCTTGTTCGCTTTTGACTGTTCAAAGACTTTTTTCATCTATTCTCATTTTATTCTCCAGACCAAGCCAGAGAACCAGCAGGAGAAGGCTCTCAAGTTAAAACGCTGCCCCATCTTGTCAATTCTCCAGACCCCAACCTCTCCCACCCAACAAGCCAACTCACCCTGTTCCCCAGCCACAAAGAGCAGCATCTGGAGAATCAGGAGGCCTGAGACCCAGACAGACATGGCCCCCATCCTGGACCTGAAACAAGATGGAGAGGAAGGAAGGGGTGAGTACAACCCTCCTAGACAGTCGGCATGAAAGGACCAATTCCTCCCATTCTACAGATCTGGAAACTGGGGCTCAGAGAGGCCAGTGTGTCACTCAAGGTCACACAGTCAGCAAGCCAGGGCTGAGCCAGAATCCGAACCCAGGACCAACTGACTTCAGAATCCGAGCAGTGAAGTCCTATGGTCAGAGCATGGGTGCTGGAGGGAATCAAACCTGGGGTTGTCTTTTGCCTGTTCCTTGCTGGGTGACCTTGAGCAAGTAGCTTAGCTTCTCTGTGCCTCAGTTTCTTTGCAGGTCAGATGGGGATAACATCAGGTAGTTGGAAGGGTTAGATGAGTCAATATAGTCAATACACATAAAATGCTTAGAACTGCCTGGCATGAAGGAGTAAATTTCAGCTCCTATTATTATTATTGACTTTAACATAGCCAAGATCAAAGTCCCATTTTTCAAGTCAGCCTCCCAAATCAAATTGGGGGCTCCTAGAGAGCAGCAGCCAGTGCTAGTCTGCCTGGGGTCCCCAGTTCTGGCAGCAGACTGGACTCCAAGCCAGCCTGTAATCTGGATTTGCTGACTGACACGATTCTCAGCTTCAATTCCAGGATTTGGTTGTCGCCAAGATTCTATTCCTGGTTTCTGGGATTTTTGAAGAGCTGCCAAGTCCCAGCTGGAGGAAGGGACCTCGCCCTCGCCCACCCCATCCTCCCCCTGAATTCATACTGACTGGCAAAGGTGCCTTCTAGGTCCACAGAGAAACTCCAGTTGTGGGTCTAGACTCCTATAGGGGTTGTGGCACATGAGCATAAAGTGGACAAATGTTGAGCACGACCTGTAAGCAAGGCCCATTCCAAACACTGGGATACAGCAGTGCCCTCCCAAACCTCACAGTCTTCCAGAGACTAGAAACCCTGGGGTGGTGGTGCATCCCACCCCTCTGGAACCCCCTTCCCCTTACCCCACTGGGGGGGCTCAGAAGGTGGGTGCAGATGGGAAGTTAGAACATCACCTACAAACCCAGCCCTTGCACCCTCCTCCTGATAAAAGAATAGCCAGTGTGGATGGAGTCCAGAATAGGGTCCTGTGGGGGACAGCTGGCCCTACCAGTTCCCAGCTCCCAGAGGCCCCCATAGGGAGGCAGGCCGGGGACCTGTCCGTGGTGCTGAACTCTGGGGCGGCCACGCAGTGGCACTACCCGCTTGGTCTCCTTCTTGCCTTCTTAGGGCAGCATCTCGGGGTCCAGAGAGGGTGAGCGGTTTGCCTGGGACTGCACAGCAGGGCAGAGGCCAGCTTCTGGGACGATGCCCCTAACTACCGACCTGTAAACCTCAGCAACCTCTGCCTCCATCCCAGGCTGTCCTCATTTCTCCCCGTCGGAACCCTGAGCGGGGCGGGGTCCCCTGATGGCTGTCCAAGGCCTGAATGGGTATTAGAGGGTGGGGCAGGACTCTGGGCTGTGCCTACCCCAAGAGAGTTTTAGGAGGGGGCAAGTTCAGAGAATTCTCACGCACGTGCACACACACACATACTCTGTATGGTTAAGAGCTCAGACTATATCCACATGACTTGACTTCAAACCCTGCCTCTACTCCCTACATGCTGCATGATCCTAGACAGCTGCTTCATCACTCCGTGCCTCAGTTTTCCCACCTGTAAAATGGGGATCAACCAGCACATACTTCAGAGTGTTATTGTGAGAATGGAATGAGCTAAGACTTGTGAAGTCCAAGAAATGTTCACTTAAACAACAGCTTCTTATACACAAAGCCTTCTGTACACACTCAAATATGCAATGGTGGTCCAACAAGGTGACATACAAAGGTTCAGTTGCACTCCCCCCCACGCCCTCCCACACACACTCCATCCCCTCCAGTTGCACCTCACACACCCACACCCCTTCTCTTAAAATACCTCTTCCCCAGGGCCATGAGAGGTGAGCATTTACACAGCTGTCTGGGGCTTGTCCCCTCATTAATAATGCATGAGCCTCATACATATGCAAGTAGGGGCCTGTGGGGCTTTGTGGGAGGGGTGGCCCAGGAGGGGAGAGAGAGAGAGAGAGAGAGAGAGACAGAGTGTGAGTGTGTGTGTGTGTGTGTCTCCCCCTCCCTCACATCCACCTCCTGTCTCAGAAGGCACTGAGTGAGGGTGAGTTTGCCAGCAGGCATTTTTGTGTGTTCGTGCCTGTGTGTGCGTCCAGGCAAGGATATCCATGAGGTTGCACCCTGTGGTGTGTGAACATGTACAAGGGTCCACAGCAGCAATATGCACTGGGTGGGGCATAGGGGACCCAGTGTGGTCTCTGGATGTGTGGGTTCAAGTACCCCTCAGCAGGGGCTATGAGCACACGTGTGTATGTGTTACTGGCCTTGGAGTCAGAGCGTATTTGTGTGCATGGGCTCGAGCATGGAAACTCCTTGGAGAAGAAAGGAAACCGGGCTCAGTAAATCATCCCAGGTTGTCCCTTGGAGACCTGAACCCCTGTCAATGTCTCTCCCATTAGCTCCCCAACTCTGTGCACAGACTACATCTCACACTCACCCACTCAGGGTCCACACTGCCAATCACATGGAGAGGACCCTTGCTGCACACACGGGACACATACACAGCCACACACTCTAGGCTCAGAGCCTAGGAGACACACACACTCACAGATTCACAGTGACATTAACAAAGAGAGACAATATGGGCACTTACAAGCCAGGCAGCACGTCTTCTGCACAAAGACACACACCCACAGTCTCAGGCTCCCCACATAAACCCCTCGATGAGGCCACTCTGTCAGACACAGTTCCTCACACACACTCACTCACGTAGCTGCCAGCCCCCTGGCACAGACCAGGCTGGATAAATTGTGGCTTTGGTGACTGGTGGGCATACATCATTTTGCAACCTGGTGAAGTGGCCCCCAGCACAAGTTTCCTGACAAAGACACAACCTTGGTCACATTAGAGTCACAGAGGACCCCGGGTCCCCCCATAAGCACATGCCTTCTCCCAGTACGGGGTAGACACACACACACACACACACACACACACACGCAAAGTCCCTACCTCCTGGGGGACGCCTTCCGTTTGGAAATGTCCACAAGCCAATGAGGCTGCTGGGGTCTGGGGTCCCATGGTCTGCCCAGCCCTCCCTCCCGGCCCTTGCCCCACATCCCCCACTGGGGCCCAGCGCCAACCCTCTCCTCAGCCTGGCTGTCTCCCATTAATGCTGCTGAGAGGAACAAAGAGGAACAGGGATGGGGATTGCTCCTGCCCAGGCTGGGCCTGGGGTCCCAGCCCCCTCCTTCCCAGCACCTGTGCCCCCAAGCCAAGCCAGGACTTCCACATGCATCCATGTGGCCAGATGGAACGGAAGGGGTGAGGCAAGGATCTGTGTCTAGCTGTGAGGATGTGGCCAGATGTGGAAGTACTGGGGGTGGCTCCCCTCTAGAGACTGGGTGCTCTTTACGGGTCCTTGGGATCCATAACTGGGGGCTTTAAGAGGCTCTCAACTAGCATTCACCTCGGAGACACAATGTGCTCCCTGGGAGAAGGGACAGCACCCCAACTCCAAGTCCCAGGGAAAACAGGGACCACCTTGGGAAGGAGCCCCCCAGAGCCTCCTCCCTGAGTCAAGATGTGGTGACAAGACTTGAGCCAAAAAGACAGGGAGACTGCAGGGCACCCCATCCCTGTCGGGGTTCACTCTCAGTGCAGACCCCGTCCTTTGGGCTCAGGCTGGTCTGGGGGCCCCCTCCCCGCTGCAGTCCAGCCTGGAATCCTGCATTCATCTGCAAATTGGGAATCCCCACTTAAAATCTTGGGGTGTCTCAGCTCAGACACGGGGTGCCCTGTTCCAGAGTCCCCCACACAACGTGTGGGTGTCCCCCTCTTCTCTCTAAGCTCGGAGTGCCCCTTCCCTAGCCTTGGTTCCCAGTGCCTCCCCAATTCTAAGACCCACCCCCAGCCCGGCCCCTTCCCCATCGCGGGGTCGTCTCCGAATTCCCCAGACAACCTTGCCCCAAAATCCGAATCCCCTTGACATTCCCAAGCCCTCTCCCAGTGTGGGTTCCCTCCCCAACCCGGGGCTTCCCTCCCCTTCTAAACCCCCTCCCCATTCTGGAGGCTTCCCTCTGATCCCCCCTCCCCAATCTCGGGCTCTGTTTCTGTTTTCAAGGACCTCTCCCTCAACGCGGCCCCCTCCCCACGACGGACCCCCACCTGGCTCCTAGCTCGGACGCATCCCGGGGCGGTCAACCGGCACAAAGGACGCTCTGGCTGCGCTCAATCCGCGCCGGGTCCACCCATGAGCCCTGTGCTCCGCTCGCCCCAGTGCCGCCTCAGCGCTTATAAAGGGGCTGTGGGGCTGCTCTGCGCATGCGCCCCTGTCAGCCCGACGCCTCCAACTGCGCGAGGGAGGGTGCTCCCTCTGCCTAAAACCCCCTCCCTATTCCCACGACCACTCACCCCACCCCGGGGAAGACTGTTCCTGACTTCCTCCCATTCACTTCGCCCCAGGTGCCACGTTAAGGATCCCCAGACGCCCCCGCAGTGGGGCCTGCTCCATCTTACAGATGGGGAAACTGAGACCCCAGGGACACGAAGTCTCTCCCAAGGTCACGCAGAGGGGAAGGACTGAGCTGGGATTCCAACCCTGGTCTGCCTGCAGGTTCACACTTGAAGCAGTTTTGGCTACAGTTACTGTTTTACACCATGTATAGAGAGGAAGCTGAGGCTCAGAGAGGACAGAAATCTCCCTGGTTCACACAGCTGGTAAGAGACTTGCAGAGTCAGAGCCCAGGTGTGTCACACCCAGAGCTGTTTCTGCCAGCGCCAGCCAGAACTATCATTCATTCATTCATTCATTCCCTTATCTAGTCAACTTTTATGGAGCACCTGCTGTGGACCAGGTACTGTTGTTACAGAAATACCTTTGCTTTGAGCAGGCGGCATGTGCGTGTCTTTGCAGGGAGACCCCTGATCTTAAAAGGTCTACAATGGAATATTATTCAGCCATAAAAAGGAATGAAGTACTAATATATGTTACAACATAGATGAACTTTGAAAACGTTATGCTGAGTGAAAGAAGCCAGACACAAAAAGTCACAGTATGAGTCCATTTATATGAAGTGTTCAGAACAGACAAATACAGAGGCAGAGAGTAGATTAGTGATTACCAGGGGCTTGGGGGAGGGGGAACGGGGAGTGATTGCAAATGGGTACAGGGTTTCCTTTTAGGGTGATGGAAATGTTCTAGAACTAGATAGTGGTGATGGCTGCACAATAATGTGAGTATACTTAATGCCACTAATTGTACACTTTCAAATGGTAAATTTTATGTTCCGTGTATCTTACCACAATGAAAAATGGAAATGAAGGAGAACAAAATCTTAAAGAAATCAGCCCTCTACCCAGCTGGCCTTCCTTCCCAGGGTCTTAGTTTCTCAGCACTGAGAATGGGCTGTGCTGGTCGGAGGGTCTGTGCACTCCACCAGTGTCCTGCATCTGTGTGTGTGTGTGTGTGTGTGTGTGTGTGTGTGTGTGTGTGCATCTCTGAGGGTGGATTTCAGTCTGGTGGGGGGACAGACAAACAGGGAACTAGGTGATTTCGGCAAGATTACCAAAAAGGGGGTGAGAATGAGTGAAGGATGAAGACCCCAGGGGCGCAATGTTGCCCTAGAAGGTCTGTAAGTGTCATACTGCTGTTCGGGGGGTGGGCTAGTGGTGGCCCCAGGGGCCAAAGTGACACAATGGGGAACTATGCTCACTGTTCAACTTCTCATCACAGAGGAGGGATGGAGGTCGGGGATCACACTGATATAAGTGTCTGCAGGTGACAGGCGGTGGGGACAGGGGTCTGGGTGACATGTGTGGGAGTTGCAGCTTGGCCTCACAAGTCCAGAGTTCAAAACCCCTCTCTGGGGAGTTCCCTGGCAGTCTAGTGATTAGGATTTGGCACTTTCACTGCTGTGGCCAGGGTTCAGTCCCTGGTTGGGGAACTGAGATCCTGCAAGCCGTGCGGCATGGCAAAAACAAACAAACAAAAAACCCCAAAAAACCAAAACCCTCTCTGCAACTCCTAACAGTGGTGTAACTCTGGGCCAGCCATTTCGTCTTTCTGTGCCTCAGTCTCCCTGTCGAAAACAAGGATAATTAAGAGTAACCACCTTACAGGGTTGCTGGGAGAATGAAATGGGAAGTAAACACACAAGCTGGGGGCTGCTATCGTGCTGCTGCCCATTTTCCAGCTGGGAAAACTGAGGCTGGGGAGACAGGACATGCACTTGAGGTTGCAGAGTATGGGTAGGGGCCAAGTGGGAGCCCAGGTCTGTGGCTTCAGAACCAAGTTGATCCCCATCCTGACTCCCCTCACCCTTTCACTCCCCCACCCCCTGGCTCCCCTGGCTGGTGCCAGGGCTGAGCTTAGAGGGGCTGGCCTGGGGCCCGGGAGCAGGCTGTTGCTGGGGGCTTGAATGAGGCAACCTTGCCTGGGAATCTGCCGGGCTCAAAGAGCTATTTATAGGCCTGCACTGGGAATGGGCCAACCACCCCCCTCCTCCAGCCCTGAGTGCTCTCTCTGTCTCCTCTACACTGGGGCCTGGGCCAGGGGCTGCTGCGAGTGGGGGGAGGGCGCAGGGGAGGGGGCTTGTGAGCCAGAACAGGAGCAAGAAGGCAAGACCCTCCAGGACATCTGGGCATCAGGGGTGGACAGTGTCCCCCAAAGTGCTTTTAACACACCCAAGGTGACATACTGACAGGGCACATGCAACCATATTCACTCCTGTCACATACAATGTTACCGATAACCACTGATACAAAGTCATATGCCAGAGACACAATGACAGCACAGGCAGCTCATATACAACCATACCCAGCCAGGCCACATATAAGTCACACTGGCCATACACAAGTCATGTCTGCTGCACAACCAAACTCACAGCTGTGAGCCCAGCTGCACCTAGTCCCTTCACACTCAAACACACCCATTGCTGTGCACACCCACTGAAACTTAGCCTTCCTGGCAGCCACAAACAGCCCACATTTGCCCCATGTTGTTTACACCCTACTATGTTTACAGCCATGGCATTACCTACAGACAGCCAGCACCCAACCATGATCACTTGACCCCAAGTCACCAACATGGAAACAGTCCCCCTGGGGCCATGCTCACAGCACAGCCACTCATGCTCAATACTCAGTACGGCCAGTCGGCCAGTCGTGGCCCTGTTCTCACGTGAACTCAGCTCAATCCCTTCATGCTTGGCTGACCCCTCTCATGCCTATTGTCATCTCCACTTCCCCAGGCTTCCAGGCTCCCAGGCTTGCCCCCTGCCAGGACCAACAAGTCCAGTTGGAAACAAGTGAGCATCCGTTTACTCTGAGCTGGGCCCTGTGGTACTCATGCAGGCCCCGGTGGATAAATCAGACCCGGACCTGCCCCATAGAGGGGCTGCCAGCCCAGGCGACTCCATCACCTCCACCCCCACAGACCCTCCAGGCTGGGGTCTTGGGGCAACCATTACACTTATTCCCCAGGGGGAACTGAGGCCTGAAGCAATCTGAGGGCTTTTCCCTGCCCTACTCCGGGATGACAAACTCATGGGAAGTGGGACCTGTTTTCTGCCATGAGTGTGGCTGCCTCCCCAGAGAGAGTCCCTGCTGACCCATACTTGCTGTGTGACTTCAGCAAATCCCTGACCCTCTCTGAGCCTCCAAGTCCTCTCCTGAAAAATGCAGAACTCAGCTCAGTGGAGGGAACTCCAGAGTCAGGCTGGGGTTTGTATCCCGGTTCCCCTCGGTGACCTTAGCCAAATGACTTCTTTGCTTCAGTTTCCCTCAGCCAACCAGAGTTACAGCTCCTGGCTCTTCTAGACCTCCCCTGCCCCATCCCCTGGGGTGAGGGAGGAGGGAGTGCCTAGTCTCTTCTCACTAAGGCAAATGAATGGACCACTTTTTGCTGCCCTGCTGGGAGCTTAGAGTTGCTAATTCCCTGGAGAAACAGGAGGCTCTTTCATGACCAGGCACCGGTGGGGTGAGGAGGCGGGAAGAGGGTACGAAGCTGGCTTTATCCCAGTGGGCAAGGTGGCTCCATGCCAAGACCAGGAGTGGCAAGGGGGGCCCTGGGGCCATGCATATCCTTCCTGGGGAACCTTGGCTGCCAAGTGGCTGAGTGGCCGTATCCTCAGCTGTAAAATGGGAGTGACAGAGACCAGCACAGCAGATTTAATGATCCTGTGGATGGAGACAAACGTGGCTTCAAGTTAAACACAGGGTAGGCGCTCAACAAATGTCAGCCACCGTTGTTATGTGTCAGCCTGAAGAGCCCATTGAATGCTCCAGCAGTCCTATAGATTTCCCTCCATTTCACAGATGAGGAAACTGAGGCTCAGAGAGGTCAACATATTTGTCCAAGATCACACAGCCAATGAGTGAGTGGCCCAAGCAGGATTTGAACAGGATCTGGGCCCTCCAGGGTCCATGCTCTTCCTAAATTCCTCTAGGGGTAGGGAGGTGTTTTTTGACACCCCAGCCCCAGCCCTGAGACCAGCAGAGCCAGGTCTGGATGGCACCAGGCCATGACTGAATGCAGGAAGTCCTGGCAGGCAGGGGCTGATGGGGCGGCCCTTCCGCTGGTGTCCCAGTTTCCCAGCCAGCCTCCACTCCTGGTGTGGACTTGGGCAGACACTAGTAGGATGCCAGGAGGACCATTCCCCTAGCCCTTGAAGAAAGGGACTGGATCCCAGACCATTCAGTTAAAGCCAGGAACTGCAGCCTCCTGCCAATGGCTGCTCTGTCTCAGAACCCTCCATTCATGCAGATTGGACGGGTGTACTGCCCTTTCTCAAACACCTTCTGTGACTGCTTTAGGCCCAGCAGGATCTGGCTCCACATATTTTATTCAAATTCATGGTCTTTCATCCAACTAGGCCTTTGCTTATGCTGTTCACCGTGTCTGCCCCCCCTGCCCCCCTATTTTTCTCACCCTGGTGAATTCCTGCCCACCCATTAAAGTGCAGGACAATATCCCCTCTCCCAGGAAGCCCTCCCTCCAGGTAGACCCCCTGCTTCCCTAGCCCTATCTCTCCCCCTGGCTCAGCCCTGGCCCCATGGGGCTGGGAGTGTATGTGTCTAGTTCTGTCTTCCCCACATTGGGAGATCTTCAGATATGGGGCTGGAACTGAGGCCTCTCACAGTCCTCAGAATCACTCAGCACAGGGCTGGGCAGTAGGGAGTGGCAGTTGTTTAGTGAATCAGAGAACCAAACCTTTAGCAGTGTATCTGAGGCTTTGTATAATCCGGTTTGGCAAACTCCTCTTCATTCTTCAAAACCCACCTCACATTAACCCTCCTCCAAGAAGCCTGTCCCAGGCAGCATTTACTGAGAAGACAGATTTGGAAACCGGGCCTCCTGTGTCCCAGTGGGGACACGCGAGGCTGATAAAGACTCCCAGTACAGTACTTGCACCATCGTAGCCTCTTCCTCAACTCTTCCTTTGGCCTCTGGGAGGCAGTGAAATGCAGAGGTTCCCAGGCGGCAACTGCAATCAGGGAATGAATTCGGCCGACTTCATTCTGCCGGTAGGAAGACATCATTATAAGAAGGCTCTCGGACACCAGAACTAGGGCTCTATACCCGCAGGCACCAAAGGACAGCTCCCCACACACAGTAGGCACACGATTGCTTTAGATGCCGGCCTTTTTCCTCCAGCTCCGAGAGATAGGCAATCACTGGACGAGGACCTTTTAAGAGGCAGGCGCGGAGGGGGCGGGGCTCAAACTAAACCCCGCCCCGGGAGCGGGGGCTGGGCGGGCCTGAGTCACTGCGCCTGCGCGGCGTTCACGAGGTTCCGGGTACTGATGTTGGTTTCCCAAGCTGTTTGCAGAGAAACTGAGGCACCGAGAGGGAGCGACTGCTCCTGAAACCCACAGGAAACCCGTTTCCCTTCCTTGGACCCACTGTGAAAGGCTTGGCCTCGGGTCATCGGCAGTGTCCCCGAAACTCCAAATTTTTCTGGCAGGGGTGTGGTCAAGGCGACATTTAGGACTGGAATGACGGAGCAGTGACTGTTCTTCTGCCGTGCTACAGGTGAGGACGTGAAGACTCTGAGACTCTGAGCGTGAACAAGGTCGCGCTTTGGCGGCCGGGATTTGAACCCGGACTGAGCCCAGCTCTGAGTCCTGCGAGGCCTTGTGGAACCGAGATGACCCACTCTTTGGTTTGTCCAGAGACAGTGAGCAGGTGAGAGCCCCGGGCGGGGGTGGGGCGTGAATGGCGGCGGGCAGTAGCGGACGGGGCCGTTGGCCTGGGATAGTCCCTCCCTAGTGGACGGAAATGGGGGAACCGGTGGCGAGGGAGGGGTGGGCCCGGTTGTGGGCGGGCCCTCGCCGCAGGGCTCAGCACGTCTGCACGCGCCGATTCTGGTTGCCTCTAGGGTGAGTTCGGTGCTGAATCGTAACACTCGGCAGTTTGGAAAGAAGCACCTGTTCGACCAGGACGAGGAGACCTGCTGGAACTCGGACCAGGTGAGGCACCCTCTCCCTGGATCCCCCACCCCTAGTGTGAATCAGAATCAGGGGTCTAGGGCGCCCTGAGAATTTGGGTGCACCCTAGCTGGGCAGTTAGGTTGGCCAGGGAGGGAACCCGTGCTCACTGTGCTCCCCACCCACCATGGACTCTGTGAATCAGAGAGGCACAGCAGGGCTCTGAGTCTGGAGTGACCATGGACCTCTATTTCTCTGCTTCCAGGGCCCCTCCCAGTGGGTAATACTGGAGTTTCCCCAGCGCATCTGTGTCTCCCAGCTGCAGATCCAGTTCCAGGGGGGCTTTTCCAGTCGCCAGGGCCGCCTAGAAGGTACTGAAAGGCCCTGGAAGATGGGGGATTAGAGGGCGTACGCTGGCCTCACTGCTCCTTTCTCTGCTGCAGGTTCTCAGGGGAGTGAGGCTCTTAGCAAGATTGTGGACTTTTATCCTGAGGACAACAACTCGCTTCAGATATCCTGCCCCAGCCTCTGGGTGGGGTGGTCTGTGCATCTGAAAGCTGTGGGCCCTGGTGTGTGACCTCGAGCAACTGGCCTCTGGGTCTCCACTGCTTCACCTGTAAAATGGGCTGATGATAATCTGTTCTGTGTGAGAGTTTCAGAGGGACCCACAGTGTGCTGGGTCACCCAGCACATTTGTAATACCTGAGCTGGGGCTGGTGGGTGGGAAAAGATAAGGCATCTGTTTCCCTTGACTGCCCTGCTTACACTTTCCCTGTGCCATCTGCTGAGGTGGACCGGCTGAAAGTGACATTTGAGGACGCCACTGATTTCTTTGGCCGAGTGGTCATCTACCACCTGCGGGTGCTAGGGGAGAAGAAGGTGTGAGGCCACTGGGTGGCTGCCTCCTCCAGGAAGTCCTCCGGGAAGCACAGTGAAGTCCTTCAAGTTCTGCACAGAAGGTTTATTGGTTCCCCTTGGAAAGGCCCCCCCCCCCCCACCGTCTGTCCAGGAGCTGCCTTTGAAGCCAGTTCTGGGTTCCCCCAGCTCTGGGTCGACCATTTTGTTCCCTGAGTGTCTGAGTCCCTGGCAGACGGCGTTCACTCAGGGGTGGCGGGCACCAGGTTGCTCTGGAAGAGTTTAAGGATGTGGTTCTCGATCACCTGTTGCACTGGAAACAGAACAGGGAAAAGGTGGGCCATGAACTGAACAGCGGCTGCAGAGGCACAGGCCAACCTGTACCTTCCCCTCAGGGTAAGAACAGGGGTCTCAGCCCTGGGACCTGGATGGAGGACCCATTTCATACACAGGGAAATCCAAGCCCTTGCCAGAGCACAGCTGGGAAGACAGAGGCCCCCCTCATAGGAACCTCTATTTCCCCTAAGTTTGTAAAAATGCATTTTTGGAGGCTTTTCAGAATTATAAAAATATTCCTTACCAAACAAAATTGTCAAGTTGGAACTTTTATGAAAAGATGAGAGGGACTGTGAGGAATTACTTGTCTCAAATGGAATAAAACTCCTTCAAGGAAGGAGTGGGATATTTCCCACACACCCCCACATGACCCCAGGGGGTCAGTTCTGTTACGATCCCCCCATTTTCTGAAGTGGGGAGTCAAACTGGGGTCTGCCTACAGCCCCTACTCACACCCACCTCTTGCTGTGGAGGGGGCTGGGCTCCATGGCCATGTGAACTGTGGCCTTCCTGGTATCCTTACCCTGCCAGGGCCTCCTTTGGGCCTCTCAGTGCCTACATGTCCCCCCATTATGGCCCCTGTCACTAGCCCCATGTGCCTCGGGCTGACCTTTCCTATATCCCAGGGCCACGGCGAGGTCCATTGGGGTGTAGCCAGAGTCTGCCTCAGTGGTGAGATCAGCTCCTCGGGCTGCAAAGCAGAGCAGACACTGCAGAGAGGGCTGGGCCTGGGGACCGGGAGCCTGGGTGGGGCACGGAGACTTGGGAGGTCCAGTGACTATCCACTATGCAGCCACAGGTCTGCTGGTTGCTGTGTGGTCTTGGACAAGAGCCTGACCTCTCTGATGAATGTGGCCAATAGAATCTCCACCTCCAGGGTCTCTGAGGCACGCAGGGTGTGGGTTCTCAACCCAGTCGGCCAGACCCCTGTGCTATTCCTGCCACCTCCTGTCCCCACATCAATCCTCTGGGCAAAGCAGGCAGCAACCACCCGTCCCAAGAGCTGTTCAAGCAGAGCTCAGACCCTTCCCTGGCCCTCAGGATTCCTGCAGAGCCAGGTGGGGCTCTAGGGCCCCTCAGGCTAGCCTCTACTCCTACTCACCCAGCAAGGCCTCCACGCACTTCACATGGTTCCCACGCACGGCGTACAGAAGTGGTGTCCCTCCATTCTGTCAGGGACAGGGGTAGGGGGCAAGCAACACTATCTTTTCGAGATTCTCACGACACCCCACACCCACCAATTTAATATGGTTCCTCCTTCTGCTTGTCACTTAGCCCATCTAGCTTCTCCTTTGGGTCTCAGCTTAGATGCCCCTTCTTCCAGGAAGCCCATCCTGACTTCCCTTGGCTCTACAGGCAGCCTCTGGGCTCTTGCAGCTAGCTGTCTGTGTATCTGCCAACATAGTGTTATTCACTATACCTGAGCTGTTTATGTGTCGGCTAACCCCGCCCCCCCAAAAAAACTGGGAGCTCTGTTAGGCTTGGGGATGGGTCTGTCTTGCGTTCTTAGCACCCAGAGCCAGCCTGGTACCCTGTGAGGTGCCCAGGGCCAGTGGGTGGCGCCTTACCCAGTCATAGATGTTGATGTCCACGTCACGCTCCAGCAGCAGCCCCACAATGTCTGTGTAGCCACCTGTGCTGGCCAGTGACAGGGCGCTCTCCCGCTCCTTAGCCAGGATGTGGGGGTCGGCACCCTGGGGGGAACAGAGGGGGACAGTGACAGAAGGGGGGGCAAAAGGAGGGGTGGGTGCATCCCCTGCAATCTTGGGGTCCCCATGTTAGCTCCATCTTACAGACACAGCACCAGCAGACTCAGCTGAGACCCTGGCCCGCCCTTGAATCCCCACGAAGCCCCCAGCCGGGCTGGGACGCACCCACTCAAGCAAGAAGCGGACGGTCTCGATCTCTCCAAAGGCGGAGGCCCAGATGAGGGGGGTGAAGCCTCGCTCGTCCGGCTTGTTGATGAGGTTGTCTCCTGGCAGGAGGGGGTGGTACCACTGGGATGCACCCCTGCCCACTCTCCCCAGTGCTGCGGAATTGGGGGCGGGGCAGGCAGCTGGGGTCAGATGTGGGGCGGGGAAGCACACATGTGGATGCACACACGGACATGCTCAGACACACGTATAGACATAGGTACACATGTGGAGACTCAGGTCATGTCAGCAGCCACATGCACACACCAGCATGTGAGGTCACACAGGCACGGACACACCGGCACACAAGCGTGGGCACACACCTTTCCTCAGATGCTCCTTCAGCTGGCTCAGCTCCCCCTGGGCCGCGAGCTGGTGGATGGACAGGGCTGGGGGGCAGAGAGAGGTAGAGTCCTCACCTGTCCCATCTGAGCTCCATGCCCCAGTTTATTCCTTGTCCAAAGTTGCTGCTCTTAGCCCCTGCCAGCCCGCTACTTCTCTCCCCCTTGGGGACCGGGGTCCCACTCACAGTCCAAGGTGGCCGGTAGGGCTGATACCTCATTCCCCCGCTGCCGGTTGGTGAGGGTCGTGGAGTGCTTTAGGGAGCTGCCTGCTGGGAGAAAGAGAAAGGGCCTCAGTTTCCCCTCATTCCCCAGTATGTCTTGGGCTTCAGACCAGACCCTGGGGGCTTGGAACTACCAGAGACAGTGCCTGGCTCCACTATTCACTCACTCCATCCTCCCAGATACCCAGGGTGTGGATTTCTCCTCCGCAACTGGCAAGGTTCTGCACAAATGAGACAGTCCCTGCCCTCAAGGGGCCCATGGACAAATTGGGGAGTCAGACAGAAATGGAGAAATAGCATGAGAGCTTAAGTTGAAATACGTGTTCAGGAGAAATGAAAAGTAGGTGGGAGGGGGTGGAAAGAACGGAGGGCAGAGGGTGAGTCCCTTTTAAAGCAAATGGTCAGGGAGGGTCACTCCAAGGAGGTAACACCAACTGAGAGCTTGGCCAGTTGAAGAAACCTGGGGAGAAGTGTGGGAAGAGCATTTCACACAGGGAATGGTAGGGACAAAGGCCCCAGGGTGACTGAGTTAGACATGTTCAAGGATTCCAGTCAAAAAAAACCCTTGGGTCCTTGATAAGTCAAACAGAATTATCATCTGACCCAGCAATTCCACTCCTAGGTATCTGCCCCAAAGAGTTGAAATCATGTGTTCAGACAAAAACTTGTACACGCATGTTCACAACAGCACTATTCAGTCACTAAAAGGGGAACAACCCAAATGTCCATCAATGCATAAATGAATAAACTAAATGTGGTCCAGCCATACTGTGGAATATCATTCAGCTATAAAAGAGATGAAGCACTGACACACCATACAATGTGGATGAACCTTGAAAACATCTTGCTGAGTGAAAGGAGCCAGAACGGGAAGGGCCACATGTTGCATGAACCCATTTATGTGAAATGTCCGGAACAGGCAAATCCATAGAAACAGAAAGCAGATTTTTGCTTCCCAAGGGCTGGAGGAGGGGAATGGGGAGTGACTGCTAATGGGTCTGGGGTTTCCTTTGGGGGTGATGGAAATGTTCTAGAACTACATAGAGGTGGAAGTTATACACCATTGTGAATGTACTTAACTGCCACTGAATTGTAAGCAATTCTGGTTAAAATGGTAACTTTTATGTTACGTGAATTTTACCACAATTTAAAAAAATAATAATAAGCAATCCCTCACAGGGTGGAGATGGAAGACACATTCAAGGACACAAAGACAGAAGTCCCATCTTGGGCCTGACATTCCACCATTCTTGCATCCCAGAAGCAGGAGTCCAGGGTAAGTATCCTACCTTGAGGTGAGGAGGTACCAGCATCTGGTTCAGGATTCCCAGGCTCCGGGGTGCAAGGGAAGAGACTGAGGACCACAGTGTCTGAGCCGTCAGGGGCCTCACCCCTGGGGTCTTCGGGGTCCCCAAATTCTGGGGTAGAAGGCTGCTGGGTCAGGCTGAGATCCTCTGCAGGCTGGGTGGGCTCCATGGGGAAGCTGGTGGAAAGGCCAAACAGGGAGAGATGGCAATAATTATTGACAACTCATTAAATAGGCACTGACTGCATACCCGGCCTCACACAGTGAGGGTGGGTAAACTAAGACTCAGCCAGGAAATTAAGACCAGAGTCCAACTGCTCCTCAGGCCCACTCCTCCCCAACACCAGAGCACATACAATATGCATTGCTTAAAAGCCCTGGCTCTGGGGTCAGCCATCTGGGTTTGAATCCCTCCACTTATAGGCTGTGAAAACTTGGGCACATTACTTAATTTCTCTAAGCCTCAGTGTCTTCATTAATAAAATGGGGGAAAGGAGGACTAAAAAAAATCATGTCTGTAAATATCTAAGCAGGAGGCCTGATACACGGGCAGATCTTAAACGTCCGCTGTGTTTTTTTTTTCCTGGGGTGGGGGGGGAATCCCTAGAATGAGTTAGGGCTCAACAAAGATGTGATTGGTTGCATCCCACCCGCCTCTCCCAAGTCAATCCAGGAGGTCCACTCACCTCCAACGAGCCTCCTCTGTCACTCCACGCCGCAAGCCCGGATCCCCCCAAACTTGGGGGCCCAACTCACAAACTTTTCTCTTCCAATTGATGTAATGGGTAGCAAAATGGAGCCTGGACCCTCTGCACCCTGGCTTCTTCTGCCGGGACAGAGAGCAACTTGATACGCGACCGCTACCCACACCGCAGAGTGCCTCCACTGCGCCTGCGCGCCCCCGCCCCCCGAAAGTGCGGAAGGGCTGGAGCTGTAGGAGCTGTTTCTGGCCCTTTAAGGCTTGGGGGAGGGGCGTGGCTTCCTCTGGGGCAAGAGCTATGCAATTGCGCCTGCGCTTTCTCGTACCCGCCGCTCGTGAGGGAGCCTAGTAGGAACGGGAGGTATGGGCGGGGCCTCAGAGGGCTCTCAAGCGTTCACTGACCTTGTCCTCCCTCACCCTCAACACCACCCACAGGTTTTCCCAGACGGAGCCAATCGGCTCCACCTTCGGACAGACGGCGTCCCCGTCCATAACAATGTCTCCTGTGCGGTCCTGGGGGCTCAGGAGTATGTGTAGGGATTTGGTGGCAGCAGAGGGGTACAAGAAGGGAGTTTATACGGCCCGAAGTGGGCAGTGTGTGAAGTATTCCCCCAATTTGCCCCCGGAAAAGGGGTTCGGTAAAGGAGGGCGCCCTTCCCACTCCCCCGCCTGAGCGTCCCTCTTGGAGCTTCAAGGGGTTTCCGGCCCTTCTTCACCCACCTGCCGATTGCCTCTTTCCCCAGTCTCTAACTCACGGCCCTTCTCCTGTCTGGGTAGACTAAAGATCGAGGAGGGCAGGCCAATGAGTATCGGAACTGGAGAAATGCGGTGCCCCAGTTTCCCAGGGATGGTTTAGGCAGCTGTTTCCACCTTCAGACTTCCGGTTCCTGTCCTCGGAATAGGGCCGCAGCCACTATGGAGGAACCGGAGATGCAGCTCAAGGGGAAGAAAGGTGGTGTGGGGCCCCGGGCGGGGCGGAGGGGTCAGGAACTCGCCGAAGGGCGACCTGACTGGGGGCGGGAGGGGGCCAAGGCGCGGAAGGAGCGTTTGGGAGCTGTGATTGAACTGCCACGAAATCGCGGCTCGGCCGCTGACTAGTTTTGAAACCTTTAGAAAGTCTCTGTGCCTCGGTTTTGTCATCTGTAGAATGGGGAGTATAATAGTCTCCCTCCCTCCCCCCATAAAATTGTTGTGATAATTCAGTAACTTGATAAATATTTTTTTTAATTAATTTATTTATTTTTGGCTGTATTGTGTCTTGGTTGCTGTGCGGGCTTTCTCTAGTTGCGGTGAGTGGGGGCTACTCTTACTTGCAGTGCTGAGGCTTCTCACTGCGGTGGCTTCTCGTTGCAGAGCACGGGCTCTAGTCGCGCGGGCTTCAGTAGTTGTGGCACACAGGCTCAGTAGTTGTGGCTCACGGGCTCTAGAGTGCAGGCTCAGTAGTTGTAGCACCCGTGCTTAGTTGCTCCGCGGCATGTGGGATCTTCCCGGACCAGGGCTGGAACCCTTGTCCCCTGCATTGGCAGGCGGATTCTTAACCACTGCACCACCAGGGAAGCCCCCAGTAATCTGATATCTGTAAAGCATTGGAAGAACGCTTGGGGCGTGGCAGTTGCTGTGCATTGTTTCCTTTGTATTTACGTATTTGCATACGTTTACATCGACTTATCAAATATATGTAAATCACATAGTTACAAGTTACAAAATGCCACGAGTTATTTTTAAAGTATAAATGTCTTTGTTACTTTATTATATATGTTATTACTAGTTAATTTTTTCTTTTTTTTTTTTTACAAATTTATTTGTTTATAGTTTGTTTGGTTTTTTTTGGCTGCGCTACCCCGTTTGCGAAATCTCAGTTCCCCCACCAGGGATTGAACCCGGGCCACAGCAGTGAAAGCCCGGAATCCTAACCACTAGGCCACCAGGCAACTCCCACTAGTTAATTATTTAGAAGTCACAAGTACATGTAATTCCATATCCTTCATAATAGCACTGTGAGGTGTAAGCTACTGTGCTCATTTTCAAAACAAGGAGGCCTAAGAAGGTAAGAGGACACATAGTTTGGAGGTGGCAGGCTGGGCTCTGCCTGAGTCAGGACACCGTGGTGAGCTGGACAAACCCAAACTGGACAGACTCATATACATCCTCCCTTGACTTCCAGACACTGGTGGGTTCTCTCCCTCACCAACTACACTGCCCTGCGCAATAGCGTGGGGTCCATCTCTGTAACAAACCTTGAGGTGGGTACCTTTATCATTCCATTTTTGCATATGAGGAAACAGGCTCAGAGAAGCCCACGCCCTCACAAATCAAGTTTTAGGTAAACATGTAACCTAATAAAGAATGAGAATTTTTACACCTGAAACTAACACAACATTGTAAATCAACTATACTCCAATATAAAATTTAAGAAAAAAATAGAGTGAGATTTTAAGTATAAGGGAAATGAACAAAGTGCTGAGGCTGAGAGTGAAGTTGAAGAGACATCTGATTAAGCTTGGTGATTAGGGAAGGCCTTGCCCAGGAGGTGACTTTTGAGCTGAGACATGAGGGATTAAGAGAAATGAGGGTTGCAGGGGGAGGGAGGCAGTGTCAGTGGTGGGATCAACAGGTATGAAGGCCCTGAGGTGGCAAAGTGTTCAGAGCTGTGCTGCAATACAGTAGCTACTGGTCACAGTACTTATGCATATTTAAATTAATTAAAATTAGATAAAATTTAAAATTCAGTTTCTGAGTCACATCAGTCACATTTCAAGTGCTCAGTAGCCATATGTGACTAGTGGCTACCATATTGGGCAGTATAGATTATAGAAACTTTCCATCATCGCAGAAAGTTCTTTTCGACAGTGCTGAGAGTGTCCAAGGACCAGCTAGGAGGCCATTGTGCCTGGGGCGGTGGCCGAGGAGGGCAGAGGGGGATAACAGCAGGTAGAACATACAGGGCCTTAAGGGCCATGTTAAGGAAGGCAGATTTAATTTCTGGCTGATGGGAGTGTTTGAACCAAGGGAAAGACATATCTGATATGTTCATTAGGAGCTCATGCCATCTGTTTTGTGGGGATTGGATTGTTGGCAGGAGTGGGAGCGAGGAGACCAGGAAGCAGCTGAGTTTGGCATCCAGGTGGGAGACAGCTATGTCTGGACCAGTGAGGGCAGTACAGTGTTAAGAATGGGTGAGTTCTGGGCTTTGTTTTGCGACAGAACAAGCAGGGTCTGCTCATTGATGGGGTAGGAAGGGCAGGGATAACCAGCTGGCTGCGGTTTGTTGAAGCAGACCCTGGGATGAGGATTTGTGTGTGGTCAACTTACCAAGAGAACCCCACAGAGGAGAGGGGGGAAACAGGACAGGGCCGGGGAGGAAGCTGAGCAAGGAGTGACCTCAGGTAAAATCCTGCAGAAAGAAGCCACAGTCTGTTCCCACAGGGGAGCTCACGGGGATGGGTCACACCTCTGAGTTGTTCCAACACACAGCACAGGACATGGGCTTTCCTACCCCTCGGTGGTCAGTCATGGCTGAGAGCCATCCACCCATGTAAACTTCCAGGCACTTTTGGGTCCGGTAGCCAGTGGGCATCTGAAGAAGAATCTTGGATTTTGTTACTGGGGTAAAAGGAATGTGAGTAGATCCGAGCGGGTGGCAGCAGTGTCCACTGTAAGTGGGTTTGGGAAGGGAAAGATCATGAATTCACTGGACACATTAATGTCATCAAGATTGAGGCCCTGCGCTCTAGAGCCCGCGAGCCACAACTACTGAGCCCACGTGCCACAACTACTGAAGCCCACGCACCTATAGCCCGTGCTCCACAACAAGAGAAGCCACCGCAATGAGAAGCCCATGCACCGCAACGAAGAGTAGCCCCTGCTCGCCACAACTAGAGAAAGCCTGCGTGCAGCAAAGAAGACCCAACGCAGCCATACATACATACATACATTTATTAAAAAAAAAAAAAGATTAAGGCCCTTCTGTGACTCCCAGATGGAGTTGTTCGGCCCTGCTGTGACCACCTCCTGCAACCCATCACCAGGGCCACAGGTGACGCAGCCGCTGGGAGGGACACTGGATACTCCTCTCTACTCTGGCTGGACTCGCGGGTTGAGCAACCAGGAGTCTGATGCTTTGTCTCCTTGACCCCCTGTCCACCCTGCCCTCCCGTCCCACTTTGCCGACTGTTGATCCTGGACCCAGTAACAGACAAGTTCACTGAGAGTGTCTACGTCCTGGCCAACGAGCCATCCGTGGCCCTGTACCGGCTGCAGGAGCACGTGCGCCGCTCTCTGCCCGAGCTGGCCCAGCATAAGGTGAGCCGTCCCCGCCCCAGCCACCGACCTCTCCCAGGGTCTGCACCTCGTGAGCTGGGGCCTACTCTGTGGAGCAGGAGCCGTTGGTGCGGGAGTCAAGGCTGGGACACCAGCGAGGAGGCACATGGTCACCAGCCCAGATTGGCGCTGGGTGGACAGATCTGGGGCAGATTTGGAAGAAGGGGACAGCGGGGTCTGCATTAGTTGTGACCTGTGTGGTGAGAAGGAGGCAGCCGTTTGAGGGAAGGATATGCCAGGCAGAGAGAACAGCCTGCTCAAAGACCCTGAGCCATAGTCGCCATGTGTTCACAGAAAGCCCAGACTGATGAGGGGTGGGAGTGGCAGAAGGAAAGATCAGGGGCTGGAGGGGGCTGCTTTCTACAGCCTTGGTGATTGGAGTTCGGGTGCTCCATCCCAGAGAGCTGGGAGGATGGAGGTAGCAGCCACCCCTGCTAACAGCCCCCAACCCCCCGCAGGCTGACATGCAGCGGTGGGAGGAGCAGAGCCAGGGAGCCATCTACACGGTGGAGTACGCCTGCAGGTGAGCGCCACAGCCTCCGCACTGCCACGGTTGCCCTGTTATGCCCTGGGTGTTCAGGGGCATCTCAGCCAGCTGCCGGTGAGCCTTGCCCTGCTGAACCCACCTGAGTAGAGGCAGGCGGATCTGGACTCACCTGGCCACAGGGCAAAATTCCAGCCCAGACCTGTGCTTCTCGCTATTTGACTGATGCCCGTGTGCCTCAGGCAGGCTTCTTCCCGGCCCTCAGCCCCTCCCCATCTGTCACAGGAGGGGCTGATAAGGACTCCAGGAGGTGCCTCAAGGGGCCAATGTTTCCCACCCACAGTCAGGACCACAGACTGGCTGGTGGGGTGGATGGCAGCTGGGGGGGAGGGCCAAAACATGAATATGACTGTTTATTTTTAAATTTTTATTTCTTACCAATTTTTTATATTGTAGTAAGATGCAAATTCATCATCTTAACCATTTTTAAGTGTGCAGTTCAGTGGTATTAAATACACTCATAATGCTGTGCAACTATCCCCACCATCCATCTCCAGAATTCTTTTCATCTTGCAAAACTGCAACTCTGTCCGCATTAAACACTAACTCCCTATTCCCCACCCCCCATTCCTGGCACCCACCATTCTGCTTTCTGTCTAAGAATCTGACTATTCTAGTGACTTCACATAAGTGGAATCATACGGTATTTGTCTTTCTGAGACCATCTTCTTTCACTTACCGTAATGTCTTCAAGGTTCATCCATGTTGTAGCATGTGTCAGAATTTCCTTCCTTTTTTAGGGCTGAATAATATTCCATCATATGGATGGACCACATTTTGTTTATCCATTCATCTGTTGATGGACATTTGGGTTGCTTCCATGTTTTGGCTACTATGAATAAAGCTTCTGTGACCGTGGGTATACCATTTATTATTTTTGTTTGTTTAACTTTCTCTAAATATCCAGATTTTTTAACCCCAAGTGAAAGATGTGCCTGAGAATAAAAAGCAGTAGTTGTTGTTTCTTCCCATTATTGCAGCTTTGCCAGCCTTGCCTCCTGTGCTCCTGTTGGTTCTGTTCCGCATGACTGTATTTCATGCCCTGGCTTGTTCTGTTTGCTTTAGGAGATGGCGACTTTAATTAGGAGGGCCGTTTGCCCCTGGCTCGGGCTGTGGGTTGTTTCGGTGGAGGCTGGATACTCCCCAGCAGCTCTCGTCCGTGGCACTGTGCGGTTTGCCTGCCTGTTTCTGTTGTGTGGTCGAAGGTTCCTTGACAGGAAGTCGTGCCGCTGGGAGTTCTGCCTTCACCAGCCTTGGCCCTTCCGCTGGGATGGGAGGGTGACCCAGACAGATGGCATCTTCCTGAGGATGGTGGTCACAGACACCCTCCTTAGCTCCAGGAAGAGTAGAAAAGAAATGGGAGTTTTTCTCGCAGCTGCTGAATAGTTCCCAGACAGCCAAGAGTTCATCAGAAAGGTCCAGGTTCAAGGAAGAACAAATCAAAGTCTGTACTTCTCCCAGTTCCTCTAGCCGTGCTATCCAGTGCAGGAGCCTGGATTCCAGGTGGCTGTTTACACTTAAATTTTAATGAAATAAAATGAAAGATTCAGCTCCTCAGTCTCATGAACCACATTTCAAGTGCTTAGCAGCCCTGGGCTAGGCAGGGGCCAGTCTACTCCGAGCTCTGAGCACTTCTCTTTAGTGAGATGTGAATTTCTCTAATGCTGAAAGACTGTTTCCTTTACGGACCTGAAAGTGCCCTTTTAGTTGTCGAAATGCTTTATGCAGCGTTAACGGTTGGTGTAAAACTGAAAGATATTAAAATGGTATATTGGTTGGGGTGAACTATTCAGTAGTGAGCTTATGTTAGACAGCTTTTTATCAAGGTGGACAGGCACTAGGAAAGCTGACTACATTTGGTGGTGTCAGATGAGCAAGTTAACAGAGCGGGCGACAGCCAACGCTCCCGCCTTTTGATCTCATAGCCATAAGCAGGTCCCTGACTGATGATAAATGGGAATGATTTCTTTGTCTTTAACAGAAGGACTTTAAAACGATCCTCTTATTTTTACTGCAGGTGTCGTTGCACAGGCAACTTTCTGGCGTTAGCAAGGCCCCGCGTGGCTTGGTGAATCTGTTCCTGTAGTGCTGTTGGAAGGGACGTTTTCATTAGACATCCATCAATGTGGCTTCAACACCAGAGCTTAGCACAGCTTTGCAGTAGTGCCCCTCTAATGGCGATGAGTCTAAACTCACCTTTAGAGCTTTTCACAGTCCAGTTGACAAGCTTCCTTCGGAGGCAGGAATAGGTTCCCTAAGAGGAAAGCAAGATATTTTTGAGGTCATTTTTGCATGCTTATAGCTCCTTCAAAGCATTAGATGGTCTAGCAGCCGTTAAGCGAAAGTTTCATGTTGCCGTCCAGTGCTCTGTTGCATAGGGAAATCTAAACTTTAAGCCCACAGTGAGCCCTCAGGGAGGCCCATGGAATCCTCCAGGTGCCTGATGAGTGCTGGCCTGCACAGGCATCCGCTGAGCTCTGGTTGGGGGGCGAAGAGAGCATGGTGCCGCTGACTGAGTCCATCCTCCCATTTCAGCGCCGTGAAGAACCTTGTTGACAGCAGCGTCTACTTCCGCAGCGTGGAGGGCCTCCTCAAACAGGCCATCAGCATCCGAGACCACATGAACGCCACAGCCCAGGGCCACAGGTAGTTCCCGGGACCGCCCGCCCCTGCTGCTCTCAGCCTCCTTGCTGTAAGGACCTTCGCTGCTCAGCCAGGAGCTGCCACTTCTCGCTCCTTAGACAACTCCCTCTCTTCATCTCACGGTGGCTGATGACTTCCTCTTATCCTTTGGCGTCTGTAGTGGGAGAGTTCAGTCACTCGGCACCCAGCTCCTGAGCTCTGCTGTGTGCCTGGCCCTGGGCTGGGTGCTGGGGACACGGTGGTGACCAAGACAGGTGTGCTCGTGGCCTCACAGGGAGACACACAGCAACCAGGTAAACACGGAACAGACAAGAACATTTCAGACACATGTGAAGGAGGAAAAGGGCTGTGGGGGCCTCTCTGGGGAGGCGACAGTGGTATGAGCAGAGGCTTGAACAACCTGCAGACAGAGATGACCCGGGGTTGGTGCTCCACACACATCGGTGGCAGGGCAGAGGCCCGGGGCCTGGTGAGCTGGGTGTGTTGGAGGAACATCTGAGGCGGGTGTGGCTGCAGTGGGTGAGCGAAAGGGAGACAGGGTCAGGGAGGCGGGCAGGGGCCTCGAGGGCAGCTGGGAGGGCGCCCGGAGCTGAAAGAGGCTTTGAACCAATGACCAGACGGTCTAAAAATGAAAACTACTTACAGTTCTTAGATACCGGGGAGAGAGTTTTTGGAGAAGTAGCTCTTTTTCTTTTTGTTTTCATTATAACTTAATAAACATGCATGTAAACACATGCGCACGTGCTGTAAGCCATCACTCGACCTTGAGATGTGTCTGGCTCCTGCAGTGTGGGGTTCTGGCATGCCTGTCCCCGACCAGGCACTTAGAAAGAAAAAAAAACTGTGTTGCTGCCTGTGATAATTGAGACAAAAGAACTGTCAAAACCAAAAAAGCCTTAAAAACAAACAACAACAACAACAAAAAAAAAACCAAAAAAGCCTTGCAAATGTGTAAGAAGGGATGTGCAGCAACCTGCCCTCTGAGGGCAGCATGAGAGGGGTTCATGATGGTTCACTCGCACTAGATAACCATCTGGCTCTGGCTGCTCTGCCCCGGGTGGGTGACAGCCATTGGGACTGGAGTTCACTGTGTCAAGCCTTGCACAGTGCCATACACACAGTAGGGCCTCAAAAACCATAGCTTTTACTTTTAACTCAGTTTCCCAGCTGCTTCCAAAAGCCCTGCTTCTGCCTGCTGTTGCGAAAATGCAACGTGCCTCTGAAAGACACCAGTAGCAGCTTGCGGAGTAGCTACTCACCTGCTATTGCGTCTCTTTGCAAGCCCTGGGGGTTTGAAGCTCCCAGTCCTACGTGAGACCCAGGCACGACCTCTGAAGTGGGTGGCTGGTCCCATTTTTACAGAGGATGCCCTGAAGGCTCAGGCCACGGGTCTTGGGGGACTGGAGTGTGACCCCAATGCACAATCCAGCCTAGCCGAGCAGGCCTCATGGCCTCTGACCTCAGCCTCATGGACGCTGCACATGTTTTGTTCCAGCCCCGAGGAACCACCCCCGCCCTCTTCAGCCTGATCCCGGAAGAGACTTGGAGGTGCTTTGGCCCCTCTGACTCAGGTCAGTGCCAAGTGGGGCCATAAGCCTCTCTGTGCTCCTTGCTCTGAACTAACCCACGCTCTCGGCATCCAAGAACGGACCTACTTGACTAACCACTCAAGTTTTCTCCCTGGGCTTGTAGGATGGTTTCATCTGTGGGAGGCTAGAGGGTAGGGGCACCTTGTGCCCTCTGCTGCTCAGGGCTGTTGTCAGCCCATCTCCCTTGTGCTTTCTCTGTCATCTTCCTGCCCCTTATCCAGGCCACAGGCCCTGTCCTGATCCCAAGGACCCCTGCCCGCCAAGACAGAGGGGAGACCCATTTTCCATACCCTTCCACATGCCAGCTGCTTGCTTTACCCAAACACATTGTCTCAGGCAGAGCCCAGCAGGACTGTTATCCACCCAGCTCTGGAATCTTCATTCTACTGCTGACCTGCTGTGTGACCCTGAGCAAGTCCCTCCCCACTCTGGTCTCTGCTTTTCCCTTCTGTCAGAGTGCTTCATTAGGCACAGCTGCATACAGTGATGTGTATTGTAGCAGTCAGCTACTGCTGCATGACAAACTATCCCAAAACTTAGTGGCTTATGACACCAATCATTTGCCTGCTTACGGTTGTGCAGTTTGGGTTGGACTCAGCCGGGCAGTTTTGCTGGTCTCACCTGGGTGCTACTTGTGGCTCTTGTGGGAGCTTGATGGGGCCAAACAGTCAGAAGTAGCCTCACATCTGGCCCTTGACCAGTGCTGTCTGCTGCTGGTGGGGAGGGGGGTGTCTGGTCCTCCACGTGGCCTCTCCAGCAGGACAGCCCAAGCTTCTCCTGGTGGTTGGGCGCCCGGTGTGCACGTGTTCATCCAGCCTTCCCTTGCTTCAGTTATGGCTGTCCCATTGGTCAAGGCCAGTCACGTGACCAGGACCAGATGGGAGAGGACTGCAGGAGGGCTTCAGTACTGGGAGGTATGGTTGACCATCTGAGGAGAGCGTGGCACCAAGAAAGGCCTAGTGTCTTGTTATTCTGTGCTCATGCAGGGCAGACACAGGCAGATTGGAGGTACCCAAGGGACTGACTGAGCCCGCAGCTTGTGTAGCTCTCACAGCCCCCTGCTCATTTGCTATGATTGTGCTCTGTGCTGTGGAGGTCTTCTCAGAGGATCAAGGGAGGCATGGGAGGGGACAGGGCCCCCACAGCTCCTAGAGCAGCAGCCCAGAGAGCCAAGAGGCAGCAGAGTTCATGGGTGTGCAGTCAGAGAGTTCTTATCGGGCACTTGCTATGTGACGGGCTTAGCTCTAGGCATAGGGGTGGTGAGGAATCCCACAGACTGTGGGGTCACTTGGGGGACATCTGGGAGGGCCTGGAGCAAGAGGGGCTGCCAAGGGGGTCAGCAACCCACCCCATTTCCCCACCCAGTGTTGCCCACCAGCCCTGGACCCACACCCCACCATCTCCCCCATCCTATCCCCTGTGCCCTGGTGCCTCCCACCCTCAAGCCTCAAGGATGCTGCCCTCTCCACCCGTCCACAGTCAGTGTGTTTCTCCTGCTCCTGCCTGGAGCCTCCAGGCAAGCCATGAACATCCTGGGTCATCTGCTGTCCCTTTACTGCTACTGCTGCGTCCCCTCAGAACAAAATGCTCTGTGGCTCCTCCTGATCCCACCTTTGTACCCACAGACCCTGCTCTGCCCCTCCCCAGAATTGCCGCCCCACTCCCCACCTCAGAGCCTCCACTCCCACTTCTCCCCAGACTGCCCCCCACAAGGGTTGTAGATGACCTTCACAGGGTCAAGTCTTGCCCTCCCCTGCTTCTCCAGGCCCCGGGCTCTACACACAGCCTCATTTTACAGAAGAGGAAACTGAGGCTCAGAGAGGCGAGGCAGGGTCACCACCCGTGACCGGAAATGCCAGGATCCACACCCAGACCCTCTAACTCCCAGTGCTTCACCTCTTCCCTCAGCCTCGCCCAGGATTTTCCTCAGATGCCACCTCATCAGGGCCACCCTGCAGCCCTAGGGGTCTCTCAGACCTCACCTTGACTCACCTCTTGCCCCCCAGCCCAACCAAAGCTTGGACCCTTGGACACAGCCTTGTGGGACTTGGCAGGGACAGAAGACCAAGTAAGTGTGGCTGGCTCATTCCTCTTGCTTTTGCCTGGAGCCTCTGGGCCAGCCATGAATGTCCTGAGATGGGGCTTTGCTGCCTCTGGATTCTTACCCGCCCCCACTGGCCATGGACACGGCCATGGCCCCTCGGACCGATAACTGCCACCATGACAATCCTGATCATGCACCTGCTGTGTGCCCAGATCTGTGCTGGAGGCTTCACAAGGGTCAGCTTTCATCCTCAGCCCCATAAGGCAGATGTCACCCAAATGCAGATGGGAAAAGAGAGGCTCCGAGAGGTGGCATTATTTGTGTGAGATCACACAGAGAAGAGTAGACCCCGGCCTAGTTTGGTCCCAGCCCTGCCTCTGACATGCTGTGTGACATGGGTCTGGCACCGACCCTCCCTGGTGCTACCTTTCTCCATCTCAACAAGGAAGGCTGGACTGGACCTTCTCTACAGGCTGAGGCAGGCATTCGTGTACCTGCCTGCCTGGACTGCATTCTGCCTCGAGCAGAAATGCCCAACCCAGGCTCAGACCATAAGGAGAAGCCACCCTAACTCCAGGGGTGGATGTAGGACCCTGGCCTGGCTAATCAGAGCCCCCCATCTCCCAGGTCACAGTGATTGGTTTGAGATGGGCATGCGATCCAATGAGAGATCTTCCCTGAGGATTTTGCTGGAAAAGTGCAAAAAGTACCATCTTCCTTCTGGGGTTGGTGAGCTCGGCAGATGGACCAGGGGACCTGAGAACATTGCCTGGGGCCCTGGATCCACCTGTACCTGACACTAGAAAATCTCAATTCTTCAGTTTCATGAGTCCCTAAAATTACTGTATTTGCCTAAATTGCTTTGAGTCTGTTTCTGCTAACTTGAGACTTGAGAAGAGCCCACGCTGATCTGATCCCTGTGAATTCCAAGCCTGGGAGATCATGGCCCATGGTTTGTACACCTCCGAGGCCAGCTGTGTGCCAACAAAGTGCCCAGCAAAATGTATAAGGAAGAGCAGAATGGAGTTGTCGAGGGTAGAGCCAGGGTGGGTCCCAGGCTCACTGCTCTGGGAGGATCCCCCAGCTTGGCACAGAGAAGTGGTTGGGAGAGAGGGGTGGCAAAGGCCAAGGGAACCCTAGGGGAGACAGAGAGGGTCCTGGTGGGGTATCAGGGCTGTGGAGGGGCCTGAGAGCCTGGGAGGAGGTTCAGGAACACAGAAGGTATTAATAATTGCCTCCCACCACCAGGAAACGGGGTCAGCCCTCTCTCACCTCTCCTAGGGTGTACTGGGGGCCTGTGTGCCACCATCCTGCCTTCCCCCTGCCCCAGCTCAGTTGAGGGGGAGGGAAGAGCCTCAGGTTCACACTATTTTAGGCCCTGCCTGGTGTGTAGCCCCCACAGAGTCACTCTCCCTCTCTTCGCCCACTCTGAAGGCACCTCTTGTCCATCTCTCCTTCTACCATGCAGCCATGTATCCATCAAACATTAACCGTTCTCTCTGAGCTAGGCCCTGCCTGCCCAGGGGATGCCCTGGTGAGCCAGACAGACCAACCCTGGCTCCAGGGCTCAGACCCGCTGGACAGACAGGCAGCTAAGTGAGGTAATTGCATGTATCCCAGAGGCAGCCTTGGATGGCTCAGGCGCTGTGAGCTAGTGGGGGGCAGTCATGAGGTGCCCTAGACCTTCCGAGGGCTCCCTGTCAGCCACGGCCCCTGAACACGACCTTAGCCAGCGACTAATAGTACTCTCAAAGAGGTCTGTGCAGGACTGTGGGTTGTTAGATGCCCCACCACCCCAAATCCTAGGACTCACGGAGGTGCCGGTTAATTTGCGCTTCCTTTGCGTGGCCGGCTCGCCTTTCATGCCTGGCGAACGTCCAGCCCCTGCCGGCCGCAAGGGGGCGCAAGAGGCAAAGCCTTGGCCGGGCACTCCGCCTCCAAGCGGTTCTTAGCCCCTGATTCAAGCCCCTGTCCCCAGTCTTGGCCGATCCTGAAGGGTGCATCGTGACCTTCCGCCCTTTTTCACTTCATACGTTCTTGCTTCCATTTTCTAGAAAGCGAACTAAGGCTCCGCAAGGCCAGATTACCCAGCAACACCTCGCATCTGCCCCCACGCTCTGGCCGACTTACCCCCTCCCCGGAGTGAAGGGTGTGGGCATGCCCAGACCTGGCTCGCTAAGACTTGCTCCCAGAAATAGGTGGGCAGCCAGGAGAGCGACAGGGAACTCCCCGTGCCACGGGGCATTCAGATAGGGAGCCTAGCACCCACGAGGGTGGGGGTAACCTGGAAGGGCTCCCTGGGTTAAGTGGGAACCGTCCCCCCCCCCCACCACCAGTCTCCTTCAAATTTGTGGATGGAGTAAAAGGAGGCCCAGGAGGGGGTGACTTGTCTCCAGTTGGTCCACAGTGGTCAGGATGGGAATCAGACTTGAGTTTTGTCTTTTTGTTCTTAGCCCCTGATCCAAGTCCTAGTTTTTATTTCAGGCCTGCTCTGCACTCTGAGGGTCCTGCCCCTGGGAAGCCCCTTCCTGGCCCCTGCCTCATCCCCCAGCAAGGTCTCTGGATGCCCCAAGATTGGTCCGCATGCCTCTACACTACTCAGACCCTCTCCAGGACTCCAGTTCTTCAAGAAACCCATGGAAACACCCCTTTTGTGCTACCACAACACACGGCCCAGGCTCCGGGAGACAGAGCTGGACACAGACATTTCTAAACCACTGGGTCAGCGCTGAGGTGGAAGGAGGGATGGGGGTGTCAGAACACCAGATGGGAGGGGGGATAGGGGAGGCTTTTGGAGGAGGAGGGGGCATTGGAGGCCAACCTTGAAACGCTTCTCCCCCCCGCAGAGGAGAGACTACTATTGTCCCCACTTTTCACATGAGCAAACAGGCTCAGACGGGTGAAGTGATTGGCCTGAGGTCACACAGCGAGTGGGAGTCGGAGCTGGGATGGGAACCCAGGGTCCTCGAACCCTGAAGCCCTATCCACTGGACCACACTGTCCTTGCCATGGAGGATCCTTCAGTCTTCCCCTGCTGACATTCTGGGAGAGGATCTGGAGAGGCAGACTTGGGGGGAGCAGCTTCTACACCTCCTCACCTTCCCATCCCTGTCTCCACCTTCCAGGCCCCTTTCCCAGATCTTCCTCTCTGGCCTTTTCCATTCCCTTCTCCCCCGAAATCTCCCTTTTGACCCCCCAACCTCTTACTCCAACACCTAAGAGTGTCCCCTCATCTGAGAAGACTGAGGTTGAGACTCTTGATTGGCCCAGTGGGCGGTGTGGGTCCACACGGGGTAACACAGCCAGTGATGGGGGAGGGTATAGGACAGGAACAGGGGTAAAGGCAGAAAGAAGGAGCCGTTATAGGAAACGGTGTGAATGATAGAAGATGGTATGGACCGGAATGGGAAGGGTGTTTGGGAACATGAGTGGTGGAAGGGGACAACGTGGCAGGGGCAAGAACACAGGAGCAAGCTCCAGTGGTGAGGGGGCAAGAGGTGTGGCCCATAGTGGGCAGCCCCAGCTGGCTCAGCCCACGCTGCTCCCAGAGCTGCTCCAGCTGCTGCCCTCACGTAACCAGAGCCTGCTTGTTGCATCAGAGGCAGGCAGGCGGTCTTGGGTAAACAGAGCAGCTCTCGAGGGCCCCAGGGCTCCCCAGCCACCTCCACACTCCCCAAGCCTTGTTCTGTGCCTTTGAGCCCAGGCAGAAGCCCCCAACCTGGCCTAGGCCCTGGTGTGTTCCTGGGACACCTGAGTGTCTGGTGTTGGGCACTGAAGGGCAGCAAAGATGGGGTGGGAGAGGCAGGAACCCTGATCCCCACCTTTATGACACAGTGTGAACCCTAGTTTTTTTGGTCCAAAGAGAAATCTGCCCAGGCTGGGGGTCCAAACTGCCCATGTCACAGATGGGGAAACTGAGGTGTGGGGAGAGGCACAAGCTTCCCAGGGTCTCTGTTCCCTTCCTCAGTGTCCCCCACGTACTAATATCTCCACATGTCCCCCCCTGAGTCCAGGGGTCCAATCATCTCTTGTTGTCTTCTTAGAAGGTGGACACCAGGCAGCCATTGCAACCCACCTGCTCCCCCCTTTCATCTGCCCCAGTGGACCCCCTCCCCCTATCTCCAAGCCTCTCTTTGGGTGCCCAGCTCAATCTACTTCCACTCACTGCTCTGGCTTCATCTTCCCCCACCAAAGAATGTTCTGCACTCTTTCTCTGAACCTTTGCAAGTCCTGTTCCCTCTTCTACCAGTGGCAAACTCCTACTCATGCTTCAAGGCCCAGTATAAATGCTCCGCCCCTCTTTGGGGGAAGCCCTCCCTGACCCCTGTGGCCCAGTTCTGATCCCACAGGGATAGGGAGTATGTGGTAGCTCTGCCTCCTCCAGACTGGGGGCTTCTCCGGGATTGCCCAGTCAAAAGTCATCTTCATCCTGTAATTCTTTCCACCTTGATTCACTCATTAATCCTGCTCTGATCCCCCTCTGGGCCTGGACCTGTGCTGGGTGGTGCTGGGATCCCAGGGAGGGGGTCCAGTCCTGGAAGCTGACCTCTGAAGTGGAGGAGGGCACCCAGCCACCGAGGGGTCTGTTACCCTCCTGTCGAAGCACATGGGTCACACATTCAGCTGCAGGAGGCACACAGCTGGGCGAGGTCCCTCAGCGACCCCAGAGCCCCTTTCTGCAGTCCCTCCATTTGGGTGAGAGCAAGGGTCAGGGTTGGCTTCGAGAAGGTCTCGGTGCCTGGGGCCTAAGGGTCCCGGGTCGGAGTTACATATCACTCAGGTTGGAGTTAGCCCAGAGTAGGAGATAGCAGGGGGTTACAGACAGGGTCCGAATTGGGGTCAAGTTCAGCAGTAAGGTCAGGGTCGCCCACTGACATCGGGGGAAGCCTGGCAGGTCTGATCCAGCTTCCTCCCGGGCCCCCCTCCCTCATTATACTATTCCCCCACCTCAGAGTCTTCCCGCGTCTTAGTCCCGGGCCCCAGAACTCCCGGGACCCGGCCACGCCCAAGTGCCCGCCCGTCACAGCTCGCGGGCACGCCCTCGATGCAAATTTACGCCCCGCCCAATCAGCTCCCGGGGGCGGGGCCGCCCGCTCTGAAGGCCCGTGCGGCCGCAGGGCGCTCGGGGTTCTGAGCCGCTTCCTCCAGGTCGGTGCGCGAGCGTCCAAGGGTCCAGGTGTAGCAGGTGCGTGTTGCGTCGGGCCGAGGTTTGTGCGGTGTCCTTTGAATGGCATCTGTGAGCTGGGTTGAGTTTGAAAGTCCGAATGTCCTGCTGTACGAGGGAGAGCTGTGTCTAAGAGGTGTGCAGTCCTAGGATTGTGAGTTTGAGAGGTTATGTGTCCAGGGTTTGTGTGTCCAAAGGGTATGTGTCCAAGGGGTGTGAGTCTGAGGGTTGTGTTCGAGGGGGAGTGTTCAATGGTTGTGGTTCTGAGAGGTTGTGTGTCCGAAAGGGTGAGTGTCCCAGGGGTTGCATGTCCAGGAGTTATGTCTGAAGGAGTGTGTGTCATGTCTGAGGGGTTGTGCGTCCAAAGGGCATGTGTCTGAGGGTTGTGTCAGTTGGGGAATTGTGTGTCCAAAGTTGTGGTGCCATGAGCCCCTGGTATGCGACTGTGAGTTACAGTGGTCCCCTTTCCTGGGTCACATCCCTTTATGCATCCTGGAGGCCCCTGTGCACAACCACGACCCCGTGCCTTCCTGCTGTCGGTGTGCCCTTGTGTGTCGCAGCCCCAGACCTGCAAGTGGCATGACATCCACGTGTGCCTGTGACCGCCATGACCCTCACCCACCCCATGGGGTTTGCACCTCATGCAGTGAACGTGGGGCCTCAGCTGGGCCCACAGGATGCCTCTGTGGCTGAGGGCAGGATGGTGGGCACAGAGCCCTGAGTGGGGCACCACAGCTGCCTGGGCCACTTCCTCCCCGTGCCTCAGTGTCCCATCTGGGACATGGGTATAGGAATGATAGTCACAGCCCTCCGAGGTTGTCAGCACATGACAAGCCCGTGGCTGCGTTACTTTCATGGTCATGGTCCCCACCCTCTGCCTCTCTCAGGGTCCAGGGCAGCAGACGTTGCCAACTGGGGTCCCTGGCTATTCCCAGTCCCCAGGCTGCAGACCCAAGAAGTCAGAAATAGCTGAGGCCTTTTGCCTGACCGGCTGAGAATCCTCACTGGGGAAGGTCAGGACCTCTGGATCTTTGGCGTCTGGGATGAGAACTTTCAGACTCTTGGGGTGAAGGAAACGGGGTTCAAAAAAGTATTTAGACTCAGAAGGACAAGTGTATGGGGTTTGATTCCAAAGGTCAAAGGGGCTTTGGGAGAAGTCAGCCTTGCTTCCTCCTGTCCCCATACCTGCCTTCCACTACCTGTCTAAGTCCAGGAGTGAATCTTGGCCTCCAGGGAATGGAATTTTGGGACATTTATAGTCCTGGGGTCTCACCTGCGAGAGCTGGGAACTCGCTATCTGGTCTGAAGCTGCCACTTTGCAGGAGGGAAGACTGAGGCCAGGTGGAAACACCCAGGCCCCTTAGAGAAAGGATGGACTCAAGGCTGCCCCTCAGCCCCTAGGAGAACTAAAGCCAGGAGTGAGGGGCCTCAGCTTCCTCTCTCCTCTCTGTGTGACCTCAGACAAATAGCTACCCCTTTCTGACCCTGTGACCTGAGCAATTTGAGCCCGGTCTTACTTCCCATCTCCAACTAATGATTGATTTCATTAAATCATTACCCAACCAGGCAGACATCTAGAAAATGCAAATTAGAGGAGAAAGGGAATTAAAATCATTTGTCACCCCAACTCAGATGCAATGAGTGTAGACATGTTGGGGGTCTGACCTTCTGGAATATTAGAGGCACATATGCACCTGGAGACAGATGTCATTTTTCAGAGAGTATTTATCACACTCCTGGGATCCCATGTGGGGTTGGAGAGGTCACCCCAGCCCAGGCCCATGAATCCGAGTGGGGTGTACACAGAGGTTGGGTCCCATTTCTCAGCCTCCCAAAGGTCCTCCCTGAACCTGCATCTTGGGGGGGCTTATGAGGCTGCCCACTGGCCCCAGGGAACTCAGGAATGAGTGTCTCAGATCCCACTGGCGCCCAGGCCCACCTCCCAGACTGGGTCGGCGGGGGTGAGTTTGGGGCACGGCTGGACAACCCTGTGGTATTAGCCCATGCTTGAGCGAGGATCTGGGGTCCCACCATGTGGCCCTGGGAAGGAGCCTGCTTCCTCCTGTGTAAAACAGGGCAGCTGTCTCCGCTTCACTGGGCTATCTGAGTCAAGCTGGTCCTGTGTGTAAATGAGGTGGAGCATGGGCCCGGGCAGACAGCAGGCGCTCAGTAACAGGAGGTGCCATCCGAACTGTGACCGAGTGGACGTGCCTGTGAGCCCCATCCAGGTCCACCCTCACCCCACCCTCCACCAGGGGCCAAGCAAGCCTCAGGCCTGTCAGCTTCCCTGTCCTGATCTCCTCCAGGTTCAGGTTCACCAGAGGTTGAGGTGGGGTCCTCTGAAGGGAACAATCCAGGCAAGTTGTCATAATGAGTCACTGCTGTGGGCACAGGCCTGCCTCTGTCCAGTTTCCACAATCAGAGCCCCGACCCTCTCCCACTGGACGCTGTCCTGACCTCCTGCTCCCAAAGGACTTCTCCCCACAGCAGCCACGGAGTCTGCTGAAAATCCTGAATTGCACCACAGCCACCCCCCACCCCCGTTCATACACCCTCCATGACTCTCCATTGCTCTACAGCCCACTCTTTCACCCTGATCCCCAAGGCCCCTTGCAGCCTCCCTGCCCTCTTCTGTCTCCAGATGCCCCTTGCTCACCCATACCTGGCAATACCAGCCACGCCTGTACCTGGAACCCACCCAGCACATTCCCACCTCAGGGCCTTTGCACCTGCCATTCCTTCCACCAGGCAGTCTCTCACCCACACCCCTTCATGGCTGGTGTCCTCTCGTCCTGAGGTCCCCTTTTCAAAAAGTCCCTTCTGGCCCATCTTTCCAAAGCAGCTCCCTCCCCTGCCACCTCCCCCACTGCCTCCCCCTATAGCTGTGGTCCCCAACCTTTTTGGCACCAGGGACTGGTTTCATGGAAGACAATTTTTCCACAGACTGGGGGCACTCCCCTCCTGCTGTGCAGCCAGGTTCCTAACAGCCTGCGGACGGGTAGCGGTCCGCGGCCCGGGAGTTGGGGACCCCTGCCCTATAGAATTTCATTGGTGAGGGCTCTGTCCCTGACAGTTTACGTGTCTGTCATCCCCCCCACCAGTCTGGGCAATGGGAAAGGCCAGACGGGCCTGTCCACTCCCTGCCCTTGTGTCCCTGGCACCTTGGTCAGCTCCCAGACATTTCTTGGGGAAGAAAGTGGGGACCGGGGATGCCTCAAAGGCCCCATCTTGGGTTCCCCACTGGCTGCATCTTGGGTTCCCCACTGGCTGCATCTTGGGTCTGCTGGGCTATGGGCTGAGTCTCATCCGCTCAGCTCTGACAGATGTGCTAATTTCCCAAGCAGGGAGGCCTGGGCCTCTGGGGATGAATTTCTGGGGCCCTACGGGGAGATCTTTCTCTGGAACAAAGAGAAGCCTTGGGTCATTCCTGCAGCTGCCACTGCAGCTTAGGGGACATCGCTGGGGGCCTTCGGTGGCCGAGGGCTCTGACCTGTGTGAGATAGCAGAGTTGGGTTCTGAATGTACGGTCTCTCTCAGCCCCAGGGGTAGGAGTCCCAAGCCCCACGGGAGGTGGGATGGGGCACGTCTCCATTTGCAGTGGCCGTGACAGAGAAAATGGCCTTCCTGGCAGGACCTGCAGTGGACAGTGAGGGCAGCCAGGTCCTGCATGACCCCGGGACATAGTTTCCTTCCAAGGTGGGCACTGGAACCTTCAGAGGGTCAGCCCCTTGGCCTGAGAGAAGCATGAGCACCATCCAGTGGGCTGTCGTGCTGTGGGCTGTTTAGAGAGGGGTGGGGGAGCAGGGGCCCCCTCAAACTGGTGGCCTGTGGGCCAGATGGGGCCTCAAATTTGTTTTGTGAACCATGAGGTGTTTAAAAGAAAACGGAACCCGTTGCCGATGTTTCTTCCATTTGTTAAGCAGTTGTTTGCTCATTCATTCAAGGAAGGGCGATTGCGGACCTACTGTGTGCCGGGCATTGGGAAGGCTCCATCCCTGCCCTCGTGGAACGGACATCTTAGTGGGGCAACAGGATCATCAAAGAAAATAACAAAGAAGCACCAAAAATATCTGGTAGGACTAAGTGACACAGGGAAAGAGAAATCTGGTCTGGGGAAATTAGCACCTCTAGAAAGAGAGATTTCTGCCCAGGCTTGAAGGACGTGTAGCAGCGTCTCAGACCTGGGTGAGTCTGAGAAGGGCATTCCGGGGAGAGGGCACAGCGGGGTCAAAAGCCTGGCAATGGGAAAGTGGCAGGTCTGTCTGGGGCTGGTGTTTCAGGTGCCTGGAAAGGGGCGGAAGGTGAGCTGGGAATCTGCTGGTAGATGAGGCCTGTCTAAAGTAGAGGGACAGGTGGGTGAGTGCCTGAGGTGCCCCCAGGGCCCATTGTACCAATGGGGAAACTGAGGCTTGGAGCATGTCAGGCAATGAGTGTACAGTGGAGCCAGTGGAGTGGGTACCCCCGTCTGGCTGTGCCCATAGCCACAGCCAGGCCATCATAGCTCTCAGCACACGGAGCAGGCCTGGGGAGGGGTCTGTGGAGGTGGGTCTGAGGGTCCCCCACTGGGCCTCCGTTTCCCCATGAGTGCCAGAGGGACCTATAAACAAAGGGACCCCCCCCAAAGGGCCTTCTCCAGCTGGAACATGCTGGGTTTCTGGGATTCAGAGCCACACGTGGGTAACACACCCCACCCTCAGACCCCCACAGTCCCCAGGAATACCCCGAAGATCCCCTCAACCCCCTGCCACCTGCACCAGCATAGCTTGTGTTCCCCACGCAGTGTCCGTACGTGCGATCCCTGAGATCTTCACACCCCACCCTCAGAACCCCCAGCCCCGAACCCACATCTCTCCCCTGGGGGGTGCTCCCACCCTGCCTCAGGAAGCCAGAGGGTGGGCGGTACCCCTGCAGGGGATAGAGGCCCTATCTGTGTCTGGGGGCCTGCTTATAATGGGGGACTAGCATGGATTTGGGGAGTCTACATGTGTTTGGGGAGCTCTGTGTGTGTCTAGGAGGGTTGCATGTTGTTGGGGGTCGTGTGTTTGGGGGTGTCTGCATATATTGGGGGGTTGTGTACATTCGAGGAACCAGCAGGTGTTGGGGGACTCTGTGTGTCTGAGGGGTCTGCGTGTGCAGAGGCCTCTGTGTGTGTTTTGGGGATGTGTGTTTGGCAGGCCGTGTGGCTTTGGGAGGGCTCTGCATGTACTGTGGACTGCATGTGTTTTAGGGACTTATGTATGTGGGTGTTTGGGGGTGATGCATGTGTTTGGGGGGGGTCTCCCTGTGAGGGGAATCTCCCAACCCCCCCGTCTGTACGTAGGAGGAAAGGGCTTTCTCCCTGACCCCCTGTCCCCAGCACCCTTCCTGGGTCTGCCCGGGGCCCTCACTCTGAGCTGGGCACCCCAGGGCTGAGGAGAGGTGACCCCAAGGCCTTCTGGGAGGGGTTAGGCTCAGTGATGGCAAAAGCTACCTGCGTAGAGAAAGAGGGCGATATTATCTCCAGAGCATCTGCTTCAGAGAGGCCCCCAAATCAGGGAGGTATCGCCGACTCTCCCCATCTTCTGGGGTAGGAAGCTGAGGCCCAGAGAAGTTTGGTCGCACGGTAGTCACTGCCAGAGCCCGCCTTCTCCCCAGGGCAGGTGAGGGGCTCCAGGGGCCGTTGTGGGCTGAGCCAGCCCCTAGGTCACCCACAGTGCCCCCCCCGACCTGGGCCACCATCTCCCCAGGCTCCCAGGGGAGGAGGCGGCCCAGAGCCCCGGCTCGGGGAGGGTGGAGGGGTCGCCAGCAGCTGGGGTGGGAGCCGCTGGAGCCCTCAAGAGAGGGGAGGGGGGGTCCCGACTTTCCAAGGGGCTCTTCCTGTCGCTTGTAATGAGGTACTTGGGGAGCAGGTGATGAAACCACCGCCTGGGTTGCGTGAGGCAGGGCCACCAGCCTGATTTGCTGCAGGGCCCAGGAGCAGCGCCCCCTCCCCGCTTCGCCGCGTCCCGCGGGCCCTCACCTCCCCCAGGCCACCCACCTGCCTCTCACTTCTCCTTTCCTCCTCTCCTTTCCTCGCCGGCCTGGGTCCCCCACCAAGCTGAGGCCTCTGAGCTCAAGGGTCTGGCAGCGTGACTTTGCCACTTGTCCCTCCATTAAAGCCCCACTGGGAGCCAAGAAGGGGAACTTGACTGTTCCTGATCTTTTCTCTCAAACCTCACTGCAAAGCCTTTGAGATCAGGATTCTGTGACCCATTTTGTGGGGGAGGAAGTAGGGGTCTGATGTCGCCCAGCATGTCACAGTAAGTGTCACCGTGGTCTTGCAAGATGGCACGCTGACTCAGCATCCCCAGTTCCAAGGCCGTTCTTCCTTCTGGCTTCTGGGAGGCCAGAAGGCAAGGTTGATAGATCCCTCCACTGCCCCCTCCTCCCTAGCTGGTGGGAGAAGGATTCTCGCTCCCATTTACAGGTGAGAAAACTGAGTCCTTCCACAGGGAGAGGCCAGCAGTGAAGGGTCAGTGGGAGGGTGGGATTCCTTCCAGACCCCCATCTCCATCACCAGGGGGCTAAGAGACCTCTTAGAGGGAGATGACAGTCATGGCCTGAAGGACTGCAGCGGTGTTTGTTGATGGACTTAATGACCACAGGTATCACCTTAGAGAGTTTATGATGCTCCAGGCACTCATGAAATCTTCCTTTGTACCCCCAGTTCCCCCCTCCAGAACAACGCTCAGGCCTGAGACCCAGGCTCCCTCCCAACCCCAGGCATATGCTACCAGCGCGTCCTGTCCCCTTGGTTGCCAAACAATCCGTCCTCTTCTGCCTACCTGCAGCCCCTGTCCCAGTTCAGGCCCCACATCTCCCACCTAGACACCTGCCCCAGCCTCTCCCGGCCACCTCGCTCCTGCCCGGACAGATGCTGTTTCTCATGGCAGCCATGACTAGGGACGAGGTTTGTTTTGGGGTTTTTTTTGTTTTGGGTTTTTTTTAATTTTTGTTTTTTTGGCCGTGCCGCACAGCATGTGAGATCTTAGTTCCCAGACCAGGGATCGAACCCATGCTCCCTATAATGGAAGCGCGGAGTCTTAACCGCTGGACGGCCAGGGAAGTCCCCAGGGACGAGGTTTTTAAAAAAATCTTTTGGTTGAGATAAATCACATAGAGAAAAATGCAAAAATCAGTGGAGTAGGGCTAAAAAAAGTTGCACAAACTGAACACACCTATGTATCCAGGTCCTGGCCCGGGGAACCGAACACCCCAGCCCCCGGACTCCCGCTGTCCTGTCACAGTGCCTGCTCCAGGTGGCCACTGTGCTCATATCCATCACTGTAGGTGAGTTTTGCCTGTTCTGGAACTTCATATAAATGGAAGCACATGGTGTGTCCTCTCTATGGAGCCCAGTATTGCTGAACTGGCACATGGTCTGGGAGATTCACCTGTGTGGTTGCATGGAGGTGGAATGCATCCTTTTTCTGTGCTGTATAGTAGTCTTGCAGAGAATCTACCAAAAATCATTTACCAATTCTCCCATTGAGGGCATTTGAGTTGTTTCCAATTTGGGACTATGACAAATGAGGCTGCTGAGAACATTCTTGTCTGTGTCCTTTGGTAAAACATGGACACTTTTCTCTTAGATGAATATTGAAGAGAAGCATCGCTGGGTCAAAGGGTAGTTGCATGTTCAGCTTTAGTAGGTGCCAGACAGTTTTCCAGAGTGGCTCTACCTCTTTCTCTTTCCACCAGCAATGCATGGAAGTACAAGGGGATTATTTAAACTGTAAAATCATATCCTGACCCTCCCCTGCCTCCAAACTCTCTGTGGCTCCCTAATGCCCTCAGAGTAAAACCCACACTCGTCACTGTGGCCCACAAGGACCTATGTGATCCAAGCCACAACTCTCCCCACCACCAGTCCCCTCCCCTCTCTCCCTTGCTCGCACTGTCCAGCCATAGAGATTTCTTTGCTTTTTTCAAAATGCCAAACTCATGATCACTCTGAGCCTTTGCCCTTGCAGTTCCCCCTGCCAGGAACACCCTTGCACCAGATCTCCCCACAACTGACTCTTCCTTTGCTTGGCTGTGTCTTTCTTGGGCTTTGGGTCTCAGTTCAGATGTCACCTCTTCAGAGAGATCTTCCTTGAAATCCCTGGCTTCTAACATTGCCCCTTTCGTGGTCAATACTTCTCTCTTTTTAGACTTAGGTTCTGACCTACAAGAGCTTCATAAAATGACTTGGGCAGTTCCCATTGTTTTCAAAGGTCTGAGGTAGTTTAAAGAACACTTCACTTTCCTGTCCTTTAAGATTTGATAAAATAGCCATAAAACTGTCGGGGCCTGTTGTCCTTTTAATGGTAGGTCTCAAGTCACTTTTCTAATCTTCTGTGGTCATTGGTCTACTTAAGCTTTCTACTTCTTTTGAGGTCAGTTTATCACAATGGTTGGCACTTGATAAATGCCAAGTATGGGGGGGCAAAGAAAGGGGTGGGAGGTATTGGACTCTTGACTTCAAATGCCCACTCCCCTGCCCATCTGCTCAGGGCCCCATCCAGCCATTCCACTGAGGCCCAACTACATGCTTCCTCCTTTGAGATGCCCTCTTGGATTTCTCCTGACTCTTCTTCCCTTTCCTGGGTCGATGAGTCCACCTGTGCCTCTCTGCTGGGCAGATGCCACAAGCTCTCTGCTTTCTAGCTGGACATTGGTGGGGGGGATATGCGCACAGAAGAGTACTCCCCTAACCTCAGCCTCTCCTAACCTCAGCCTCCCCCCTTGTGCTCTGCAGATTCAGCACGCACAGCCACCTCCCCCCAGCAGTTCCGGTCACGGTCACGCCAGCATCTGGAGAAGGGGCCGCCAGGTCTGTCTGCTGCTTGGGGTGGGGATTTGCATGTGAGTACAAATATATATGCACACCCTGGGCCTTCCGCCTCCGCATTCCTTGGCTGGCCCTTCACACCTGGGCCTGAGGCAGGTCAACGCTGAGTGGCTGGATTTGCATGCCCGTGTATTTCTGGGTAAGGAGTCAGCTGGGGGAGTCTGAGAGGAAGTTGTTGAGGGAAGCTGGGGGGAGTTCAAATGTGTCCCTCTTGACCTGCTCCCTTCACCAAATCTTCCCAGTCACCCCTCTGACTTGTCCTGAGGGTCTTCCAGTCTCGGGGAGAGGGAGAGAGCTGGATATACGACCCCCTTAGCCCCACAGAGTCAAAACTGGAGGGGATGGATGGAGGCTGTGGGAGACCAGAGTGAGGGCAGGGAGGGCTTCATGGAGGAATGGATTTTTTGAGCTAGGTTTCTGAAATGTGAATAGGAGTTGGCCAGGTGCAGAAGGGGCAACAAGGGCTTTTCAGGCAGAGATATTTTGTTGAAGGTAGAGAACAGTGGGCAGGAGCTGATTGGGGCAGGCCTTTTTTACTTTTTTTAAAATTTATTTTATTTATTTGGCTGCGCCGGGTCTTAGTTGCAGCACGCGAGATCTTCGTTTCGGTGTGCAGGATCTAATTCCCTGACCAGGGATTGAACCCAGGCCCACTGCATTGGGAGTGCAGAGTCTTTTTTTTTTTTTTTTAATATTTTTCTTTCTTTTTATCTATTTATTTATTTATTTTTGGCTGCGTGGGGTCTTCGTTGCTGCGCATGGGCTTTCTCTAGTTGCGGCAAGTGGGGGCTACTCTTCATTGCGGTGCGTGGCCTTCTCATTGCAGTGGCTTCTCTTGTTGCGGAGCACGGGCTCTAGGTATGTGGACTTCAGTAGTTGTGGCACACGGGCTCAGTCGCTGTGGCTCACGGGCTCTAGAGCGCAGGCTCAGTAGTTGTGGTGCACAGGCTTAGTTGCTCCGCGGCACATGGGATCTTCCAGACCAGGGCTCAAACCCTTGTCCCCTGCATTGGCAGGCAGATTCTTAACCACTGGGGAGCGCGAAGTCTTAACCGCTGGACCACCAGGGAAGTCCCTGGGGCAGGGCCTTGAATGCCAGGCTGAGGACTGGAACTTCCTTCCTCCTGAGGGCAGTGAGGACCCATGAGGAGTGCATGAGCAGTGAAGGGACATGATCAGCTGTGTGCTGGGTAGATCCCTCAAGGACCAGGGCAGGGGATGACTTTGGTTCCTGGATGAGGATTGGGGGCTCCAGGGTCATCAAAGTTCAGAAGACTCAAACCCCTGTGTGAGCCCATCTGCACCTGTCAAGCCTGGCTCCAGAGATGGCAGAGGACCTAGTGGCTTCTAGAGGACCCAAAGAGCCCTAGAGTACAGTGACTTAAAGTGCAAGGTTCAGGCATAGCACAGAGAGGGCCTCACCCCCAGTCTCTGCCCAGATGGACACAGCCCTGGCCTCCCGGTAGTTTCCTGTCATCTCTACCCCTACCCCCAATAGTCCTGCTCCCCATGGCAACCATGGCCAAGTTTTTAAAGTCCCATGCCTTCTTGCTCAAAGCCCCCCCCATGGCTGTACATTGCTCTTAGACCAAAACCCACAGGCCTCCCTGCAGCTCAGAGGACCCGGAGTGGCCCTGCCTCTGCAGCCTCTCCTGCTGGCCTCCTCACTCCAGCCTTATTGATGCATCTCCTCCCTCCTGAGGGCCTTTGCACCTGCCATTCCTTCTGCCTGGAACTTACTTCCTGTCTTGGCTCTTGGGTCTCAGTTCAGAGAGACCCCCCCGACCTTCTGACTCTTGGGGCTCCCCCGTTATGTGAACCCCGCCCTAGCCAGGATGTCCTTGTCTAAAATGGGGACAGATTGAGAAGGGGCCAGAGTTGATCTTCCAGGCCCAGAGACTCATGTCCAAGTCCCATGTTCCCATGGGACCCCAGGCGTGGGGGGCATTTCCTGAGTCATCTTGGCACCGAGACCTCCCGGCCAGTGCCCTCCTCCTGTCCCCAGGGACCTGTCGGGGTGGGGATAACGCATCCCAGCCGTGGGAACTAGCCTGATTCCAGCCGGGGATTAAAATTAGCCCCAGAGGTTAAATTTAGCAAGTCAAGCTGGAGCTGGGGGGCTGAGATGGGGGCTTTTGTTGGCCTGGGATTTGCATAGTTGTGACTGCTCAGAGACCCAACCCAGAGAAGGTGGAGGGTGTGTCTGGGGTCACACAGCGGGCCGCATATGACGGACTGGGGCGTCTCATACTTCCAGCCCTGGGTCTGTGGGAAGATGAGGCACCCCGCCCAGACCCCTCGGGCTGGGGTGTGGGAAGCAGGTATGGCTACTCCCAGAGACAGACCTACATTTCCCTACACTTCCCAAGAGCTCATTCCCAGGCCTTGTGCCAGGTACTCTGTATTTCATACCCACCCCATTCACAGAACAGCAAACTGAGGCCGAGGGAGAGGCCTCCCTTGCTAAAGACCGCTCTTCTGGCTGAGACCTGAGAGCAGGCCCACTTCACCCTGGGCAGGCCTGTGGCATGGCCTCAGCCACCTATGACATGGGAGGGCTGGGGGGAGTGGAGTGTGGTCATAGAGTTGGCAGAGGGGGTCTCGGGGGCCATGGAGTGGCTGTCTGTACAGTGGGGTGGGTGCTGCAGAACAGGCAACATGATTCCTTGATTCCAAGGAGCCCTGCATGAGGGCTGCTGGGAAAGTCCTGGACCGTGTCTTGGGTACATGCTGCCCTCACTGAGCTGCCCATTCTCACCCTTGGGGCCCCCACCAGGGAGATCCAAGATCCCCATGAGAAAGGTCCAGGGTTTCTCTCCGGTTTGCCTGGGCCCACCCCATCTCCCAGTCTGAGGGTTCCAAGCTTAAGTCTTTTCAGGGCATTCCCCCCTCCTCCCGCTGGAAAGTGGGGCAGGGATAGGGTTTCTCTTATGCTTCCCCCCAACTTTTTATTTTATTTTTATTTTTATTTTTTGGCCGCGCCATGCAGCATGTGGGATCTTAGTTCCCCGACCAGGGATCGAACCCGCGCCCCCTGCACTGGAAGCGTGGAGTCTGAACCACTGGACCACCAGGGAAGTCCCCACACACACAATTTTTAAAATAGAAATCTATAATCACTGAGGGAGAAATGTTAGAAAATTCAAAAGAGCAAAAAGGAACAAAAAAAGACAAAAAGCCCACACATTGTATGATTCAATTTATAAGAAGTGTCCAGAACAGGCAAATCCATAGAGAGAGAACGTAGATTAGTGGTTGCCAGGGGCTGAGGGGAGGGGAATGGGGAGTGGCTGCTAATGGGTCTGGGGTCTTTTTTTGGGAGGATGAAAATTTTCTGGAACTAGATAGATGTGATGGTTGTACAACGTCGTGGATGCTCTAAATGCCACTGAATTGCACACGTTAAAATGGCGAGTTTTATGTTATATGAATTGCATCTCAATTTTTAAAAACGGGAAAAAACTCACCCATAAATTTCCACCCAGCGTTGACTCCCAGCTTGAGCATTTCCTTCTAGTCTTTTTTCCACTCTCAATACAGTTTTTAAATATACGTTTTATATATTTTTAATATATGTTTTCTGGTAACCGCAGCCCTCAACCTCGCTCATCGAAGGGCTATTGTGGGATTGAATGAGTTCAAAAGTGTCTGCTGTGTAGACCAGGCTTACTTTCAGAGGCTCAGGATCACTGAGCACCGCTGGGTACCAACATCAGATGGCCCTCCAACCTGGCCTGTTGAGGACTTTTAAGCTGTCGCCAGTATTCATAACAGCAGTGCATACACAGCACCTGCTGTCTGCAAGGCAGATCTGAATGCCTTGTGTGGGTTAGCTCATTTTATGCTCCAGCAGCACTGGGCAATGCACCACACTGTTATCCCCGCTGCACAGACAGGGAGTCAGGCTCCCCCGAGGTCCCACAGTTACCAGCTTGTTTTGCTTTAGAGCCTCAGGTGGGGGCACCCATACCTCTCAATCTTTCCCCCTTGGTCAGCCTTCTCCTTATAAAACATTGGTCTGAAGGTGTTCAATGAGCATTTGCTGCATCCTGGACTGGTCGAGGGTGTGGGCTGTGGGGATGACCCAGCCTGCCTTGATCTCCCCCATCATCTCCCTTTCAGCACCTGGCAGGGGAAGGAGGAAGATAGGGGGTAGACTGGGGTGCCTGTCCCCACTCTCCACCCACCTACTCTGTCCTCTTCTCCTCCCCACCCCCGACCCCCAGACCAAGGACACTCCACCCAGCCTGGGACAATGGGGAGGAAGAAAATTCAGATCTCACGCATTCTGGACCAAAGGAATCGGCAGGTGAGTTCAGTGGGTGGGACAGTGGTTCGGGGAAAGGCATTCCTGGCAGGGGACACGGCCTGGGCAAAGGCCTGGCCATCTGGGAGAACTGCAAGGGAATAAGGAGACTTGATGCAATGTCAGGAGTTTGAGATGTAGCATTTACTCATTCTCATGATGATTAATTCACTGATTCTTCTTGATGACTGGAGCCCCAGTCACAGGGGAGATGGAACTCAATACAAATACACCCAACTCAAAGCGCTGGACCAGAGAGAGGCACAGAACTGGGGAAGCTCAGAGAGGGAGTGTGGGCTCTGCCTGGAGGCCAAGGTAAACTTACCAAAGGAGAGGACATTTGGGCTGGGTTTTCAAGCACTGATAGGAGTTTGCCATGTTAAGAAGTGAGAAGGAGTAGTACAGCCAGAAAGAACAGCACATGCAAAGGCATGGAATCACGAGGCATGTTCAGGGAACAATTAGGCCCCTCCACGTCCCCTCTCACCATCCCAAATCTTTGTCTTCTCCTGCCCCGCCTGTGGGTCCTGGGTCCAGGTGACATTTACCAAGCGGAAGTTTGGGCTGATGAAGAAGGCCTATGAGCTAAGTGTACTCTGCGACTGTGAGATCGCCCTCATCATCTTCAATAGCGCCAACCGCCTCTTCCAGTACGCCAGCACGGACATGGACCGTGTGCTACTGAAGTACACAGAGTACAGTGAGCCCCACGAGAGCCGCACCAACACCGACATCCTCGAGGTACCCCTGGGACCCACCTCCCCAGCCTCATGAAGCCCAGCACACTCTGCTCACTCAGAGCCTAGGGACTCTTGGTTTGCACAAAAGATGAGCGTTGCAATTTGGCTTTGCTGCTAGTCAAAGCAGGTTTGGAGTAATGGAGTGTCCCTTTTAGGGGCGACTTCCTGGATAGTGGAAATAAAAAACATCGAGGGTCCCACTATGTGCCCCTCACACACATCATCTCATTTGCTCCTGTTACCCATTTGGTGAGTACAGACACAGAGAAGAAAAGGTACCACAAAGCAAACAGACCTCACTGAGGTCCAGGAATGTTTTTGCTTGAGCCGCTGTATCCTCAGGAGAAAGAGGCAGGAGCAGCCCCTGCACTAGCTGGGCAGCCCTCACACCCACGAGCCAGGATGGGCAAGATCACTGTCACTTTGGATGTGGGCATCTTTACCCAGGGCGGGAAGCTAAAGCCACTGGGCTGGAGAGAGCAGCGGGCTAGGACTGCACCCAGGAAGCCCCAATGTGGCAGAGGGTGGGGAGAAGCTGGCACAGGAGAGGCAGGGGTCCAGGAGTGTGCTGGTCACTGCTCCCAGGTGGGTGGCAGCTTAGGAGAACCTATAAAGTTGTCCTCAGGTGCTCAGTCAGCTGACATTTATTAAGCACCTACTGCACGCCAGGCTCCGAGGCTGCACATGGGTGCAGAATGCAGGAACCGAATCACACTCAGGAGCAGTGTTAGGATAATGCCAGCAGGCCTGGGTGGGTCTCGGCCTCTGCTGTGTGACCCAGGCCTCTCTGGTCCCAGGGCAGGACAGTCCCTCTCTCACACACAGTTGGAACTTACTAGGTGATAACTCACTGGGGTTTTTGGTTAATGGGATTTGGCTGGAGCAGGCTGTGCCTGCACCCTGCCTGCCCACAGAGCTGGATGGGATAGGTCCTCCCCTCTCCCGTAGAACCAGGTTCCTTGGCCAGGATGGGGGGAGTGTCACCCTGTTGTCTCTCCCTTCCACAGACACTGAAGCGGAGGGGCGTGGGCCTTGATGGACAAGAGCTGGAGCCAGAGGAGGGGATTGAAGGGCCAGGAGAGAAGCTGCGGAGGCTGGCAGGTGATGGGGGTGACCCAGCCTTGCCCCGACCCCGGCTCTATGTAAGTGACTCCCTGCCCCGCCATGAATGGGGCCCTCGCCCCACTTCTGAGGTCCAAATGGCTGAGGCTGAGATTGAGAGAGAGACTTAAGACCAGGAATCCTAGAATTTGGGGGCAGGTTTCTGCCTGGGTGGGCAGGGAAGGCTTCCTGGAGGAGTGGGCATTATAGCAGGGGCTTTGAAGGATGGAAGAGAGTTCAACAGGCAGACAGTTCCTTCCTTTTTTTTTTTTTTAATTTAAATTTTAATTTTTGGCTGTGTTGGGTCTTCGCTGCTGCGCGTGGGCTTTCTCTAGTTGTGAGCAGTGGCTACTCTTTGTTGTGGTGCGTGGGCTTCTCATTGCAGTGGCTTCTCTTGAGGCGGAGCCCAGGCTCTAGGCACGCAGGCTTCAGTAGTTGCAGCATGCAGGCTCAGTAGTTGCGGCACGCAGGCCCTAGAGCGCACAGGCTTCAGTAGTTGTGGCACACGGGCTTAGTTGCTCGGTGGCATGTGGGATCTTCCCGGACCAGGACTTGAACCCGTGTCCCCTGCATTGGCAGGCAGATTCTTAACCACTGCGCCACCAGGGAAGTCCCAGTTCCTTCCTTCTTTATTTCTTTGATTCATCAAACACCCTGGGAAGCCCCCTCAGGGCCAACCCTATGCTGATTAAGAAGCCTCAGCTCTGGGCCTAGCTGTCAAGGAGCGACAGAGGCAGACACAGGCTCCCCCAGCCATGTGGCGTTAGGCCAGAGGGAGGAGTATTGAGGACTTGCAGAAGGTGGAGGCTGGCGACTGAACTCATTGGGATTTTCTGTCTTGGACTTGATGCCCTCATTTCCACATTCCTCAGCCAATCCTGTCCTCTCTGCCCTCAGCCAGCAGCTCCCACTATGCCCAGCCCTGACATGGCGTATGGGGCCCTGCCCCCACCAGGCTGCGACCCCGGTGGGCTTGGGGAGGCCCTGCCTGCCCAGAGCCGCCCATCCCCCTTCCGTCCAGGAGCCCCCAAGGCTGGCCCCCCAGGTGAGCATGGGGCATAGGCCCTGGGGGAGGAGAGGTGGCGGTCCCAGGGGGGCTGTGCAAGGCGGGAGTATTGGCTCTGGCCCTGCTTGGCTGTGGGCATCACTCTGGACCTCAGACTCCATTAGATGACATGGCGACCTGCCCTCTCTCTGGGGGTCTCCTGCTCCCCAGGCCTGGCGCACCCTCTCTTCTCAGCAAGCCACCTCGGCAGCAAGACACCACCGCCCCTGTACCTGACAGTGGATGGGAGGAGGCCAGACCTGCCTGGTGGCCTGGCTGGGGCCCGAGGGGGACTGAGCACCTCGGTGAGTGAGGGGAAGGTGTGGAAGGGCTGTGGGGGCAGGGTGGCCTGGGTGTGGGCCTCAGTTTCCCCTTTCCCCTGTCTCTCCACAGAGAGGCCTCTATGGTAGCCTGCAGAGTCCGTGCTCCACTGCCACCCCGGGACCCCCACTAGGGAGCTTCCCCTTCCTCCCTGCAGGTCCCCCAGGTATGCACCCGCTGTGGGAGGCGTCCACACACCTGCCTGCCGGGGGTCCACACTCCCCCGCCCTCCAGAACTGAAAACTGGCGGGTGGGGTGGGTCAGGCTTGGGCAAGGGGCTCCCTGAGGTCAGGGCCTCAGTTTACTCTTCCTGTCCCCCCAGAATATGGCCTGGGAGACCCCCCTCCTCCCCCAGGCTTGCTGCAGCCCCCCACCCTGGCCCCCTGGCAGCCCTCCAGGGGTGATGGGCCCCCGGCCACCCCCGCCCAGCCCAGGTAAGTGCCCCGACTTCCTCCTTGCCCGCTCCCCTCCCACCCCGTTCGGGTTCACGGGTGGGGCTCCTCCAAGTCTTCCAAGCCCCAGCCACTGCTGACCCCTGGTGGCCACTCCCGGTTCTGCACTTAGCCCCTCCCGACTGGTCCTGGTGGGGATGGGAGGCTATTTTGGAGGCCCCAAGAGGGATCGCCACCCCCTCCTTTCCCAAGGTCCTCCTGCCCAATCTTTGCCCAAGCCATGCCACTTCCATGGCTTCCCTCGCTGAGCTCACGGCCCCGCTCCTCTCTCTCTCTCTCTCCCTGCAGTGGGGGCCGCAGCCTGGGCGAGGAAGGCCCCCCAGCCCGCGGCGCCTCCTCGCCCACCCCACCAGTCAGCATCAAGTCTGAGCGCCTCTCGCCGGCCCCTGGAGGCCCCGGCGACTTTCCAAAGGCCTTCCCCTACCCTTTGCTCCTGGCCCGGCCCCTGGCAGATCCCCTACGGCCTGGGCCCCCGCTGCGCCGGCTGCCCACTACCGATGGCTGGCCCCGGTAGTAGGCCCGGAGGTGGCACCGATTCTGCCCCTCACACCAGGCGGGGTGAGGGCACGTGGGGTCCCAACCTCCCTCCCTGCGTCCTTGGAGAAGACCCAGCAGTTACGACCCTCTCCGCGGCAGGGGCCTGGAGGGGGGAAAGGCTGGTTCGGGTCCAAGGTTGGCGTGCTCCTTTCCCCCTTCCCGTGTGTGTGTGTATCCATCAATAAAACACACGGGGCATCCGTGAACGAAACCGCCGCTGCTCAGAGCCACACCCCCGCCCGGGTCCTCCCATCTCTTCCCCAGCGGCCTCAATCTTGCCTTCTCGTGTCTTGGGTACCCACTCCAGAACCTGACCCTGAGAGGAGGACTCCAGTGCTGCTTGGGAAGGGGGGTGGGGGGAGAAGCGGGGTCGGGTTGGGGGGGACGGGGACGTAAGGGGAGGAGCCCTGGAGGGGGCGCCAATGAGCAGGTGACGCCGTGGGCAGCCAGTGCTCAGCCCGCTGGGGGCCCTAGGGGACAGCCTAGAGTGGGCACCTAGAGTGGTTCCACCCCAGTGGTGATGGGCTGGGCTATTTACGCTCCAGCTCCTGAGGGTGTTGGGTCGAGGGCTCAGGCTGGGTTGCAATCGCTTGCAGCAAGGAGCAGTGGGGAACCGTGAATGTTGGGCTCTGGGAGCGCTGGAGCGGCCGCTACACTGTTCATCTTTTATTTTTTAAATTAATTTATTTTAAATTTTATTTATTTATTTATTTATTTATGGCTGTGTTGGGTCTTCGTTTCTGTGCGAGGGCTTTCTCTAGTTGCGGCAAGTGGGGGCCACTCTTCATCGCGGTGCGCGGGCCTCTCACTATTGTGGCCTCTCTTGTTGCGGAGCACAAGCTCCAGACGCGCAGGCTCAGTAATTGTGGCTCACGGGCCTAGTTGCTCCGCGGCATGTGGGATCTTCCCAGACCAGGGCTCGAACCCGTGTCCCCTGCATTGGCAGGCAGATTCTCAACCACTGCGCCACCAGGGAAGCCCTGTTCATCTTTTAAATGGGCATATCCCTTGATCTCTTGACCCAACGATTTCCACCGGAGGGAGGAGGGAGCCAGGCGTTTATCCACCCACTTTGGGATGGTGCAAACTCCCTCCACTTCGGCCTGTCCTGTGTAAGGGCAGACTTGGGGGTCCAGGAGGGAGCCAGAGGGAGCTCCATTTGTTCCTCCCCTCCAACCACCCCCCAGGTGGTCTCAGTGGGATCTTTGTAACACTCAGATCTGACCCCTGACCTTTCTGAGCTCCTCAGCTGCCCTCACCCACTCTGTCTCCTGCCCTGAGGCCCTTAGGAATACTTGCTGTTCCAAGCTAGGGCCATGCTGGTCCTTCCTCCTGGGCCACCTCCTGCAACCCCCAACTGGCCTCCTTTTTAGACTGCTTCCTACCCTCCAAGGCCTAGCTCCCTGACCCCTCCTGCAGGAAGCCCTCTCACTGCCCCAAGCTGAGAAATGGCTCTGACAATTCTCAAAGGGTCTGCTTAGTGGAGATCACCAATCTGGACAAGAATGTGAAAAACACACGGTGTTGGTATCAGTGTTTATAAGATTTGTATGCCCCTACCCCACCATCATTCTACGAAGATCCAAAGCTGATTGGTCCAGCTTGGCTGTGGGCGAGTCAGCTTGACCAATAATTTCAAGACCCTTGTCCCCTGTCACCCCAGCCCTCCACAGAGGACTTTTTCAGTAAAATTCAATGCCTTGCATTCCACCATTAGCGCACACAGACCTGAATGTGGATACAGAGGCAAAAATGTGTGCAGCCTTCGAAATAAGTCAGCTCCCTTTCTCCTATAGTCCCCCTTCCCAGCCAAGACTTTCAGTGGACTCCTTTGACGGGTAGGGAGAGAGGGAAAAATGTGTAAAGTGACAGACCTTTTTTTGTGACATGAGCACATTTGCTTGAGCAGCCATATATATAGCACCATTCATATGCCAGATCCAGCCTGGGCTTTGTCCTCCGATCTTCATGGTCCTTGACACCTTCATCCCCAGTGAAGTTGGGGCTTTGGAGCCCTAGTTTCCAGGGGAGAAACATGGCACGATCAAGGTTTGTGAAAGCCTCCCTCCCTGGGGATTCTGTGGCCTGAGGTGGAGGTGTGGTCCAGGAACAAAAGAGGCAGGAGGCCGAGGAACAGTGGAGGGGCACTCCAGGGTGTGTTTGGAGGTAGAGCTACCAGGACCTGCAGATGGCTCGGATGTGGGGTAAAGGGTTTCATGGGCAACTCGCAGCCCCCTCTTACAACACAGGGAAACTTGCAGAGAATGCAGAGTGTGGGGGGTGAACTCAAGGCCTCTGTGGAGTGTTTAAGTTAGGCTGGAGAGCTCTCTCACCCAACTCAGATTCAGGTTCTAAATCCTCCCCACCTGCTCCCTTCTGTCCCTTCCCACCCTCAGAGGAGGGGTGAGGCATTGTCTCCACCCCAGCCTATGACAGTAGCCTCTGGGGATCCGGCTGAGCACACAGCCCCTGCCACCCCAGCAGCACCATTGCCACATGCCCCATGGTCACCATGCAGGTGCAAATTTCTCTAACTGGGTTACCCTTCTGGGGATCCCCTTCCTCAGGTCGCAAGGACCCTGGCCATGCACATGGGGTGGATGAACTGCCAACCTGGTGGCCCCCCGTAGTGTCGCAGTCACAGCTCCCCATACAACCAGACACAGGACCAGGGACTTGGGAGGAGAGAGACCAAGGCAGCAGGTCCTCTGGGGGAAGCTGAGACATGTCCAGAAAGGGCCCCTTTTTCAGCCTCTGGATCTTACCCACATTGTGGATAAGAAGGTGGGCCAGTCTCTGAAGTCAGTGCCCACAGGGTAAGTGCCGAGTGTGGAGTTCATAAAAATGTGGTCTGCTTTCAAACGCTGGGGAGCCCCAGGGCCATTTGGTGTGGCTCTGTGTCGTCATCCCTGGGAGGCTGCACTTTCACCATCTGCCGTTAGGTGGCGCCCAGTAGTGCCCTTTGGATTCTGAATTCCCCACTCAAAATTTTAAAATAAAGTGGAAATAATAATAAGTAAATAAAATCTATCTTGGCTTCCAGGGAGTCTGCCCCATGTTTTTAGTCTATGAGTCTGGGGAACCAAAAAGGGCTGTGTCACATGTCATGTGTGTGTGACTATACATGTACAGCTTGAGGTGCCCTGGGCCATAAGGGGACAGTGGGCATGCTACCAGGTTCTGGAAAGGCTTCTGGGTCCAGACCCTAGCTCTGCCCCTGCTGGCTGTGTGGAGGAGGAAGCAAGGAGGGTTGTGTGGAAGTGTCCTACTGCCAGTCTTTCTAAGGACACCATGGTGATGTTGGCCAGGGCCAATGTCACTATCAGACGGGTTCCAAGTCTCCCAGGGGCTCGGTCACTGGTTGGAAGCACCATGGGAAGTATGGCCTGGGTACGAACATGATGATGGAAGCCAGAGATCTGAGAGATGCTTTTTTTTTTTTTTTTTAATGTAAGATCATTACAAAGATATCTTATTACTCTTTTTTTTTTTTAATATTTATTTATTTATTTATGGCTGTGTTGGGTCTTTGTTTCTGTGCGAGGGCTTTTTCTAGTTGTGGCAAGCGGGGGGTCACTCTTCATCGCGGTGCACGGGCCTCTCACTATCGCGGCCTCTCTTGTTGTGGAGCACAGGCTCCAGACGCGCAGGCTCAGTAGTTGTGGCTCACGGGCCCAGCTGCTCCGCGGCATGTGGGATCCTCCCAGACCAGGGCTCGAACCCGTGTCCTCTGCACTGGCAGGCAGACTTTCAACCACTGCGCCACCAGGGAAGCCCGAGAGATGCATTTTTGAGAGCACCATAGAGATGCATTTTAGAGAGCACCATAGAATGAAACAGTGTGGAATGAGAGTGTGGACCTCAGTGTAGACAGAGATTGTGGGATATTAGCATAAACAAACACAGGGAGTGTCCAGTGAGGATCAGGGAAAATGGAATACCCAGTGTAGGACAGAATGTGGATTCACCTAATGGAGAATAGACAAGGAAGAATGTCCAATGGAGAACAGACAACATAGCACATGAAATTAGAATAGGAAGTGAAGAACAGTCAATGTAGAACTGAGATGCTGAGCAAACAACGAAGGATGGAGTACATGGGCCAAGAGAAGACTTTGGCATTTGTTCTGCGTGAGGTGGGAGCCATGGATGACTGTGAGCAGAGGAGGGACAAGGTCTGGCTTAAGTGTTAACAGGTGTCCTCAAGCTGCTCAGGGGAAAACAGACTGTGGGAGGTGGGTGGGGAGCAGGGAATGGAAGCCGCAGGAGACCAGGGAGGAGGGGACTGCAGGTGGGAGTGATGGAGGCTGGATTGGGTGGAGGCTGTGAAGGGAAGGAGGCTGGTTGGGACAATGGTTACACTTGGAAGGTGAAGCCATCAGGAGGGGCTAACAGGTCAGGTATGGAGCAAGAGAGAGAATTCAAGACCAACTTCAGAGTTTGGGGATAAGCACCTGGAAGATGGAGCTACCTCTTCTGCAATGGGGAGGCTGCAGAGGGAAGATGCAGAGCTCCTGGGGCCAGGATGTGTGTGAGCTGCCTGTGGCTCACCACATGGGGGTGCTGTGATGCCTGGACTCGTAAACCTTATGCCCATGGGAGAAGTCAGGGTGTGAATTAGATTCGGGCCTCACAGAGTCTCAGTATCTTTATCAGTTTAATGGGGACAATTGTCCCAGCATGCTGAACTCCTGGAGAAAGCACTCGAGTCAGCCCCCCAGCCTGATGAGCAATGGGCCTGCAGCAGTGTCCCCCTTTTTTTCTTGGTCCACCTTCTCTGACACCCTCCCCAGCTTCCCTGGATCCCACCTGGATGCTGTAGCCCTGAGGGGTGTCTCATGACCCCCATGTAGGTCCTGGGAAATCCCAGTGACCCTCACTGCCACTGTCACCCACGCTCTCTCAAGCCAATACTCTGAGTCCAGAGGACCAAAGTTACAAATAGTTAATCCCCTGCAAACAGACATCCACATGGGCTCATATACAAAGACAAAAACACCCACAGAGACAAGGCAATCAACTATACACGATCCAGCCAAAACAATCTTGAGGGAAAAAAATGGAGCTGGAGGAATCAGACTCCCTGACTTCAGACTATACTACAAAGCTACAGTAATCAAGACAATATGGTACTGGCACAAAAACAGAAATATAGGTCAATGGAACAGGATAGAAAGCCCAGAGACAAACCCACGCACCTGTGGTCAACTAATCTATGAGAAAGGAGGCAAGGATATACAGTGGAGAAAAGACAGTCCCTTCAATAAGTGGTGCTGGGAAAACTGGACAGCTACATGTAAAAGAATGAAATTAGAACACTCCCTAACACCATACACAAAAATAAACTCAAAATGGATTAAAGATCTAAATGTAAGACCAGACACTATAAAACCCTTAGAGGAAAACATAGGAAGAACACTCTTTGACATAAATCACAGCAAGATCTTTTTTGACCCACCTCCTAGAGTAATGGAAATAAAAACAAAAATAAATGGGACCTAATGAAACTTAAAAACCTTTGCACAGCAAAGGAAACTATAAACAAGATGAAAAGACAACCCTCAGAATAGGAGAAAATATTTGCAAAGGAATCAACGGACAAAGGATTAATCTCCAAAATATATAAACAGTTCATGCAGCTCAATATTAAAAAAACAAACAACCCAATCAAAAAATGGGCAGGAGACCTAAATAGACATTTCTCCAAAGAAGACATACAGATGGCCAAGAGGCACATGAAAAGCTGCTCAGCATCACAGATTATTAGAGAAATGAAAATCAAAACTACAATGAGGTATCACCTCACACCGGTTAGAATGGGCATCATCAGAAAATCTACAAGCAACAAATGCTGGAGAGGGTGTGGAGAAAAGGGAACCCTCTTGCACTGTTGGTGGGAATGTAAATTGATATAGCCACTATGGAGAACAGCATGGAGGTTCCTTAAAAAACTAAAAATAGAACTACCATACGACCCAGCAATCCCACTACTGGGCATATACCCAGAGAAAACCATAATTCAAAAAGACACAGGCACCCCAATGTTCATTGAAGCACTATTTCCAATAGCTAGGTCATGGAAGCAACCTAAATGCCCATCAACAGATGAATGGATAAAGAAGATGTGGTACATATATACAATGGAATATTACTCAGCCATAAAAAGGAACGAAACTGGGTCACTTGTAGAGATGTGGATGGACCTAGAGACTGTCATACAGAGTGAAGTAAGTCAGAAAGAGAAAAACAAATATCGTATATTAACGCATGTATGTGGAACCTAGAAAAATGGTACAGATGAGCTGGTTTGCAGGACAGAAGTTGAGACACAGATGTAGAGAACAGACGTATGGACACCAAGGGGAGAAAGCGGGGGGTGGGATGGTGGTGGTGGTGGGATGAATTGGGCGATTGGGATTGACATATATACACTAATATATATAAGATAGATAACTAATAAGAGCCTGCTGTATAAAAAATAATAAGAAAATAAAATTTTTTAAAAAGTGGAAAATTACCATTAAGCAAACACACAGGAATAATTGTTGCAATCAAGATTCATCAATGGGCTTCCCTGGTGGTGAAGTGGTTAAGAATCCGCCTACCATTGCAGAGGACACAGGTTCGAGCCCTGGTCCGGGAAGATCCCACATGCCGCGAAGCAACTAAACCTGTGTGCCACAACTACTGAGCCTGCGCTCTAGAGCCTGCAAGCCACAACTAGAGAAAACCCGCATGCAGCAACGAAGACCCAACACAGCCAAAAATAAATAAATAAAAAAATTTTAAAAAATCATCAATAGATGCTAAAATTAGAGGTTTAAGGTATGATGAGAAACAAGCTATTTGGTCAAGAAGTACCTGTCCACAAGATAACTATTCATTACAAAGGGAAAAGTAGTAAATTTACCATGGGGATGTCTGTCAGATAAATGATCAAAGATGACAGCAGTAATGAGACATAGTCCCCAAAATATAATTTATTCATTATGAAGTCCCCTGCTTTCATTTTCCTTGTTATACTTGGCAGTTGCTAAGACAGTAGTAGTAAATGTTCTCACCACACACACAAAAAAGATAATTAGGTGATGGAGGTGTTAACCAATCCTATGGTGGTAATCATTTTGTAATATGTGTGTATCACATCATCACGTTTAAACTTACACAATGCTATATGCCAACTGTATCTCAATAACGCTGGAAAAAGTTATACACAATCCAGGCTTTTGTTTAAGTAAACTGTTTAATTTAGAACAATTTTAGATTTACAGAAAAACTGTGAACATAGTACAGAGTTCCCATATACCCCACACCCAGTTTCCCATATTATTAACACCTTGCATTAATATGGTACACTTGTGACAATTAATGAACCAATATTAAAAATTGTTATTCCTTAAAAAAAAAAGAGAACTAAACATGATCCACTCACAGGCCTCATAAAGACCCTCAGACAGTCACACCCACATAATATGTCCACACTCAGGCAAACATACTTATACTTATCCATAGAAACAGAGCTGCAAAACTTGGGCTCGAAGCCCTTTCCGCTAAGCCTTGAAACAGAAAACATCAGATTCCTGAGGCTGACATTTAGTCCTTGATCTAGCCACGCCTGAAGCTGACAATGCTTTTGGAGTTTTCTGTTACGTGAGCTAAATTTTTCCCTTTTTTGCTGGAACCCATTTAAGTTGGACTTTTTTTTTTTTTTTTTGGCTTGCAACCAGGGTTCTGGCTGATAGAGATAAATAAGGCTTTTGCCAGGTGAAAAAAAAGGGGGGAGCGGGGGAGGAAGGAGGCACCCCAAGATGGAAGATGGCATTTACAGAGGCCTGGAGATATAAGAAAGCATGACCTGTGGCTAGCTGTACTATAGCGCGTACAATAGTGTTGGCGGCAGACTGAAGTCAGGCAGAGGGGTCTGAATTCAGTCTGAGCAATTGGAATCTAGTCATTGGGGGCCACCGAATGTTCTTCTTTCTTTCTTTATTTTTTATTTATTTATTTTTGGCTGCCTTGGGTCTTCCTTGCTGCGCGTGGGCTTTCTCTAGTTGTGGCGAGCGGGGGCTACTCTTTGTTGCAGTGCACGGGCTTCTCATTGCGGTGTCTTCTCTTGTGGACCACGGGCTCTAGGCCCGCGGGCTTCAGTAGTTGTTGCTCGGGGACTCTAGAGCGCAGGCTCAATAGCTGTGGCGCTTGGGCTCAGTTGCTCCGCCGCTTGTGGGATTTTCCTGGACCAGGGCTCGAACCCGTGTATGCAGGCGGATTCTTAACCACTGCGCCACGAGGGAAGCCTCCACCAAATATTCTTGATCAGGGGAGTTCCACGCTCAGGACTCCCCAGCGGGAGACAGTGATTGGATGAATAAATGTATTCCACTCAAACGTGCGAAATAGGTGGAGGTGAGGAGACCCCGGTCGGAGCTCGTTGAGCAACTTTGAACTACAACTTCCGGCATGCAATGCGAGGGACTCCTTGTCCTCCTGATTTGCCCCCCCGGCTCCAAGCCTGACGATTGGTTGGATGGGCTGCTTGTCAGACCAAACTCGGGTTTTGATTGGTCGAGTTCCAAGCTGTGCTCCGAGCTCCAGGCCCATGGGTCCCCGCACAGCGCTCCAGCAGGCAACATGGTAAGCCGGCAACTCAGCATGGGGGGCCCTGAGGGGCTAGGGGTTCCGCCGAGGGGGATCCTGGGAGACACCGAGGAGACCGGGATCCCTTTGTGGGCACTGAGGTCTCTGAGGGATTTGGGATCGCGCTGAGGGCCGTGTTTCCCTCTCTGGGGTCAGGGTCTCACTGCGGGACCTATGAGGGGGTGGGGGGTTGTACAAGGGAACTGGAAGGCCTTGAGTGTTCTGGGCTTCTGACAAGTCCCTGGGGGGCCCTCTAGGGGCCTGGGGTCCTGCTGAGCGTGTCGTCCCGTGGAGGGTACTGGGAATCTGAACACCTTCGGAGCCCCGTGAGGGAGATATGGGATCCCCCTGGGGCCCACTCTGGGGATGGTGTACTGCGGGAGCGTGGGGGCCGCGCCGACAGGGTCCATCGGGGCTCCCTACGGGTGTGGGGTGTGCCGAAGGACCGGGGAGAATCCTGAGAGGAGGGGGCCATGCGGAGGGGATCTGGGTGGGCTCAGGGCGGGCGAGGGTCCCAGAATTGGAGACAGCACAGTTGGAACCCTCAGGTCTCACGTGGTTCTGGGTCCAACCCATTGAGTTTATTCTTCAAGCTTAGCCTGGCCCCTGTGGGTCAGGCTGGTGCTGGGCGAGGGCGGAGACCCCCCAGCCCCTAGGACTGGCCAGAGGGAGAGACAGGATGGAGGGGCCAGGAAGGCAGCCTGACCTTGCTTGGGGTGGGGGGTGACCCCGAGGAGGGGCGTTGGAGATGGGTCTGAAGTAAGAGCATTGATGGAAGGGGTTGATGAAAGTGGATGTCGTTCCAGGGTGCGGGACGTTGTGGGAGGTGAGGGGAAGGGCTCTCGGAAACGGGATGGAGGAAAGTCGCATTGATGTTACTTAGCAGGATTCTGGGATCACAGATCCAGGGAAGAGCTTTGCGCAGAGGAGGGACATGGGCTGATGGGATGCTTCAGAGATCTTTGGAGATCTGCAGAGCGTGGACCCTAAGACTGGAGGCTGCTGGGGGTGGGCGGTGAGAAACATCCCTGGACGGACCTCAGGAGCCTTAGGTGGAGGGATGCATGTCTTCCCTCCTTCCCTTCTCTTCCTTCTTCATCCTTCCTCCCTCTTCTTCTCCCTTCCTCTCTCTCCCTCTCCTTCCTTTCTAACGTCCTTCCTCTCCAAGTGCTGGGATCGCAGTTTGAACCATGGGTCTCCTCCCTGGGAGGTGTCCGAGGGTAATGGGGTCAGCGATGGAGAGCCCGGGGGTCTGGGAGGGTCTCTGAGACCCGAATGGTTGGGCGCAGAGGACGCCGGGGGAGAGAGCCGGGCAGTGAGATGGGTTGGTCCTGAGCTGGGTCCGCCTGGCCTTGCGGGCTGAGGAGTGGAGTTGGACGTTTACTATGAGACAGGGAAGGGCCTGGGCCGCCTGGAGGAGCCGAAAGCCGTGTCCACGGGAGTGATGGTTGGGTGCTGTGGCCTCCAGGGAAGGGCCTGGAGGAGGCATGGTCTGCGAGCTCGGCAGAGAGGTTCTGCCAGGGGATGATGGGTCACAAGGGAGAGGTGTCTGGAGAGCCAGGGAGGCTCTGGGGAGCAGCTGCTGGGAGGTGCTGGGTTTCCAGGGAGGAGTGGAGGAGGGGTCCTGGGAGGAAGGGTGGGGCCGCTTCGAGGGGCCCAACTGTGCTCTGGGTCATTAATGCCTGCTAGCCAGTCTGCACTTGGGTGGGGGGAGGTGAGCAGTGAGACCAGAAAGATGACTCCCCACCTCATTACTGAAAAAATGTTCCTGGTCTCAGTTTACAAGTCACGGCTTAGAGAACATATCCTATTAGTCTTTTATTTTAATGATGGATTTCTCAGCAGTCATTCTGAATTACAGTGCTAGGCCCGATAGCCATCACATTAGAGCTTTCCCTATTAAAGTTAGCTTATTTTTGCCTGATTAAAGAATAATTTTAATAATTAGTTTTAATATTAATGTAATCTTTATTTCATTTTAGTTGTTAATACCATAATACTAGCAGACAGCCCTCCTGAGCACTTAATTTTACATAATTACTGATAGCAAATTGGTATTTACTGCCTTCAAGCAGGAAAACCCAGCTTCAGACTGATTACCAAAAACATTTTTTCTAAAACGTTTTAAAATAAGTATATGAAAATGTGTAATGAATTGTTGTTTAAAAGTTTGTTAGTAGAACTTGGTAAGAAAATTCCTAATTAAAAAAAGTCATCCCACTCAAACGTGTAAGTCTTTATCCTGAAACAGGTAGTGGGGCCAGAAATAGACCGCTTTCCTCCTTGGTTGATTACAAAGAGAGGGAGAGGGTGAGAGGGTGACTTCAATTATCAGGGATAATTTAAGATGGGAAAGACTTGGGGGACACAGCCACCTGGATGAACGTTGAAACTACAAGCTCACCTGAGACACAGTTACAAAAACTGCGTCCGTGGGACCGTGGGAGAAGAGCGCTTCCACTGGGTGTGCCCGGCTCGTTGTAGGTCCAGAAGGTGGTCGTGAGAGTACACGAAACAAAATAGGAAGCACCCCATTTCCAGATGAGGAAACTCAGGCTTGGGGAGATTTAAATCCTTAAATCCTTAGCACAAGGAGGAAAGTGAGCCCCAGTGTCTGCTCCAGCACGTGCTCTCCGCCGCCCCACACCCCAGCCAGGTGGTGGGGAGGGACGTGCGTTTTGCTGGGGCTCCCAGGGTTGGGTCTGAGCCCACCCCAGGACCTTTCCCCAAGAAGCAGCTTGAGCCAGGGTGGCCCTGCCTCCGCCACCTGGCCCCAGCGTCTCTATAAATAGCCGGGGTTCCGAGGCGTGAGCTTGTGATCCTCTGGCTGGCACTGCCCTTCACGTTTCCTCCCCCCAGGCTGTCCTTGGAGTGCAGCTGGTGGTGACGTTGCTCACTGCCACCCTCATGCATAGGCTTGCACCACACTGCTCCTTCGCGCGCTGGCTGCTCTGCAATGGCAGGTGAGCCACACCCCCTCCCCGGGCGGTGGGCGGAGCCCTAAGACCCCGCCCTCCCTGGTTTTCTCCTAGCCCCGCCTCAAGCCCAGCAAGACGAGGTTTTTTTGTTTTGTTTTGTTTAAAAAAAAAAAAAAAAAACCAACTTTGTTGAGATGTAATTGACGTACAATAATCTGCAAATATTTGAAGTACACAGTTGGATCAATTTTGACAGATTGTACACATCGCTGAGACCATCTCCACACTCAGAAGAGCAGCTGCTTCCCCCACTCCTGCTCCCCTTCATCCCTACTCTAGCTGTAGATCTGTTTCCCGAAACTCTTTTTGTCCCGGTTTGGGTTTCGGACCCTTTCTGAGAATCTGGTGGAAATTGTGAACTCTCTAGGGCAATTCACATGGTAGTTCCTCCAGGAGAGTTAGCCAGCAGATTCTGGGATGTCTAGGACCCCTGCTGCACTCCACTAACCAACCCCCAGCCCACCTCCCCAGCCTTCCCCTGGCCTTGGATGGCCTCTACCCATCCTGTCCCAGGCTTTTTGGGGCCAGGCTTCCCTCTGACTACAGTTCCTGCTTTGATCCCCCCCGCACCCAAGGTTCACTGCTTTGGTACCACCCCCCATGCCCAAGCTTTCCTGACTTCCTGTCTCTGCCCTCAGTCTCTTCCGTTACAAGCACCCTTCCGAGGAAGAGCTTCGGGCCCTGGCAGGGAAGCAGAGGCCCAGAGGCAGGAAGGAGCGGTGAGTGAACCCCCAGCCTTAGGTAAGTGGCTCCCTTCCAGGGGAGGCCATGAGGGCACAGGGCCTTTCCTGCCCACTTCCAGGCACTGCTCTGGGCACAGGAGAATTGGGGACACCCCAGGCTGAGGAGATGGTCACTGTCATTCACTGGTTGCCTCCAGTTGGCGTCTAATGCTTATTGGAAGTTTGCTCTGGGCCAGCCCTATGGGCGGGTGGTGGCCACACCCTGGCATTCAGAGGACACCCAGGCTGGGGGAGAAGGTACCTCCTAGGCCTCCTGTGCTCTGAGGGTGACATGGTAGAGCCTCTCAGGCTGGGGTGGGGTAGACCGCCATGGCTGCCTGGGGAGGGGAGGATAGAGGGTGCTGTTCTGACACATTCCCCCTCCTCCCAGGTGGGCCAATGGCTATAGTGAGGAGAAGCCGTTATCCGTGCCCCGAGACACCCCTTTCCAGCTGGAGACCTGTCCCCTCACAGCCGTTGATGCCCTCGGTAACAGCTGGGTCCCCTACTCCCCTGGCCCTTGGCTCACACCCTGGTGGGGTTGGTGGGGGGAGCATCCTGGGCGGGCTAAGCTGGGGACTCAATTGCATGCTCCCCGCAGTCCTGCGCTTCTTCCTGAAGTACCAGTGGTTTGTGGACTTCGCGGTGTACTCGGGTGGCGTGTACCTCTTCACAGAGGCCTACTACTATGTGCTGGGCCCGGCCAAGGAGACCAACATCGCTGTGTTCTGGTGCCTGCTCACCATCGCCTTCTCTATGTATCCTTCCTCGTAGCTCCCCAGGTGGGGAAGGTGGAGGCATGTGGAAGCTGGACCCCAGGCTCCTTGTCGCCCCAGAAACTCAGTGGTGTAAAGCAGTCACTATTTTATGTTTTCCTGGGCCGGGGCTCAGCTGGGTTGCCTCATATCTGCTCCATGTGGGCTTGCCTTTCAGCAGTCTAGAGCAAGCTTCCTCACCACAGGGGCCAGGAAGGAAAAGGGGGTACTGCAGGCCTCCTGAGGCTTTGCCTGAAGTCGGTCCACCCCAGCCCTGTCCATTCTCTGGGTCAAAGCAACTCAGCAGTCCAGAACAGATGCAGGGGCTGGCAAAGAGACGTCCCTTCTGTAATTTTTTTAGGAAGCTGCATAGAGAGCAGAGAGGCAAAACTGTGACTTTGAGGACCCAAGTCGGAGACAATGTCCTTGTGGAATGGGCTTGCAGAGAAGGGCAGATTGGAGATAGAGACTTGTATCTCTTGCAGCCTCTCAGAGGAACGGGAAACTCAGGAGCTGTGAATTCAGCCAGGAGGCTGAGTGGGTCAGGGAGACTTGACCTCCTGACAGACAGACAGACAGAGGCAGAGTTGGCCATTTCTAACTGACCACCGGCAGTGTGATGAGGCCAAGCTGGAGGCCTGGCTCAGGACCGCCCGCTCGCTGATGACACAGGCCTGAACAGCAGTGAGCCTCGTGTCCTGGGCTTGCCCGGCAGCTCACTCCTCTGCTCCCCAGGACTCCAAGCCTGAACTTCCATGTTTGTGCTCTGGAGTCGGGGGTGGGGGGGGGTGGTGGTGGTGGTCACTGGTTGGGGGGGTGGATGGGGGAGGGGTCACTACAGGCACTGGAGGCCTCCTTAGCCCTGCCCCCAGCAAGGTGTTCCTGACCGTGACCCGGCTGTACTTCAGTGCAGAGGAGGGGGGCGAGCGCTCAGTCTGCCTCACCTTCGCCTTCCTCTTCCTCCTCCTGGCCATGCTGGTGCAGGTGGTGCCGGAGGAGACCCTTGAGCTGGGCCTGGAGCCAGGTATGTGCAGTCTGGGGCCTGGGGTCTCCGCCTCCATCACTGCCTCATGTAAGCTGGCGAAGGCGGGGTTTAAGTGGCTTTTCCACCTGCACAGTAGGTGAAGGAAGGGACCCCTGGGGCCCGAGCAGTCTCCATGGGTAATTTGGGGGAGGAAATAGATAATGGTATAAAATTCATAAAGTACAAGAGGATATAGAATGAAAATCATCCTTCTACGCTGGTTCTCCCCAGAGGAAACCTAGGGCACCACATTCCCATATTCACATAAAACAGTAGTGTTTATGTCTCTATGCCTTGTCTTTTTCCCTTAGAAACAATAAATATTATTATCATATTAAGCGAAGTAAGTCAGACATAAATGAACTTATTTCAAAACAGAAATAGAGTCACAGACATAGAAAAGAAACTTATGGTTACCAAAGGGGAAAGCGGGATCAGGGGGAGATAAATTAGGAGTTTGGGATTAACATATACATACTACTATAGGTAAAATAGATAAACAACAGGGACTACTGTATGGCACAGGGAACTATATTCAATATCTTGTAATAACCTATAATGGAAAAGACTCTTAAAAAGAATATATGTACATATGAATATATATATATATATATACATATATATATATCTGAATCACTTTGCTGTACTGTAAATGAACTATACTTCAATTAAGTATTGGAGGTTGTCCCTAAATGCTATGTACAGTAAATGTATGTTACAGTAACATAGTAATAGTAACTTGATGCTACATTTTGTAACAGCTATACAATATTTCACTTTATGGATTTGCTGTGGTTATTTAACCAGGTCCCAATTTATGGACATTTAAGTCTTTCCGCTATTAAATGTTGTTGCACAAAACCATGTTGTACTACAATGTTGTACAAGAACAGCCTTGTGCCTGTGACCCTGTGCAAGAAAGTGCATTTATAATTTTAATAATGTTGCAAAATTGCCCTTCAGGAAGAGATGTATGAACACGCATATTTCCCCACATCCTCTCCAATATGTTCTCTCAGACTTTTTTGTCTTGGGTGATCTGACGGGTGAAAATATAAGTGAGGTTGAGCATCTTTTCATATGTTGAAGAGTCATTTCTATTGCCCTTCTGGAAAAGGTTTGTTCTTTTGGTAGTTTTCTACTGGGATGTCGACCATTTTATTGATTTGTAGGAGTTCTTTATATATTAAGGAAATTAGCCTTTATGTGTGATACGATTTGTAAATATTTTTTCTTAGTTTCTCATTTTTCTTTTGACTTTCTCTGCTTCTTGAATGATCTTTTAAAAATATAATTTGGATCACTTTTCTGCCTGACACCAGACTCTAATGGTCTTTTGATAAAGATAAAAATACTTGCTGTGGCCCACATGGTCCTGCTGACTCCTTGAGCTTTATCATAACCAATTCTTCTCACCTTTCAATTTTTAAATTATATAATGAATATATATAAAAGAATATATATATATATATTACAAAGCCAAATAATGTAAATACCCATGAATCCACCTCTCCCATTCAATAGGCTGCCTTTTTGTTTTGTTAATAGCTTCCTTCACTGTGCAAAAGCTTTTTAGTTTGATGTAATCCCATTTGTTTATTTTTGCTTTTGTTTGCCTTGCCTGAGGATACATGTTCAAAAAAATATTGATAAGACCAATGTCAAAGAGTGTACCACCTATGTTTTCTTCTAGGAGTTTTGTGATTTCTTGTCCTACATTTAAGTCTTTAATCCATTTTCAGTTTATTTTTGTATATGGTGTGAGAAAGTAGTACACTTTGATTTTTTTGCATGTAGCTGTCCAGTTTTCAGAGCACCATTTATCGAAGAGGCTGTCTTCTCCCCATTGTATATTCTTGTCTCCTTTGTTGTAGGTTAATTGACCATGTAAGAGTGCTCCATGTGTTCTTTTTTTTTTTTAATTTTATTTATTTATTTATTTATTTATTTATTTATTTATTTATGGCTGTGTTGGGTCTTCGTTTCGGTGCGAGGGCTTTCTCTAGTTGTGGCAAGTGGGGGTCACTCTTCATCGCGGTGCGTGGGCCTCTCACTGTCGCGGCCTCTCTTGTTGCGGAGCACAGGCTCCAGACGCGCAGGCTCAGCAATTGTGGCTCACGGGCCTAGTTGCTCCGCGGCATGTGGGATCTTCCCAGACCAGGGCTCGAACCCGTGTCCCCTGCATTGGCAGGCAGATTCTCAACCACTGCGCCACCAGGGAAGCCCCCATGTGTTCTTGATTAACATATATTCCCTGCCTCTATGTGTCCAATAAAGTCAAATCCCCATCTTTCCTAACTTTTTGTTTCTGACGCATCAGTCATTAAAAGGTTAATCTCCCTCTGGGATGATTTCTCCCAGAGGGAGACCATTTCGATTTCGACATCTCGATTTCTCCAGGTAGTGCTGTCAGTGTTTTCTTTATGTATTTTGAGGCTAATTGACAAAGTGTTTACAAGTTTAAAATTGCTACGTCTTCCTGGCAAATCAGCCATTTTTTCATGATGTATGGACCCATTTTGATTCTAATAATACTTCCATCTTAGTCTAGTTTGTCTGGTATTAATATAGCCTTTCCAGCTTTCTTCCTTCCTTTCTTCCTCCCTCCTTCCCTCCCTCCCTCCCTCCCTTCCTTCTTCCTTCTTTTCTTTTTAAATTGATATATACTTGACATATTATATTAGTTTCAGGTGTACAACATAATGATTCAATATTTGTGTATACTGCAAAATGAGCACCACAATAAGTCTAGTTAACATCCATCACTGCACATAGTTACAATTTTTTTTTCTTGTGATGAGAACTTTTAAGATCTACTTGCTTAGCAATTTTCAAATATACAATACTACCTTTCTTTTGATTAGTATTTGTTATATCTTTTTGACATCCCTTTACTTTCAACCTTCCAGTTACCTCATGTTGAGGTATGTCTACTTTAAAAAATAATAATAAATATATAGATATAGATATTTTCTTTATTTATTTTCTTTCTTTATTTTTTAATTTGGCCATGCTGCATGGCTTGTGGGATCTTGGTTCCATGACCAGGGATTGAACCTGCGCCCTCAGCAGTGAAATCTCAGAGTCCTAACCACTGGACTGCCAGGGAATTCCCTATCTGGATATTTTCCATCAAGTCTGATAGTCTGTATCATTTAACTTCAAAGTTTAATCCACTTACATTTATTGTGATTTCTGACATATTTGGCCTTGTCTCTACCATCTTACATTTTCACTTTCTATTTGTTCCTTTTCTTTTGTGCTGTTGACAGTGGCTGCCAGCTTAATTGTCCTTCCTTTTAGGTGATCTGTCATAACTTCTGACTGCTTTGTGAGCTCTTTGTTTTTGGTATTCTGCAGTTTTGCCACAGTGTGTCTAGGTATGGGTTTCTTTGTATTTATCTGGTTTTATACACTTTGTATGTATCGTCCATTCTGCAGACTTCTCATTAATTCCCTTTCAATATCTCTTCTTCATTCTCTCTCTTCTCTCCCTTTGGGGTTCAGACTTGACTTATATTGAACTTCTTATTCTGTCCTCTTTATCTCTTAATCTTTCATCACATTTCCCACCTTCCTGTCTTTCTGAGTCGGAATCTGAGTGATTTCTTCAGATCCAATTCATTAGTTCCTTCTTTGGCTCCTTCTAAGATGCTGTTTAACAACTTATCACTTCAATAATTATATTTTCCTTTTGGAAGAGCTTAATTGATTCCTTTGCAAATCCACCTGGTCCTCTGAGGTAGTCTCATGTCACCTGTTCTGTGATTCCAACTTTTATTTTCCTCAGGCATTTCACACAGAAGCCTTGCAGTCTAAACTTGTCCTTTGTTTTTTTTCTCCTGACTCACCTTTATGGTAATTTGTTGTCTTGTGTGTTTGGTGATTTTGGTTGTGAGCTCATATTATTTGCTTTTACTCCGTGGAAAATGTTGGGGCCTGAACTGAGAATTCTTTCCAGGACTTTGATTTCCTCCTGTGGAGCCCTTCATGACCCTCCAGCCTCGGGGAAGCTCAGACTCAGTGCCCTCCACCCCCATGTCCCTCAGTCCAATCAAGGGTGTCTGCCTAGCACATTCTCCTGAGCTTCACATAACTGGAGAACAAAATTGTCCTCATGCTTGTCACAGGGCCTGGCTGCCACTAGTGTGTTCCTACCTGGGGAACGAAAGGATGTCTGGGAGGGGGGCAGAGTAGGCTCTGAGGCCCCAGGGGTCTATTTTAGACACCTCCCTCTCTTTGTCTTCCCCAGGCCTGGCCAGTATGACCCAGAATTTGGAGCCACTTCTGAAGACACAGGGCTGGGACTGGGCGTGAGTCCTGGGAAGGGAGGGGGAGCAGCGGCATGCTGTGACCTGCAGGCAGGGTGCTGACCTGCCGCAGAGCCCTGACCCTTCTCTTTTTCCCAGTCTTCCTCTGGTCAAGCTGGCCATCCGCGTGGGGCTGGCAGCAGTGGGCTCCATGCTGGGTGCCTTCCTCACCTTCCCAGGCCTGCGGCTGGCCCAGACCCACCATGATGCACTGACCATGTCGGAAGACCGGCCCATGCTGCAGTTACGTGGGGGACCGGGTGGATGGAGGGTTAGGGCGCCTAGGGGAGGGGCCGGTGGGGATGGTGGGTGCCCAAGCCTACCCGCTCTGCGCCCTTGCCCCCAGGTTCCTTCTGCACACCAGCTTCCTGTCCCCCCTGTTTGTCCTGTGGCTCTGGACCAAGCCCATGGCGCGGGACTTCCTGCACCAGGCTCCCTTTGGGAGCACGTCTTTTTCTCTGTGCGTATGGAAGTGGGAGGCAGGGCAGCTGGGGCCCCCTCTGGGTACTCCAGACTCTGAGGCTAAGGGAGGAGTGGGTCCTGGGGGAGGATCCTGGGGCAGAGGGCAGCCTCACTAGCCCCCTCGCCCCTCTCGGCGCAGGCTGTCCGACTCGGCCTTCGACTCGCTGCGTCTCTGGATGCTGGTGGCACTGTGCCTGCTGCGGCTCGCGGTGACCCGGCCCCACCTGCAGGCCTACCTGTGCCTGGCCAAGGCTCGAGTGGAGCAGCTGCGGCGGGAGGCCGGCCGCATTGAGGCCCGAGAGATCCAACGGCGGGTACCGGCGCGGGGTAGGGGAGGGAACCTGGGCCTCAGGGCGGGGTTCCCTGTCCCTCAGGCGTGGGGTTACCCGGAGCCCGAAGGTCCCCTGCTGCAGCCACTGCTACCTGTCCACCAGGTGGTGCGGGTGTACTGCTACGTGACAGTCGTGAGCCTGCAGTACCTGAGTCCCCTCATACTCACACTCAACTGCACGCTGCTGCTCAAGACGCTGGGTGAGAACCCGCCTGGGCGACGGCGGGGGCGGGGTCTGGAGTTGGAGCGGGGCGGGGCTGAGCCTGGAACGAGGGGCTGGAGTTGTAGTTGGGTGGGAGAGGGGAGGGGAGGGCCGGAGAGTGAGAGAGGCGGGGGCGGGGCCTGGCTATAGAGGGGGCGGGGCGGAGGCTGGAGGGCCCTGAGATGGAGCGAGGTCAGAGGCGGAGCCTGGGGTGGGGCCCGAAGCTGAAGTGCGGGCAGAGCCTGGGGTAGCCGAGGCGGTGGAAGGAGGCAGAGCCTGGGGCGGGGCGGGTGAGTGTCAGCATGGGTGGGGGTCCTGGAGGCCAACTCCGCCTGCGCCTCCACCCATCCCTCCCTCCACCCTCTTTCTCTCGCAGGCGGCTACTCCTGGGGCCTGGGCCCCGTCCCCCCGCTGTCCCTCACCCCGTCCTCAGCCCGCGATGGCCCGGTCGACCCCGAGGAGGATGAGGCCGAGCAGACTGTGGCCCTGATCGCCGGGGTCCTGGGCAGCTTGCTCACGCCACTCTTCCTCCGCGGCGTCCTCGCCTTCCTCATCTGGTGGATCGCCACCTGCCAACTGCTCTCCAGCCTCTTCGGCCTGTACTTCCACCAGCATCTGGCGGGCTCCTAGCCCGCCTGCAGACACTCCTGCGGCCCCAAGGTCTGGTCCTGGTCCAGCGGGGCGCGGGCCACCCCCTCTGTGTCCCCAGGTGCAAGGTGGTCCTGGGAGTCCCAGATGCGTCTGCTGTGCCAGTCCCCTTCACTGCATGCCTGAGCCGTGGCCACGCCTTGGACCCTGAGCTTCTGTCTAGAAACTGATTCCCCAGGCCCAGAGGCAGAGGGTCCCACGGCCAGCCATTGTTCCCAGATTGCACGTGCCCAGTTTGACTGCAGTGGGGGTGGGCATGGGGGTGGGAGGGGGCACTATTCTGAACAAATAAAGGAGCAAGCCACTTTTTTAAAAAAATTAATTCAATTAATTTATTTTTGGCTGCTTTGGTTCTTTGTTACTGCGTGCGGGCTTTCTCTAGTTGCAGCGAGTGGGGGCTACGCTTGGTTGTGGTGTGTGGGATTCTCATTGCAGTGGCTTCTCTTGTTGCGGAGCACGGGCTCTAGGCGTGCGGGCTTCAGTAGTTGTGGCGCGTGGGCTTAGTAGTGTGGCTTGCGGGCTCTAGAACGCAGGCTCAGTAGTTGTGGCACACGGACTTAGTTGCTCTGCGGCATGTGGGATCTTCCAGGACCAGAGCTCGAACCTGTGTCCCCTGCATTGGCAGGTGGATTCTTAATCACTGCGCCACCAGGGAAGCCCGAGCAAGCCGCTTTTTACAAAAAGGATTCAGGTGGTTTGGGAGGCGGCTTTCTGCATGCTGTCAGGTTAAGTGGTGCAGGCTGGGTGGGGAGTCCGGGGCTTCAGTGCTGAAAGAAGGGAATGATGGAGGGAGAGCATAGCAAAGGCCTGGGAGGAAGAAATGAAGAGGGAATGAAAGGGGGTGAGAAGAAATGGACAAAGGGTGAGAAGTGAGAGAAATGGGGGAGAGGGAGGTGGGTGAGCCCATGGTACTGGGCAGGGGGCCATGGGGGATACCACCCTCTTCCACAAGTACAGGGGGACTGCTTTCTTATCAAGGTCACACACAGCAAATGAGCACATTGTTGAGGCCGTGGTGACTCAGGAGAACGAGGACGAGGGGCCATCACCGACTGGCATTTTCCTGTAGCTGTGGCCATGCGGTGGGAAACCCGTGTGCGTGCACGTGTGTATTCTAATGTACGTGTTGTTAAAATCCAACTGAGTACATTTTAAAGATCTTATTGGCTTTATATAACAATTCATGAATCGGGCTGCATCCAATCCAGCAGATAGAAAGGAGTTCTGAGGAGCTGCATAAAAGACTTTTGTAAGGCAGAAGGGAGTGGGAACAAGGAAGTTATATTAGCGAAAAGTGGACTTGTGGCAAGGTCCCTTTCCTTTAGGGAATGGCAGCTGTCTATCAGGTAGATCACCTCACTCATGCTGATCAGGCGATTTCTGATTGACTGGTTTCAGAGTCCATTTCTGGACGAGCTGAAACTGTAATTAAGTCTCGGTTTGGTGACATAAGCCTTAGCATAAGTGACTCCATTTTGAGCCCGTCTTGTTTTTTTCACAATGTAAGCTATGTAATCTTTTAGCATATGTAAAATGTACATTAAGAATAAAAAAGACAAGGTGGGACTAACCTGGTGGTCCAGTGGTAAAGAATACGCCTACCAATGCAGGGGACGTGGGTTCGATCCCTGGTCGGGGAACTAAGATCCCGCATGCTGCGGGGCAACTAAGCCCGTGCGCCACAACTACTGAGCTTACGCGCCTCAACTAGAGAGCTGGCGTGCTGCAAACAACAGAGCCCACGCGCCCTGGAGCCTGCAGGCCACAACTAGAGGGAAGCCCACGCACCGCAACGAAGAGCCCGCGTGCTGCAACGAAAGATCCAGCGTGCTGCAACTAAGACCGAACGCAGCTAAATAAATAAATTAATAAATAAATATTAAAAAAAAAAAAAGACTAAAGAAGACAAAGCAAAGCCATTTCCCTCACCAGGGTGGAAGCCAAGGGCCTAAGTGATGGTGTGGGACCCAGCATACCTGCCCAGCCAACGCAGCGAGCGTGACCCACCTCGGGGCCTTGCGCTTTGCTCCAGGCTCCCTCACCTGTGTGTGTCACCTGAGGGGAGAAGCACCCTCACCGACCTCTCCTCCCAAGCCCAGCTGCCCCACTGATTTGCTACATATCTTATACAAGAACCACCAACAGGGAGCATGATTTCACTTAGGGAAGTGAGGTTATAACCAGATACCCGAAGAAAGTGCTGACATGTGGGGCGGGGGAGCCGGGAATGCTGTTGTCCTGGCCCCTAGACGGGTGTTTGACTTTTGAAACTCTGTGCTTCTGTTGCGTGGATAAAAATGAAAAGTGTGTTAAACACAAGGCTTAAGGCGAACTAAATGCATCCTCTCGTGTTGATCCGTCTCAAAACGCTAGTAAAAGTATAGAGGCTACAGAACATTCCGAAGGTGGGAATTAAGGGAGGAGCCACAATTGACTGCCTGGTCCATGGATGCCAAACCCAAAGCCCAGCCAGATTTACCTGTAGAACCTTCCATAGGCACTGAGTGCGCCAGGTCCCACTGGGCTGGGCTGAAGATGGCAGTGGAATATGGAGGCCTCTGGTGTGGAAGCTGTTTGGGAAGTTCTCAGGTACCTGTGTCCCTCCCACAGTACCACTGGGCAGCCAGAAGGAGGGAAGCCAGGCTTGGTAGGGGGTGTGGTGGCAAATGGGGTTAAGTGACTACACATAAAGCTAAATGGAGAGAGCCACCATCCCTTACCCTGTGTGCAGATTACAGAATCTTCCAGGCATGAGACTGAAGACTCCTGGGGAATCCAAATGGCCAAAGAAGAAAGAGCTAAAGACACTGGCATCATGGAGTTCTCATCAGCCGCCAGTTGAGCTGTGCCCCCCCCAGTGTACCCCACCACCCCCATACAGCTGGTCTTCCAATCTGCTGGTTTCAGTCGCCATTCTTTGTCATGAGCAGATGTCCAGGGGTGTTCAGGGATCTGAGGAAGTGTCCAGTTACAGACTCAAACAGCAAAAAAAGCAAACTGGGGAAATTGACTCTCCAGGGAGAAGAAAACTTACAAAACAAACAGTCCAGAATGTTCTCAGGAAGAAGAGATTGTATTCATGAAACAAGGAGAGAATGCTACAAAAAGGAATAGCTAAGGAACCTTTTTTGTTTGTTTTTGAGCTCTTGGAAGATGAAGTTGTGGAAATCTTACAGAAGGAACAAAAAGATAAAATATACCGAAAACAACAGGAGACAAAAAGGAAACGGAAGGATTGACTCAGAATAACCTTCCAGACAGTGAGAGTTCTGGGAGGAGAGATCCAAGCAAATAGATGGCGACACTGGCTGGAACAAGGGAATTCTCTGGGACCAAAAGATGCCAGGTGCCTGAGGCTGGGTGACAAAAGCCCCATCCCAAGGCACATCTCTGGGAAGTTCCAGAATGAGGACCAACTCCCAACAAGGACACAACAAGTGTCATCTAGTGGCTCAGGAATCAAAGATGATGGAGTGTTGTCTCCTAGCTCTATCTGCCCAGCATCCCAGGAATCACCAGGGACTTCCTGACAGCTGAAGCCTGGTTGGCCCCTGAGCCCACAGGGCACAGCCCCCCAGCAGTGGCACCTCAGGCCACCTAGCCCTTCGCTTGCTCAGCCTGGGCTGTGGGTACCCTCCACTCTCGGAGCTCAGCACCATGTGGTTTAGGGATACATAGGAAGGTGGAAACACCATAAAGAAAAGCAAGAGTGTTCCTTAAAAAACTAAAAATAGAGTTATCATATGATCCAGCAATCCCACACCTGGGCATATATCTGGAAAAGATGAAAACTCTAATTCAAAAAGATACATGCATGGGGACTTCCCTGGTGGTCCAGTGGATAAGACTCTGCTCTTCCAAGGCAGGGGGCATGGGTTTGATCCCTGGTCGGGGAACTAGGATCCCACATGCTGCACAGTGTGGGCAAAACAAACAAACAAAACACCAAAAAGATAACATGCACCCCAATGTTTATAACAGCACTATTTACAATAGCCAAGACATGGAAGCAACCTAAATGTCCATGGATAGATGAATGGATAAAGAAGATGTGGAACATATATGCAATGGAATATTACTCAGCCATAAAAAAGAATGCAATAATGCCATTTGCAGCAACATGGATGGACCTAGAGATTATCATACTAAGTGAAGTCAGTCAGACAAAAGACATATATCATATATCATTTATATGTGGAATCTAAAAAAATGATACAAATGAACTTATGGTGCCTGCATTGCACGGCCTCTCTGGGGAGCCCTTTGGCAGCACCTAGAAGAGGTGACCTCATGGCCAGTGGATTCCTTAGGGCTACATCCCAGGGAGATTCTTGCACATGGGTGAATCGTGCAAGGGTGGCAGGTACTAAATTATTTCTGACGGTAGAAAGCTGACCTAGGAACAAGTAAATAAACTGGGGAAAACTACATAGTTGGTAAGAACATGAAAAATTGAGTTCTTTTTAGGAAGGAAGACTTCCCAGATGGACTCAGGGGAGAAACATACAAAAAAGCAGGTAGCGTTAAATCGTGAGATGCCATTTTTTAACTTGTCAGATTATGGAAGATCAAAAAGGTTAGTGTTTATGGGCTGAATTGTGTCTTCCCCCAAATTCTTATGTTGAAGTCCTAATGCCCAGGCCCTCAGAATGTGACTGTATTTGGAGATAGACTCTTTAAGGGGTGATTAAGTTAAAATGAGGTTGTTAGGGTGGACCCCGATCCAATAGGACTGGTGTCCTTAAAGAGGAAAAAAAAATTTTTTTCACAGGAGGAAATTTGGACAGGAACCCATGTTACCTGAAAACTGGGTTCACCTCTTGGTGGGTGTCGAGCCAATAGACACAACCAAGCCAAAGATGGGGAGAAGGAGGATTTACTACGACTTTCAGCAAGTAAGGGGAACACCGGGGATCTTTCCCAAAGCAGTGTCTCCCTGAACAGTGAAATTGGGGAAGTTTTAAGCTCAGGGTACATGCATGTTCATGAAGGGGCTTGAACAGAGGGGAATCAGCATAGAATTGGGGCAAAGGTCGACAGAGTCCAAGCTTTAGTTGACTGAAGTCAAGAGGGTCAACATCATCATTCTACCCTCCACCTGGTTAGGGGCCTTAGTTCCTGCAGAACTCAAAGATACATTATTATAGGGAAAAGAATCTGAAAAAGAATATATATATATATGTGTGTGTGTGTGTGTGTGTATATATATATATATATATATATATATATATATATATATATATATATATCACTGTGCTGTACACCTGAAACTTACATAATATTGTAAAGCAAATTTTGATTAAAACTTTTTTAAAAAAAAGATATCATGTCTATCCCTTGAGGAGGAACTAGGACTCTGCTTTATCATTGCACTACTGTCTGACTGCCTTTTCTCTGTTCCTGAATTCCTTTGTTCCCTTCAGATCATTAATTACTGAGACCTGTTCAAGGGCAAGCATTACTGCCAGGCTTAGATCACAAAATGGCTTAGGCCAAAATGGCTTCTCTTATGTCAAGAGAGCCATTCCTGGTTCTCTTTCTCTGGGGACCCCCTAACTTATCTGCTTACACAGGCACAGAGGAAAGACAAGGTGAAGACACACGGAGAAGAGAGCCGGCTAGAACTCAAGGACAGACCTGGAACCTCGTGACCTTCCCTCGTGACCCTCGGAAGGAACCAAACCTGCCAACACTTTGATTTTCGACCTTTGGTTTCCAACACTGACAAAATTAACGTCTGTTGTTTTAAGCCACCCAACCCGTGGTACTTTGGTACACTGGCCATAGGAAACTCAGACACTGAGGGCATGTGGTGTAAATGGATAACATCTCTTTGCAGGAGTAGCTGATACTTCCGTTCATCTTTGGATAGATTCCCCCAAAAGATGACCTTGTCTCTAGGACTCAGGGCCCTCGGCCTGAGGGGTGACCTCAGGAAGCCCCTACGAGGGTAGCAACTTGAGACAGGGAGGGAAGGAGCCCTGCAGGGGTTGCCAGCGAGCAGGCGACTTTGGGCAATCTGGGCTGGGTCCTGCTGGGGACCTCAGGGGGGAAAACATAGCACACAGCCTGAGAGTGGTCCCACCCAGGTGGTGAGGGGCTGCACTACATACCCTCCAGCTGTCCACAGTCATTGGCTCCTGGACTGTGTTCCCGAGGGGAACCCCAGGCTGTGTCCAAGTGGCTTACAGCAAAAAACAGTTGGTGCGAACCATGAATTCCAGGCTTGGCATCGGCATCAACTGTACTGTTAATATATCCCTGATCTTTACCCAGCAGTTTCATTCCTAGAAACTTATGCCACAGGCACACTAGCTTATGAACCCAGTGAGGTACCTACAAGGAGGTTTGTTTCATAAAGTGCCAGGAAACTCAACTCTGTCTTAAATAAAGAGGATGAAATGACTCGTGTTGCTCGAAGTTGAGAGGCAGTTCAGCTTCAGGTAAAGCTGAATCCAGCATCCCAGACAATGTCACCAAGAATCCAATTTCTCTGCTCATCTCTGCTCTACTTCCTGCAGTGGCAGGTTCACCCTGGGGTTGGTTCCTACCTTGCAGTCACAAGACAGTGCCAACAACCACCCAGGGTTGGGGTTTCTTCCCCTGGGGCCAGTGGAAGAGGAAGGGTGCGTCTCAAAGCTCTCCCTGGAAGAGGTTAGCAAACATCTTTACTGTCACAGGCCCAGATGGGGTCGTGTCCACCTCTATACATTAGGGGATGCCGCAGTGTTGGAGGAGAGTGGGGAGAGGTTGACCTCACCCCTCAGGCTCAGGAGATGGTGTGAGAAATGGGACTGACCAGAAATTGGGGTGGACGTGGGGAGGCAGGCTCAGGAGCCCCAAGGAGCCACTACCACGTTTTCGTGGCCACAGCTCACTAACAACCTAGCTATCCATCAATAAGGGATGGGTGGATCTCATCACAGGCCATCCCCCAGAGGAACACTAAACTGCCGCTAAACAATGAGGCCTGTACGCAACAGGGACCGACGTGATACAAGTACAGTTGGATGAATGCAGCACGCAAAGGAGCTCGACGGACCGTCCTGGCGCCATTTACCCCGCGCATGTGCACACGTGGCACATGCGCTCACCCGGCCCCGCCTACCCCGGGCACGCAGAGGCTCCCACTGGCGGTCTCTGGCTGGGTGGCCCCTGCAAGTTATTCCAGACGATGGGCTGCAGGTGAAGCGAGTCTCAGTGGCCCCTGGGAGACCTCTGGTGGCCTCATCCTCCTGCCCCTGCGGACAGTGACACTCAAGCCCGAAGCCTCAGCCAGTCATGGAGCAGACACAGGGCTGGGGAGAAACCATGGGACTTTGGGGCAGTGCTTCCTGAGTAGCACACGGTCCATCCCGACTGACGTCCCCAAAGGGACAAGTGTGTGTGCACAGGATCTCTCTGGAAGGAGACACGAGAAACTGGTAATGGGAGACATCCCTGCAAAGGGAACTGGGAGGTAGACCTACTTTTCATGGTAAACTCTTTGTGCAGTTTGCATTTTCTAGCCAATCATTTAACAGTCCAAACAGCAATTATATTATTATTATTTTTTTTTTTTTTTAATTTTATTTATTTATTTATTTATTTTTGGCTGTGTTGGGTCTTCGTTTCTGTGCGAGGGCTTTTCTCTAGTTGCGGCAAGTGGGGGCCACTCTTCATCGCGGTGCGCGGGCCTCTCACTGTCGCGGCCTCTCTTGTTGCCGAGCACAGGCTCCAGCCGCGCAGGCTCAGTAATTGTGGCTCACGGGCCTAGTTGCTCCGCGGCATGTGGGATCCTCCCAGACCAGGGCTCGAACCCGTGTCCCCTGCATTAGCAGGCAGATTCTCAACCACTGCGCCACCAGGGAAGCCCCAGCAATTACATTATTAAAAAAAAGTTTATTCAAAAATCTGTCGATGGGGCTTCCCTGGTGGCGCAGTGGTTAAGAATCCGCCTGCCAACACAGGGGACATGGGTTTGAGCCCTAGTCTGGGAAGATCCCACATGCCGCGGAGCAACTAAGCCTGTGCGCCTCAACTACTGAGCCTGCGTGCTGCAACTACTGAAGCCCACGTGCCTAGAGCCCGCGCACCGCAACGAAGAGTAGCCCCCGCTCGCTGCAACTAGGGAAAGCCCACGCGAAGCAACGAAGACCCAACACAGCCAAAAATAAATAAATTAAATAAATAAATTTTAAAAAAAATCTGTCGAAATAACTTCAACCCTGTTTTTGGTTCATGGGGGGTGAGGGTCAGAGCCGAAGAAGAGACATGGGCAGGAGAAAAAGTCATTTTAATTTTTATTAAATATACTCTCTTGTCACAAATCTTTAAAATATATAAACATTATATATAAACAAAGTGTCTTCATGGCGTCAAAATGTAACTCCAAATCAGGCCAGGCAATCAGTGAGAGGGGTGACTGCCGAGGGTGCAGGTCCAACTGTGTGCAGGGCTGGGGGGGTGGTCGGGGGCGGTGCTGCCGAGGCTCGCTTGGCTGGGAGCCACCTTGGGGAGGCACACTGGGGCCGGCAACCCTGGGGGACCTTCCCGCTCCTGCCCAGCCTGCAGCTCAGAGGAGGGTGCTGCCTAACCATCCATTTGGTCTCACCCGCCTGGGGTGGACCGCCAGTCCCTGCTGTTCTCGCCTGGGGGCCCTCACGTTCCCATCCTGTCTCCCTGTGAGGGACGCCCCTGCCTCTCCTGAGCACTGGGCGAGGCTGGGAGAGAAGGTGGGTCGGATGCTTACCCAACAGGACAGCCATCACAGGCTGCTTGGGCCCCCGGGAATGAGAGTCTGGGGACAAGACTGGGGCTGGCTGGTGGAAACATGCAGGAAGGACAGAAAGAGGGGTCTTCACACCCACGGGACTAAGGCAAGAAAAACAGAAACAGGACAGAATGAAGGGAGGAAATGAAAATCACAACTGGAAATGCATGTGTGGCAGCAAAGATACCCTCTCAGACCCTTTCACACATCATGGCTACTGAGCCCACTGTGAAAACCAATCCTCTGGTGGTCCTGGTCCTGGAACCAGATTGGACTGGTCTGGGTTTACTGTGTCTAGACCCAGGGCCAGCCAAATTGCAAAACAAAACCAAAAAAAATCAAACTCCAAATGTCATTAGGAAACAGGTGTTTCCAAGTCCCTGTGATTCCCGGTGGGCCCTGGGGGGGCCTCCTCTGTGAGACCAGCTCTCTGGGGTACCCTGACTCTTCCAAGCTTCCTGCCCCCAGGCCAGATGCTGTCTCGGGCTCTCACTTTGGGAGAATCAAGGAGGCCAGCTGCCTCCATGTACTCCATTCATGGGAAATCAGACAGCCCCACGGGCCTTAAATTGTCCCATGTCCCAGCCAAGTAACTGCTCAGGTGGGGAGCCAGGGATGTGCCAGATGCCATGGGTCCCCCCCACGAGCCCCCATGCCTATGGGCAGAGGGTCAGGGCCTGAGGCCCAGCCTCCATTAGTGCAGCCAGTGGGGCGGGGATGAGAGCTTCCTGGCAACCCAGGCAGATGCTTCAGGCTGGGGCTCAGACCCAAACCCATGGCAATTCCTCAAACCCTGTTGCCCGGAGGAGGCGTGACCCTCCTGAGAACATTACAAACTGGGGCGTGGGGGGGCACAACAGAGGGGAAGACCCAATCCCAGGGGCCCGGGATAGAGTCTGGGATCGGGGTAACACTCTTAGGAGAAGGCTGTGCCCAAGCTGTAGACTCTGGGGACAGACAAGGAGTCGTGTTACCGGGGAAGTGGTGAAGGCAGGAAAGGCGAGGCAGGTAGGGTAGGGCGAGAGGCTGCATTTGTAGCCACAGCTGAGCAGGAGGCTGGTCTCATGGGGGACAGGGCAGGAGGCCAGGCCTCAGCCCCACACTCTCTGGGGCTCCCCCCACCAGAGGACATAGACTCTGAACGGACATAGACTCGGAACAACAAGGGGCAGGCGGGGTCTGGCTCTGAGCCCAGGGGGGACCAGGTCACTAGAACCAGGAGCCTGTCCAAGGACACAGAGCGCACCAGGAAGCAGTGCTGGCCACTCGTCACTCAGGGCGTTCATGGTAATACCTCCCGGGGCAGCCCCAGCCCTACTGAGGCGGGAAGAGGACAGCACGGGAGCTCCAGCTCCCCCGGTCCCAACAACGCACTTCGAGGGCCACTGGCTTTCCCCTCAGACCTGTACGCACTGAGCCCAGGCCCCCCTGCTTGTTCCACAAGGCGCATCCGCGCACCTCCTGGGCGGAACCCAGCGCACCCTTGCTCGCTGGGCTCAGAAACAGAAGGGGTCAGCGGTCCACCGCGAACTGAAGCTCGAGAGCAGCCGACCCCACTGGCCCCTAGCTCTGCAGGTGCCGCAGCAGGATCTGCATGAGGTCAAAGGTGGTGAAGCTGATGCCCACAGCGATGGGACCCTTGAGCCAGTTCATGCTCAGGCCCTTGTAGAGGCCGTGCACCACGCCCTCCTCCCGCATGATGGTGTGCATTGTGCGCACGATGGAGGTGCGCTGGTGGCCCGTGACGCCGGCCGTCTGCATGCGCCGCCGCACCACGTCCAGCGGGTAGGAGGCCGACTGCCCGATGAGGCCCGCGCAGGCCCCGAAGATCATGCGCTCAAAGGGGTAGGGCTGCGGGCGGCCGCTGTACTCTGCAGGGGGAGGGGTGGGAGGGGCTGTGAGAGCGATGGGAGGGGGCGCACCGGCACCCACCCGAGCACCCCTGCGCCCCGCGCTCACATGCGCCGGCAGTGTCACAGCTGCATTTCAGGACCTGACCGGCTCTCCTGGGCCTTCCCACCCAGGCCATGGCTTCCCTACTTCCTCACCTACTGGTCCCTCGTTTTTAATCAAATTTGAGAGATAAAAGATTTTTACAAGACAGAAAAGCACAAAGAATCATATAACCAAGTCCTAAGACCAAGAACGAGCTCACACCCAGTCACTCTTGTTTCTCGTCTAGTAAAGAAAGAAAACATCACTCAGTGGGAAGCAGTCGCACAGCACAGGGAGATCAGCTACGTGCTTTGTGTCCACCTAGAGGGGTGGGATAGGGAGGGTGGGAGGGAGATGCAAGAGGGAGGGGATATGGGGATATATGTATGCATATAGCTGATTCAGTTTGTTATACAGCAGAAACTAACTCACCATTGTAAAGCAATTATACTCCAATAAAGATGTTAAAAAAAAAAAAAAAAGAAAACATCACTCATGTCCGGAACCCTCTCCACGGCCCAGCCTGCCTGACAGGTGCCCTCCCCTGGGTGCTGTGAAGACGGGTGGGCTGGAGGGAGGAAGGGGCAGCAAGGGATCAACAGGGGTTCTTTAAAAATGTGTTGTAAATTGGAAACTAGGAATTAAAAACGGGGAGATGCCTTATTCACTCAGCAGATTGGCAAAACATTAAGGAACCTGCCAGCAGCACCACTAGGGGTGAGAAGGGGGCAGGGCGCCACGGCAAGCGCAGTCACTGGAAGAGCAGAGGGTGGAGAGTAAAACCAAAAAAACGGGGTCTCACACCCACACAAGGAGAGGAGCTCTTGATGTCAGCTGATCACAGAAAACCCACAAATGGCCTCACGGCGCCCCAACGGGGGACCCCCCCCTCCACTGCTAAAAGGATGGGTCAGAGCTGCACTACCCGGAAGTGCAGGAGGTGGCCGCTCACTCACTTCCCATGACCAGGAAACAGCACAAGGCTTGTTCCCGCTACACAAAAGCGCAGGTAGAAGGGTTTCCAACGGAGGTGAGGGGTGGAGCCCCACCCCTAATAAGGAGGCTCAGGGGAGTGGGGCTGGGGGTTCTGGACAAGGGATCTCAGCTTTACCTGGACTGTTTTCCTTCTTTAACAAAAAACATCCTGGAGCAAATAAGGCAGTTTGTTAATGACTCATCGGACTGGGCGGTGGCAGATATGGGTGGGGTTACAATGTTCTTTGTACTTGTCTAGTTTCTCAAAATTACCAAAACACACGAGGGCACTTCCCCTCCGTCTAGGTTTTACCCGTAGGCGTGTGTGCGCACCAGAGGCCTCCAACTCTCTGGGTGACACTCTGGACTTCACAAGGTTGCTCTCAAAATGAGGCATTAAAGGTCAGGAGTCCAGCTTCCCCGGGGCTGGCCTGATATGTGTCTTCTCCTGATCCAGACCCTGGGCCCCCAGCCTGCCCCTCCCAGGGGAGTCCTAGTGCCCCCCTGCCTCCACCCGCCTCCAGCTCCGCGTGACCCGCGGAGGCGCTGCCCTGGCTCCACACTCCTGACCTCTGTGCAGGCTCTTGAGTGTCTCGTAGGTGAAGAAGCTCAGGCCGGCATAGGGAATGACCCCCAGCACGGTGGGAATGAAGCCGTGGTAGAGGGTCTTCAGCCCCTCTTCTCGGGAGATGCGGATGAAGACGTGAAAGATGTTGCTATACCTGCAGGACAGAGCGGGGGTGGGGGGAGGCCTCAATTCACTAATTCTCGCCTCTTCCCACGTCAGCGGGGACAGGCCTGGATGCTGACGGACAGAACCTCACAGAAGTTCTGGCATTCGCATTCGAGGGGGCCATGCACGCCCAAGGCCATACGCCACCTTCACCACTGGGATCACTCTGCCGTGCTCAGCGCTTGGCTGTGTCTTGACTCCACATGAACACTTCGGGTTTGATGGAAGCAGAAACTGATCCCCAAGCTAAGAGACCCAATTACGGCCTTTCCGGAACAGCTGCGGAGCCGCACACCTGGCCCGCCCTGCGGTACCCGGGGGGAGGTGGAGGTAGCAGAGCCTCAGCACAGCTGTCTGCAGCTGGATGTGGAGGCCCAGACCCAAACCCCAGGGGCCCAGTGGAGGGAGCCCACCCGGGGACCCCACTAGACACAGAGCCCCCGCTGCTGGTGAAAACGTCGCCGTGCGTGGTAGGACTCACATTTCCTTTGGGGTCACGGCCATCCGTGCCCTGACCAGGTCCAGGGGGTAGGTCAGCGAAGCGGCCGTCGTTCCGGCCAGTGCACCCGCGAGGAGGCGGGGCCAAGGGGGCAGGGCTCTGAAAGAGGGTGGGGAGAAGGTCAGACGTCAACGCCCCGGGTGCCCACAGGTCTGGAGGGGTGGAGGGATGGAGGAACGGGCACCGGCTGAAAGGAAGCCAGCCGAGTTGAAGCGGGCGGAGCGGGGGAGAGTCTCTGGGTGGATGCCATATTGAAGTTCCCCTGGTTGCCTTGCCTTTCCCCCTCCTCGTACGAATGAATGAACAACGAGCACCTTCCCTCCCCGCTCTGGGGCATAGGTAGGATCAGTGGCCGTCCTGGGACTTAGGTTCTGAGGGGAGACCGGATAAACAAGAGAAGTTCTGACACGGTGAGCAGGTGGAAGACAGGAGAACAGGGTGATGTAATAGCGCTGAGAGGGGTTTTATTTTTATTGGGGGGGGGGGGCGGGTGGGAGGGCTCACTCTCCGCGGAAGCCGTAGTAGCTGCCCAGTAGGCGCTTGTACTCCTCGTGCGCGCTGAACTGGATGGCGGCGTAGGGCACCACGCGCACCATGGTGGCCGAGTTTCCGCGCCACAGGCTGAGGAAGCCTTCGTGGAGGTAGGTGAAGTAGAGGACTCGGAAGGCCTCCTGCGGGGAGGGCAGGGGAAAGGGGCAATGTCAGTGCCCTCCGCCTCCGCCTGAGCAGTGCCTTTGCTGCCAGAGCGCTGGACCTCCCTGCCCACCTTATGTTGCCCAGCCCTGCGCCTGGGGGGAGCCATCGTCCCCCTCCCCCGCATTCTCTGAGCTCTGCGCTAGGACCCCCGCACGCCCAACCCCAGTCCTCCGGCCCTCGGAATTGGAAAGCGAGCCAGGGGGAACCAGGCTTGCAAAGCAGGCTTAGAGCCCCACAGAGGGTGTTTTGTTGGCGTCTGGTAGTCTAGCTTTTTAAAATATTCTCCTTTTCCTTTATTAAGAAGGTAACACCTGCTCCGTGTTTAAAAATAAATCAAATACGACAACTGTGAGTTTAGACTGTCAAGTCCCCTCACCGCTACCCCAAGGATAGGGGGGGGTCTCCCGTCAATTCCCAGGGTGGGCTGTGTCCAGGCAGAGCTCAGGGTGCAGACGGGTGGCCTTGGCCCTGGTGCCTGGCGAGGGAGGGCTTGGTCACCCGGCGGCCCTGGAGCTGGCCTGGGGCGGGGTTGGGGGAGAACCAATGGGAAAAAGCAACTTGAAAAACGTTTCCCCAACCTCTACCACCCTCCTCCTCTGCCGCTGCCAGCCCAGCAGGGCGGAGGTGAAGGTCCTAGAGCCGGGGGTCCTTGACCTAGTGGCTCACCTTGGCAGAAAATCTTTTTGAGGACACTGGAAAAAAACAAAACACAACAGAGAGTGTGAGATATGAAGGACGGGACCGCCCCCACCCCAGTCTGCATGACCCCCTCCGCAGGGGTCTGGTCTGAGCATGGGGAGTGAGAGCCTCCCCTGGGAATGCACCCCCCCCCCCGACAAGGGCTGAGTTGGGGGCCTCCGCAGCAGAGTCAGCCTCCTCCCGGGAGCCTCCTTACCGCCCCCGGCCCACGTCCAGGCCCCTCTGCACACCGGCTTCTCCCCAGGAAGGGGAGCCCAGCTGCCGCCTGACCCCCAGGACAGTGAGGATCTCTGTAAGGGCCTGTGGGAGGACGCACCCCTCCGGGGTTGACACCAGCAGTCCCCACCCCTGCTGGACCCCAGTTCTGCCAGACCCCTTTGGGGGAGGCATCCCAGCCACCAGCCATGCGGGGGTCAGCCGAGGGGCTCTGGCTCCTGCAGGACAAGGCCACGGGGGTGTCTGACATCTGCGGCCTGCCCTCTCTTCTCCACGGCATGGCCCAGGCAGCCCTAATGCCCACTCTCCCGCCCTCCAGGGCTGCCTGGCTCACCCCCCCATCCCCCGCTTCCCAAGCGTCGGCTGCGTTCCCAGGATAGCCTTGCGCTCCCGTCTGCGCCTGCGTGGATGTATGCACACCACCTGCCTTCGGAGTTACACCCAGCTCCCTGTGGGGCGCTACACTGAGCATTTGTTCCAGGAACAACACAGCTGCCTGGGCGTGTGTGTGTGTGTGTGTGTGTGTGTGTGTGTGTGTGTGTGTGTGTGTGGTGGTGGGGAAGGGACGTGTGCTCAGCTGCATGCCCGTCCTTTCCCACGTCAGCTCGCTCCTCCTCCCCCTCCTCCTCAGGGAGGTTGATATCAACGCTCCTGTTATATGGATGAGGAAACTGAGGCCCAGAGAGGCTAAGGGACCAGCCTGAGCAAGTGGGAGGGGCCTGGCACGAGTCTGCAGTCCTCTCCTCCCAAACAGCTGAGCGGGGGGGGGGCGTCCCAGGTTGTGACCGTCCTCCTTCCCAGCACCCCTCACGCACTGGCCACCATCTGCAGGACAGAAAGGCCTCATCTTCAGGGGACCCTGTGCCTGCTCAACCCTAAGAAGGGAGGGAGATGGATTCTTGAACTGTGTCCTCCCCAGAGATATATCCACGTCCTCACCCCCCGCACCTGTGAACACGACCTTAACTGGAAACAGAGTCTTTGCAGATATAATTAAACTGAGGTCATACTAGAGGAGGGTGGGCCCTAATCCAGTGACATGGGTCCTTATAAGAGGAGAGGACCCAGACACAGAGGGGAAGGCAGAGACTGGGGGGAAGCGGCCATAAGCCAAGGATGCCTGGAGCCACCAGAAGCTGGAAGAGGCAAGGAAAGGTCCACCCTCAGGGACCCAGCAGGAACCAATCCTAGAGACACCTTGAATTTGGACTTTTGGCCTCCAGAAAGTGGGAGAATAAATTCCTGTTGTTCTAAGCTGCCTCGTTTGTGGTACTTTGTGACGCCAGTCCTAAACACTAACAGACTTTCTAAGTGGATTCTACAGAGGCATTTTAAAAACCACTTTGCAGAGCAGTTTGGGGGGCCGTGGAGGAGGAGGAGGATTGCTTGGCAGCTTCTCTATCACATGGGATAGATGGACAGGCAGCGTTTACCTTGGAAGATTATTTTGGTTCGGTCCAGGGGAGCTACCGCCGTTTTGGCAAGAGCACCAGCCAGGGCCCCTGACAGGAGGGAGCTAAGAACTTGCCTGTGATCACTCTGCAAGAAAACACACGAACACGCGGTCTGTCATCAGAGAGGGAGAGGAGGCGGCTCTTCTGCTCGGGAAAGTTTCCTGAGCGTCTTCCTTCTCCCCCTGGTCCAGGGCTGACAGACACACAGTGGCCAGAGTGACACAGCTAGGCCCTGAGCATGCCGGGCACGGGCTGAGCCATGGTGGGTCCAGCAGCCACAAAGCCTGGTGGGACACAGTGAAAACCTCCTGGGCTACAGGGACCAACCACATGAGAGGTCATGCACTGGCTGGGCTGTCCCGTGAGGTTCCCAGTTCTCGGAGACGGCCTACGACGGGATGAACTCCAAACATAAGCGTCACCCCTGACCTGTCCTACTTTCAAGCCTCGGTTCCACCCACTACCTGTGTGTGAGGGATTCTCCCGTTGCAGTGTTTCAGGGTAAAGGTTCCTGGTGGTCTGGGGAGTGGGTGGGGCGTATTAGGCAAGCAGACCCTGACTGTTCAGCGTGTCTCCTTTCAACAACTTTCTATCAAGACTTCAGGGGCTGGCTGGCATCTGTGGCTCTTCATCCAGCCAGGGCAAGGGCGATGGTGACAGATGTGGCTGACCAGCACTGTGCACTCCTGTGGCCAGCCCCAGAGCCAGTGCTTGCCCAAGTCTTCCTGCGGCTCCCCGAGCCCCGGCTCCAATGGCCCTCCTTCCCTAGAGGCCCAGGGAGCCCTGAGTTGTCACACAGGAAGCCACCTGCTCATCGGGTTGGAGTCTCCATCCCCTCTGCTGACTCAGCCACAGAACTTTCTGGAAGTGCTCTTCTGGACATGCCCCACGTCCTCAGTCTGCAGCGCGCAAGGATGGTGAGGAGCAGGTAGCTCAGTGACCCCGGGAATCTGTGAAGTCCACTCGGAGCAGGCGCCCTCAGGGGCCTGGAGACACATGGAGCGGAGCAGGGGTATGTACAAGCCTTCACCACTCCCCTCACGGGGCTGCCAGGCCACGGGGGGAGCCAGACATGAACTAACTTCAGACAAATGTGTGAAGAATCACCAATCAGGGAGGGGCTATGAGGAGGGGGCTCGGGGCTCCAGGAGAATGCGGGGTGAGGGGTAAGGGACCGAGGTTGAAGAATGAGGTACACCTAACTTCAGGGCTTGTGTGTGTGTGTGTGTGCGCGTGCGCGCGTGACACTCTTAGAGGGGGAGGAACGCAACACTCAGAGGCCCCAGTGAGAAGGAGTGGGGGGCCCTGGGGGACCACAAGGAGGGCAGGGTGGCTGACACAGGGAAAGGGAGGGGCACAGGGAAGAGAGAAGAGACAAAAGGTGGGTGGGGCTGGACCCCACAGAGTGTGAGGGCCTGACGAGGAGGCTGGTCTTTGGCTAAAGAGAAATGGAGAAGTGTGGAAGGTGAACAGGCTATTTTAACTGGAACCAGAGAAGAGGCAGCTCCTGTGAAACCCAGGATGGAGATGGCAGAGGCTGGGATCATGGGAGGCTGCGAGAGGGGCGGGATGAAGGGGCATTTAGGGGTACAACTGGTAGCCTGGGTCCCAGTGGGCATGGTGGAGTCCAGGGCTACGCCCCAAGTTTGCTCAGCTCAGCGGGTAGCTCAGGGGGAAGGGCTGGGTCTGTCCACACTCCTGGCCTGAGTCTGGGCTCGGCGCTCCCTCCACCAGCCCAGCCGACCTCTCGCTAAAAGAACAGAATCCCGTAGCAGTGTTTTCCCCTCTGTTTCTGAGGCCGAGCTTCACCATGGGGTTCCATCTTCTTGCTTCACAGAGGCCTGTCACTGGGGACCCCTGCCTTTTCTGGGTCACACAGCAAGGCTCTCGTCCTTTGGTCCCATTGGCTTTGAGGGGTGCCAGAAGGCTCAGTGGTGTTCCTGGCACCAGCTCCGAGGCCCTCTGCCTCAGTTTCCTCTCTGTGAACGCATGTGGTGACAGCTGACCTCGAGCCACTGTGGGCAGAGGGAGTGCCCTGCGGGGAGCCCACGTGCTCTGCAGGCACCAGAAGTGGAGCCGATGCGTCCCTCCATCTCCTTCACCAGCTTACTTCCTGTGCAACCTGTGGTTCTTACAATCACAAAGCCAGCTCTGCACATGGGGAACACACATCCTTAAACCCTAGCTCCCAATGTGGCGCTCCAGGGACACGCTGTGAGCCCACTTCACACGCTTAGTGGAGGAGGCTGCTGCTGCCTTCGGCAGACGCTCCCACTGACCTTTTTTTTTTTTTTAAAAAAGAGGCATCGGGGCAGCACATAGCTTATTTATTTATTTATTTATGGCTGCGCTGGGTCTTCACTGCTGTGCGCGGGCTTTCTCTAGTTGATGAGCATGGGGGCTACTTTTCATTGTGGTGCGCGTGCTTCTCACTATGGTGGCTTCTCTTGTTGCGGAGCACGGGCCCTAGAGCGCGCAGGCTTCAGTAGTTGCGGCACGTGGACTCAGTAGTTGTGGCTCGTGGGCTCTAGAGCGCAGGCTCAGTAGTTGTGGTACACGGGCTTAGCTGCTCCGCGGCATGTGGGATCTTCCTGGACCAGGGCTTGAACCCGTATGCCCCGCATTGGCAGGCGGATTCTTAACCACTGCGCCACCGGGGAAGTCCCCACTGACCTTTTTTTTTTTTTTTTTTTTTAGTTTTATTTTTTTGGCTATGTTGGGTCTTCGTTGCTGCACATGGGCTTTCTCTAGTTGCAGCGAGCGGGGGCTACTCTTCATTGCAGTGCACGGGCTTCTCACTGTGGTGGCTTCTCTTGTTGCAGAGCACGGGCTCTAGGTATGCGGGCTCAGTAGTTGTGGCACACAGGCTTAGTTGCTCTGCGGCATGTGGGATCTTCCTGGCCCAGGGCTTGAACCCGTGTCCCCTGCACTGGCAGGCAGATTCTTAACCACTGCGTCACCAGGGAAGCCCCCCCCCTGACACACTGACTCTTAAATGACCACAGCTGGCTTATTCTTTAAAGATCTTGGTTGGCATAGGCATCACTGAATGGTCAAAGTCTCTATACCCATCATACGGAGAGATCCTGCAAATGAAAAAGGAGGCAGGCAGCCTGCTGGAGAGGAAACAGGCGATCCACAGATGGGATACACACCAGTGGTGAACATCACAAGAAGATGCCCGGCTCCTTAACCAAAGAAATGGGACTTTGCAGAGTGAGCTCCCTGCACTGGGCTGGCCAAGCAGGCCAAGACTGACGTGGGTTGTGCCAGCCAGCGCAGAGGAAAACCGGCGCTGTGTGTGTGTCCCAGTGCATGCCAAGCACAGGGGCCTTTGCTGGGCATGTCCGCTTGGCGGGATCCATCGGGCCCGTGGAGGGAAAGCCACGTCTCCCTCACACTCTGCCGCGAAGTTCACTAAACTGTGAGGGATGGGTGCCTGCTCTGGGGCTTGCCCCCCCTGCCCCCAGCATGGTGACGGTGGCCCGGAGAATCAGTCCTCCTGCCCGCCTGGCGTTCCACAGGGAGACTTGGAATTTGGGGAAAGGTCAGGAGGGCCAGAGGATGATGCTGCTTCAGGCTTTGAGCCCATGGACTTTGAGAACTGCCTGCGGGTGCCTGAGCCAGCCTGGCAGTGAAGGTGGGTTAGTCCATGTTCTAGGTTCAGCTGGGATAACTTCTACCAGCTTCTATGGTGAACAAGCACAGGGCTGATCCAATTTCTTTTCTTTTCTCGTTTTCTTAAATATTTACTTATTTATTTATTTGGTCATGCCAGGTCTTAGTTGCAGCGGGTAGGCTCCCGCAGGTGCAGCTCATGGGCTCCTTAGTTGCAGCACATGGGCTCCTTAGTTGTGGCATGTGAACTCTTAGTCGCAGCATGCATGTGGGACCTAGTTCCCTGAACAGGGATCGAACCTGGGTCCCCTGCATTGGGAGCGCATGGAGTCTTAACCACCGCGCCACCAGGGAAGTCCCTGATCCAATTTCTTTATGAGGGAATAAGGCTTTTGTCTTCAGTTGAAGGGCGTAATCGGAGATGAATTTCAGAGCTGAGGGTAAACTCCTCCCTGGAGCGAGGAGTTCCCCTGCAGCCCACTCCACCTTTGGCTAATTCTTCTGTGTTGGCAAATCTGAGTGAGAAAAGGGGCTCAAGGACACCTTCGACATCCCAGCCAAATTTGGGGGAGGTTTTGGCTTCTTGCCAAGTGGTAGGGCAGCTGGATCCACAGCGCAAATGGAGCTATAAAAATGGAATAGGAGGCAGCCTGCATCACCCCCTCACCCCCCCGGCCTCGCCCTCAGCGTGTTAGGGGGTGATTTGTAATGGGGTGCGAGTACAGAAGAGGGACTGGGTGAGAATGCCCAATGGGGGGGCCAGGATACTTGCCTTTGAAGACACATGAGCGGGCAGGACGGGCTCGGCATCCTCACGCAAACGCACCACGCCTTCCTTCACACCATTACCCATTCCAGGCCTGCTCAGGACGGTGGGAGACTCAGTCCTGGGGAGCAAGAAGGGATGAGGTGAGAATCTGGCCTCCTCCACCAGCCTGGGGCCTCTGATTCATCCTCAAGTGGCCCGATGCCAGCACTGCCCCAGTGGCATGCTTCTCCTAACCTGGCTTCTGTCTCTCTGCAGGATGAAGACACCCGAACCTGCATCTGGATGCCACAGTCCCCTGACCTGATTGCTTAATCATTCACAAAAGCTCTTCTCATCAGCTCTTTTATTTCATCCTCACAAATGGGCCTCTGAGTCCTCTGTTTTTTTAACTTAGTACCAACCGCCCAGATTGGCTCAGAGAGGTTAAGCTGACAGGGAGGTCACACAGCAGGAGGCAGGGGCGTGGCAGGGTGTAGGGTGTGGAGGCTGGAGGGCTCCACCTGCCCTGGAGCCCAGTGCCCTCTGGGCTTATGCCAGCTTGGACCTGAGACTCCGTCCACAGAAATACTTTTCGAAAATTAATCTTTGTCCTACTGTGTGGCTGCCTGCCCTTTGCGGACAAGTTATAGTAAAGTGTCCTAATACTTGAGGATTCCTCCCTGGAAACCTGTAAGCAGATAAGTTAGGGGGTCCCTGGAGAAAGAGAACCAGGAATGGCTCTCTTGACATAAGAGAAGCCATTTTGGCCTAAGCCATTTTGTGAGCTAAGCCTGGCAGCAATGCCTGCCCTTGAACAGGTCTCGGTAATTAATGATCTAAAGCGAACAAAGGAATGCAGGAACAGAGAAAAGGCAGTCAGACAGTAGTGCAGTGATAAAGCAGAGTCCTAGTTCCTCCTCAAGGGATAGACATGATAATAAATATATCTTTGATTTCTTTGGGAACTAAGGCCCCCACCCAGGTGGAGGGTGGAATGATGTTGACCCTCTTGACTTCAATCAACTAAAGCTTGGACTATGTGGACCTTTGCCCCAATTCTATGCTGAATTCTCCTCTGTTCAAGCCCCTTCATGAATATGCATGTACCCTGAGCTTAAAACTTCCCCAATTTTGCTGTTCGGGGAGACACTGCTTTGGGAAGGGTCCCCGGTGTTCCCCTTACTTGCTGAAAGTCATAATAAATCCTTCCTTCTCCCCTCCCCATCTTTGGCTTGGTTGTGTCTATTGGCTTGACACCCACCAAGAGATGAACCCAGTTTTCAGGTAACACAGGGTCGTGTCCAAATTTCCTCTTATGAAAGAATGTTTTTTCCTCTTGTAAGGACACCAGCCCTATTGGATCGGGGTCCACGCTAACAACCTCAAGTAATACATGCTTCCTTCTCCCCATCTTTGACTTAGTTGTGTCTATTTGCTTGACACCCACCAAGACGTGAACCCAGTTTTCGGATTACAAACCTACCTTTAACCTCCTAGTGCAGGAGCACTCAAAGCTCAGCCAACCACAGGGAGGGGACCAGGAGGAAAAAAGGATGAAGGACAGGTGTCACGGAGATGCCACTGGGCACCGGTATGCTTGGAGGTATCCCTTGCTTTAAAATCACCCAATGAATCAATATGCTTTCCTGTAAAATGATGCAAATGAGGCAGATGCCCCCCTGAGCCAGCTCTGGAAGCCCCTCCTGCCCTCCAGGTCCTCCCAGGCACCCGCTGGTACGGAACATCCTAGGAAGCTCAAGCAGGATTCTGTTCCAAGTGGCCTCTGCCGCTGTTTCCTACCTAAAATGGTCCCTGGCTCGGGGATGAACAGCTGCTTCTAAGACGGGGCCAGAAACTCAGCGATGAGCCTGGACCACCCTGAGGTGTCAGGCAGGAACCAAAGTCAAGGGGACTGTGAAAATGGGACACAAAGGCAAATCAAAGAGCTCCTAGTGGCCAAAGGAGGAACACTGTGAGCAAAAAAATCAATAAAGCAGTGTTGTGTGTGTTTTTTTTTTTTTTTTTTGGCTGCACCAAGGCATGAGGGATCTCAGTTCCCCAACCAGGGATCAAACCCGTGCCCCCCTGCAGTGGAAGCACGGAGTCTTAACCACTGGACCACCAGGGAAGTCCCAGAAGTGTTGGATTGTAACCCAAAGGGTAAAATATATAGCCAAGAGTCCACATGGATATAAATAAATGATTGAATAAATAAATAAATGGGGGAGAAGAGACAAGTCTCCCAGGCAGAAGAATCCCAAATAAGTTACGCTGATGCTCAGTGCTGGAGGAAGGGAAGCGTAAGCACGACCCCTTAGGTGTGGGCCAAGGGGCAACTTCCTTCCAAAGGGCACGGCACAGAAAGGGGGGAAGGGAGTAACTTTACAGTGAGGACACCTGACAGACACCACCTCAGCCACGTGATCAAAGTCAACACAGCAGTGATAAGTCACACTGACGGCACATGCCCTGGACACGTGTGTGATGAGAAAGGCACTTCCCCTCTGTGGTCCTCCTCTCCAAAGCCCAGTCCAACCATGAGAAAAACACCAGACAAATCCCAACCAAGGGCCAAGGGCCATAGAGCACCTGACCAGTTCTCATCAAAACCGTCAAGGTCATTGAAACCAAGAAAGTCTGAGAAACTATCTTAGCCCAGAGGAGCCTAAAGAGATGTGACGACTAAAGGTAACGTGCGGATCCTGGGACAGAAAAAGCACATTAGGGAAACACTAAGGAAATGTGAATAAACAATGGACTTCAGTTAATAATAATGTATCAGTATTTGTACATCAGTTGTGACAAATGTACCATACCAAAGGAAGATGTTATTAACACGGGAAACTGGGTGTGTGCGGTGGAGGGGAACTCTGTATTACTTTTGCAATTTTTCTATAAACCTAAAACTGCTCACAGACAAACAAACAAACAAAGAGAAACTAGGCCTTAGGGATCTTTTCCAGCCAGTGGCTGGGGTATCAGTCTGTGGAGGACACTGTGACTCTATCACCCTCCATGCGTCCGGCTGCCACTCAGTGTCCCCCCAACACGATGGACCCCGGGGGACTGTCCTCACACCTGGGCACCCGGATGCAGAGGGTGCAGCCTTTCTTTGTTTCTTCTGGCTGTGCTTCGCAGCATGTGGGATCTTAGTTCCCCGACCAGGGATCGAACCCGTGCCCCCTGTGCCCCCTGCAGTGGAAGTGCGGAGTCCTAACCACTGGACCGCCAGGGAATTCCCGGTGCGGCCTTTCTGAGAGCTGGGTCAGGCGTGGTGAATGTGGATACGTTCTGCAAAACTGCCCTCCTAAGAAAGGATCCAGCCCTTTAGTCCCAGCCTCATACAGTCTAGAGTCTGAGCACTCGCCTCCCTCCCTCCCTCTGACTCCTGCTCCAAGCTCCCCAGGAGGAAACAGAGTTTCCCCAGGCAGGCGGTGCAGGCTCAGGCCCAGGCTGCTTGTGTTGCCCTTTGAACCATTCTTCAACCCCTGGCCCGGGCCCAGGGCCTGCCCTGGAAGCTCTGCAGACGGCTCAGACAGGGCCTTGGTGTGGTGGATGCAAACAGAAACAAAGGCACCACACAAACCAGTGCAGACCTACAACAGCGTGTCTCTGCAGGTGACGGAGCGCCAAGGCTGAGTCACGGGAAGGCGCCTGCAGGGGGCTGAATGGTGGCCCCCCCCCCAAGACATGTCTCCCTGGAATCTGTGAATGTGGCATTATTTGAAAAAAGCCTTCACAAATATAATTAAGGTAAAGATCTGGAGATCCTTACCCTGGATGAGGGTAGGTCCTAACAACAATGACAAGTGATCTGATAAGAGACAGAAAAACAGGCAGGGAGGCCATGTTTAGACAGAGGCAGAAATTGGAATGATACACACAAGCCACAAGCCATAAAAGCTGGAAGAGACAAGGAAGAATCTTCCCCTAGAGCCTTAGGAGTGGCTCTACAGGAGGATTAATTTGGGATTTCTGACCTCCAGAACTGTGAGAGAATAAACTTCTGTTGTCTTAAGACAGTTTGTGGTGATTTGTTACAGCGGCCAAAGGAAACTAAGATCCTTTTTGGAGGAGAAGCTGGGGTGGCTCAGGCCCCCCAACCCCAAGCAGAAGGGGCAGCCAGAGTCTGCAAGCTGCTTCCGCCAGGGCCCGGTGCCGCCAGGAAGCTCCCCAGGATTGCAGGGCGGAGAGAAGGAGATTCCTGTCCTGGGGCAGTGGCTGGGGTGGGGGTGGGGGGGAGGTCTCAAGCTTTTGCCTCTTAGGCCAAAGGCTATTTTCCTAGGAAGTAAAGAGCTCTTTGCCCTTTCATAAACAAAAACAAAAAAACTCAAGACAAAGGCAAAGAAACAGCCGGGTCACTGGGAAGGAAAAAAAATATCTTAAAAACATGACAGGTATCAGACTGCACTCATAATGAGAAAAGTGGGTTTAACCTTTGGTGGGGGGCTGTTGGCATGTGTGGGGACAGTAATGCAACTGGTAGATGAGACTGAGGCAGGTTGCGGGGAGCATCTCTCTGCAGGTGATTTGGCAGACGCCTTGGAATGTGTGCTGTGCCCCCAGACAGGTGAGCATGAAGCCTCCTGGGCCAGTAAGGCCACAGCCAGGTGCTGGTCCCAGTGAAGGTATGAAGGTCTGGATGGGAAGCTTTGGGGGAGCGAGGAGAGGGGGGCAGGGAGAATGTGTGACCTAAGCCCTCACAGGAGAACGCCACCCAGCCTGTCACTAATGAGTGAACCTACCTGAACCCAGGTGGGAGGCTGTCCAGATGCAAAGACTGGAAGCAGACCAGGTGTTTATAGAGTGCTGTCAACAGTGATGGGGGGCTTCCCTGGTGGCTCAGTGGTTAAGAATCTGCCTGCCAATGCAGGGGACACGGGTTCGAGCCCTGGTCCAGGAAGATCCCACAGGCTGCAGAGCAACTAAGCCCGTGCGCCACAACTACTGAGCCTGCGCTCTAGAGCCCGTGAGTCACAACTACTGAGCCCGTGAGCCACAACTACTGAGCCCGTGTGCCGCAACTACTGAAGCCCGCGTGCCTAGAGCCCGTGCTCCGCAACAAGAGAAGCCACCGCAATGAGAAGCCCGCGCACCGCAACAAAGAGTAGCCCTTGCTCGCCGCAACTAGAGAAAGCCCGCGCGCAGCAACGAAGACCCAACGCAGCCAAAAATAAAAAATAAAAAAAAAATAAAAAACAGTGATGGGGACTCGCCATACAGGGGAGGAGACAAGGGCATGGAGGGAGCCTGACTGTGGATGTACATACTTTCCAGCAGTTGGCATTTTGCCTCCCACCACTCACCTCTTCAAGAATAACAGAGGACACAACCCACGTGTGGCTGACCCAACCCCCGCTGTGCCCTTCCCAGGTCAGAGCCCCTCCCCCTGCACTCAGGCACCCCCGCAATGCCCCCTACTGGCTTCCTTCCTCCAAACTGCCACAAGGTTCTGAATTTACCCCCCAACCTGCCCCGAGAGGCCTCCCTCACTGAACTGGGGTTCCCAATGCCCACACAGCATCCATACTCAGGACAGTTGCCAGGCTCCCTCTGCCACCAGCGTGGGGTCACCGTGCCTGGGACTTCTCCACGCCCAGTCCCCCAGGTCGGGCCCCCTTATCTGTGCCCAAGAACATGGGCTCTTTTGGGTGTTGTCTGGAGTCCATCATTGGTCAGATGGTGACCAACAGCCCACGTGGCTGAGGGTGAGGCCCAGAGTATATGGTGGGTGGCCTCAGCTGGCGCTCGAAACTCCGAGGCCGGAGCCCCCTCCCTCCCGACTTCCTCCAGCTCCTGCGGCCCCTGCTGCCTCCCTCTCTCCAGGGCAAGAGGCCTGGGCTCTGCACCAAGGCAGGCAACTGGGCCAGATGGTTTCTTCACATTCTTTTGTTTCTATTGTACCTCATCCCTTCTGTTGTTGCCAGTAATAGCGAATTTCTTTTTTTTTTTTAATTATTTTTATTTATTTATTATTATTTTTTGGCTGCGTTGGGTCTTCGTTGCGGCGTGGGCTTTCTCTAGTTGCGGCGAGCGAGGGCTACTCTTTGTTGCGGTGCGCGGGCTTCTCATTGCGGTGGCTTCTCTTGTTGCGGAGCACGGGCTCTAGGCACGCGGCCTCAGTAGTTGTGGCTCGCGGGCTCTAGAGCGCAGGCTCAGTAGTTGTGGCTCACGGGCCTAGCTGCTCCGCGGCATGTGGAATCTTCCAGGACCGGGGCTCGAACCTGTGTCCCCTGCATTGGCAGGCAGATTCTTAACCACTGCGCCACCGGGGAAGTTCCTCTTGTTCTGTTTTTGTTTTTTTACCCCACTCTGCACGGCATGCGATGCAGGATCTTAGTTCCCCAACCAGGGATCGAACCCGTGCCCCCTGCAGTGGAAGCGTGGAGTCTTAACCACTGGACCACAAGGGAGGTCCCTGGCACATTTCATCTTGTAAGTTTCAAAACCACTGACAAGGTAGGTCTCCCATTCTGGTCCTCATCTCACAGTCGGGGAGGCACAGGCAGTCAGAGGTTCTAAGCTTGGGTCTACTATCATGGCTTGCCCACAGTGGCCCGGCCTCGATGTGAGGCCCTCTTCCACATCTCTCACCAGCACCACGGACCAGGTCCTTCAACCCAATCCCCTCTCAGGACCCTCTTGTGTTCCCCAGCCCCTCGGCCTTCTCTTGGGTCCCACAAAATCCAGGCTTGTTAGTTGCCTCTGCTCATAATGCTTCGTCACCTAGCTAACTCCTTGCTGGCTTTCAGGTCTCCGGAAGCCTTCCCGGCCCCCTGAATTAGCACCCCCAGCCTCTGCTCAGGACCAATCAATTACAGCGCCCCAATCACTTGGGGAAGGTCTGAGCCACATCCATGTTCCGTACCCTTCTGAGCCAGTGTTTCTGCCTCCTCCACACCTGTCCCTGACCCTGGCACACAGATATCTACAGATTGTAGAAAAACAGTATTGTAAGGCTTCAAGTTTGTTCCACTCCTGGAGGCCGTGCTGGTGCTGGCATTCCAGGATGCCGTATAAAACGTCCGTGTCTTACAGTGGCTGGAAGCACGGTGCTATGGGTGAGTTGTTTGAAGGAGGACAGGGATCTGGATCCAGGACAATCTAGGTCTGTCCTAGCTTCCCCATGTTCTCCCTATGTATCTTCGGGCAAAGGTCCCCTGAAGCCTCGGTCACCTTTCTGTAAAACTGGGATGATCTAGGACCAAGCTCACAGCCTGGTAAGCATGTGCCAAAGGGTGGAAGAGAGCAAAATGAAGACATAACGTTCACTTGTCTGGGTGCTTGCTAGCTCTGAGCAGATGCCCCCATCTTCCAGCAGGAAGGCAGGTGAGCGAGGGAGCCCACAGGGGCTGCGCATATGGGCCATCTGGAGGGGCTGAGAAGTGTGCCCCGACCCTGCTGGCCTTGTCTTGTCTGAAATAGCAGAGGCTGCTGGACAAGCACCTTCTTCAATAATGCCCTGACAAGAATGCTGGCTTCACAGCTGTAGGGGTTACATGAGGTCTTCCGAAGTTCATGTCCACCCAGGACCTCAGGAAGTGACTTTATTTGGAATAGGGTCTTTCAGGTATAATTAGTTAAGGATATCAAGATGAGATCACCTTGGGGACTTCCCTAGTGGTCCAGTGGCTAAGACTCCGTGCTCCCAATGCAGGGGGCCCGCGTTTGATCCCTGGTCAGGGAATTAGATCCCACATGCCGCAACTAAAAGACCCTGCATGCCACAGCTAAAAGATCCTGCATGCCGCAACAAAGATCCCATGTGCTGCAACTAAGACCCTGTGCAGCCAAAATAAATAAATAAATAAATAAATAAATAAATGAAAAGATGAGATCATCTTGGATTTGGTGGACCCTAAATCCAATGATGGGTGTCCTTATAAGAGGTCTCACACACACACACAGGGAAGAAGGCCATGTGAAGATGGAGGTGGAGATTAGGGTGATGGGGCCAACAAGCCAAGGAACTCAAGGACTGCCTCTGGCAGCCACCAGAGACGGGGAAAGATTCTCCTTCAGGAGCCCCAGTAGGAACCAACCCTGCTGTCTTAGTCAGCTCTGGCTGCTGTGACAAAACACCACAGGCTGGGTGGCTTATAAGCAATAGAAATGTATTTCTCACGGTTCCAGAGGCTGGGAAGTCTAAGGTCAAGGTGCCAGCAGCTTTGGTGTCTGTTCAGAATGCTCTTCCTGATTCACAGATGGTGGCCTCTCTGTGTCCTCACATAGCACAAGGAGCAACGGGGTTCTCTTGGGCCTCCTTTATAAAGCCATTAATCCCATTCATGAGGGCTCCACCCTCATAACTGAATCATCTCCCAAAACCCCACCTCCTAATACCATCACACTGGGGATTAAGTTTCAACATATGAATTTTAGGGGAGACACAAGCATTCAGTCTATAGCACCGGCCAACACCTTGATTTTGGACTTCTGAACTCCACAACAGGGACAGAATAAACTTCTGTTGTTTTAAGCCACCCAGCTTGGGGTTATTTGTTATGGAAGCCCCAGGAAACTAATACAGCAAGAGTCTGAGACCAAGCCCCCCAAGTGTGTACTGTCCCTCGGCTAGTGACCTGCCCATGACCCCGAGGTCACTGCACCTCTCTCTGGACCTCACAGGTTGCCCAGCTGGCAGAACTTCAACAGAAAACCTGGCTTCTCCTGATCTTTGTTGAGACCCTGGAACCCAAGCACTCAGCTGCAGCAAAAGGTATTCAGTGAAGAAAACAAATGTTGACAAGCATATTTTAAAAATAGCACAGGTATTACTCAGCCATAAAAAGAAACGAAATTGAGTTATTTGTAGTGAGGTGGATGGAGTTAGAGTCTGTCATACAGAGTGAAGTAAGTCAGAAAGAGAAAAACAAATACAGTATGCTAACACATATATATGGAATCTAAGGAAACAAACAAAAAAAAAGGTAATGAAGAACCTAGTGGCAAGACAGGAATAAAGACACAGACCTACTAGAGAATGGACTTGAGGATATGGGGAGGGGGAAGGGTAAGCTGTGACAACGTGAGAGAGTGGCATGGACATATATACACTACCAAACATAAAATAGATAGCTAGTGGGAAGCAACCGCATAGCACAGGGAGATCAGCTCGGTGCTTTGTGACCACCTAGAGGGGTGAGATAGGGAGGGTGGGAGGGAGGGAGATGCAAGAGGGAAGAGATATGGGAACATATGTATATGTATAACTGATTCACTTTGTTATAAAGCAGAAACTAACACACCATTGTAAAGCAATTATACTCCAATAAAGATGTTAAAAAAAAAAAAATAGCACAGGGACCAGGGAGGGGCCACTGGGGGAACATTCTACTTCTTAAACTGGGTGGTGGTTTCGTTATTCTTTCTACCCTCTTTCTTTTCATGCACACATTACATACTTTTATTATTAAGAAGTATTTCACACTTAAAATAAAAAATACAATGCATTTTTAAAAGAGCTGGCTTGCAAAACCCAAACAAGCTAATAGCTCTGATCATCTCAATATTCCTCTAATGTCTAATTGCCAAAATAGAAGAGAAGAACAAAAAAACGGGATGACACATGGGAAAAGGCCTGCCCTCAGTCTGATGACGCCCTCCACCTGGCACCAATAGCGGGAAATCACCGACAACTCAAGAAAATCTCAAGACAACTTCTCAAATAGATTTAACATCTGACTTGTCTCAATCTCATGTGACACCTTCATTCTTTTGCCGGATCCCGGTGCTTAAAAAAAAAAAAAAAAAGAGCAACAGCCAATATCTCAGACCTCCCCTCCTGGGACTCCAGGCAACGCCTGCATCTCCTTCTCTAGAAGGACCCCCCTCCCCTCCACCCCAACCCCCAAGGTTTCCTTCAGAGCTCTGCAGAGGAGGGACTCAAATATTTCTTGGACTGAACTTTAGACTCTGGAAGAGAAACAGAAATCTAATGTTTAATCACCACCCCCATGGGCCAGAACACCTCAGAGACAAGATAGGAAGACTGGAGAGACCAGAACACTTGATAATAACCGTCCTGGCCGCTGGGGGAGGAAACAGGCATTCCAACTTCACAGCTGAGAGAATATTGATGACAGCACAGCCTCCACGGAGGAACATTAACCATTTAAATGGACATGCCCTTTGGCCTGGCCACTCCTAAGAAGTTGCTGCAGTTGGATGTTAAACTCCATGAAGACAGAGAGGTTTCCACGCGTCTGTGCACTGCTGGAGCCCCACACACCTTTACTACATATTTGCTCATGCAAAATTCTATCTATTCATTGCAGTTGGGTTTGTAAAAGCAAAATACCAGCAACAACTTCAACAGCCATCAGTAAGGGACTCGTTATAAAATCACTCACCCTTTTGATAAAATTTGATACAAATTTACCAGTGGTTTAAAAGGGGTGGTGAGGGGGAATATGCACATCTTCCCCACAGCCATAGACTATCTCTGGAAGGCAACATTATCATACATGAGAAACTATTAACAATGAGGGCCTCCAGAGGGGGATGGGGAACCAGCATGGGGAGACCTGCCTGTTTTTTACTGTTACGCCCTTTTGTACTGCTTGATTTTATTTATTTATTTTTTTACCATGTACATCAATGACCTTGTCAAGGTTTATTCATATATTCGCACGTGTGTGTGTGTGTGTATATATAATATATGCATGTACATACGTATATATAAAATGTGTGCATGTGTATATATGTACATCTATATATATGCATATACATACACATACATACACACACATTTTAAATGACTCCTCTTGAATTTGGACAGAAAACCCCAATGGCTTCAGTTTCCACTGAAGCCAATGGTGACAAGACCCTCCAGAACATTCCAGCACCATCTTTGCAGGGAGAGACAGGAGAGGGATAAGAAGTACTATGCAAGTGTTACAGGAAACGGCATGTTATTGCTTTTTTAACAGTAAAGCCACCAGCCTCTTTCCACACTGCACACTTGCAAATCACCCTCCAGGGAACTTGAAAAGTTCCAGAAAAATCTTTATCCCCAGCAACATTCCAGGCTCCAGTTTTGCAGTTTGTGTCTAAGCGGCTGAAACATTAGCTCTCTCACTCTGAAGAGTTGCCTTACTCTCTCGGTTTATCAGCTTTAAGGCCTCAGGAGCTCTCCCAGGTCAGTGAGGGGCCTCAGTCTGTAAGAGCTGGGCCAGAGGGTGGAAGCCCAGCAAACCCCACCACCACCGCAGGCAACCCTACCAGCTGGGCTGGCGGCACCCTAGGTGTTGAAGCCCAGCTGCAACAGGGCCCCCGTCTCCACCAGCCCCAGGGCTCTGAGACACATGTTCAGAAAGCGACCAGGGGCCGCCCCTTCCAGCTCAGCCTTTCCAGACCCAGTCAAAGACAGGACTCCTGAGGAACAGCTGCAGGGAGGGTGGGGCTCCCCTCCTCCCCTCCTCCCCTCCTCCCCTCCTCCCCTCTTCCCCTCCCCTCCCCTCCCATGCCAACCCCTAAGAGATAAACACAACAGATGGGCAAAAGTGGGGGAGGTCCGCAGAGAACGGTCAGCAGCAATGCTCAGGAAGGGGTGAGCAATGCCACCCCAATTCAAATCGCTTTAGGTTTGTTGCTGGTAAAATGGAGATAATTCCGGTTTTGTCTGGCCCATGGGATTATTCTAAGCCCGGAAACCACTTTACAGACCGTCATAAGTGAAAAGATAACATCTGGGTGGGCTTTTCTTTGGGGGGGGGGGTGGAGGTTGCAGTGATCCTGAGATAGCAAGGCTTGGGTGAATGTTGGAAAACCTGGATTACGGAGGGGGCACAAACACAGGTGCATGTGGAAGAAAGTATGGGTGGGTGCACAGACTGGGGGTGTTCGAGTCAGAGGGGGCTGTCAGGGGTACTGGGAAGGCGTGTGCATGTGTGGAGGGAGTACCTGAGGGCACTGACCCAGATTACTTAAGGTGAGGGGCAGTGAGAGGGGCCCAGACTTGGTTGTGAGAAAAGCCAGCGAGGGGATAGGAACAAGCACAGATGTGAGTGGGGGGCGGTGAGTTTGGGGTCACAGGCTCAGGTATTGGGTGTGGAGGTGCAGGCCCAGGTGTGGTGGCGCGGGGACCGGGGGTGGGGGGTGTGTGTGAGGACGCCCTGTGGTGTGGGGCTGTCATCGAGGGAAAGTCTCAAGCGACGTGTCGGTGGGTGTTCATGAGCGGGGGCGCGGTGTCAGGTGTGTGAGGGGGAATATAAGCGCGGGCACAGAGTCAGGTGCGCGTAGGGGTGCAGAGTCAACTGTGCGGGGCGCCTGGGGGCGCGGCCCCAGGGGTGCGGGGGGTGTCGGCGAGGCGGACAGTCTCAGGTGTATGAGGGGAGATGTCAGCGAGAAGGGATGTGATGTCAGGTATGTGTGGGCTGACGGAGAGAGGCTCCGATCCGGCTGTGGGAGCCCCAAGGGGGCACCAGACTAGCGGTGTTGGGGGCGGGGGGGGTAGGCTTTAACCTCTCCCAGTCCCCGCGATGCTGCTGTCACGCCCCGCCTCGTCCGCCCCCGCCCCGGGCCCATGACAGCAATGGTCCTCGCCCTAGGTCGGCCCGAGGGGCGCGGGCCCCCTCGACGCCTGCGCCGCCCCGCGCCCCGCGTGCCCCCTCACCGACTGGGACGTGTCGCTGAAGCCGCTGCCGCCGCCACCTCCAGCCGCCACAGCCCCGCCTCGCGCACCCTCCGCGCGCGCCGCGGGAGGGGTCCACGCCGTACTGCGATTGGCTGCGTGCTGGCCAACCATCTCTGGAGACAGCTGAGATTGGTAGACATGAAGCGGACGGGCAGCTCCTAAAGCCAATCACTGAGGAGTAGAGGCGGGGCTATTGGGAGACCCAGTGGGTCCCCAGGGTGGTCCTGCTGGGCGCGAGGTGCTGGGAGGTTAGGGCCTAGAGGAGGGCGAAGATTGGAGCTTTGGAAGAAGACGGGCATCCCTGGTGACCAATCGCTGCGGAGTAAGGGCGGGGCTCCGAAGAAGCTGGCGCTACTGGCGCAAGAGGAACGGAGGGCGTAGCCCGGAGAGCGACGGAGATTGGCTGCGAAGCTAAAGACGGGCAGGGCCGGCGGCCAATCGTAGGGGCCGTGCGCCCTGGACAAGACTTGGAGCAAAGGAGGTGCAGAGTTTGGCCCTGAGCGCGGTGCCCGGAGGTGGCCTCGGGGGTCACGCGCAGGGTCCCCTGAGGCTGTGGCGAAGTCAGACCCTCGGGCCACCCAGCGCAGAAGCAGGACCTCCAACTTGGGCCCTGAGCTTGGCCATCACGGCTGAAGGACTCGTGGATAATTCTTCATCTCCTCACTACCCGCTGTTCCCCTGCAAATGATACGGAGAGGGCAGAGACTCGCTGGAGGTCACTCAGCTGCAGCTCCGGGTAGTGCGAACACGTGGAAATAGGTGGAATCCTACTTACGCACTTTGTGATTTTCTGGAAATGTTTGACTTCTCTGAGTTCAAGCTTTCTCCTCCACAGGATCAAATGACCTCCCTATCGGGGCCACCTCCCTGCTAAACCTTTGGTGAATTAACCGAATCCTAACCACAAGCCCATGAGGTCAAAGAGACCACTGGCCCCATTTTACAGAAATCAGAGCACAGAGAGGTCAAGTTCCTTGCCCCTGGTCACACTGCAGGTCAGCAGGCCCAAAGTAGCCTGCTTTTTGGAAAAGGGGTAAGGCAGTGTCAGAGCACAGCCACTGGGGCCCTGAGTGACTAGGGTTTGAATACTTGTCCAGCCACTGACTGCATAACCTTGAGCAAGGCACTTGTGAGCCTCAGTTTCCTCATGGGACAATGATTCCTACACCTTCATCTTTCCTCTCTGGGGCTTCTCCCCTGGGAGAATTTATATTCCAGCCCTCACCTTGACCTTCTGGTGAAAGCCTTTGACCCACTGCAGGTCCCATCTGGCCTGTGAGCCCAGCTTTTCTGTGAGGTGCGGGGTCATGGGATTCTTTGCAGATAGGGAGGCAGCTGCTGTCCAGTGCTAGGCTGTGTCATTGGCACCTCCCCCAAGCCCACCCTGTTCTCTGACTCACCAAGTGCTAGGGCAGAGAGGATTACATATGTTCCCAGATACTGGCTCTTATTTCCTCTAGGTGTGGGCTGGGGTTGGTGGAGATCAAGTTCAGAACCAAGGAATCCTGAGAGGGAGCAAGGCTGAGCTAGACCCTAATAATGGCTCACATTTCAGGGCTGTGCAAGCCCCCTGCTAAGTGCGTAATCTATAACTTCTCAAAGGGCCCCTGTGAGGAAACAATGGGGGGCTCACAAGTGGGAGTAACTAGCCTGGGGCTACCATCTGCCTCCTGATATTCCCAGGATATTCCCACCTGAGCCTCCTCTCAAATATCTCCCAACTTGGTTGGCTTCCCTGCAACTTCCAGGCCCTAGTCTCCATTCTGCCCTCTGGAGAAGAGGAGCTGAGTGCTGAACACCTACTGGGTGTCAGGTCTTTGCTGAGCCAGGCACTTCTCAAACACCATCTCATGACCTGACTTCCAGATAGGGGTGATGGTGCCCACTTTGCAGATGGGAAAACTGAGCTTCGTGCAACCGCTGTTTCTTGCTGGAAGGGCCTGGGGCTGGGTTTGAATCCCTGCTCTTCCTGACTTGCTGGCGACAGGACCTTCAGCAAGTGACTCAAACTCCCTGCCTCAGTTTCTCCAAGTAGCTCCCAGGGTTGATGGGAGCATTAGCGAAATGAATGGAAGCAAACCACAAACGTGTTGGTCTACAGCAAGTGCTTGCTGAGTGTTGGTTGGATAAACTGTTCTTTTCGGGGCCTCTGTTTCCCTCTCTGTAAATAGCACTTGATGGAATGTAGACACAGACCAACTATGGGCGTGGTTTGCCACCCAAAGAGGGAGATATTTATACTGGAGGAGTCCCCACCTGCAGCACCCACCTGCCAGGTCCTGTGAGGGAGGCAGTAAGCTCCTGGAAGGTCTCACAGTACCCCCAGGGACAGTGCCAACTGAGGCAAGTGTCAGGCAGTGGCCCAGCACTGGGCTGCCTCTCCTGATGGTGCCAGTGGCGCTGGCTGGGCTCTGGCTTCTGTTCGCTCATCAGCAAGCTGGTGCTGGCCAACCTCCCTGCCACCTCCCAACAATGGCAGGCAGTGCCTCTTGGCATCAGCAACTGACACCCCCCCATCATGGGCACCTCGGCTGTACCTGGTGAGGGTGCCCAGGGGATCCCAGCTTTTCCCTGTCTGCCTGGCTTCCCCTGGGCAGGACACTGACTCTCTGCACCGCCAGTTCCCACTACTTCTCAGGAATCCCAGGAATCATCTGACACGATGGCCGTGAGCCAGGCCTGGGCACGGTGACAGGGCTTAATCAACCGAGGCTAGAGAGCCATTTGCCCAAGGTCATGTTAGCAACGCTGGCAACAGAGGAGGGGCATGGAGGCAGGCCGAGCCAGGTTCTCATCCCATCTCGGCCCCTTGAATGCCGAAGAGTCTGTTTCTCATCTGGAAAATGGGGTTCACAGACCCTGCCTCTCAAATGTGTTCACAGTGAAAAAGCAACAGTGTTCCTTTCCCAGGTCGCTGGGCCCTTCCCTGGCTGGAGGGACACATCCTTAACAGAGACGACAGTCAAGACTAACTGATTCAAAGGCAGCCTCACTCAGCCTCCCGGAGGCTCAGAGAGGTCAGGCCCCTCCTCGAAAAGCACACAACAGTAGAGGCAGAACTGAATGTGCTGACCCCTCCCTTGTAGCGGTTTCCCCCTTAGCCCATGTTTCCGTGTCAAAAACAAGGACAGGATGGCAAGCACTCCTTAAAACAGTGCTCTGTGCCAGGCATCCCCTGAACCAGGCCTTGCTGTGGCCCTGTGCAGTGACACACTTAGCTCATTTCCAGGTGAGGAGGCAGAGGCTCACCTGAGGTGGCAGAGGAGGGACTGGAACACAGGCCTGGTGGACCTCAGTGAATTGTGGGGTCTTCAGCTGGAGGCGGGGCCTCACCCAGCCTGGGGATGTCCAAACAGGCCCTGACCCACACCCTCAGGCAAGGTGGGGAGGACTGAAGACACCCTCAGGCAAGGTGGGGAGGACTGATAAGCAGGAGCCACCCCTCCTGGAAGAAGCCTGCAGCTGTAGGAAGGCTGGTTGGAAGCCCAGGGGAGGGGACTGGGGCTGCAGGGGCAGAGGCCTTCCCTCCAACCACCCTGCGTACCTATTAATTTACTCAGGTGTACATTCAAAAACATTTATGGGAAACTGGAGCAGAGCGGGGACCCAGGAGCCTGCCCATATGGAGCTCATGGACGGGGGGGGAGGGGCAGACAAAGGAGAGAAGCCCACAAGTGAGGTGACCTTAGATGGGGTCAGAGATCAAGGACACAGCACAAGTGGTGATTGGTGGTGGGGGGGGGGAGGGGGGCGGCGGGTGGTGGTGCCAGGGCAGGGGAAGAATAGGGAATCTCTGAGAAGGCAATGTGTGATCTGGAACCTGGTGCCAGGAAGGAGCTGGCCACAGGTAGGGCTGGGGAAGGATGCTCCATGCAGCGTACAACATGTGCAAAGGCCCTGAGGTGGGGAGGCTGGAGTGACTGGAACTGTGATTAAAGGGGAGCATGGGGAAGATGTGGGTGGGAGGTGGGTAGGGCCTGGAGGACAGTTTGGTTTTATGGGGAGGGCAATGGGGAGCCACAGGCAGGTTGAGAGCAGAGCTGAGGCAGGAATTACAGGGCTGGCACCTCAGACTTCCCCAGAAATGGACTAGTAGTACCCACCCCACCCCCCCACGAGACAGATGAAGAAACATGATGCTCACGGGGCCCGAGGACTGCTCCAAGGTCACAGGAATGACCCAAGGTCACATGGGTGGCCAACCTAGAAGTCAAGTCGGGGCAACCTGGAGCAGGTGTGGCTGAGTCCCTAGTGAGGGAGGTCAGGGCCGGGTGACGGGGTCAGAGGTTCTCATCAGCCCCACTGAGCTGGCAGGGCCCCACCCATCCAGGGGTGGAGGAGGTTTGGACACCACAGGAAGGTGGGACCAGGGTGATGCTCCCCCCATAGCTATTTGCATGGGCCAACTTCCACAGAAACCAGAAGCCTTCTGGGCAAGGGCCTGAGCTGATGTCAAGGACTGAACTCAAGACATTCTTCAGCCTAGAGGAGGTGAATGACCTGTAGTGGGGTGGGGACTCCGAGAGGTGAGAAGGGCTCCTAATGTGTGAGCTGGAGGTGTCAGGCATGGCGCCTGGAGCCCACCAGGGGGCCTGAGGCTGCCCTGACCCTGACTGGGCCACGCGGGATGCACGAGCTGCCAGGTGACCACAACATGACCCCAAGGGTGAATGCAGAGAAGGAGAGCTGGGGTCTGCCAGGCACCGCTGCCTGGCGACCCCTCCAAGACACTTGGCGAGGATGGGCACTGGGGGCAGCGACAGTGATGCCCACTTTACAGATGGGGAAACTGAGCCTCAGAGAGGGAAGCCAGGCTGCCCAAACCAGCCAGTGAGTGAGGACCTCCACGTGGCCAGGTGGGAGAGTGCAGGACGGTTCTCCTGGGGTGACTCGGGTGCTAAAGCTAGACGGTCAGGTGTCTCCCATGTGCCCAGCTCTGCTCCAACACCCTTCGGAGGGGGCTCTATCCCCTCCCCTCTCCCTGCTTTACGGAGGAGCAAATCAAGGCTCAGAGAGGTTAGGTCACCAGCTCAAGGCCACAGAGCTGGGTGGGGGCTAGACACTGAGCACTCTAGCCCCCGAAAGTCAATGCACATTGAGGAACAGCAACCTTGGCACCCTTGGATCCCAAGTCTGACAATGACCCCAGCAGCCCACCCCTCTGAGGGTGACAGTGAATCATACATCCCAGGCTGCTCTCAAAACCCCTTCACTTTCCTCAGTGAACACACGACCTCCCCAAACATGCACCCCTCTCCCCTGTTCTTTGAGGCCACTGGCTGTGGCTCCCATGCCACATGGTGCTACGGAAGAGACCCTTCCATTGATCAACCAACAGTCCTTTATTACCAGGCATCACTGGCTGGCCTGGGACACCTGGAGACAAACGAGCCTTGGTCCCTGCCCTCTGTTCAGCACAGCAAGGCATCTGTGATCCATTTTACAGGTGAGAGAAGCAGTAGCAGGGATGAGAACGGACTTGTAGGAACAGAAGTGGGATCCCTGCCCTGCTTTGAGATTGGCCAGTATGGTTTCCAGGTTTCAGACAGACCTTTGGCCCTAAGCAATGCTGAGGGGGCGCCTCTACTAGGAAAGGGCAGTGGGGTTGGGTGGCACAGGATGGATGAAGCCAAGGCCGTCAGCCGGTGAGCGGAACAGCATGCGGGGAGGCCGGGACCCAGGGGCTGCTTTCTGCTAGGCACCTCACTAATGCTCCCTTCCCACCCCCTGGCCAATGCTTGGTACCCATCAGAAAACACTTCCTGTTAATGGGGGAGGAATCTGGAGGCAGAGTAGCAGGACATGATTCCTGCCCCCACCCTCTCCCCAGCTGTTCCTGAGTCACATGACTCACCCAGTCACAGCTCACACTGAGCCTGGGGTCATGGTGCCAGGTTACCCTTCTGGCCAGTCCACAGCTCTTGGAGCTCGACGTGGCAGCCCAGGTCCCTCAGGGCGGCCTTGGCCACGTCCTCACAGTCGTGATGGGTGGCACGGGCCCGCGAGATGAGTGCCTCAGCCCCCAGGTCCAGGATGGGCTGTGAGAAGGTCTGGCTTCGAGCCACCAGGTTTCGGATCAGCATGCAGGCCTGTTTCTAGAAGGGAGAGCAGAAGGCGAGTGGCTGTGAGCCAGCAGGTGGGAGCCAGGGGTGGGGTCCACTCTGACCTCGGAGTCCTCATCATAAGACAACATGGCTGCAGCCAACATTCAGCAGGTGCCTACACTATGACTCATCAGGCTAGACTCATGCCTCCACTTCATCCTCTTGGCAGCCCTGGAGGTGGGGCTAATCACCCCAGCTCCCAGGTGAGGAGACTAAAGCTCAGGGTAGCCAAGTGCTTGGCAGGTGGGGCTGGTCCCTCAGGTGCAAGACCCAAAGTCTCAGAGCAACATCCCCTGATGCTGGCCGGGCGGCAGGGGAGGAGGGCAGGGAAACAGTGGGAAAAGTGGGGTTGAGGGCAGGGAAACAGTGGGAAAAGTGGGGTTGTGTACAGGGTCCATCTGTCAATTATACTGTTATTCATTCAGTCGGCATTTGTGCTCCGTGTCTCTGCCGGGGGTGGGTGCTGAGAAGCACCCCAACATGGCATCCACCACCAGTGGGAGAACAGGTGAGAAGCAGGTGAGGTGTGAGGGCCCGCCCGGCCGGGGTGGTCAGGAGTGGACAAGGTGATGGGCCAGCCAAGGGCACAGCATCCTGGAGGAGGGAGCAAAGGTCCCCAGTGGGACCAAGCCTGGTGTGTCTCAGGACCAACAGGGAGGCCCCTGTGATGGGAGGGTATGAAAGGTGGGAGGCAGGGAGCGCCCTGGGGGCTGCTGCAGGGAGGAGTGTGGGTTTCTGGCAGGGCTGCGCATCGCCCTGTCTACACTTCACCTCTGCTGACTCCCCAGCAAGGCGTGGACAGTGGCCCCACATGCAAAACACAAAGCAGCAGCCTAAGGTGGGGCAGGGAACCTTTCCCAAACCCCAGCAGATCCCCAGCTGCTGGTCCCCACAGCTCCTCCTCCTCCTCAGATCCCTCTAAAGAGACTGTTAGGAAAGGAAAAGAGCAAATGCAAGAAGAGCAAAGAAGATAGCAGCGGGCAGAATTCAGCACATTTCTGGAAGGTGGGAAGTAGACGCAGGACATCAGGGGCTGAGAAGGAAGGAGACCCTGGAGCCTTGGGTCATGATGGGGATGGGACAGGGACAAAGAGGACCTGCACCCTCCCCCTCCCGCCCCCGGCAACGTGCACGCCAGGCTCCCGTCCCCTCCTCCTGTCCCCCACGCCTACCTGCACGCCAGCCTCCTGCGGGTGTGCCTTCATGGCCTGCAGTGCAGCCAGGGCCCCGCCGCCCTCCACGATGATCCGGCTGTTCTCTGGCTTGCGCAGTGCCAGGACACACAGGGCCGCGCAGCTCTGCTCACACACCTGCGGGGTGGGTCACAGGGATGGCTGAGAGGAGGCAGACAGACCCCCACTGTCACCAGCTCCCCAGGTGAGTGCCCTGCAACCTCACCTGGACAGACCGCTGTCAGTCCACGTGTGTACTGGACCAGAAGTAACAGAAACGACACCAGGTGCATCAAACCAGCTCTTAGGGGTGATGGTCTCACCCCAGGCCCCTGGCTCGCCCCACCCCGGCCCTCACTCACCCTGCCCCCAGCCTCTTGCTCGCTGACCTCACCCTAGGCCTGGCCCTGCTTCGGGAGATGGGAAAGACCGTTATGTAGATACAGATACTGATCTGGGAGTCCAGCCATTCAGCCCCACCTCGTGTGTTCCCCCTGCCCTGGGGTGGGTACCTGGGGACTGGCCAGGTGCCGGGTCATGGCGGACACAATGGACTCTGTCCCGCCTTCGCGGACAATGGCATCCTTCACATCATCGTTGCCTGCGATAGCCCTCAGGGCGCTCAGCACTTGCTTCACAAGGTCCTGAAGAGAGGGCAATGCACGGGTCACACCCGGCCACACCCCTCTCCTGAGAGGCATCCAGGCATTAACTGCTTGGCTGTGTCTCGAGGGAGGGTCTGGGGCTGTTTCAATGTCTGCTGTCTGAACACAGGTGGGGCCACCCCGGGGTGTGCAGCTGGCATGGAAGAGCAGGGTTATTCATCACTTGCTGTATAGAGAAGGCAGGGGAGGCTCAGGGAAGTGGACCCTGTGGTTCAGGCCACCTGCATCCAGGCGAGGCGTCTGGATGACTTCAACCCCCCCACCCCACCCCCCCGCCAAAACACACACAGAGAGGCATGTGGCTGGCTCAGGCCAGCGAGCAGAATGGCCTCACCGAAGCATCACACACCTGAGCTGGGGTCTGGACCAGCCCCCCCACCACTAAAGGACAGTGAGAGAGAGTGGGTGGGTTTGTTTTCCCCCTAAATTTGAGGTCCTTCTCATGGGTCATGAGAAGTGAAAACTGATCTTTGGATCTGGGTTCAGCAGACAGGGCCAGCGTGTTCTGACTCAAGCCTGGCTGGCTGATCAGGGCCTAGAGGGGCAAAGTTCACTGGGAGGCCCGGAGCCTTCCCCAGGTGTCAAGAGAAATGACAGAGTGAAACTCAGGCGAGGGGACTTCACACCCTAAGACAGCTCTGGACGCCCACCTGGTGGTCACTGCAGCTGGCCAGCAGGGCCACCAGGACACTGAGGCCCCCGAGGTCGACGACCTCCTGGCAGAACTCGTTGCGGACAGCCAGGCGGGACAGGGTGCTGCAGATATCACTCAGGATGCTGGGGTTGTCGGGGAACGCTGTAGATGTAGGAGGAACCGCTGGGGTGAGGAGAGAGAAAACCAGCCCAGGCTCCGAGCCAGTAGTCCTGGGAGGAATCCCGAATCCCGCTCCACCAGCGAGGCCTGGCCCCTCTGCCTGGCCGGGTGGCCGCCTGTACCAGGAGGGCCCCAGGGACCACAAGGTGCGGGGTGCTGCCTGGGCCTGCAGTGCCCCCTGCTGGCTGCGGGGGAAGACACAGGACTGTACCTTCCCCTCCACTGTGCCCCAGATAAATTCCAGACCAACTGATGATCTCGGCTAAAAAAAGAAAACCATAATAGTGCTATAATAAGACATCGGAGACTATTTTTATGATCTTGGGTAGGGAACGACCTTTCTAACTGCAACAGGACACCTAGAAGCTGCAGAGGGACATATGGATAGAGTTGACCTGAGCAAAATTAAACACAGATGCTGAAGACAAAGCTCAGAGGCACCAGGGAGGAGAGGCATGACTGAGAATGATGGGGGGAGGAGAGTTAGGGAGTTAGCAGGGGGGCACGGAGAGCCATAATGACACAGAGCTCAGTGATGGTCGTTTATAGGGCCCCCTGGCCAGGCCACAGTCCCCAGTGACTCCATGAATACTAATCCGGGTGTGCCGTGGAGGCATTCTCTAGATGTGGTACATCCACGACCAGCTGACTTCAAGTAAAGGAAATGACCCTCGATGGTCTGGGTGGGCCTCATCTAATCAGCCAAAGACCTTAAGAGGGAAACTGAGGTCTCCCTGAAGAGGAAGAAGCTTGCCGGCAGAGTACAGTGTTGGTTCCTGCCCAAGCCTCCGGCCCGCTTCACAGATTTCAGATTCAAAAGCCCCATGACCACATGAACAAATACCTTGCAATAAATCTCTCTCTATATATACATATATACACGTATATATGTATACATACATATACAAAAATACACACACACACACACACACACACACACACCCTACTGGTTCTGTCTCTGTGGTAGCACTCTCACTGATAGGAGCTCCTGTAAATAAACAAGGAAGATGCAAAGCACCCCTCGGAAAAGCAGCCCAACTTTGCAGCTGGTTTTCACCCTCTCTGGAGGTGTGGAGGGGAGATTGAGGCAGGCCCTACTCCCCCACAGACAGGGCCAGAGTCGCACACACAGGCCTGGCGAGAGAGCCAGAGCCACAGGGCAGGCTGGAAAGGGGAACTCATTCTTCTAGCACCTTCTGTGCACCAGACCCCAGTCAGGCCTTTTCCAGTGGGTGCAGTGGACAGAGGTCAGGGGCTTTGGTGCCCAAACGTCAGTGTTGTGACCTCCCTTGGCTGCCTCATCAGGGTCACCCCAGAGTCAGGCACATGGACATGCACAAGAATGGGCGGCCAAGTATGAACCAAAGTGTAAACCTCTGCCTGGGAGCGGCCACAGTGAGTGCCAGCAACACTCCCCCATCTTCGGGAAACAGCACCCTTATTTTTCCCTTTGAGGAGCCCTCTTTTCCACTCTCAGTCTGTGTTGCTGGACAGAGCCAAGCCCCCTCCCCAAATGGTTCTAGAGATGAGCATGGGATGTGGTCTGGGCCAATGAGCGCTGGCTTGGAACTCTCCTGGAGCAACTAAGAGTAAGGACAGTTATGCTAGGGCTGCCATGCAGGTGGGACCAAGCTGACAAATACAAGTGGTGCCCAGAGCCAGCCAGACCTGAAGCAGTCCTAAACCCTGACTCTCACTCTTGCCACACCTGCTCCTACCTTTGGCGGCCTCAATGAGCACCTTCAAGCCTCCATTCTCCTGCACGATCATCTTGGCATGGTCATGGGCACGGCCGAAGGGCACACGAATGTCATCGTCAAAGGTCATGATGCGTAGGGCCCAGCAGGCCTCCCTGACCACGTCGGCACAGCAGCTGTGCCGGGCAATGGCGCCAGTCAGCAGGGGTAGCACGCCGGCCTTCACCAGGCTCTGCCGGTTCTGCTCGTGCTTCAGGCAGGCGTGGCGCACACAGCGGATCCCCGAGCAGGTCACGTTGGCCGAGTCAGCATTCTGGGCCAGCGTGGCCACCAGGAGCTGCAGGCCCTGCGTGTCCAAGAGATCGGGCTGGCCATCAGTCAGGGCTGACAGGGCATTGAGGGCCTGGAGCAGGAGACTCTGGTCACCTGCTGCGGCCAACTTCCAGGTGGCGAGGAGGATGGGGTAGGCCCCTTTCTCGGCTGCCAAGAAGCGGCAGGCCTTTTGCTGCTTGCACTGCTCGCAAAAGCGGGCAAGGTGTGCTGACACCTCCTGGGGGTGAGAGCGGGCCACGGACTCCTGCAGGTCATCCAGGGCCTAAGGGACATGGGAGAAACCTCAGTGTCAGCTCAGTCCAAAGACGGTCACAGCGACAGTGCTGCACCCCTGTGGGATTCCCTCGTGTGGGATCTGGGCCTTGGTGGAAGTTCTGTGGGGCTAGTTCCAGCTGTGGCAGCTTCCACACCTGTGCTTTTATTTATTTATTTATTTAATATTTATTTGGCTGTGCTGGGTCTTAGTTGCGGCATGCAGGATCTTATAGTTGCAGCACGTGGGATCTTTAGTTGCGGCATGCGAACTCTTAGTTGTGGCATGTGAGATCTAGTTCCCTGACCGGGGATTGAACCCGGCCCCCGCCCCCCGCATTGGGAGCATGGAGTCTTAGCCCCTGGACCACCAGGGAAGTCCCCACTGAGCTTGAGAGGCCATGGAGGGAGGGAGGGAGGGAGAGGGAGAGAGGAAGAGAGAGGCCCTGCCATCTCAGTGTCCCTGACAAGGAGCCACACACACAAGTACAGACATTAAACATTCTAGCTCTAGCTGCCATTGCATGAGAGGCCCCCAAGTGAGACCAGCAGAAGAACCATCCAGCTGACATCAGTCAACCCAGCAAAATCATCAAAAACAATAAAATGGCTATTGTTTTGGGTTGTTTGTTGTTGTTGTTTTTTGGCCGTGCCATGTGGCTTGCAGAATCCTAGTTCCCCGACCAGGGATCGAACCCGGGCCCACAGAAGTGAAAGCACGGAGTCCTAACCACTGGACTGCCAGGGAATTCCCCTTGGGTTGTTTGTTATGCAGTCATAACTAACTGACATACCCACCAATGGCTAGCTCTCTAAGGAAGGTGAAAGCCACCTTTACCAGTCCTGCCCATATCATATACCTCCTGTTCATCTCTCTCATTCACTCCACAAATATTTACTGAGCACCTGCCAAATGAAACCATGCTGTACACACGGTTGGTTTACCCATGTTCAACTCTAAGCCCTTGGAGAACAAGCTTATAATGAAAGAAGACAATTTGAATAGGGCACACAAATCTAGTGGCCACTCAATGCCCTGACCTGAGGACCTGTCTCAGCTTGAGCCCAAGATGAACCCATGCCCCTGGAGCTTATGACATCATTTGCATCCAGCCCTGGAGAGGGTGGGTCTACAGGTACCATCAGCCCAAAGTACTTTGATTTGGCCTCGACTGCCATGAAAGTCAAGAATGCCTGTCAGCCAACCCTCGCTGAGCTCTGATTTGTGGACTTAACTAAACATATGTTATGATGAAACAGAATATTAAGAAATAGGTTAATTGGCCCAACACTGTAAATCAACTCTACTTCAATAAAAAAGAAAATTTTTTAAAAGGTGAAAGAAATAGGTTAAAACCTATTTGTGTGTGTGACTTGAATAGACATTTCTTCAGAGAAGATACACAAATGGCCACTAAGCACATGAAAAGATGTTCAACATCAAATCAAAACCACAATGAGACACCACCACGCCCATTCAGGTGGCTACTATGAAAAGAAAAACAAACAGAAAATAACAAGTGTTGGTGAGGGTGTGGAGAAACTGGAACCCTGTGCACTACTGGTGGGAATATAAAATGGTGCAGCTGCTGTGGAAAGCAGTATGGTGGTTCCTCAAAAAATTAAACCAAGAGATCCAGCAATTCCACTTCTGGGTATATACCTAAAAGAATTGAAAGCAGGGTCTCAAAGAGATATCTGTACACCCATATTCACAGCAGCATTATTTATAGCAGTCAAAAGGCAGAAACAGCACGAGTGTCCATCAACGGACAAATGGATAAACAAAATGTGGTGCAGCCATACAATGGAATATTATTCAACCATACAAAGGATTATTATTCAGCCACAAATACTACAACATGGATGAACCTTGAGGACATCATGCTAAGTGAAATAAGCCAGTTCCAAAAGAACAGATACTGTATGATTTCCCTTAGGTTCACATCCACGGCTGTCTCCCCCTCCTCCTCCCTTTTTTTTTGGAGGGGGGTGTTCCATGCTGTGTGGCTTGTGGGATCATTTCTTCTCTTTGGATCTCAATTTTCCCATCCTTTAAATGGGGATGATAACCCTACCCTCACAGGTGTCTTTGGGCGAATAACTGAAACGGCATGAGGAAAGCACCTGGCACAGAACTGAGTCCACAGCCGGTTCTCAATAAAAACTAGAACCTTCTGCTGTTTTACCAACAGTTTACATCCATCCAGTTTGATGGCTGACATTAAATAAAGGACTTAACCTCTGTGAGCTGTACGTTCCTTGTTTGGGTCACTGGAGAGCAAGGGCAGGTTCTGGGCCTCCATTTCCCCTCCAGAAAGCCATAGATGACACCACCTACCTTGCAGGCCAGTTTGAGTGCTAAGGGGATGGGCTGTAATGTGCCAGTAAAGAGTTGGTGCTCAGTAAGTGACAGTCTTACTATGATTGCACTCTCTTTTCCTGGGATTCCTGTCCAATTTTCTGAGCAAATTCAGTGGTTGGGAGGCCAGAGAGAGGCTCCTCCAGGGGGCCCTGAACCCCAAGGCTCCCAACACCAAGACAAACATGAATGCTGTCCGCCCCTTACGTCTGGAGTGCTATCCACTCCCTGTCCACTCTGGCAGCTCCAATCCCAGAATGTGGCATGTGGGTGGGTGGGCAGATCACAGTGGCCCCTGAGAGGCCCTTTCACATGGACTCAAGGAGCCCTGGTTGCACACTCAGGCTTGCCTGTGCTTGCTGAGTAGGCTCTGACCTTCTGAATCTGTGTCTGCCATCTGGGAACCAGGGAAAGGGTGCCCCCGACAGAGTTATGAGGTGATGCAGGACCATGCGTGTAAGGCCCACGTGGGCTGCCCTCTCCTACCTGCAGGATGTCATGTGTGGGCTCCTGGGGTCCATCCGCAGAGACTTTCGGCGTCATCCTTACAATGTTGCTCAGATCAACCCCTGCGGGGGATGGGGAAGTCAGGAAACAAGTGACAGCCATCATCCCCATGGGCCTGCTGAAGTCACACCTCACGTCCCTTCAGCTGGGACCACCCTACTCTGGAGGCCTTCAGGGATCTGCCCAGCTCCCCACCCCACTCCCTCCCTGCCTGGGCAGGGCCCAGCAGCCACGCCCACACGGGGGTGTGGGGTTGGGGGTGGGTCTTTGCACCTTTGCCCTGTCTTTGCCCTGTCCAGCCAATGGGAGCAGAGGAGTAGTGAGGCTACACACCAGCGCCACAGTGAGGGACACACTCTGCCTGGTGGGCTGAGAAGGCAGGGGAACCCATGGCCTTCTCCCTTGGGGCTCCCATTGTTCTTCACCCTGGCTGCATCCCCAGCCTCGTCTGCACCCCCGAAGGAAGCCCCCACTGTGCAGAACCTGTCTACGGCCCCACCAGCCCCTGTCCAGTGTCTATACACTACTCTGTGCCCGGGACACCAGCTTCTGATCTCGAACGCTGGATCCCCAGTCTCCCTTGCCCTCTGGCGTCTGACTGGGTTTGGCCAATGGGAAGCCGGACTCAAGATCAGGGGCAGGAGGAGTGGGAGAGTAGGGTGTTCATCCCCAGCTTCCTGCCTCTGCCTCTATCAGATAACCCTTATCCCTTGCCTCGGCCTGTCATGGGAAGGGGGAGGTCCCTGCTGTGGCTAGCAGGGTCTAACCCTGCCCACATTATTGCAAAGAGCTCCCTCTTAACCACTCTCTTCCACGGCCTGGCTGGAGCATGCCACCTGTTTCCAGAGGCTGGTGACCAACACCCCTCCTGCCTCCATGAACTCAAGCTGGGGTGCAGGTGGGGCAGGGAGACAGGTGGCCCGGTTTCTCGGGAGGTGGTCAAGAAAAGTCTCTTCAAGGAAGCGACAGTTAAAATGAGACCCACCTTGAAGGACCCAGCCCTGCAGATGTCAGGGTAAGGTCCAGGCAAGTGGAGGGTGGGCTCCAGCGAGGTGGGAGTGGGTGGCCAGCGTGCCTGGGGCAGAGTGTAGACAGAAGATAGTGCCCAGGGCTGTCATGCCAGGAGGGATGTGGTCATGGCAGGATACCATTCCTTTCACATTAAGAGCCGTGGACTGGAGGCGACTCTTGGGCAAAGAGCCAGACTAGCGCTGAGACCAAGCCACACCGCCCTACCTTGTGATTCAAACTGCTCCACGGCCTCTTTCACTGCCTCCTCTGGCCCCATCTCAAACTCCTCGATGTTCTCCCGAACGGCTGCATCAAAGGTCTCCTGGGTGATGCGCTTGGAGGCCATCTTCATCTCCTCTGTGTGGGGTCAAGGGCACCCAGTAGCTGCTCCCAAGCTGAGAAGGTGAGAAGTAAGCATCATCAAGGGTCAGAGGGCAAATGAGAACCTGGCTACCATTTAGGGAGCATCTACCAAGGAGCCAGAGCCTATAACCGCCCTGGAAAATTCTTACAACCCGAGTCACAGGAAAGGGTGGTCTCCCAACATCCACAGAATAGCTAAAAGTACAGACAAGGGCAGGTAGTTCAGTATATTTTATCTAAAAAATGGGGAATGTTAATATAATGTATGTCCTTATAGTAAAAAGTAGTAACAGTAAAATAAATATAAAATAATATCTTAATAATATTATGTTGTATGTTGTATGATTATAATATACTATAATATTACAATATAAACAATATTATTCACATATTACTCTATTATATAGTTATGTACTTCAAATGTACTTATCTAATGAAGTAATATGATAGCATACCATTGCACTAATAAAATATAAAATAAAATAATGATATTAAATAATTACTTATTTAATTAAATAATAAGAGTAAATAATGTTTATTACTGTTACTATTAATATTTATTATTATTACTAAATGATAATAAATAAAAAGAAAAGTAAATCAAAAGCTAATAGAAATAGTTACCTGTAAGGGGAGGTAGAGAAAAGGATGGTGAGAGCAGGAATAGAAGCTGCATTATTCTCTCTTAACGTACCTTGTTTTACAGGTTTGAATTTGGAACTCAACTAAATGCTTTATGTGATTAGGAAAAGAAATACGCCAAAATAACCAAAATAAAAATAAAAGCAATCCCTAAAAATCAAGAGCAAAATGAAAGCCATGAACCTAACAGTATTTCTATATGGATCAGATCATTTCATGCAATTTTAAAACACAGTGATATGACTGTATATTCTTACTGGGATCTACCCTAAGGATAGAACTGCAAAAGAAAATCTTCAACAGTTTTCAGTAATCATATTATTGGAAACCACATTAGAAATGTTATTCAGAAACAATTATAGATGTAGCAAATAAGTAATAATGTTTATATCATTAGGAATGAGCATAAAAGAAAAAAGATTCTAACATAAAATCAAAGAAGTAAAAACTCAGAACTCCTAAATTTGAACTGGAAATATGATATGAACTCATGATGCATTTTCTCTTGAGCAAATAACCAATTTTCTATTAATATGAACCGAAAATGCCTGGAGGAAATGATACCACAGCAGCAATGAGCAGCACCCTGAACACCAACTGTGGTCTCTAAATACCATTTCCCACCAGAGAAGCCAGGGCTCTTGGAGTAAGAGTTGATTCCAGGTCTGGGCAGGAAATGGGCCAGAGAAGCCAGGGGCATCAAGTGAGACCAGAAAGCAAAGACGCTTCTGAAGACCACTGGGGTCATGCCGCACGGTACGGCCAAAAATTTAAAAAATGAAAAATACATCACTTTTCAAACTTATAGTAAAGTTGCAAGAATAGTACAAGGAGCACTGTATAAGCGGAAGGATCTCCTAGCTTCACCAATTGTTAACATTTTGCCATGTTAACCTCTCTATGTGAGTGAGTGTGCGCCTACGAGTGTGTGACACGTACATATGAGAGTGTGTTCTAGTCATGGGACCCCTTCCTGCTACAGATGTCAGCATGAAGAGGACACTCTCTTATACATTCACGCAAAACTGAAATTTAACACAAGAAATTTAACACTGATACAATGCTATTTTCTACCATATAGTACACGATGGACTTTTTTGATTGTTGTAATACCGTCTTTTAAAACAGTTTTGTTTTTTTCTGGTCCCGAGTCCATTCCAGAATCATGCATCATAGAAAGCACAGAAAGTGCGTTAGGGGGACAAAGGCACATGGGGGCACTAGGACCGTGGCATGGGAATGTGCAAATTTGGGCTGTGAGGGAAACAAGCCACTCATGCCCTCACTGCTCTTTGTGGAGGCAGCACAGGATGTGATTATTCCATCTGTGTTTGTGCAGACGCTTGGGCTGGGGGTCGGGGGGAGGACAGGCTCCAGGGCCAGCCAGGGGGGCTCAAATCCCCAGCCCTCCACTTAACCTCACTGTTGGTCAATTCTCATGTGTGACACAGGGACAACCACAGAATCTACCTAGAGGGCTGCAGTGAAAATTCAACCCATCAATTTCTACAAAGCACTTAGAACAGGATTTGGCACAGAGCTCAATAAACATCACCTAGTTGTTCTTTTCCTTTGTCGCTTAAGAGGTAATTCAGCCAGTTTACTGGGGGGTGGCAGACATAAGGGCATCAAACACCTCAACCTCACTCCCTTGCAGATATCCCCCTCTTTATTCTCCAGAAGAACAGGGAGCCTGTTTAGGGATTGCTAAGGATTTCCAAATCAAAGGTGGAGGAAAAGAATGAGGATTTTCTGTTTCAAGATAAAGAATTTCTCACTGGGGAGCCCAGGCTGCTGGTGGTGGGGTGCTCCTGGCCAGCTCTGAGGGGCTGGATGCTGCTGGAGGGACTCTGCTTCTGGCTCTGCCACCAGACGTTGCTTCCGCTACTCTGGCCATGCTTCAGACCCACGTGGGCCATTGATGAGTGGCCACTCGGTCATAGCAGCACAGTCCTAAAGGGGAATGTCATTGTGCCTACTTTAAGGATGAGGAATCTGAAGCTCAGAGAGGCAGCAAGAGGCCTGGCCATGATCCTATCCTGTCTCATTAACACTTTCCATCCACCTAGGTCCTCTGCGGAGCTTCCACCAGCCCTTCCAGGCCGCCTCCTCATGGGAGCCTTCCCTAGCTACTCAGACAGAGCCTGTGTACTCTTGGTACCCCCCTGCCCTCCCCACCCCAAGAATCTCCCTCTGCTCAGCCCTGAGATCCCTGAGCCGGGGAGGTCAGTGTCTGGCTCTGGAACCACCACTTAGGACAGTCCTTCAGGGTCCCCTGGGTCCAGCACAGGCCTGTGGGGGGCAGGGACAGGGATGAAAGTACAGCTCATGAGAAAGATGGTGCCTGAGAATGGTCATCTGGGAGCCACCTGGGGAACAGCCCAGGCCAGGAGAGGAAACAGCATTACCGACCCCCACGCTGCGTCCAAGGCATGCTGAGGGGAAGGGAGTTATCAAGGCTCTCAACTGACAGCCGGCTTCCCTCTCTAAGCCATGGTTCTGCTTCTCAAGAAAACGGTGCCTTGACAAACCGGGGACCCTGAATGATTCATCTTCCTCCACCTGCCACACCCACCCTGGTTCAGGTGGCCTAACCTGCTTCCTCCCTGCCATACCCCGTGCCTCTGTGCTCTACAAGGCAGCCAGAGGGAGACTTGAAAGCACAGAGACCACCTCACTCACCTATTCAAAATCCCGCAGTGGCTTCCCAACCCTCTCAGAACAAAACCCAGTTCCCTCACCAGCACTTTCCCTACCTACACCTTCTCACCTGTGCTTCCCCGCTTTTCTCATTCTTCTCAGCTACCCAAGGGACATCCTTCATAACCACTTTGTTTAAAGCAGCCCCGCTCTCCTACCGCATCGCTCTCTTTTAGTATTTTAATACTGTCTCAACATGGAGCAAAATGATTCATCTATTTATTTGCTTTTACTGTCTAGTCTCCTCCCCAATGATATTTAACCTGAATGAGAGCTGGGGCCCGTTTTGTTAAACACCTTCCCCCCCAATGCCTAGGATGGGGCCGGACATGCAGCAGGCAGTCAGTACATACATAGGTGGTGAAAGAATGAATAAATGAAAAAAAGCGAAGGGCACGGAAGTGGGCGATTTTGTCCCTGGGCGGCATTCGTCACAGTCTTTCATTACCCAAAACCAAGTCCCAGACGGGCGCGCCACAATCACTAGTCCGAACCCGCGGCGTCCACTTCCTGCCTCGCGCGCGAGGGGGCTCGGCGGCCACCGCTCCTCACCCGGTCTTCGCGGCCACGTGGGGAAACGGTGAGGTTCGCGGCAGTCACCGGCTGTACCGCCTCTGGTCCTTTTCGGCCGCCGTACGTGCGCAGGCGCTTTGGCGCCGCCTCGCCTCGGCCTCCCTCAGCCCTGTGAACTGCTCCCGGGGTGACCAAGGGTGACCGTGAGTGCAGGTAAAGCCGAGGGAGCCAACAGGTGTGCGGCGGCGGCGTCTTTGTCTCCTTTTTCGGGCGGTTCCCGTTGCCGCCGCTCCAGGCAGAGAAATTTTTTGCCTCAGGAGTGTCCGCCCTGAAGACGGGGCAGTGCGCCTGCGCAAGAGAGTTTGGCGGCCGCTGCCTGCGCCTGTGCATCAAGGCTCGGCGGCGGCCTGCGCCTGCGCGGCGCGGCGCTGCGGAGACCGTTGGCTCATTTGCATGTCCCCGCCTCGCGCGGTGGCGGCGGCGGGTGAGGAACCTGAGGCGGCGGCGGGGGCGGCTCTGCGCGCGGTGGGCTCGGGGTGAGGCCCGGGCCAGGGCGTCGTCGACGGATGGGCCCCGGGGTGGGGGCTTTGGGCTGGACCCCGGGAATCCCGGGTCTCCACGATGGCGCAGCGGGCTCGGCCCTTGGCTGCGCGGCGGCCGCGTTGCGGCCGGGTCGGCCTGGGGGGCTGTCTGCGGCCTGCCGGGCCTGACGCCCCCTTTTCTTCGTCCTCGGAGGCCGGTAGGAGGCAGGCCGCGCCCGAAGGGGTTCATTCGTTCGGTCGTTCATTCATTCAACCTGAGCCGGGAGCGACCCCTCTGGTGGGGCGATAACGGCGGCGGGGCGCTGAATCCGGCTCTTTGCCATTTTTTAACTGGTTCCATGCCCACAGCAACCCCCATCATGAGCTGCCCATTCCATAGATGGGGAAGCGGAGGCACGGAAAGGTTAGGTCACTTGAATTGATCCCGGGCCACTTGGCCAGGAGACCCTGCCCTTCGGTAGTAGAGAATAAGGGGGCCCCGGGAAAAGGGCTGAAGGATAGGAAAAGGGGTGATGGTTATAAGAAATGACTATAAGGCAGGGGCAGACTTGGGTTTTGAGGCTGGAGGTTTCAAGATGGAAGGGATATCTTGGTGGGTAAGGACACTGCCACTGGATTGCTCAGTGTTGCTTCTCAGTCCTTTTCTACTCAGTCTTCAGGGCTTTGTCCCCACTTCCAGTGCCCTGTTTGCCAGGTTTCAGTCTGGGCTGGCTGACCTTGGATGGGTCACTTAGCCTGAATCTCCCTTTTGCATTTTTGTGTAATTTCATTCATAATAGGACCCACTTTTTTATTGGGTTCTTGCAAGAAGTAAATGGGATTGTGGGAGTCCCTCCCCTGCAACAGGACCTGGCACAGAATAAGCTCTGTCAGTAGGTTATCCTCACTGGTTAGGGATTTCTCCACTCACTCGTTGAGACACCTCTCTCAGAGGGGAGGTTAGCTCTCACAGCCTCTTCGCCATGTCTGTGAAAATAGGAAAATAGAAATGGGAAAGATCACATCTTTCCTAACCACCATTTGCAAGGGTTATGCTCCTACTGCCCTATATTGTTGTGTTCAGTTATGTGTGTTGCTTCATGTAGTCCTTCAGCAACCCCAGAGGTAGGACTGCTTTTATAGAGCTTCTTTTAAGGGACTCTGGGAAAATGGGCTCAGAGATGCAAAATAAATTGTCCAAGATCAACATGCTTGTCTTAACTCCTTCTCAGCCAGTACACACCTGTGAGATTCATGAGGGCAGAGCTCCCCTTAAAATAATCCAGCCTCCCTCTGAAGTACCATGCCAGATTATGGATTACTGCCTCATTACTTTGAGGATTAGGTGAAACAGATCAGGCTCTGTGAGCATTAGTTGTCATTCTTAGTGTCTTTCGTTTCCCCCTTCTCACTACAGGTCAGAGAAACATGGCAGCAAGGAGAATTGCGCAGGAGACTTTTGATGCTGTATTGCAGGAAAAGGCTAACCGATATCATATGGACCCCAGTGGTGAGGCTGTAGGCGAAGCTCTTCAGTTTAAAGCTCAAGGTAAATTAAAGTGCCTGTTTTTTGGGGGGGGATGGAGCGTGTGTTTAGGGTTGGGACAAGACCCCGACCTGCAACTCCTCAGATCCTACCTTCTTATTTGTTAGGGGGAGAGAAAATTTTCTCTTGGTCCACCTGTCATGTCACATCATTATGTAGAAAGAGGTATTGTCATTATCTCGAGGTTCTTCTCCCTGGGCACCTTACCCCACCTAAAGAAGGGTTCTTAAATAAACCTCCTGGCTCCATCCCCACCATCGCTACCCAGGTTTGAGCTCTTATCAGTTCTTACCTGGATTATTGCAATAATCTCCTCCTGAAAGGTCTTTCAGCTTCTGGCTTCATTTCCTCAAATCTGCTTTCCCCACAGATCTCTTAATGCCAACCTTGCTGGGCCAAGGCCCTGCTTGGACTCTTGGGGCTCCCCATTTTGGGTTTACATCCTCAGACAAGTGCAGGAGCAGACAGGTAACTGGTATGTGCAAGACAGGAGGGCCTGGGGGTCCTGTGGAGCTGCTGAACGTAGGCCCTGCCTGAAAACATTCCTTTTGCAAAGTTTTGAAACATCATGCCAGCAGAATTAAAAATGGTGCCCACACAGATTTCAGCACAACTTGGAGGTCCTTCACAGCACACGAGGCTCCTAGCCCTCATCCCCTGCTTTGGGCCTGTTGTTTCAGTTATACTGTTTGCCTCTCTGTGTTTTGACTCCCTCATCCCAGCTCTGCATGGTTAATTCCCTCAGGCACTAAGACCCAGCTCACAGGTGCCTTCCCCCAGGAGGCTCTAGTAGGCCTGGAGATTGATTTTGCACTGTGTACTTGCTCCTCTGCCATGCGCTGGCCTCCTCATGGCCTCCTTTGGGCCTGTGCTGTTTGCTGCTGCACCAGCCCTTGAGCCAGCTGAGGTGTAGAGGAGGCTTCCTCAGTGTTGGCTGGATGAGCCTAAGTGCTTGGGGTAGGGATAACTGTTATTATGTGCTTTGGACCTGGAGAAACTGAGGCTTAGAGGCTGTCTCCAGATTCTGAGTTTTCAAAAATGAGTAGCAGACAAAACCATTCCTGTTACAAAAGATTGGAAGAATTAAGTAGTTAAGAATAGGATGTAAAAAGCCTCTTTGCTGTTTCCTTACCCCTCAGAAGTAACCATATCTGTGGTGTTTTGTGCATCCTTTAATTCTTTTAGCCATATGTGGATCCTGAATACTTAATGTGTTTTTATGTATATATACATATATGTGTGTATATGTACGTGCATATACATGTGTATATACATAAACGTGTGTGTATATATATGGGTATTTGAATCTTGGTTTATCTTTATCTAGAGACTCAAACACTATTACATATCTTAAGTTCCCTCAGGAAAGGTTGGGGGCAGGGGAGACTGTGAACCCAGTAGGGTGCTAGATGGTTCTGGAACCATCTCTTTGTCACAGAGCTGCATGGTCCATCGGTCAACCTTTCTCTGTGCATGTGCTCTACTCTGCACTTTTCCAATGCCTTGTAAACCAAGTCATTGGAAGATCCTGTTGTGTAGAATCCAGCCACTGCTCTACCTCTAGTGCTACCACCCTCACCAGGCCATCAGTAACCATCACTGTCTGGATTCTCTTGGTGGACTCCTTGCTGGAACATCCACATCTACTCTTGTCCCTTGTGGTCTCTTCCCCACACAGCAGCCAGTGAGGTCGTCCCTCTGCTCCAACCCTCCCTCACCCTCCACCCCCATGGCTTTCTGTCTCATTCATAGTAAACCCCAGAGTCCCGTCAAGGGCCTGGCTTGATCTGGTACCCACCCCATTCTGTTTGCATCTCCTGTCATAATAGTTCCCTAATTTTGCTGCACATTAGAATCATTTGGGGGCTTTTTAAAAACCCTAATGCCCAGGTCACGCCTCATTCTAGTTAATTAAGTCAGGATGCCCCAGGGACTTCAGTGTGCAGCAGAGTTTAGGTTCTGCCTTCTTACCACTTTGCCCCTCCTTCCCTCTGTTCCATTCTGGCCACATTTGTCCCCTCCTCGTCTTACCTCAGGGCTTTGTCCTCACACTCCCTCTGCCTGGTAGGCTTTCCCCATAACTGCCAGTTCTGACCCCCACAGCAGGTCTCTGCTACTCAGACACATTGTTTCAGAGCTGCCCACCTCCACCAGCCTGTCTGAAAATGTCCTTCCCTCCTCACCTTCCTGCCTGTTTATTTCTTATCGGCACTTCCTTACACCTCAAGGACTTTTTATGTTTGGCTCCCTCAACTGACAGGTCCAGGAAAGTGGGGTCTTTGCTATCTCCTTTCCCTGTTGTAACTTCAGGGCCTATAACAGTGCCAACATGCAGTAGGTGCTTAGAAAGTACTGGTTGGACAAATAAACTTGGATTTATACAAAGCCCTGGCTTCCTGTGGCCTCTTGGCCCATCACTACTTCCTGGCGTCTCTCTCTCCCTTTTCTTACATTTGACTTTTTGACTAGGTAATAGATTCTGATTCAAAAGCTAGAAAGAAAGAAAGGCACTCTGTGCAGTCTCCCTGAGGCCCACTGTTCCCATATGCCCATAGTTCACTTCTGTTGCTGGCTTCTTACAGTTTCGTCTTCTTTTTCTTTTTTTGGCCGCGCCACACTTCTTATGGGATATTAGTTCCCCACCAGGGTTTAAACCCAGGTCCTCAGCAGTGAAAGCGTGGAGTCCTAACCACTACACCGCCAGGAAATTTCCCTTACAGTTTCTTTATGCACAAATGAGCAAATGCAAACATAGTTTCCTATTTTTCTCATTTCTCCACAGAGGAGGACAAAAGTACACAGTGTTTAGTTTCCATTGTGGCCTCTGTTGTTGTGGCTTGTTTAGCTTCTGCCTTCCCTCCTATCTGCTTCAGTCTCTGTTTTTTTCAGGTATTGGTTGGCCTAATGGACCTTTCTGAGGGAGCCTATCAGCCAACTTTGGGTGAGATGCTCAGCCAAGGCCCAGCCAGCTGTGGTGGGTGCAGTGTCAGATATGGCTCCTGCCTCAGTGGCACTGTGGGCCAAGAGTTCCTCATAGGAAGCAGGGGAAGCAGGCATCCTCTAGAAAACCCATCTGCTGTGTGATAGAAGTAGAAATACACAGGTGTTCTGGTCGCAGTAAAGAAGCCCAGGTTATTTGGGGACCAAATACCCTTCCCTGAGTCTAAAAGAGGGCTTGTAAAACAGAGCCAGGGCAGGAGATCTGAATGAGTGAGAGGCACTGCTGCCCAGCCTCGATGGACTGTCGTCAGGGCAAATGCAGGCCCAGTACTTGGAGGTCTTCTGTTGTTATAAGTAGTAAATCTATTTTTAAGTGAAACCACACACGTTTTAAATGTTGGCAACAAATATGAGCTTCTAAAATGCACTCTGACTGATAAAGCACCCCTGCTGGCTGGTGGTCTGTGGATCATCCGTTTGCAACCTGTGGTCTAAAGTACCTTTGTGTTTCTTTTTGGATTGTTTATTTCAGATCTTCTAAGGACAGTCCCAAGAGCCAGAGCAGATATGTATGATGACATTCATAGCAACAGCAGATACACTCTGGGCGGATCTGTAGCTCATCCTCGAGACACTGGGAGAGAAGGCCTGAGAGGTGATATATTTCCAGGACCTTCCTTCAGATCAAGCAACCCTTCTGTAAGTGACGACAGCTACTTTCGCAAAGAATGTGGTCGGGACCTGGAATTTTCCCACCCTGACTCCCGAGACCAGGTCTTCGGCCACCGGAAATTGGGACATTTCCGTTCTCAGGACTGGAAATTTGCACTCCGTGGCTCTTGGGAGCAAGACTTTGGCCATTCAGTTTCTCAAGAATCCTCCTGGTCACAGGAGTATAGCTTTGGTCCTTCTGCATTACTGGGGGACTTTGGCTCCTCCAGGCTGATTGAGAAAGAGTGTTTGGAGAAAGAGAGTCGGGATTACGACGTGGACCGTCCAGGAGAGGCAGACACTGTGCTCCGGGGCAGCAGCCAAGTCCAGGGCAGAGGCCGAGGTCTAAACATCGTTGACCAGGAGGGTGCCCTCCTAGGAAAGGGGGAGACTCAAGGCCTGCTCACGCCTAAAGGGGGGGTCGGGAAACTTGTCATGCTGAGAAATGTGAGCACAAAAAAGGTACCCACTATAAGTTGTATCACTCCCAAAACTCAGGGCACTAACCAAATTCAGAAAACCACCCCAAGTCCTGATCTGACCCTGGGGACAAACCCAGGGACCGAAGATGTCCAATTCCCCACTCAGAAAATCCCTTTGGGGCTTAATCTGAAGGATATTCGGCTCCCCAGAAGAAAGATGAGCTTCGACTTGATAGATAAGTCTGATGTTTTTTCGAGGTTTGGGATAGAAATAATCAAATGGGCAGGATTCCATACCATAAAAGATGATGTTAAATTTTCTCAGCTTTTCCAGACTCTCTTTGAACTTGAAACCGAAACCTGTGCTAAAATGCTCGCCTCATTCAAATGCTCCTTAAAACCAGAGCACAGAGATTTTTGCTTTTTTACTATCAAATTTTTAAAGCACTCTGCTTTGAAAACACCCAGAGTTGATAACGAGTTTTTAAACATGCTTTTAGACAAAGGTGCTGTGAAGACCAAAAATTGCTTTTTTGAAATCATAAAGCCCTTTGATAAATACATAATGAGGCTACAAGACCGGCTGCTGAAGAGTGTCACACCCCTGCTCATGGCCTGCAATGCCTACGAGCTGAGTGTCAAGATGAAGACCCTCAGTAACCCCCTGGACTTGGCTATTGCCCTGGAGACCACCAATTCTCTCTGCCGGAAGTCTCTAGCTCTTTTGGGACAGACGTTCTCCTTGGCCTCTTCTTTCCGGCAAGAGAAAATCTTAGAAGCCGTCGGCCTCCAAGATATAGCTCCCTCTCCTGCTGCATTTCCAAACTTCGAGGACTCTACTCTGTTTGGGAGAGAGTACATCGATCACCTGAAGGCCTGGCTGGTCAGCAGTGGGTGTCCACTCCAGGTCAAGAAAGCCGAACCCGAGCCAACCCGAGATCAGGAGAAAACGGTTCCTCCTACCAAACCTGAAATTCAGGCTAAGGCTCTGAGTGGTCTGAGTGATGGTAAGGAAAGCAGCAAAAGTTTCTATTTGTTGCGATTTGCTTGCTTTTCATGTTTTCTTGTAATGTCTCTCATTCTCTTTGATATTTGTACATAAAACTCCTTTAGCCAGTTGGAAACAAATCAGAATTTTAGTAGTAAACTCACAATGACCAGTATACATGCCTGCCATTCATTCTGTAAGCATGCGTTAGGAATCTTCTGTCTGTTACAGAAGTCCTTAGACTTTCTGGGTCACGGACTCCTTTGGGAATCTGATGAAAAGCTGTGGTCCTTGCCAGGGAAAATGCATATATGTTTGTACACAATGTTGCACTTTCTGGGGTGTTTGTGTCATCTTGCAGCCAAGTTTTAAGAAGCCTTGTTCCAATAGCACCCCTTCTCTACCCCAGCCCCCACCGCGTTATTACTAGAAGGGAGAGTAAATGCTGGGCACAGTCTCTTAAGAATTCCCCAGGCTTCTAAGGGAAAGAAATCACAAAACCCAGCCCCTCCTTTGCTGGGATTAAGGGGGCTATAGGAGAGGCCCCAGCTCAGCTCAGCCTGGGGAGTCGGGAAGGCCATGTTTGAGCTGTTTTGAGGGATGCGTGGTGGAGGCACCTTTTCACCTGCTCGCTTTTCTAGACTGGCTAAAGCTTGAGAGATCACTTAGGTATACCTGGTAACCTGCAGTTAACGAGTTGGCTTACTGGGGAGGGGAAAGACCTAGAAGAAGGTAATAGAAATAGAAATGACTGGCTGTTTGGTGTCCCTTGTCCCTCCACCTTTGCTCTCAGGATGGACGTTCTCACAACCCAGACATCCCAGAGGTCATGAGCACACATAGTGGCCATGTGGCTATTTAGGAAGTCCGCTTTCCCTCTGATACAGTTTTCAGCTTCCATTGCCCCAGCCAAGTTGGGAAGTCTCATTTGTCCCTGAGTCTCTTCAATCCTCTCCACCCTCGTGGAGCCCTGACTGCAACAGGCACTGGGTAGGTCGCTCCATGGATGGGCGGGCACACCTACTCAAAGAGAGAGAGCCTTCCAGTAGTGGGCTCAGGGCTGAAGCAGGACCTCTCCTCCCCACATCCCCCAAAGTAGTGGGGTGGAAAGTCAGTATAACAACAATAGTGAAGAACCGTAAGAAGGACAAAAAAGTCCCCCATAACCTAAAGTTGCCTGCCACCGTCCCCTGGTTGTGCTGCTATGCAGGCATGCCTGTAGCTGCAGTCTTGCTGTACTGAAAACACTACAATCTGCTCTTTCACAGGATTATCAAAGGCTCTTTTCTGTGTTTCTGCGGCATTTGCAGCATCATGACTAAATGTAAATTTACCTCACCTCTCCCTTGATGTTGGACTCATAGTGCCTTTTACTAGAGGCTTCTGAGGCTGAGCAGAGCTCGGTTCCCATGAGATTGGCATCTGCAAAGCATTGGCTCCTTTTCTGGTCAACAGGTAGACAGCACCAGCGCCCACGTCTTATGGGGCGCTGCCCTGCCATTACTTCAGTACTGTTAGAAATGCTGGGATGACATCTTTGGTTGCATTTATTATTGCTATTATTTTCATTAAAAATGTTTTTGAATCCTCCCTTAAAGGAGATATTCACAGAATGATTGCTGGGCCAAAAGTAGGACCCACTTTCTGGCCCTTACTATGGTCATCTTCTCTAGAGATGGTTGCAGTGATGCACAAATTTCATTGTCTTTGAAAGCTTCTGACTTTGAATCTCTTATTCTTTTGTAAAATCATATAAAACTAGCGGTTCTATAAAGTAAGAGCCAACAACAGAAAAAGGGAAAGTAATTTCAGAGGGGAAATGACATGACAATTGAAGGATTGACTCATCCTGTGTTAAGAACTCACATTGATGTTTAAAATACCATTCCACAGAACAAACTGGAAAACCTCTCCAGTTCAGGGGTGATTTTTATTGAATGAATGAACAAATAGACCATCTGTGCTATTAAAACTAGCAAATATCAGAAAACTAAACAATCTTAGTGTTTAAGGACATAATGCTCTTCTGTGTTGCTGGTGGCATTGTAAATTACAAGTCATTGGAGGAAATTCACACTTTAAGAAATGTTTTCATACATTCAGCAGATATTTTCTGTGAACACCTACCTTGGAACTACTGACGTTTTTAATTGGGAAATTTTTCTTTGTAAATTTATGTATATGTTTTATGATTACAAAACACATGTGTGTTTAACTTTTATAGATAAAGCAAACACAAAAAGTGAAATCCCTGATAAATCTACCACCCATAGATAACCTCTGTTAACTTTCTGGTATATTTCCTTCTAATTTTTTTCTCTGTGTCTGTATTTATGTATCTCTTTTCCTTTTTTTCGTATTGCAACTCACAGTTTAGATATACTTTTTACATATTTTATACCTAGATACATTTTATGTCTTTTGTTCTCCCCTTAATATTGTGAACATTCAAGTTAAGATGTATGCAAAAAGTGGTATGGAGTTGCTACACACCATTTTCTCCTATAGAATATGTATATATATTGCTCTGTACAGTCATCGTAAGTTTGTGACTATTTCTCTCCTAGCGATTATGCTGTTAAAGCTTTTGAGAGGATATTTTGCATATTGGTTTCGAGAATAACAGGCCCCTTTCCTCTTTTCAATGCTGGTCTGTCGTGAACGAGGATTTCAGTTCCAGGTGCCTGCTTAGGCTCCATCCTAAGTCTTCAATTCTGTCCTGGTCTTCCCAGGCCCCATGTGGTCCAGTGTGTTTCTCAGAAAAGCCCTTCTGTGTGTTCCAGAGGTCCCCCAGCGAGCAGACCACAAGGTGGTGGACACCATTGACCAGCTGGTCACACGTGTTGTTGGAGGCAGCCTGTCTCCCAAAGAAAGAGCTCTTCTCAAGGAGGACCCTGCTTACTGGTAGGTCTTTAAATGTTGCTCTTCAGAATTCCTCCCGTAAAGTACATGGCAATGTTTTTGTTGCTCTGATGATGTCCAGAGAAGAGGGTGAGATGCTTAATTTGCGCTGTGGTGTAGTCAGTGGGAAGAGCATGAGGGTGGGTCAGGTTCATGTGGGTTCAAGCTCCAGCCTGCTACTTACCTGCCATGTGGCCTTCTCTCATCTGGACATGGAGCACTTTGTCCCTGCTGTGCTGGTTTGAGGATGAGGTGAGAGGTGTATGCAAAGAGTGAGTGTAAGATAAGGAATATATCACAGCAGTTGTTTGTGATTTATTGCTACTGTTTGTTAAACTGTCTTTTCCTTTTGCCTTATTGCCTCTTCACTTGAATAGAACTTTTTAAAATTAAGGTTTTCACCATAAATACAGTATTTGCTTATTAGAGAAGGTAAAGAAGACAGAAAATTGGGCAAAGCCACCTGTGTGCTTACTGGCATTTACTGGCATTTTTGGGTATTTGCTTCCAGTCTTTCTGCTCATTGCGAGCTGTTTGGTTTTTAACACAGTTGTGACTATGCTGTGATATACCCTACTCCTTTTAGATAACACAGGAAAATGCTTGTATTCCCTACTTTTTGTAAACATTTCAGATGGCTGTGTTTACCGGTCCGCAGAGTAGGTGATCAGTTTATCTAGCCATTCCTCTCTTGTTGGATTTTTAGAATGTTTTTGATTGTACACTATTTTTAATTTTTTCTGTGAATAGCTTAATGCGTCACATTTTTGTGTGTGTTTAGGATTATCTCTAGATTAGATTGCTGGAAGTGGAAAGGTTTTATACTTCGTTTATACTTTTTAAAAAATGATCAAAGTGGCATATGCCCTTTGTAAAAATAGAGAAAAGTAAAAAGGCAAAGATGGTGTTACTCAGAGCTCTCCCACTTTTCCCCCACAGTGTGTGCTCTGTAGTTGTGTCCTGTGTTTTAAACTTAACATAATTGTCCTTATTATCAATGAACGCATACTATTCCTTCGTACACAGTATACTACACTCAACCATTGCCCATTGGTGGATTCTTAGATTCTAATAACGTTATGATGAATGTTGTTTTGCTTTTATTTATGTCTACATTTCTGGCAGTTTATTACGGTAATATCTGGGAGTGAAATTGCTAGTTTAAAAGGAAAGCTCATTTTAGAGGCTTTTGATCTGTGTCAGTGTTTCTCAACTGCAGCATTATTGATGTTTGAGGCTGGATAATTCTCTGCGGGGGGACTGTCCTGGGCATCCTTGGCCTCCACTCACTAGATGCCAGTAGAAGCCTCCATCCCAGCCAAAAATACCTTCAGACATTGCTCAGTGTCCCCTGGGGGACAGAGTTGTCCCTGGTGGAAACCACTGATCTTTATCATCAGGTTATTTTCCGTGATTGACACCCTCACTGCCACTCCGTACATGTGCCATGCCCTCACATGAGTGTTTTGACTTAAGATAATTTCATAGTGTGATGTTTTACCTTATATTCCTTTGGTAATTAAAGAGATAATGTGTTTACTCATAGGACTTCTAGTTGTAGTTCCTCTTTTTTGAGTGGTCTGTTTAGGTCTGGTATAGTCAATGTTGTATTCATACCAAACTCTCTATTCTTGCTATTGTAATTGCCAGAGATGCTTGAAAGGTGTAGATTTCTGTGTAATGGCACCAGGGCTTTAGTCCTAACCAGCATGATTTTTCAGAAGAGTTAGAACTTGTTATGGTTTTATTTTTACAGAATTCATTTTTTTTTTTTTTTGGCTGCACTGGGTCTGTGTTGCTGCACTCGGTCTTTCTCTAGTTGTGGCGAGCGGGGCTACTCTTTGTTGTGGTGTGCGGTCTTCTCATTGCGGTGGCTTCTCTTGTTGCAGAGCACGGGCTCTAGGTGCGTGGGCTTCAGTAGTTGCAGCATGCAGGCCCCAAAGCTCGCAGGCTTCAGTAGTTGCAGCGCTTGGGCTCAGTAGTTGGGGCTCCTGGGCTCTAGCGTGCATGCTCAGTAGTTGTGGCGCACGGGCTTAGATGCTCCGCGGCATGTGGGATCTTCCCGGACCAGGGCTGGAACCCGTGTTCCCTGCATTGGCAGGCGGATTCTTAACCACTGAGCCACCAGGGAAATCCTTTACAGAATTCTTGAATTCATCTAGATTATGTTCATGTGTTGAATAAGATAGGGATGTAACTTAAAAGGTAAAAAAAAAAAAAAAGAAACCCAGTAACCTAATTGCCCCAGTATCATTTATTGAATACTTTTTATTTAGCAAATACTTTTGCTTTCTGTGCACTTGGTACCGTTCTAAGCACTTTACTGCTTTAAGCATTAGCTGGCCGAACCCTCATAAACAACCTTTTGAGGTAGATATGTTGTCATCCTGATTTTACAGACAGAAAACTTGAGGCTCAAAAGAGACCTCTTGCCTCAAGGAGGCACAGCTAGTAAAAGACAGAGCTGAAATTCACATTCTGGCTCTGTGGTCTCAACCAGTGCTCATACTGAAGGAAGGAGGCTAGATAGCCTCAGATTGACAGATGAAAGCAGAGACCAAATCCTCTGGGCAAGATGTCATCTAGACTTGGAAGACCCAGGGGCAATTTCCAGGTGATTGCCGAGGTGATTGGGCTGGAGGGAAGGGGGACCCTGAGAGGACTAGGAGCATGCCTCTCTGCCGCATGACCACTGCGCACTACCCAGCAGGTTCATGATCACTGACAGCCAGGGGTGGCGGACGGAAGCATAGCCAGAGCTGGGTGTATGTGTGGTGGTGGGAGGGGGTTGCAAATCAGAAATGAGCATTGAGCTCTAAACCAAGTATTTGAGGGAAACTGGCAGCATGAAAGAGGGCCACCCAACTCAGCAGATCTGGCACCTAAGAATACAGTTACTATAAGAAAAAGAGGATTGTCTACAAGTACATATGTGTAATTAATAGTCTTGGGTGAATAATAGCATATTGTATCCATGAAATAGGAACTGCTTGTTATGGAAAAGAACCAATTAAGGATCTTGGAATTGACAAATGTGATTGTTGAAATGATCTCAGTGGTCGGCTGATAGAATTGACCTGGATGAAGAACAGATTAGGGAGCTGGACTCAGAGACTTGATCACCTGTGACCTCCTTCAGAAAGAATTACCCAGAGACTGTAAGAAGAAAGAGTATGCAAAAAACAGTGTTAAAGAACTAGTAAACTTAGGTTTTTGGTGTGTATATTTGAATTCTTAAAGTAGTAGTTGTATGTGATTTACCAAAAAAATGAATTGAAGTAAACACAAAAGGCAAAATGTTTCTGCCATGATATCCATGGCAGAAACCATGGCTGTGTCCATGCAGCATGCAGGATCTTAGTTCCCTGACCAGGGATTGAACCCGTGCCCCCTACAGTGGAAGTGCAGAGTCTTAACCACTGGACGGCCAGGGAAGTCCCCAGTTCCACTCCTTGGAGACAGTCGCTTTTAGTTCATTAAACTACTTTTAACAGTTACTTCTGTATCTCTAGAGATGATAAGCCTATGTTGCTCTTTTTTATTTTATTTTATTTTTTATGACCACACTGCAGGTCTCGTGGGATCTTAGTTCCCCAACCAGGGATCGAACCTGGGCCCCAAAAGTGAAAGCACCGAGTCCTAACCACTGGACCACCAGGGAATTCCCCAAAGCATTTTCCTTATAATGAAAAGTGTATAATTCAAGCCTCACAGCAACATGATGAAGTAGCTTATTATTATCATCCGTCTCATCTTACAGATGGAGAAACTGAGGCACAGAAAGATTCAGTAAATCTCACGGCTAATAAGTGGCTACACTGGGATTTGAACCTGGCAGGCTAGCTTAGGAGTATTCTATGCTCTTGATGTTATGCTCCACTAGAACTAGGGGAGATGGGTTTGTGACTTATGTCCTCACACTGCACTTGGCATTAGAACCGACCAGGGGAAAGGGACTTACATCGTGGGGATCCAGGTCACCTGGGCACTGACTCCACTTTCTGCCCTGGATGAGGGGCTGCGTTTGACTTGAGAACTGGAGCTTCCGTGTTGGTCAACCTTCCCTTATGTGGGAACCCTTGCTTGTTAGGGTGCAGTCTTGCAGGATGCTACTGTTGGCCCAGCAGAGTGTCCAGGGCAGCAGAGGAGCCAGCACACAGGCTGTTTCCTCAGATCCAGCCAGACCTTGACTGTGCAGTGAGCATCAACAGGAGCTTCATATGGAGCTGCCCACCAGGGACATGCCACATCACATGGTGCTGCCAGCGTCCTGCTGTGCACTGCCACCTCACAGCCAATCAGTTTCTGTTATTGGTAATTGGGAACCTCATCTAATATATGATCTCAACGTCAAGCAGTCCAAAAGCCACATGAAATATTGCCATACTCACCAAACAGTACTCGTTCTTTAACACAAACTGAGATTGAACATTCACAAAAACCTTGTTATGAATGAGGTCGTGGAGAAAATTACAGAATATCCCAGGAAAGGAAAATCACGTGGGCCACATTGTGCAACGCATAGAAGTTGAAACCAGCAACAGCCAAAATAAAACAGGCTTCTAAATAACTTTTGTATGAAAGAGAATTAGAATTGGAATTAGAAACTCTTCAGAAGGAAGTAGCAGGGAGAGCATTGCATATAGAATGCAGCCATAACAGTGGTTGAGGGAAAGGTGTGACCTTGCGTGTGTATCAGAAATAAAGAGTGAAGGTAAGCATTCAACTCATGAAGCAAGAAAGAAATGGTGCAAAAAGCCCAGAGACTACAAGGAAAGGGTTAATAGAGATGAAAGAAAGTGCTAATGAAATGGTCAACAAAGTAAATAATGTGACCTTCCCCTTTCTAACCCATTCCTTGAGCAAATCCTTAAGTTTGCTTTATATTCTTTCAACCTATGTGAAAAAAACAAATATACGTGGATGTTATGTACACAAAGCAGTTTCATATGGTACGTATCAATGTTGGTCTTCTTCTTTAGCTTGCTCTCCATGGGCTATATTACGGATCTCTTTCTATGTCAGTACATGTAATTCAAACTCCTCTTTTCTGTATTGTTCTCATTATGACTCTGGCACGTGATTTCACAGCAGTGGCACACTGGCCTTAATGATGTAGTTAAAAGGTCGCTGAGTGTCCACCATTTGAAGGGCGTCATCTCCTGAAAGTGATGTCCAGGAGCAACACCTGCCTCTCCCTGACAGCAGAGCGCTTCCATGGTTTCAGGGTAACTGGTTTGTATTGCGAGGCCACCAGGAGCTGGGAGCTCCTTCATGGCTGCTGATGACGGAAATTGAGGAGGAATCGACCAGTGTTCGGTCAAAGCTCCTGGTCACCCTGTGGTCACTCTGAGCAGGACAGATGGCCAGGGCCCAGCTCTGGGTCCTTGGTGGAGCCGGGCAGAGCCTCTCCAACATCAGGGAGGCCACCAAGTAGAAAGGGTTTGCAGAAGTGTATTTACAGCGACAATTTGGTCATGCTGGTGTATTCACAAATGTCCTGCTATTCCTGTTTTGTTATATAGGTTTTTATCTGATGACAGTAGTCTGGAGTATAAATATTATAAGCTGAAGCTGGCAGAAATGCAGCGAATGAGCCAGACCTTGCCAGGAGCAGATCAGAAGCCGATGGCGGCAGAATGTGCAGTCCGGGCCATGCTATATGCCCGGGCGGTCCGGAGCCTCAAGAAGAGGCTCCTACCAGGGCGGCGGCGGGGGCTGCTTCGAGCTCAAGGACTCCGGGGCTGGAAAGTGAGGAGAGCGACCACCGGGACCCAGACCCTCCTCTCCTCAGGCACCAGGCTGAAACACCATGGCCGGCAGGCTCCAGGCTCCTTGCAGGGAAAGCCACCCCAACCAGACGGAAATGATGCTGCCAAGGACTGCCCGCCAGACCCAGCCGGACCCTCTCCTCGGGACCCCAGCCCAGAAGCCTCAGGCCCATCCCCCAAGCCAGCAGGAGTGGATGTCTCCGAAGCCCCTCAGACCTCTTCTCCCTGCCTGTCTACTGATGGTGAGTGCTCACTCCTGTCCCCCTCCTCTGGGCCCCAGCCCCAGTGCTCATCTATCCCCAGGGGTCTCTGCAGAGACAGGTGGCTTCAGTGGGCTGGGCTGGGCAGCAGGCAGCAGCGAAAGGGACCTGGCCAGGATGGCACACACAGGGGCACTCTCTCTCCTCTTGCTTCCTCAAGGGGCTGGCCCTAGACTCCTGCTGCCCCCTTCCTCTTATCCTGAGTGTGGAGCTGACACGAGGTGCTGCCTGGTGACTCTGTGCTTCCCTGCAAGGTCCTCCTGCTGGCCAGCAGGGTGTGCCATGTGCCCGTGCTTAGGGCTTTGAGCTCCTTGATCCACTTCTCTCTATTCTTGCCCGTTATATGTTCCATAAGGCTGCCCGTGTTCTCGTTCTGCTTCCTCTTTCCCGCTAAGGTCTCTGTGTTTCCTTCCTTAGAGTTAGTTGACCTGCAGTTTCTTTTGTTTCTCCCAGCCATTACCTTCTTCTACTGCAACAGGCCTGCCCTCTGGCCAGTGCTTCCCACTCAGCACTAGGTGGGAATGGAGAGGGAAAAAATTTACACAACTGCTACATTTCTCTAGCTATTGCTACGTAACAAGCCAATCCAAACTGTGGCTTCAAACAGGAGGCATCCAGTGTTGCTTCGAGTCAGCTGAGCTGGGCCTGCAAACTGTTTGCAGGCAGCGGCCAGTTGTCTGGAACTGTCAGCTGAGGTGATAGGGATAGTGGGCTACATGCCTGTCACCCACCAGCAGTTCACCTGACAGTCGGGTTTGGGCATCCAGGAGAGGCAGAGGAGGTGCTTGAGCCCTCTCAGGCCTGGACTCCACATTTCTGTCACATTCTTAGCCAGCAAGAGTTCCAGGGCCAGCCCCAATTCAAGGGGAGAAAAGAGAGTCCACCTCTGCTGGACAGAGCTGCAGAGTCACATGGCAAAGGGCAAGGGTACAGTGAGGGGCTGTCTTTGTAATCAGCCTCCACAACCCCACGATGTTCACATGGGAATTGGAAGCTCAGAACCAATACATGACAGTTGCTTTATTTTGTAGTTGATACGAAGACAATGGAGACTGCAGAGAAACTGGCCAAATTTGTTGCTCAGGTGGGACCAGAGATTGAACAATTCAGCATAGAAAACAGCATTGACAACCCCGACCTTTGGTATGTACCCATCACACCCCTTTAATTTGAGCCCATGAGTGTCCTGAGAGCCCACAGGAGTTCACCCCATGAGTGTCCTGAGAGCCCACAGCGGGTCGCCCCGGGATAAATCACAACTTCACTTCTGCTGAGCTCAGGGCTGTTAGGGAGCATCTGTTTTAGGTTGTTGGGAGACCTGCCCTCATCTGGGGCATCAGGAAAAGCCTCTCTCAGAGGGAAGTTTAAGCTGGATCTTAAGGTTCAGTGGGCGTTGGCCGGGGGAAGGGGGAGAGAATGCCCTGGCCGAGGGACTTATAGTTTCCCCAGGACCTTTGCAGAGGCAAAGAGGAGAGTGTGGTCTCGCCCATGAGTCTGAGGAGGAGGAGGGCACTGTCCCTGGTCATGCTGGCTACTCTGGGCAGGACGAGAATGTGCAGCTCATGTAGCATGTTGGTGGGTTTTGGTCCAGGTGTGAGCAACAAGCACTTCCACGCAGTGATGGCTTGTCACCCTTGTGCCAGGAGGGGGCACCATTATCCTCTCCATTCTTCAGATGGCGAATCATTCAACACTACACAGCCCAGAGGCCACAGAACCAGAGCCCCACTCTGCCTGCGGGGTGCGGGTTCTCCTTCAGGGAGAGGCTGCCTGAGGGCCATGTGTTCCCAGTACTGAGCCGTAACCCGGCTGGGCTCCCCTTGGAGTGGGTGGGGTTCCCATGCTGGGTGGATTATGTCCTATTGCCAGCTAGGGGTTCCGGGCCATCACCCTGCTCCCAACATGCTAGAGAGTTGTGCCTCAGCTTAGTTAAGAATACAGTTAAAAACTTTACATTTCCTGGAGCATTTCTGGGAACCAGTAGTGGCTAAGCGCACACTTCTAGTTTGGCCTTACACGCAATCTCTGTGTTTGTGGTGAGAATTTTTGGGTATCTTCCAGAAGGGGATTGTTGAATCATAGTTCAATACAAACTAAGTTTTGTTAGTGCAAATTCCCCTCCCTGAGGGCCACTCTCCTAGGAGTGTCATGAGTGCCTGTCCCCACCCCCCACCTTTTGGCATGCCTTTGAGCCAGTGGGATTGGTGAGGAATTTCTAATTTTCTCAGTGAAGTTTTTCTTATGAGTGAAATTGAACCTCTTTTCATAAACTTGTGTCCTTTGAATATCTTTCTGTAAACTGTTCATATCATTTGCCCTTTTTTAAAAAAAAGTTTTGTTGAGGTATAATTGACATGCCATAAACTGCACATATTTGTCTAATAAGTTTTTTTTATTAATTAATTTATTTTTGGCTGCATTGGGTCTTTGTTGCTGCGCGCGGGCTTTCTCTAGTTGCAGTGAGCGGGGGCTACTCTTCCTTGCGGAGCACGGGCTTCTCATTGTGGTGGCTTCTCTTGTTGCAGAGCACGGGCTCTAGGCGCGCGGGCTTCAGTAGTTGTGGCACATGGGCTCAGTAGTTGTGGCACACGGGCTTGGTTGCTTCACAGCATGTGGGATCTTCCCGGACCAGGGCTCGAACCCTGCATTGGCAGGCGGATTCTTAACCACTGCGCCACCAGGGAAGTCCCTGTCTAATAAGTTTTAATGCGTGTTTACACTCATGCAGCCATCACCACCATCAAGATGATGAACACATCCATGACTCAAAAGTTTCCGTGTCATCCCTTCCTGCAGGCAGCTGCTGATCAGGGCTCTCTCACTGTAAATAGTTTGTATTTTCTATAATTTTGTATAAATGCAGTTCTCTCCTTTTGTCTGGCTTCTTACTCCACATAATTATTCGGGTTCATCCATGTTGTGTGTATCCATAGTTCATTCCTGTTTATTGCTGAGTGTATCACATTGTATGGCTGGACCACAGTTATTTACCCATTCAGCTGTTGATGGCATTGAGATGTTTCCAGTCTGGGACGATTTCAGATAAACCTTCTGTGAGCAGTCATGTACAAGGTCTGCTTTTATTTCTCTCCAGTAAAATACTGAGGCAGAGAAAGGCTGGCTCACATGGTGGGTCTGTGTTTAACTTTTGAAGAAACTTCCAGACTGTCTTTCTAAGTGGTGGCACAGTTTTGCATTTCCAGCACCTTGGGTGAGAGTTCTGTTTCCTCCCCATCCTCACCAGCACTTGATAGTGTCAGTCTTCATGTTAGCCCTCCTGGTGTGGGGGAGGGGTGTCCTACTGTGGTTCTCATTTGTGTTTCTCTGAGGACTAACAGTGCTGAGCATCTTTGCATGTGCTTATGTATTTCTTTAGTGAAGTGCTCGGATCTTTGGCCCATTGTTTTATTGGGTCGTTTATTTACTTATTAATGAATTTGGAGAGTTTGTTATGTATTCTTGATACAAGTTATTTGTCAAGTGTGTGGTTTGCAGATAATTTCTCCCAGTCTGTGATTTGTTTTCTCATTCTAGCAGTGTCTTTTGGAGGGCAGAAGTTCTTAATCTTTGCCCTTTTCTTGATTGGGCTTTTTGGATTTATTCTTTCTAGTTTCTCTGACCTTTTACCTGTAATATAATTGTATCTATTTCCTTCATAGTTGGATATTTATCTTTCACATTACTTATGGTATGTTTTGCAGCGCAGAAACGTTTGATGTAGTCATATTTCTCAGTTTTATCTCGTTGCACCTGGATACAGAGCTACAGTTAGAAAGAATCTCCCTACACTCAGATTATAAAGACATTTATGTATTTTCTTCTACAACTTGTATGGCTTGGTTTTTACATTTAGATCTCTGATCGGTGTAGGGTTATTCAGGAGCAGAGAGTACAGCATAGATCCAATTTAAATATTTTTGTAAAAAGCTGCCCAGTTGTCCCAACACCATTTGTTGAAAAGACTGTTCTTTTTCACAGTGGTTTGAGAGGCCACCTTCATCAGATACTGTGTTTCTGGCCTTTTTCTTGGTCTGTCTGTCCATAGACAAGTAGCACGCTGTTTAAACTGTAGAGGCTTCGCATACCTTGTAATACCTGGTGGAACTGGGCCCCTTGTTGATCTTGTTCAGGGGTTTCCTAGATAGTCTTACATACTCATGTTTCTATGTGAACTTAAGAATCATGTTCAGATCCAGAAAAAAATGATGCTTTTACTTTTATACATTAGTATTTAATTAAGGGAGAATTGACTTCGTTATGAGCCTGAGTTGTCCTGTCCAAGAACAAGGGCTGTCTTTCCTTTGGCCCAAGTAAATTTTGTGTGTTTTCGGTTTCCTACACCAGCCACAGCTCCAAGCTGTGGCTAGGGCCATTGGACTCCGAGGCTCAGAGAGGCCTTTTTGCCAGCACATTCACGCAGCTTTGCTGCAGGACATGAGGCAGGAGGTGACACGCCTCTCTCCATCTCATGGCTGGAGTATGGGAGGAACCAGAGAGTCACAGTGAGCACACGCAGGCCCAGAGTGGCTGGTGATGTAATCAGAAAGAGATGAGGTAAGGCCCAGGTCGGATCTCCTGGCTGTAGTGTTAGAGCTCGTTCTAGCATGTTCTCTGGTCGTTCCTGCATACCTTGTTCCTACAGCTCCCTCTCCCAGAAAGCAATTAGGCCTCTTATGTTCTGGCTCCTTCGTTAAATTACTAATACTCTTCAAGCCTTCTATCTCATTGTAAAGCTGCCCATCAACCACAGCTGGTGGAAGGAGGTCATGTGTTTGCTTCTTTGTCCCACCCCCAGCTTTGTCAGGTCCATTTGGACAGTTTCAGAAAATAGGAATGTTTATAGAGAACCCTCTGGTTAACCAATGTATTTCATCTTTATCCCAGGTTTCTACATGACCAAAACAGTTCAGCTTTCAAATTCTATCGAAAGAAAGTATTTGAACTGTGCCCATCGATTTGCTTTACGTCATCTCCGCTGAACCTTCATGCCAGCAAGAGCGCCGATTCTCAGGAGAGCCCCCTGGAGCCCATGGAGGGGGAAGGAGAGTTTGAGGATGAGCCCTCTCAGCACGAGGCTGAGCTGGAGAGCCCGGAGGTGATGCCTGAGGAAGATGAGGGCGAGGAGGAGGATGAGGAGGAGGACGAGGAAAGGGGTGAGGAGGCCCCCACTCCTGGAGGGGCCTCCAGGCCTGCAGGAGGGTCGACCAAGTCCGAGGGCTCGGAGGGCAGCCCCCCAGCTGATGGTCTCCTGAGCGAGGTGGCCGAGGATGGCCCGGCTGGTGCGCCTGCCCTGTCACAGTCCTCCTCAGGGGCCTGCTTCCCCCGGAAGAGAGTCAGCAGCAAGTCGTTGAAGGTCGGCATGATTCCGGCTCCCAAGAGGCTGTGTCTCATCCAGGAGCCCAAAGGTGAGTGCCTGGCTATCGACACAGTGCCCCCAGCACGGTCTTCTGTTTAACACCTGAGGAGGAGTCATGGTGCTCGGTTGTGGGCCATGAAAAATTGTGGAGACGTTGTCTGACTGTTTTGAAGAATTTACCTGGCCCTCAGCCCAAGTTCAGGTGCAAGATGACCAGCTGGCCCCTGTCACCCTTTCCGCCTCTGATTACTCCAGCTAACCTGGACATTACCTTCCAGAACACTCCCAGGGCCAACACAACATGGAGTTCTTCGGTCTTATGTTTTTAACCTAAAATAGTCCTATTGGTTTTGCACACAGTCCAAAACGTTCATGAGAAACTGACGTTTCCAGTTGGTCTGAAGTTTGCATTCTAAGGAGATGCTGCATTTGGCTTCTAGCACCCCACATGCTGCTTGTTATATTCCATTATTGCTCAGCTTCCAACATGGGAGTCCTGGCTGTGGAAGGAACGGGCCTGGGTCATCTTGGCTGTTTCCTGCCTGTGATCTTGAGGCGTGCCCAGCTTTCTGAGTGCCCCCACCCCCCCAAAGACCCCAGGGTAGTGATGACTGCTTAGTGACGATGAGGCAGGAGGACACGGACCGGGACCAGTCTTGGGCAGCGGTTAGTGGGAGGTGTGCAACCCATGCTCTGCCAGCCTTGGCCATGGAAGGCCATCTCCTACCTGCCTGTGGGGTGGGTCAAGGTTCTGGAGGTACAATTTACCAGCAGTAAAGGTGCACCCTTTTCAAGTGGACAGTTCACGGAGTTTTGGCAAAGGTGTATAGGCATGAGCCCCCGAGTACGGCCGAGCTGGAGCTCGTCCCAGAAGTGTCTCTGTGTCCCTCTGCAGTTTCCTCCTCTACCCAGCCCGGGCAACCACTGACCATCTTCTGGCCTTGTGGTTTTGACTTTTCTAGACTGTCAGTAGGTGAACCACATCATGTCCCGCCTTTTGTTGGGCTGCTCGCTGCCCACTCAGGTCTCCACACAGCCGGACCTGTGTGGGGCTGATGCTGCAACGCTTGTGTGGCAGGTGGTTTTGGTGAACAGGCCTCCATCGTGTGCACAGAGCCTGTGTGTGCTACGTTATTGAGACCATCATATTCACACCCAGCAGTGTCAGTATAGTTTCTCCTGCTAAAGGAACAGTTCTCGTGGTTTGTGTTTGGAAACCTTGGTGTTGCAATGGATTTCTAACTGTTCTACTAAACTCTTATGTCCTTCAGAACTTATCAGAGTGTGGTAGCACATCAGAATGCTTGTTAAGATGGCTTTCATGGGGGGAAAGTGGAATTCTTTCTACTTTAGAAGCTCTCAGTTATTTTGATAGGGTGGTTGATGAGATAGTACCAGACCTGCTGATCTCTCCTTTGTTAAATATAATAATAACAATAATAATAATGTGATGTGGTGCTGTGTATGAGAAGCATGGTTGTTTTTACTAGAAAGTTCTGAGTGGACTTTACTTCTCTATCTATGGAACAGTCGCAGGGACATGAGGAGGGCACAGTGTTGCAAATAGCTCATTTGTTGAAGCAAAATGTATTCCTACGGTCATGGAAAATGATCCACGCGTCAGGTCCTTCGTCATAAACGTGGGAGTCACGCTTAAGTAGACTCTCCCACAGCAAGGCAGCCCTCAGTTGAGCCTCTGTTCTGCCTCTGCACTCTGTGGGCCACACGATTCCTGAGAGGAGCCAGGGCCGAATGGCTGGCCCTGTGGTGCAGCTCCTAGCCACCTTCTGTCAGCAGAGGGGCTATAAGCCCAAACTGCAGCACCCTCATCTTCTAAATAATTTGGGGAAAGTACATATATGTGTATATATACATTTCTTTTGTCTTCCAGTTCACGAACCAGTTCGAATTGCCTATGACAGGCCTCGGGGTCGTCCTGTGACCAAGAAGAAGGTGAGTGTGGCTGTGAGTCCTCACGTGTGACGTAGTCAGAGTTTGCCAGAGTTCCAAAGGGCACTGGCGTGACTAAGCTATACTTATACTTCAGGCCAGGTGTCAGCATACAAAGCACAACACACAGCCTTTTCTCTCCCGGGACTTCTTTTTTTTTTTAAGCACAAGCCTCTTGTCAGTTAACAACAGCCTGTATTTATTTATTTATTTTTAATTTTTAATTATTTATTTATTATTTTTGGTTGTGTTGGGTCTTCGTTTCTGTGCGAGGGCTTTCTCTAGTTGCGGCGAGCGGGGGCCACTCTTCCATCGCGGTGCGCGGGCCTCTCACTGTCGCGGCCTCTCTTGTTGCAGAGCACAGGCTCAGTAGTTGTGGCGCATGGGCTTAGTTGCTCTGCGGCATGTGGGATCCTCCCAGACCAGTGCTCGAACCCGTGTCTCCTGCATTGGCAGGCAGACTCTCAACCACTGCGCCACCAGGGAAGCCCCTCGGGACTTCTTAAAAGTGTTTTGCATTGCTCAAAACCACAAGAGGGAGTAATTAGTCTATTTAACGGACGTGTGAGGCCTGATATGTGCAATGGATTGGAGAGATGAACAAGATAATGTCTCAGCCAATGAGAAGTTCAGATTTAGTAGACTATAATTGTGGTTAAAAGAGTGCACTACTTTGCTAGTAAGCCGAGTGTATGTGCGTGCGTATGTGTGTTTATTAACTGGTCAGCACCTCTTGTGCTCCCAGCTCCATCTGCCCACCTAGAGGCAACCATGAGCGGGGCTGGCAGCAACAGAAATGTGCAGGACCAGGAATGGTGGGTGCTTTGGGTGCAGAGAAGCAGGTCAAAGGGAGACAAGGAATAAGGTGGGTTGGGGGGTACCCTTTAAGCAGGGAGGCCTAGGAGAAGCCCCAGATCAGTCACAGGTCAGTAGGGAGCCCTTTGTGCCTAGAATGGAGTGACGGGGTGAGGAAGTAGAGGTGGCAAGCACCCAGGTCACATAGGGCTTGTAGATGGATGTCAGCACTGTGGCCCCTTCTTTGGGAGAGGCATTGGAGAACCACGGTGGGGATTTGGGTGGAAGACATGGCCACTATGGCTGCTGTGTTGAGAGCAGCCTGTGGGGTGGGGGGTGAGGCAGAGCCGGGGGGCCAGGAGAGGTGAAGGTGGAGTTGGTGGGACTTGCTCATGAATTGGATGTGGAACAGAGAAAGCCAAGAGTCCAGGGTGACTCCAGGGTTGTCGGCCTGGACAGTTAAGAGAATGGAGCTGCCATTGACTGAAATGGGGAGCCCCTGTGGGAGCAGGTCATTGGAAGGAGATGGGGGCACACTCCAGACAGCTGGGCTGACACATGTCGGGGCAGGTGAGGCTAGACAACCTCACCTGGGATGCATGTGGGGACATCACAGGTCTCTAGAGGTCAGGGAGGTGAGTAGGGAACCAGGCGAGGTCTCTGATGGTGTCAGGGGGTGAGCAAAGCCCAAGTTGTGGCTCAGACCTGTTCTGAGTGCATTGCGTCAATATCAATGGCCAAATGAAGCGTCAGTGTGACCCCAGTTACAGCTGAGAGCAGGGACCTTCCTGTACCCGAAGCTTGTGGTCTTAACAGCTGTGTTGGGTTTTAAGCTGACCCAGCACCCGGGTACCCATCTGGTGGCCTGGCTGAGGCACAGCCTGCTGAGAAGGCAGCCTTTTCAGGCTCAGCCTGGCCATCTAATCTTGGCATGTGAATCCTGAGGTTCTGTTGTTACATCTGTAAAGTGGGGCAGTTGCACCTATCCTGCAGGTAGGAGATAACCTTGAGGATTAAATGAAATGTGTGTTAACCCGGTGTGCAGCCAGCTGGTGTCCTGCAAACATGGGTCTCTCTTTGGGGTGACTGCAGGCAGGGAGGAGATCTCCCCTGCAGCTCTCTGTGCACACCTCAGCCTGGCCTATGGTGCATGGCTTTGCTCCAGCCCCAGGAAACCAGGCAGGGTGATTCTTAGACACAGTTGAACACTCACAAAGATCTGTCCAGCTGAGTGGACCCCTGTTCCTCCTGTTGCTCCCACCTGAACCGCTTTCCTGAAGGGGGATGCAAGCCTGCCATTTGGGGACCTGTGGCCAGCCTTCCCTCTGCCTTCCCCATCCTCTTCCCCTCCCACACTTCCCCTGCTCAGACCCTCTCCACTACTCCCAGCTGCATTGATCAGGACAGAGGAACCTTCTCCCTGGGAGCATGTGAGGCCCTGGGGACAGGCTGTGTTCAGTGTTTAGTAAACGGATTAAAGAAACAGGCTCAGGCGGCAGGGACTCTGAGCCCCCAGCTGCCCAGCGGTTCCAGCACACTGTGGGTGCTAATGAATATTCATGAGTGAATGGAAATCCCCTTTGCTCACACGGGGCAGGCTCCTCCTCCAGAGGCCTCTAGGCTTTTTAATTTGTCTTCCCACAGTCAGCTCTGGAGCCCAGACTTCCTCTAGGGCTTCTTACCTTTCCATCCACAGGGTCTTTCCCAGGCCCCATCCTTCTTCCCAGCTGCACTGGCTCTCGGTGAGGTCTGCTCTGCGCTAGACATGGACCCCAGTGTCCAAGTAAAACCCGGTCCCTGCCCTTGGGGAGCTCTCAGAGCTCCAGACCTGGGAAGGACCAGACAGACACATAGGTCAGTCAGGTTTGCTGAGTAATGCCTGAGGGCAGCCAGGGAAGCTTCCAGGATGGGGTCACTGCTCAGAGTTTTGGAAGCCCATGGGAATGAATGAAGCAGTGGGAGAGGAGTAGGGGTCAAATAGGGAGGACCCTTTGAGACGATTTTTCTGTACAGCCTCTCTCCACTGCCTTTCTGGATCCCTCCTGCCTTAGCCCTGCTGCCCCTCTGACTCCTGCACTCCAGGGGCCTTCCTACCTCAAGTCCTGTGCCCTGTGTCCCTCAGCCTGGGATATGCCCTCTGGTCATCACAGGGCCACTCTCTTTATCCAGGTCTCCACTCTGGGCTCTTCCTACTCACCCTTTGGCCCCAGGACCCACCATCCTCTCACGAAGTTTAATTCACAGTCTCGACACTGCAACAAGAGTGGTCACGGTGAAGCCTGAGAGGCTGGTCTGGCGTGGTTCTGTGGGGATACCTCAAGCTGGTGACCTCCAACCTTTAGAGGTCTCAACCCACCCAGGGAATGTTACCAGGACCAGGGCTTGATCTTGAGCATCTGTGGAGTCAGGGAGGCATTAGGGGTGTTAGTACTGGACCATGTCCAGGTGTAGCCCACGCAGACCCTTGCTCCAGGGGCTTTGCTGCACCTCACATGCCACACTCTTCTCTCTCCTCAGAAACCCCAGGACTTTGATTTCGCCCAGCAGAAACTGACCGACAAGAACCTGGGGTTCCAGATGCTACAGAAGATGGGCTGGAAGGAGGGCCACGGCCTGGGCTCCTGTGGGAAGGGCATCAGGGAGCCCGTCAGCGTGTACGCAGCGGGCGCTGGGGGCCAGGGGTGGGGATGGGCAACCGTGCCTGGGGAGATGAGGCTTTCTGTGGGATTCTGGTCCTAAGTCCTTTGACCTGCAGCCTGATTCTTGGTTTCCTTCATGTCGAACATGGCTTATAGCAGATCATTTACATATGCAGGTGTTCACACAGCTCCTTGCTGCACTTGCATAGACTTGGTCCCTGGCATTTGGCCACATTCATTATTATCATAAAAGCTTGAGTGGTAATGCTGGGTAGTTACGCTAAGAGCCACTTCCCTTTTCCAGGAGCCCACATGAAGACTAGCCAGGGTAGAGCACGGCCCAGAGTTTATTAAGCCCCATTAGCATCCAGCAAGCATTTCAGTTAAAATTGAGCTTAGCACCTGCTGGGGAGGCTTTCTGCTGTAATCAGGGGCTGGCTTCTGAGCACACTTCTCAGAAAGTTTGCATGCCTGCACGGGTGAGTATCCCTTGTTCCCCACTGTGAATTGTGTCTTTATTTTCCCCCTCCCTTGCTGTCACTGTTGTGTGTCCCTCATACCTCTGTCCCACTCTGATGGCTCAGGCTATTTTCCATCTCCTGGTGGCCGGGCTCTGGGCTCAGGTGTGGCTAACTCTCCATTTTGCTCCTTAGGGGAACTGCCTCGGAAGGGGAGGGGTTGGGTGCCGACGGGCAGGAGCACAAAGAAGACACGTTTGACGTGTTCCGTCAGAGGATGATGCAGATGTACAGACACAAACGGGCCAACAAATAGGTATGTGTGTGAGCTAGTGTGGGGGGCATTCTGCCTAAGCTGATGTTCTGGTACACAGAGACGCTTCCTCCAGAAAAGTTCGTGTGCCCCACTCAAAACCCAAACATCAAAATATCACTCCCCCCAAAAGATCATAAAATTTTGTGAGGGAAACAAAAGGAGTGTTTGGATGTGTGTGTGTCCCACCTCTCAGCTTCCAGGCTGAAGGAACGAGCCCCATGCTCGCCAAGCGCCACTGCACGCAGCCCATGGTGCGGCCTCAGCACTGGGCTCCCAGGTGTGACTGTACGTGGCCATCTTGTGGAAACAAGCCACCACGGGAGTGGCCTGGTGTCTTGCAAGTGTAAGGGTGACCTGGAAGCTGGTGCTGCAGAGGACGCCACTCTGCCTCATCCCTTTCTGAGGGTCTTCAAATCCTTTTCCTTCTGAGGGGCCTTTGGCCTATAAATATCCTATCTTTCTCCTCTCCTTTTAGTTGTCCTCCCCACCCATAATTTCCATCTCAGTTTTGAACAAAATCGTTCTCTCCCTGAATAGATGAAAACCATTGGTGAGAAAGATAAGGCTTGAAGCAGCAATTACTCTTAAAACGCCACCTCTGTCCCGGATCTGCCCTGGAACCAGTGCCCAAGTAGGTTTGGTGTGTACACGAAAAACAAACGTCTCTGCAGTTTCTGGTGCGGAGGTTCCACCCGCTGGCTTTTCTTTTTCTTAAAAAAAGAACGCACCATTTCCAGTCTGCTTTTGCCTTTCACCCTCTTCCAAATGCTTTTGGCAGCAAGTCTTCTCCAAGTCTCCCCTGGTTCCGCTCAGAAGGTGGGGCTGCCCTTGAAAGCACCAGCGCCCTTTAAGTGCTCAGGAACCAGCTCCTGTCGGTTTTCCTGTCCCTGGACACATTGCTCTCTAAAAGTGATCTGCTAGCAAACTTGATACCGAAACAGTCACAGATCGTATCTTCTCACATTTAAATAGGGAATATAAATCAGTAATAATGAGGTCTGTGCTCTGGTACCACAGCTGTCGGTCGGAGTGCTGAAGCTCTTTAAACAAGTGGAGGTACTGGATTCGATGAACGTGTTATTTATGGAGTCTCATCTCTTAAATGCATCCCAAGAGACTTAACGAAATTTCAGCAATGTATTCAGCAGCTGTATTCAGTGGGGAGTAATCATTACACCAATGAAACTTTCCCCAAATTTACATGTCTCTTAGAATCCACAAAGCAAACTACAGTTTTTTTTTTTTAAACCACATATGGAGTCTCTCCTACAAAGGGGTGGGAGGTGTAAACTCTTCAAGACTTCATTTTTTGCATGTGTGGCAGTGTAAAGAATTGTTTTATTAGGGCCTTTGTACAGAGCAGAAAGGATCCTCTTGGGGTGGGCTCTGCAGCTGTTTGCTATTTCAAGGCGTATGATTGCCGCCCCTTCCAGCTTCTCGCACTCTGCCTCTTGCAACTACATGCGAAATTCTCAGGCTGTGGGAATCTCTCAGCCCTTCCTCATAAAGCAGCAGTGTTGAAGTTTTAAATACATGCTAAAATCTGGAAAACAGGATCCTGCTGATACTATAAGCTTGGGGGACACAGCAATGAGTTACCCTGTCAGCCACTTGTATTGGCTGTTGTGAAATCCTTGCTTTCTCAAAGCCCGAGACCTCCTGGGCTGTAGTCACAGGCTCCTCTGGATCTGTCTTGTCTGTCTGGCCCACACTCACCAGCACAGCGTCACGGGCCTGTGCCAGCATCTCACGTGCCCGCCTGATGTTGCCCTTCTTCATGCCACGGGTAGTCCCCAGGGCTCTGCTTGCTGGTCACTTTTGTTGCTTTGGCAACTGGCAGATCTTTATGGCCACGGACATGCTGGAGGTTCTTCAGCAGAGTTGAAATAGCCTGCAGGGGTGGTGTGGTTTGGGGGAACCACAGCTATGGGGGTTCACCTCCTTTCTCTTCTAATCTTTCCAACAGCCTTCCACGTTGGCTGGGGGTCAGGTAAAGGGATAGAACTCTGAGAACAGGGCCTCGATCCCGCAGGGCCTTTCACAGAGCACCCTTTGGTGCTGAGTGAGGTGTGCACCCCCCAGCATGGGTCCTGGCTCTTTCTTCAAGCATAGCTTTGACCATCATATTCGCTTTGTCCTAGTATGCTCATCCTTGGCTTTCTCTGCTTTTATTTATAAGTAAAATACTTTAGGAATTCCCGGGGTTTGAGCCCTGTTCCCACAGCCTCCTGCCACTCCTCCTCCTGGGGGTGTCCTGCTTTGAGCTGACACTGTGAGCCTTTGGCAGTCGTCAAAGGGAGCACCTACTTCTTGAGCCTGGAAAGTCCTGTAAGCACTCAGGTGGCGCTTCTGTGGAGTTGGCATTGAGGCAGTGAAGGCGTTGCGTGGGCTGGGGAGGAGTGTGGTGGTGCGTCCCTGTGCCAGCTGTCGGCTGGGGACCAGCGTGCTGGCCCTCTGTGCCCGCCCTTGCCCTCTCCAGCAGAGGCCGCTCTGCGGGGAGCACGCGTGAGAGCAAGTGCGATGTGCAGTTGCATAGCCTTGTCAAAGTCACAGTGTCTTTTCTGTCATTCTAGTTCCAGGGTCTCTTCCATGAGGACGACAGGCATCCGGAAAGTGCTAACTCACCACTTTGGGTGCTTACTGTCTCTGCCTTGTTTCCATCACTGGAAATCATATAGAGAAATTTAGCGTTTTTGGTCCTTGGTAAAACCTAGAAGACGTTTGTGATGTTACAAAATGGAAGCTTTGGGTTTTTTTTCTTTTTTTTAATCTAAGAAGTTGTGGATGTTGTTAATCATTTAGCAGTTGAAATAAATGTAGAGGAAACCCAATTTTCCATGGTCTCCATTGATGTGTTTTTAAATCAGACTGGTTGGGGAACACATGGTAGATGTTGTAGGGCCTACGTGGAGCCAGGTCGTAAACACTGCTGCCTCCCAGGCATGCCCTCTGCCTGCGGGGGCCTTTCTGACTGGCTTGCTGCAGCTGGGGGGCCTGGTAAGTCACTGGGAAAGCCTAGAGGGTACCAGAAAGCGGGTAGTGATCAGGGCCAAACAGTGGGTGGGTCCACCCTGTTTTCTGTGGAGAGGGGGGTTTATTGCTGGGTACAGAAATCTGCCTTTGAGAGGGTGTCGGGACATGGGAGCTTTACCTGAGCTGCCCACAATTCACCTGCCCACCTCAAGGCCTTCCCTGATCTCAGGGTCGGGGTTCCAGCTGCCAGAGTTAGACCAAGGCCCACTTGGGCTTCCCCCTGAGTTAGGAGCTGGCCTGTGGGACATCTTCAAAGCTCCCTGCTGTTCCCATATTCTGCCCAGCCTGTGTCTGATTCCTCCATCAGCAGCCCCTTGGCCCATATGGTGAGGAGGGAGGGTAAAGAGCACATAGGTGGGCAAGCCTGGCACCTACAGGACCTGCAGGGACCTCCACCTGAGCACAGTGTAATGGGCAGGAGCCTGGGGTATGGTTGTGCCCGGGGTAGCAGGGAGCCCAGGAATGGTTTGGGGGGCTTTGTCAGCAAGAAATGGGGGGATGGAGGAGACAGGGCCCCTTAGGAAGCTGGTGTCAGACCCCTGAACCTCTCCTCTCACTATGTCCCAGAGGACACTCAGGAGTGACGAGGACCCATATGATCATGATGGGAGCTCTTGTCACCCAAGAACCTCCCACACATTTGCTATCATCTTCACCAGAGCCCTGGAGGTTGGTGTCTGACCATGAGCTTTAATGCCACTCCCTGAGAAAGTTGCTCAGAACCTACAAGGACCCCACCCATTCTCCTCCTCCCTCTTGGGAGACCCCCTTCCCAGCTCCCCTTTATCACTGTGCAGGGCTGGGGAAGGTCACTTAGACAAAGGCACACAGAATGAGGTTCTCCAGCCCAGGACGCTGTTCAGGCTTTGACCTCCGGCAGGTCTCGCCACCTCAGGCCTCAGTTTCCCCTCTGCGATTTGGGAAGGATTTCTTCCTCTGCTACCTTGTCATTTAGGGCTAACTGGAACCTGAACATGCCATTCTCAGCCTGGAGGGCCCCTTCCCTCCACGTCCTCCCCCCACAGCCTCTCCTCTCCCTGGAAGCCTTCTGGACCAGGACCTTGAGAGGCAGAGGGTGCTGCCGGAGAAGTTCCAGTCTCCAGTGTTAAAGCAGGCCTTTGCTATGCCTGCACACGGACCTACGTAACATGCGCGCGTAATACATGCAAACATGCCCGTTCAAGCAACATGAGTACATTTTCTTTGTAAAAGATTTTTGAAAATGCAAGACCCAGATAGATGCGGAACAAAGCACAGAGGTTTCCCCTTTCCCACTCCCATGTAAAAATAACAAAAAATAAATTTAATAATTTAAAGTAAGGCTTACCATGCATGCCGCCTAGAGACTTGCTTCCGCGTCGTCTCAACAGTCTTTCCACATGAGTTTAATTTCAAGTACTGTTTGTGAATAAGTAATGCCTGGCTAAAGTCAGAAGGTACAGAAGTGTGTTCTGTGGGAAGATAATTTTCCATGACCCACAGCGCTCAGGTATCAGATCCCTATGTGTAGATTATTTTATTTTCTTTGTTTATTTTTGGTCACGCAGCATGTGGGATCTTAGTTCCCCAACCAGGGATCAAACCTGCACCCCCTGCAGTGGAAGCGTGGAGTCTTAACCACTGGACCGCCGGGCAAGTCCCTAAATGATTTTATATATGGGCATATTTTAGATACAGACCTTAAAAATGAAAATTGGACTTCCCGGGTGGTGCAGTGGTTAAGAATCCGCCTGCCAGTGCAGGGGACACGGGTTCCGGTGTCCAGGAACCCTGGAACACGTCCGGGAACACGAGCCCTGGTCCGGGAAGATCCCACATGCCACGGAGCAACTAAGCCCCGGGGCCACAACGACTGAGCCTGTGCTCTAGAGCCTGCAAGCCACAACTACTGAGCCCGCGTGTCACAACTACTGAAGCCCGAGCACCTAGAGCCCGTGCTCCGCAACAAGAGAAGCCACCGCAATGAGAAGCCCGCGCACCGCAACGAAGAGTAGCCCCGGCTCGCCCCAACTAGAGAAAGCCCGTGCACAGCAACAAAGAACCAACGCAGCCAAAAATAAATAAATAAATTTATTTAAAAAAAAAAATGAAAATTATACTTCACATTCTGTTTTGCCTTTTGCTTTTTTCCACTTAACTTTCCAAAAAACATTTAAGTATGTATATATGTCTTGGACTGTCATTTATCTCACAAGTTCCCCATCCATAGCCATATGGGTTATCCCAAAACTTTGGCCCCGACATCGTAGAACACCTTTGTGGATAAAGCTCTACAAATGGCATTTCTGGGGTCTCCCCACCTCACTGCCTCCCTCCAGTGTTCCTGTGTCATCCGACTTTGGGGGCAACCCTGGGGGTGCCCCTGTTTCCCCATCCATGCCTGCCTCGCCAGGGCGTAGTGGGGCTGTGGACCCTGGGAAGTGCTCCACTGCAAACCAGCCTGCAGCCCTGACCCCTCCGGACCATGTCCTTGTACTATATTCAGGACACAGGTCCAGCAGCCAGCCCTCTCTTCTACCCCCAGATCCCTCTAACCCCGTCACCTCCTCCCTCCAATTTTGACCGTTCTGGAGCCAGCACAGCTGCAGCAGGTGACCTTGTTTTCCCAGGGGGCCCATTGGCCTGGGCAGGGGACCCTGCCTCTCCAGGCCTTGACTTTCCCCTCTATCCAGTAATTGGCCAACACCCACCCAAGGGGCATCATGAGGGCTGGATATGCACCAGCTGGGAGTTGGGGGGAGGGGAAGGGGAGCCTGCCACAGCAGGTGGTGGGACAATGTGCCTGGTTTCTTCCAGTGAAATGGTACAGCTGATTTGCAGGGTAATCCAGGACCACTCCTGGAGAGGGTTTAGAGGGACTGGTTTTGTTACTAATCCTTCCATATGCTGTCCTCTTGGGCCTCAGTTTCCCCACCTGTGAAGTAGGCATTGTCCTTGAGGATCCATAACCCCCTTCACTGCGTGCCCTCCTCACCCCTCCCTGGCCAGCCCGAGGGTGGGGTTCACACCCCCAAACTGCCCCCCTTCCACTGAGGAGGGGCTGAGGCCTAGGGTCCAGTCCCTAGGAGAGGGGTAAATTGTCAAACTCCCATGTGTTTGGGGCATGGGGACAGTCGGAGGGGAGGAGCAGGGGTGACAGTTATTGCTGGGGCTGGAGCCAAACTCCTGCCCAGCTACACGACTCTGCCAGCTGTCCTGTCCTATTGTACAGATGGGGAAACTGAGGCCCAGAAAGGGGAAGAGCCCGGTCTCAGGCTGCACAATGAGTTCTCCAAAGTCTCAGTGCCTGCTTGAGCCTCAGTTTCCCCATCTGGGTAGGGCTGGCACTGTGCTGCAGCAGGCAGCAAACTTTTGAGCCTGTTGTTGGGACTTACGGTTGAGCCCTGGGGTCAAGTATTGGCTCCTACTCCTGGATGTCAAGTGTTAGGGAAACTCCTAAGCTGCCCAGCTGGCCATCAGTGGGGGTGACTCTCCACCCTGCCCCCAGGCTCCACTATGCCTGCCGGACCTCCATTCAACCTTCAAGGCCCACTTCCCATGTCTCCTCCTCCAGGCAGCCCGCCTTGCTCTCCCTGACAGAGGCCCTGCTGCCCCTTTGGCTTCACCAGGTCTGTCCCTTACACCCCTGGCTTGGGGCGTCCAAGTCTGGCCCTGTCTCACCTGGCTTGAGAGCTCCTTCACCTGGGCCTTCTTGTCTTTAAACCCCCAGCATTGAATGAGTGTTTCATGAAAGGACAATGAACAAGTGTATTTTGTACAGTGTCTGAAGGAGACCCGCTTTGGGGTGGGACAGGCAGACCCAAGTCAAGTCCTAGACTGGGGGTATGACAGTGCATGACCTTGAGCAAGCCCCATGACCTCTGGGACTCCATCTCCTTCATCCATAACATCAGATGATGATGTATGAGCTTGGGGAGTCCAAAATGTACCATTAATTGAAAAGCCACTTTCTCCAGTAATTACATTGCCCTTTTTTTGTTTGTTTGTTTGAATTTTTGGCCGTGCTGCAAGGCTTGTGGGATCTTAGCTCGCCAGCCAGAGATTGAACCCAGGCCTGTGGCAGTGAAAGCACTGAGTCCTAACCACTGGACCGCCAGGGAATTCCCATACATCGCTGTTTTAATACACTGTATTGAACTACATGGAAATAGAGATACAAACTCAACATATATACCTGCACCATGCACCGTCACAGACAAATTCTGGAAAACTCCACACCCACCTATCAACAGGTGTTCCTTGGGAAGTGGGCTGAGCTGCGGGTGGAATTTTTCCTGTTTACCTCATACATTTCTGTGTGGTTTGAAAGCTTTTGCTTGCATGATTTTAGAGTGACAAAAATTCATTGTCTATGAAAACGTGGATGATAAACTGAGCCTTGGGTTTGCTTTGAGACTCAAAGGAGATCACAGGTGTCAAGTTCGCAGCCTGTAGCTCAGACAAATCTGTGACAAATCTTCTGATAGACAGTGGTCTCTCTGGACTCTAATCTTCACATCCAGCAGAAACTGGCCCATTTCCCAGTGGAGAAACTGAGGTCTGGGAGCCTGACTCCAGACTCACACTAAATGCCAGGATTTCCAGTTGGTCTCATCTGGTTTTGAAGCTCCCCATATATACACACACGTGTGCATGTACATGCATACGTACACACATACAAAGACACACATGTGCACATGCAGACTCAAAAACACATGTATATATACAGACACAGATGCGCGCACACACGTGCACACACACATGCATGCATACGCACCATTCCTATTTCCCACCAAGCCCATGCTCACCGCCCTGAGAACTTTGACACTGAGGAATTGCAGCCCCACGATGAATCTGACACCAGCTGCTTCCTTCAGGACCCAAGGAGGGGGACCTCATGAGCTGAGCTTTTCTTTGCTTGATTTTTCTCCAGAGATTCCTCTGTTTGGACTTGTGGGAGCACCACCTCCCAGTTCCTGGAATTCCTGGTCCAGGTGTGAGATTTGAGGTTTCAGCTTCAGGATTTCAGTGTCCACATCTTGATAACTTGCTTTTGCCCAGAGGCAGCTCAGAGCAAAGCAGAACTTGAGGGTTTGAGTCCTCAGTCCTAAAATGTCCTCCCTGTGCTGTGTGACCTGGGGTGAGTGATCCACCTATCTGAGCCTTATTTTCCTCATTTATAAAATGGGAGAATGGTAGTATCTAATGCCAGGCTTCTGAGAATTGGCACCAGCATGCTTCGAAGCTCACAAACGTTCACTGCACTCTTTCCATCGTTCTGTGACACTGGGAGCCTGTCATTGAGGTTTCCTGTTGGCCTGCTCCGCCTAAAAATAAAGTCCCAAGTTCGTGATGTGATGGGAGGGCCACATGGGTGATCTTACAATATTCACTTCACCTCTTGGAACCTCAGTTTCCTCATTTGTAGAATAAGGAGATTACCCCCGTCCTGGAGCATCAGCCAAGAAGTGTGTATGAGCAAGGGATCTGGAGGAAAGCAATGCAGGCAGCCAGCAGGTACCTGAGAAGGGGGCGTCTTTGCTGACCACACACCCAGACAAATGTTTAATGAATTGCTAATGCCCAGTGGTTGCCTGTGTTGGCAGGGACAGCACCGCCTTCCTTGCTGGCTTCCATGAGGATCACCCCAATTTTTTTGTTTCTTATTGATGTAAAATTCACATAACATAAAATTCACCGTTTTAAAGTGAACGATTCAGTGACATTTAATACATTCACAGTGTTGTGCAAGGACCATCTCTATCTAGTTCCAGAACATTTCCATCACCCCAAAAGGAAACCCAATGCCCATTAGCAGTCACTCCCCAGTCCCCCCTCTCCCAGCCCTAATAATGTCTACTCTGCTTTCTGTCTCTACGGATTTGCCTGTTCTGGACATTTCATAGAAATTGATCATATACTATGTGGACTTTTGTGTCTGGTTTCTTTCACTCAGCATGATGTTTTCAGGGTTCATCCATATTGTAGCATGTGTCAGTGCTTCATTCCTTTTCATGGCTGAGTAATATTTCATTGTGTGGCTAGACCCTATTTTCTTCATCCATTCATCTGTCAATGGACATTTGGATTGTTTACTCCTTTTGGCGATTTTGAATAGTGCTGCTGAAAGCACTCATGTATAAGTTTTGGTTTGAACACCTGTTTTCAATTCTTTGGGGTCTATACATAAAAGAGTGGAATTACGGGATCCTATAGCAACTCTACGTTTAATCTTTTGAGGAACTGCCAAGCTGTTTTCCTCGGGGTTGCTCCATATTCCAGCCTTTTTTGCCAACTGATCTGGGCCAGTGTCTTTAAAAGCCATGATTCTCTTCCTCATGGGGCAAACCCACTGAGGTCAACCCAGGGCATGACTCTCAATGTCCACAGATGTGAGGCGGAATCCTGGGAACAAAGCAAATAGAGGGAAGGTAGGGAGAAGTTAAGGGGTCTTTGGATGTAAAATATGATGACGTTTTTCACAAAAGAGACCCTGGAGGACAAAATCCAAAGCGTGATGTGATTTTTGTAGGATCCGAAAGGATGAAATTGCAAAGTGTGATGTGATTTTTGTAGAAAATATATAAAATGTAGACAGATTCCCCCACGCAGAGAGTGAGAGGGGTTTGCTCCAAACTGTCTGAGTCACGGGGAATGTGGGGGGGTGGCGAGGGAGAAGCTCTTCCCATCCCTCCCCCAGCCATGCGCCTGGGCACACCAAGAGTGCATGCTTATGCAGTTTGAAAAGAAAACCCATTGAAGAACATTCAGAGGAAGTAAAAATGATGAAGCATGTGCTGGCGGCAATTGTCGGTCTTTGTTTCAGAGGCAGCTGTGGTCTTAGGAGAAAAAAGCACCAGATGTGAATCTAGACAGTCTCTTCCTGTGTCAAATGGGTGAGTAAACATTGCTTCCTCCAGGACCGCTGTTTGTAGGCTGCCATGAAAGTCCCTCCAGCATCTCCCTAGCAGACTCTCAGTAGCCTCTGTCCATCTATCTGTTGGTTCATTCATTCACTCACTCATTCATTCACTCACTCATTCATTCACTACGTATTTGAGAAACACCTAACTGCTCCTTCCAGGTGGAACTTTCCTTCCAAGATCTAAAACTAGTATGAAATTATTGGGTGGGCCAAAAAGTTCGTTTGTTTTTTTTCTATAAGGTGGCTCTAGTAGCACTTAGTGGTCTTTAACTTCATTCAAAACAATTTTGTTAGATTGTATGTGACAGCTGTCATATCGGCGTGCATTTTAAAAATTGACATCAAAATTTGTGTAGCCATTTTAATATTGAAGATGGAAGAAAAAAAGCAACATTTTCAGCATATTATGCTTTATTATTTCAGGAAAGGTAAAAATGCAACTGAAACACACAAAAAGATTTGTGCAGTGCGTGGAGAAGGTGCTGTGACTGATCGAACGTGTCAGAAGTGGTTTGCGAAGTTTCGTGCTGGAGATTTCTCGCTCAGGTAGACTGGTTGAAATTGATAGCGATCGAATCGAAACAATAATTGAGAACAATCAATGTTATGCTACACAGGAGATAGCCGACATACTCAAAATATCCAAATCAAGCGATGAAAATCATTTGCACCAGCTTGGTTATGTGACTCGCTTTGATGTTTTGGTTCCACATAAGTTAAGCGAAAAAAACCTTCTGGCCATATTTCCGCATGCAATCCTCTACTGAAACGTAATGAAAACGTTCTGTTTTTAAAACAAATTGTAACGGGCAATGGAAAGTGGATACTGTATAACAATGTGGAACGGAAGGGATCGTGGGGCAAGCGAAATGAACCACCACCAACCACACCAAAGGCCAGTCTTCATCCAAAGAAGGTGATGTTGCATATATGGTGGGATTGGAAGGGAGTCCTCTATTATGAGCTCTTTCCAGAAAACCAAACAATTAATTCCAACAAATACTGCTCCCAATTAGACCAACTGATGAATTTGGTCTAATTGGACGCATTTGATGAAAAGCGTCCAGAATTAGTCAACAGAAAACACATAATCTGGGACTTGCCTGGTGGTCCAGTGGTAAAGAATCCACCCTACAATGCAGGGGACGCGGGTTCCATCCCTGGTCAGGGAACTAAGATCCCACATGCCACAGGGCAACTAAGCCCACGTGCCACAACTACTGAGCTCACATGCCACAACTACAGAGCTCGCGTGCCTCAACTAGAGCCCGCGTGCTGCAAACTACAGAGCCCACACGCCCTGGAGCCCACGCGTTACAACTAGAGAGAAGCCCTCACACTGCTAGAGAAGACCTCACACCACAACGAAGATCCCGCGTGCCGCAACTAAGATCCGACACGGCCAAAAATAAATAAAATAAATAAAAAATAAATCTTTAAAACAACAAAAAAGAAGACACATAATCTTCCACCAAGGGGCTTCCCTGGTGGCACAGTGGTTGTGAGTCCGCCTGCCAGTGCGGGGGACGCGGGTTTGAGCCCTGGTCCGGGAGGATCCCACGTGCCGTGGAGCAACTGGGCCCGTGTGCCGTGGCCGCTGAGCCTGCGCTCTGGAGCCCGTGCGCCACAACTGCTGAGCCTGCGCGCCACAGCTGCTGAGGCCCACACGCCTGGAGCCCGTGCTCTGCAGCGGGGGAGGCCACCACAATGAGAAGCCCACGCACAGCAGCGAAGACCCAACACAGCCCAAAATAAAAATAAATAAAATAAAGAATTAAAAAAAAAAATCTTCCAGCAGGATAATGCAAGACCACATGTTTCTTTGATGACCAGACAAAAACTGTTACAGCTTGGCTGGGAAGTTCTGATTCATCCACTGTATTCACCAGACATTGTACATTCGGATTTCCATTTATTTCGGTCTTTACAAAATTCTATTAATGGAAAAAATTTCATTTTCCTGGAAGACTGTAAAAGGCACCTGGAACAGTTCTTTGCTCAAAAAGATAAAAAGTTTTGGGGAGATGGAATTATGAAGTTGCCTGAAAATGGCAGAAGGTAGCGGAACAAAACGGTGAATACGTTGCTCAATAAAGTTCTTGGTGAAAATGAAAAATGTGTCTTTTGTTTTTACTTAAAAAACCAAAGCGGGACTTCCCTGGTGGCTCAGTGAATAAGAATCCGCCTGCCAATGCAGGGGACGCGGGTTCGATCCCTGGTCTGGGAAGATGCCACATGCCGTGGAGCAACTAAGCCCATGCGCCACAACTACTGCGTCTGCACTCTAGAGCCCGTGGACCACAACTACTGAGCCCACGTGCCACAACTACTGACGCCTGCGTGCCATAGAGCCCACGCTCCGCAACAAGAGAAGCCATCGCGATGAGAAGCACACACATCACAATGAAGAGTAGCCCCTGCTAGCCACAGCTAGAGAAAGCCCACACACAGCAACGAAGACCGAACGCAGCCAAAAAACAAACAAACCAAAAAACCGAAGGCACTTTTTGGCCCACCCAATACAAACTGCAGTCAGTGATTTGAAGGAAACATCCAACGTACAAAGAAAGGCCCATAATGGAGCCTGGTCTGGGAGATAACATTTCACTGGAGAACTGAAGGATGAATAGGGGCATGCCAGGCAGAGGGAGTGGCATGTGCAAAGGCCCTGAGGTGCAAATGATCTCAGCTGTGGGAAGAGGAGTGAGATGAAGAGAGGAGGGAGGGAGACAAGGGTGAGGGGTTTCTGGGGGTGGGAGACAAGTATAGATTTTGTCCTAAGGCAATGGGGAATCACGGAAGGCTTCAGAGCACAGAAGGGGCATAGCCCAATTTATGCTTTTTAAAAATTGTGGTAAAAGTTACATAACATAGTTACCATTTTAAAGTGTTTAATTCCATGGAAGTTAGCACATTCACAATGTTGTATAATCATCACCTCTATGTAGTTCCAGAACATTTTCATCATCCCAAAAGGAAACCCTGTCCCCATTAGCAGTTGCTCCCCATTCCCTGTCCCCCAGCGCCTGGCAACCACCAGTCTGCTTTCTGTCTCTATGGATTTGCCTGTTCTGGACATTTCATATAAATGGGATCATACAACATGTGGCCTTTTACATCTGACTTCTCCAATGCGTACTTTTAAAAGAGCAACTTCGAAGGACAGGAACGCAAATAGGCGCGGTGCTGCTCCATCCACACTCCTCCATCCCGCTCCCTGTTTAACAACAGGCACCTGTGTGATTGCCTGTGCTTGCCAGGGGCTCGCCTGGGCTGCTGGAGCACCCGTTGCCTGCATGACCAACAGAAGGCCAGAAGTGCCTTGAGTTGACATCCCCCAGGGCAGCCCTGATCAATAGCATAAGGTGTTTCCAGATCTCCCAGCAGGATAGAGCCAAAGTCACCCTCCAGGGACTCTGCTGGATGCACACCCCTCACCACTGAATCCCAGTCTCTGCTCTCTCCCCTTTTCTGAGCCTCAGTTTCCTCCTCTGTAAAATGGGTCATAGGGAGGGAGCATATTGAACTCAGCGAACAGTCAAAAGTCACACTGGGTTTACAAAAAGTAAGATCCACATTAAGAGTGCAAGGAAAGGACTTTTCTGAGTGCTGATGGGGTCCACTTTTGGAGAGGTGTCAGGCTCAGGAGTCAAGACCCAGCAGGGAAGGTGTCAGGTGGTTGGGAGCAGCTGGAGGCACAGCAGAGGCTCAGCATGTGGCTGCCAGCCCAGCCCTGGGAGGTCAGCCTCTGAAGGCTGCATTCATCCTCCCAGGAAAATCACAATTCTCTCTTTCCCCTCAGCGCCTCCCCAGCCCCCTCCTCCGCCCTAGTTTATTATTTACCCATTCAGGGCCACGATTTATTTTTGGACGAGAACGTCGGTCCTCCTCACTCTCATGGCCACCCGCCAGAGCCGCGCGCTGGCCACGCTGGGAGGAGGAAGGCCAGAGAGAATCCAGCCTAGCTGAGAGAAGGCGGGTCCTTGGGGGAGGGTCTTGGTCACGCCTGGCTCTTGATCTTTCGTTTATCCTCATAGACAGCAACTAGGAGTGCGGGCGGCCGAATTTTCGGATTTCTCCCCATTCCTGACGAACGAAGAGACTGACATGCCAGTTTACAGCACTGTCTTTGCTGTAGACATAAACAACGTCACTTAGAAATTGACATGGGTGAGCCAGGCATGGTTTGGGGTGGGTTGTGAAGTGTCCAAATATACACTCCTTTAGTTCATGCAGAGAAATAAGGATGCATTCATTTTCATTTTTAAAATTATGTTTATTTTATTTGTTTATTAAATTTTACAAAGTTGAATTCACCCTCAGTCCCCAACTTCAACTTGGCAAACTCCTATTCACCCGTCAAAACCCAATACACAGACTCCTTCCTCCATCCTTCACATGTCCACACAAATGTTACATCTTTCTCCTCTCTGTGCTGTAAAAGAGGAATCCTCCGGTACTATGGTCATCTGTTTATGACTCTGTCCCTCTCTGGGCTCTGTTCTAGCACCCAGCGCAGTGCCTGGCATATAGTGGGTGCTCAGTAAATGTGGAGGTTGGGGGGAACATTTTAAAAAACAGCTTTATTGAGACATAATTCACATATCATTCAATTCGCCCATTTAAAATATATAGTTCAATGGTTTTTAGGCTATTCACAGATGTGTACAGCCACCACCAAGATCAATTTTAGAACACTTTCACCACCCCCAAAATAAACCCTGTGCCCATTTCAGTCACTGCCACTCCTCCTCCCCCCAACCCCTGGCAACCACTAATCTACTTTCTTTTTTTTTTTTAACTTTTTTTGTGTGTGTGGTTTGAGAGATGGAAATTATTTATTTATTTATTTATTTATTGGCTGTGTTGGGTCTTTGTTGCTTTGCACGGGCTTTCTCTAGTTGCGGCGAGCGGGAGCTACTCTTCGTTGTGGTGTGTGGGCTTCTCATTGTGGTGGCTTCTCTTGTTGCTGAGCATGGGCTCTAGGCACGCTGGCTTCAGTAGTTGTGGCACGCGGGCTCAGTAGTTGTGGCTCGCGGGCTCTGCAGCGCAGGCTCAGTAGTTGTGGTGTACGGGCTTAGTTGCTCTGCAGCACGTGGGATCTTCCTGGACCAGGGCTCGAACCCGTGTCCCCTGCATTGGCAGGCGGATTCTTAACCACTGCGCAACCAGGAAAGTCTCATATGAAGAGATTTGTTTCAAGGAATTGGCTTAGGGTTTCTATGTTGCAGTCTTGAGGAGAATTCTTTTTTCCCAGGAGACTCAGTTTTTGCTCTTAAGGCCTTCAGTTGATTAGATAAGCCCCACCCAGAGTCTCGAGGATAACTTCCTTTCCTTAAGGTCAACTGATTGGAGATGTTAGCCACATCTAGAAAATACTTTCTATCTTTTTTTTTTTTTTTTTTTTTGGCTGCACTGCGTGGCATGTGGGATCTTAGTTCCCCAACCAAGGATCGAACCCATGCCCACTGCATTGGAAGTGCGGAGTCTTAACCACTGGACCACCAGGGAAATCCCTAGAAAATACTTTCACAGCACCATTTAGACTAAACCGCTGGGCACCATTGCCTGATGAAGTTGACACATAAATTTAAACCATCAGTATGTTTCCATGTCCCCACCCCACCACAAACCATCCATGAGAATGCCACCTCCTCTGAGAAGACTGCTGTGATGTTCCCTGGCCACAAAGGAGAGAACATGGAGGCATGTTGACCGGCTGCATCTGGACGGAGGGAGCCAGAAGGGAAGCAAGCAGGGCAGGCATGCAGGATATCTATGGGAAGGCAGTGGAGATGTCAGCAAGGGCGAGAGCTCCAAGGCCAGCCAAGGCTCTGGACTTTGCCCCAGGGCCATGGGGAGCCATAGTAGATTTTAGAGCAGGAGAGTGATATGGTTGGATACACTAACGATTGAAAAAATTGTCACTGACTGATATGGGTCTCTCAGCACCCCTAGATGGGGGCAGCAGGGGGTCAAGGCCCCAGTCCAGGCAGGAAATGGCAAGGTCTGGGCCAAGGGCTGTGGGGATGGGGGTGGGGCCGATTTAAGAGTTTCCAGGTACATCAGTCTGGGATGAGTGTGAGTTGCTAAACTGTCATGCTGAGCTCTGACCATCGGTTCAGGCCTCTGATCTCTTCCAGGAGTTATTTCAGAAAATACCTCCTTGGGCTGCACAAGGTCAGTGACCTGACCGTGAATGTCTGTGACACCAATGCCTCCCACCCACTGTGGGACCACTGGGGAGCTGTTGCCTAGAGATGGCTGCCTCCTCTCCCTGCCCCCAGTGGAAAGCCAACCCCTCTCCCCTGGCAGACAGTCTGGCAGGGAAAACGGGCTCCATCTTGCCATTCCCCAAACATGAAAACCTCCCTACCCCAGGGCCTTTGCACTGGCAGTTTCCTCTGACTGGAATGCTTTTCCCACCATTTTACCCATGGCCAGTTTCTCCTCGTCCCTAGGCTCAACTTAACTTTCACCGCCCCCAGGAAGCTCTCTCCACTATTGTCAGCCTCTATGACATCACCTGTCTTACCGCCCAGGATTTGAAACAATTTTATTTTATTTTATGCCTCCCCCTCTGGAGTATGGAGCCATGAAGGTGGGATTTTTTTGCCTTGATTACTGCCTCATCCACGGTTCCCACAACACCTGTCTCTCAGTAACTGCTTGTCGAGTGAATGAATAAAGAGCCACATCCCCTTCTCATCATTCTCTCACCCTTCAAACCATGACTCTGGACTCATGGATTCCTTTCCCTCCTCTCCCCAGAGTTTTGATGTCACCATGGAGACGCTGATCCCACTGCTTTCCTGGTCCTCTCCTATTGCTTGCCTGAGCCATTCCTGCAGCCTCCACCCTCACTCCATCCATTCCACCCCCCACAGCAGCCTTCAGAGGAATCTTTTAAACATGTGAGTCTGGCTATGGGCCTCCCCTGCTCTCACATTCTCTATGGCTCCCAATTGCCCTCAAGAGAACATTCCGACCCTTCTGCTCATTTTCCAGAGCCCTTCAGACTGGGCCCTGTCTCATTGCTCACTCTTTTCCAAACGCAAGTTGTTCCCTTGCCTAGTTTGCTCTTCCCCACCTCTCTGTTTGGTGAACTCCTATTCAACCTTCAAGACCCCACTCAAAAGGTCCCTCCTCTGGAAGCACTCCCTACCTTCAAACAGAGCCCTGACTCCCCTCTGAGGATGTCTGCATCCAGTTCTGTCTCCCAAAGGTTGGGGACTTTGGGGGAACCCTTGATATCACCTGTGAAAGATGGATCACACCGTCATCATTTATTTAACACAGGTAAGCATGTAGTCAGATATTTGAGTCACATTGTGAGTCACCTCTTCTTGGTTTCCATGTTGGGTCCAGACTGTCAACCACACAGACATACATCTGGCTAGCCTAGCCAAGGAGAACTGGGACAGATGCCGCTTGGATCCCTTCCTGCAGTACAGCTCCATCTTTGTCTCAGCAGCGTTTTTACATTTCTACATGAACTTGTGAGGTCAAATCTTTCACCTGCTGCTGCGCAGCCCCCAAGCATGTCCCTCCCTTCTACATCTGAGACTGGATTCGAGGAGTTGTGATTCTTTTAGAAGTTGGGATTTTTCTCCAGTTTGTTGAGATTTGTCAACTCTCCTTCAAGGAATGTGAAAAAGCTTAAAAGCCGTATGTGAGCCAAGGGGACATGAGACATGCCCTGTTGGGACATGCTGTAGAAAATTCAACTCCTCTCAGGAATGTTCTATCTTTTGACGCTTAGTTGCTCTGCAAGACTGGTGAGAATTGGAAAGCCAAACATTCTTGCATGAGGTTGTATTGATGACGTGGAAGGATCTTGCCTAAGGTGCAGTGCTATAGACCTCACAGCAACCCCACTGGGGGCTCATCTTAGAGATGAGAAGTTGGAAGCTCGGGGAGACCATCCACCTGATGGTACCCCCTGGGGGAGGCCTGGACTCTGCCCCACCCGCTGTGGGACACGGGACATCACTGAGCCTCATGTTCCTCACCTGAGCAATGGGAACCACGGTTAGACTTGGTGAGGAAGTGCTGTGTGGGTCCGCACAAGGCAGCGCACAGTAGGACCTCAATCTTCATACTGCTCTTACATTATTACTTTTTTTTAGCTTGTCCATTGGTGAAATATATATAACATAAAATTTACCATCCTAACCATTTTTAGGTGTACAGTTCAGTGGCACTAAGTATATTCACACTCTTATGCAGCCATCACCACCATCCATCTCAGGAACTTTTTCATCTTCTCGAATTGAACCTCTGTCCCATTAAACATTAACTTCCCATCCCCATCCCTCCAGCCCCTGGTAAATTCTCTGCTTTCTCTCTCTATGAATTTGACTACTATAGGTTCCTCACATAAGTGGAATCATAAAGTATTTATCCTTCAGAAATTTTTTTGGCTACTGTATAGCACAGGGAACTCTACTCAATATTCTGTAATAACCCGTATGGGAAGAGAATCTCAAAAAGAATGCATATGTGTATATGTATAACTGAATCACTTTGTTATACACCTGAAACTAACACAATATTGTAAATCAACCATACTCCAATATAAAATTAAAAATTAAATTAAAAAATTTTTTTGTAAAATACAACATGAAATTTACCATCATAACAATTTTTAAGTTCAGCAGCGTTAAGTACAATATATTCATTTTGTTGTGCAAACATCACCACCATTCACCTCCAGAACTCTTTTCACCATGCAAAACTGAAACCCCGTCCCCATTAAACAACTCTTTAGTGCCACTTCCCTCAGCCCCTGACACCCACCATCCTTTCTGTCTCGATGAATCTGACCATTCTAGGTGCCTCATGTTAAGTGGGATCATGCAGTATTTGTCCTTTTGTGACTGGCTATCGTCACTAAGCATAATGTCTTCAAGGTTCATCCATATTGTAGAATGTGTCAAAACTTCATTCCTTTTTAAGGCCAATGTTTTCTTTTGTTTATCCAGTCATCCATCAATGAACACTTGGGTTGCTTCCATCTTTTGTCTGTTGCAAAAAAAGTGCTGCTATAAACATGGTGTACAGATATGTCTTCAGGTCCCTGCTGTCAGTTCTTTGGGTACACCCAGAGGTGGAATTGCTGGATCATGTGGTGATACTATGCTTAATTTTTTGAGGAACCATCAGACTGTCCTCCACAGCAGCTGTACCATTTTACATTCCCACCAGCAATGCACATGGGTTCCAATTTCTTCACATCCTCAACAATGCATTATTTTCCTTTTGTTTTTATTATAAACATCCCAATAAGTGTGAAGTGATATCTCACTGTGATTTTGACTTGCATTTCCCTGATAACTAATGATGTTGAGCATCCTTTCATGTGCTTATTGGCCATTTGTGTATCATCTTTGAAGACATGTCTATTCAAATTCTTTGCCCAAAAATGGGGTTGTTTGTCTTTTTGTCTTTGAGTTGTAATTCTTTATATATTTTGTGTATTAATCCCTTATCAGATATATGATTTGCAAATCTTTTCTTTCATTCTGCGAGTTGCCTTTTTACTCTCTTGATTGTTTCCTTTTGTACACAAAAGTTTTTAATTTTTATAAATTTCATTTTATATATTTTTTTTCTTTTGTTGGCTGTGTTTTTGGAGTCATATCCACGGAATCATTGCCAAATCCAAAGTCGTGAAGCTTTTGCCCTATGTTTTCTTATTTTTTTTCCTCTTACATTCAGGTCTCTGATCCATTTTGAGTTAATTTTTTTTTAAGTCTTTATTGAATTTCTTACATATTGCTTCTTTTCGTGTGTGTTTTGGTTTTTTGGCCATGAGGCATGTTGGATCTTAGCTCCCCGACCAGGGATCGAACCCACACCCCTGCATTGGAAGGCGAAGTCTCAAGCACTGGACCGCCAGGGAAGTCCTGTTTTGAGTTAATTTTTGCATGTGATGTTAGGTAAAGTTCCAACTTCATTCTTTTGCACGTGGAGATCCAGTTTTTCCAGAACCAGCTGTTTTGTTGAAAACCCTATCCTTTTCCCCCATTGAATGATCTTAGCATCTCTATCAAAAATCATTTGACCATATATTTGAGGGTTTATTTCTGGGATCTTTATTCCATTGATCTATTTGTCTGTTTTCATGCCAATGCCACACTATTCTGATTATTGCACCTTTGTAAGAAGTTTTGAAATCAGGAAGTGTGAGTCCTCTAAATTTGTTCTTCTTTTTCAAGATTGTTTTGGCTATTCAGGTTCCCTTGAGATTCCATATAAATTTTATTGATTTTATTGTTTAATTTTTTGGCCATGCCACATGGCATGCAGGATCTTATTTCCCCGACCAGGGATCAAACCCATGCCTCCTACAGTGGAAGCATGGAGTCTTAACCACTGGACTGCCAGGGAAGTCCCAAGATTCCATATAAATTTTAGAATAGGTTTTGTATTTCTGCAAAAAAAATGTCATTGCAATTTTTATAGGAGTAACATTGAATCTGTATATACCTTTGGGTAGTATTGTCATCTTAACAATATAAGTTTTCAATCTATGAACTCAGATATCTTTCCATCTATTTATATCTTCTTTAATTTCTTTCAGCAACATTTTGTAGTTTTCAATGTACAAGCATTTCCCCTCCTTGGTTATGTACGTTCCTAAGTATTTTATTCTTTTTGATGCTGTTGTAAGTAGAATTGTTTTCTTAAGTTTCTTCTTGGGTTGTTCATTGTTAGTGTATAGAAACATAACTGATTTCTACATGTTTATTTTGTGTTCTGCTACTTTGCTGAATTTGTTTATTAGTTCCAACAGGGTTTTTTTGTTTGTTTTTTGTTTTGGTGTGTGTGGAGTCTTTATGGGGTTTTCTACATATAAGATCATGTCATCTGTGAAGAGAGATCATTTTACTTCTTCCTTTCTAATTTAGAAGGCTTTTACTTCTTTTTCTTGTCTAATTGCTCTGGCTAGGCATTCTAGTACTAAGTTGAATGGAATTGGTGAAAGCAGACATCCTTGCTGTTATAGACTGAGTTTGCCCAACCCCACATTCATATATTGAAATCCCAACCCACAATGTGATGATATTAGGAGGTAAGGCCTTTGGGAAGTGATTAGGTCATGAGGGTAGAGCCCTCATGAATGGGATTCATGCCTTTATAAAGAGATCCCAGAGAGCTTTCTTGCCCTCATTTCACCATGTGAGGACACAACCAGAAGGCAGCTGTTTGCAACCCAGAGGAGAGCCTTCACCAGAGTCTGACCATGCTGGCACCCTGATCTCGGACTTCCAACCTCCGAACTGTGAGAAATAAATTTTTGTTGTTCATAAGCCACCCAGTCTATGGTACTTTATTATAGCAGCCCAAACTGACTGACACTTGTCTTGTTCCTGATATTAAAAGAAATGTTTTTAGTTTTTCACTAAAAGCATGATGTGAGTGTGATATGAGTTGTAAGTGTGTGATGTGAGTTGTAGGGTTTTCATACATGGTCTTTATCTTATTGAGGAAGTCCCCTTCTATTCCTAGTTTGTTGAATGTTTTTACCATGAAAGGGTGTTGGATTTTGTCAAATGCTTTTTCTGCATCAACTGAGGTGATCATGTGATTTTTGTCCTTTTTTAAAGGTGGTGTGTCATACTGATAAATTTTCGTATGCAGATCAGTTTTGCCTGTGTCAGAATCTCACATAAGTGGAAGTAGAACTGATTCCTCAGACGCTGTTGTGGGTTGGCAGTTGGCTCTTTTTCATGGCTGTATAGTATTGCACAGCATGCCTCAAGCACAGAGTCTCCATCCTTCTGTGGATGGGCATTTTGGGTGGCTTCTGGTTGGGGTGACTAGGAATGGTGCTTCTGGGAACATCTGTGTCACATTTCTGTGGGGCAAGTCCCAGGAGTGAAGTTGCTGGCATGGGCATGGGTGCAAGCTAGGGGTGTTTGGATCCCAGCCCTCCCCACATCACACCATGGTTCATCATGTACACACTCACTTAACCTGGCCTCTTGGGTTGAGTCTGGGGGCTGCTCCCAATTCTCCCCAGTATTAGAAATGTTGGACTTCCCTGGTGGCGCAGTGGTTAAGAATCCGCCTGCCAATGCAGGGGACACGGGTTCAAGCCCTGGTCCGGGAAGATCCCACATGCCGCGGAGCAACTAAGCCCGTGCGCCACAACTACTGAGCCTGTGCTCTACAGCCTGCGAGCCACAACTACTGAAGCCCACGTGCCTAGAGCCTGTGCTCTGCAATAAGAGAAGCCACCACAATGAGAAGCCCGCTCACTGCAACGAAGAGTAGCCCCCACTCGCCGCAACTAGAGAAAGTCCACGTGCAGGAACGAAGACCCAATGCAGCCAGAAATAAATACACAAAATAAATAAATTTAAAGAAAAAAAGAAATGTCACTGAGCTGTGCATTACTGTGCCAAAATTTCACAGCCGCCTCTCGAGGAATGAGAGGGCAGGGGCATTTGAGAGTCCTTGATATCCATGGCCATCTGGCCTTCCCTCCAGAAGTCCCCAGTGACCAATGTCACAGGGTTCCTGCATGCTGATTTCCCTTCAAACCTTCCACTTTTTTTTTTTTTGGCTGCACTACACGGCTTGTGGGATCTTAGTTCCCTGACCAGTCATTGAACCCGGGTCCTTGGCAGTGAAAGTGTGAAGCCCTAACCATTGGACCGCCAAGGAGTTCCCCAAACCTTCCACTTCTGACTACAAAATTACTAGCTGCCAGTGCTCTGAACTGAGCCCAAAATGAATGAATATTCTGAACTTCTCCTGAAAGAGAAGGGAGTTTCAGGAAGCTGAGGCCACTATGTTCCTGTCCACAACATTTGTTTACAAATATTATGTTGCCACACTGTGCATGGCCCCACACCAAGTGATGCTGGACTCACGAAACCTCAATCCTCAAGATCCCCCCAGTCTGGGGAGCAAAGGCAAACAGAGATTCCGCCAGTCCCATGGGGTCAGGGCTGTGTTGGAGGGAGGAATTGGAGCTGGAGGACCCCAGAACAGGGAGCTGGGCCCTGCCTGGGGGTTTAAAGAAGACTTCCTGGAGGAGGGGGCAATGACACTGGGTGTTGAAGGATGAATAGGAGTTCAGTGGGTGGGGAAGAGATGGCAGTGACCCTGACAGAGGGAATTTGCAAGAGCATGAGTCTGAGGACATTGAGCGAACATGGGGAACTGTGAGCAGGTGGGCACACGGAGGCAGGGGGGACATTGCTTAAGGATCCCCGCCTATAGAGTGACCTCCTGCAGCTCCTGCAGAAGCAGTGGACAGTCTTCCTCAAGGTCAACCTCATAAGCTCCATCCCGAGACTAGCTTCCACGTCAACATCCTGCAAGACTAAAGACTAGAGAGAAACTTTCTCTTACGGGAAACTTACACCGCAGTGTAAGTGGGCATCACCTCTATGCCTCTGGGAGCAATAATAGGACATCCACTGCATGCTAACTCCTCATGGCCGGAGGCAAAACAGCAGCTCAGGAAGGTTCAGGGCTTTGGATTTGAACACTCAGCTGCAGGCCTGGGCCAGACAGGGCCATCTCCTCCTTGAATCATTTCATTTCATCTTCACCCCCAACACTTGGGAGGAGAGAGTCTGATCTCCATTTATTGAACCTCCAAGAGAGGATTTCTGCTTGAGGGTTCATAGCGCTGGTGCCTCCAAGGAAATGCAGAGCCTGAGACCCCCACCTGCACCCATCTCCCCCTACCCCGAGTTCAAAATGGCAGGAGGCTGAGGCCCACTTTCAAGGCCAGTCCCTTCCAGAGGGAGCACCTGGAGGCACCCCAGTGTTTTACATGATCATTTTCCCCTAATTATAAAAATGTTAAGCAATTTCCTGATGGAGAACCAAAGAAACAGAAAAGAAAACAAACAAACAAAAAAAGACACAACCTGTCCCACAATTGCTCGGCTCAGAGATAATCTGCCCTGGCATTTCATGTACTGCCTCCCAGCATTTAAAAAATGGCCTTATTATATTTTTATTATCCAAGTAATGTGACTCTCCTGGAGAATAAGCAACTGACAAGATAAGGAGAAAGAAAACATAAGCAGAAATTACCTATCATTTCCAAAACAAGAACTCTTACTATTTTTTTTGAATTTTTGAATGTTATTTTATTTATTTTTTATACAGCAGGTTCTTATTAGTTATCTATTTTATACATATTAGTGTACATATGTCAATCTCCCAATTCATCCCACCACCACCAGCCCCTAGCCACATTCCCCCAAGAACTCTTTCTATTTTAAAGTATTTATTTTTCTTACTATGCAACACCTCATGTCTACTGCAAATGATTTAGAAAATACAACTAAACCAAAGGCAGAACAATTTCTTTTTATTCCTTCACCCATAGATGAGCCTCGTTAACTCCAGTTCTATGGTTTCTTCACACTATGAATACTCATGAGATGAAGAACAGCAAATGCTTATGAGCAAAGACTCTGGACCCAGACAGCTCAGGTTCAAATCCTAGCTCTGCCTGCTGGTTGTGTGACTTTGGACAAGTAGCTTCACCTTTCTGGGCCTCAGTTTTCTTATCTATACAACAGGAAGGATGATCATCATGCTTCCAAGGCACAGTGAAGATTGAGATAATGCACTTGCTGTGCCCAGAACATTTTTTACAACTTGATTTTTATGCTTCTTTCCTCTGCTTACAAAGTTAAGATGTGCATACCATATACACAAAAATACACACACACACACACACAAACACACACACACACACGTAGCAACAGCTAATAGGAAGGGAAATGTTGGCAACCCCACCCAGCAAAGCCCAGCCTAAAGCAAGTTAGGGCAAGAGACAAGCTGACATCCAGCCCCAGCCTGATCCCACGGGGATCCCTGGAGCATGAATAGCACCCCAGAGCTTGTCTCGCTCGGAGATGAGGGGGCTGGGCTAATATATCCAAATCCACCCTCGCAGGGGCTATTATTTCTCTCCATTTTACAGAATAGGAAGCTGTGACCCAGAAAGGGGTAGGTGACTTGTCCAGGGTCCAGACTTGATCCATGACATGGATGAAAGAGTCAAGTGATTAGGAAAAAAGCTAATTCTTAAATTTTTTTTCCTTTTGTTATTTTATTTTATTTGTTTATTTATTTATTTATTTATTGGATGAAACCATTTTATAGATTAAAAAATGAAACTCCTAAAAAAATGAAACTCCTGCAATTAGTGAAAGTATATATTGGTCCATCCTTTTTGAAGTAAAATTTGACATTATATCCCAAAAACCTTATAAATATGCATGCCCTTTTGCTTAGCAATTCTGCATTTAGAAATTTATCTTGAGGAAATAATCACATACGTGCTTAGAAAATGTTAATAATAATACAAAACTAGAAACAAAACATTCAGAAATATGGTATTGCTTACAAAACTTATGGTACACTTGTACAGTGAAATGTGTTTCAGAAATGAAATATGATTATGCCTGCCTATATTTATTGGTATGGAAAGACATTTATGATATGTTATAATATGAAAATCCAGGTTACCAAATAGAGTATGCTCCTTTTAAGATATGTATAATATGTTATTTTATTTTAAATACAAAAATATTATATGCTCAGTGTGAAAAATTCAAATTTAGAGTCCTGTTGAATAAAGAGAGAATCCCCACTTTGCCCTTTTGAGAGCAATTTGACATGCATCCTTCCAGTTAGTTTATACCTGCCAGGTATAAATATACAGATGCAGACATTATATACAATTTTTTTTCTTATTTTTACAGAAATGTGATTCTACTTTACATATTAATCTGCAAATTGTTTTGTTTACACATTGTTCTGTGAATATATGTGCACATCTATACGCATAGATCTACCTCATTTGTTTTCCTTAAATGGACTACTTTAATACCCCACTGACATTTTTTTGTAATGTTTTTTAAAATTTTTGGTAAATGTAAATTTATATTTTTTATTTTTTCTTTATTATTATTATTTTTTAATTTATGGACTTTTTATTTATTTATTTATTTTTGGCTGCATTGGGTCTTCGTTGCAGTGCGCGGGCTTCTCATCGTGGTGGCTTCTCTTGTTGCGGAGCACGGGCTCTAGGCGCGCGGGCTTCAGTAGTTGTGGCACGTGGGCTCAGTAGTTGTGGTGCACGGGCTTAGTTGCTCCGCGGCACGTGGGATCTTCCCGGACCAGGGCTCGAACCCTTGTCCCCTGCATTGTCAGGTAGATTCTTAACCACTGTGCCACCAGGGAAGTCCCTGGTTAATTTTTGATATGGGCACACCCAGGTAACCACCACCCAAGTAAACCTGGCAGGTCACCTGGTGCCCTTCCCAGTACATCATGTTTCAAATAGCTGTATGCATCTCACTATCTTCATAGAGGTTGTCCCCCACTTTAAAAAATAATTTTATTGTCTTCCATTATTTTCCCTATCTGATCTTAATGTCTCAGCGTTGCAAGTCTTTTTCTCCCTTTCATTAAACTTTGGTTTTTGTTTTTGCTTTCAAGTTCTTTTTTTTCATTTTTTTTAAATTGAAGTATAGTTGATTTAAAATGTTGTATTAGTTTCAGGTGTACAGCATAGTGATTCAGTTATATATCTATGTATATGATTCAGTTATATATTCTTTTCCAGATTCTTTTCCCTTATAGGTTATTACAAAATATTGAGTATAGTTCCCTGTGCTATACAGTAGGTCCTTGTTGGTTATCTTCATTAAACTTTTTATTTTTAAATAATTCTAGATTCACGTGCAGTTGTTAAAATAAGACAGAGACTTGAAAGCATATGTTCATACAAGAACTTGCATGTGAATATTCATGGCAGCATTATTCATAATAGTCAAAAGTAGGAACAATGCAAATGTCTACCAACTGATGGAATGGGTAAATAAAAAGTGAGACATCTATACAGTGGGAAATCAATCATGCACAAAAAGGAATGAAAATACTGATACATGCCACAGCATGGATGAATCTTAAAAACATTATGCTAAGTGAAAGAAGCCAGACATAAATTAAAAGGTCACATATTATATGATTCTATTTATATAAAATGTTTAGAATAGGCAAATCTATATGTAGAGACAGAAAGTAGATTAGCGGCTGACAGGAGCTGGGGGAGGGGAAAATGAGAAGTGATTGCTAATGGGAACAGAGTTTCTTTTGGGGGGTGATTAAAATACTCTGAAATTAGATAGTGGTGATGATTGCACAACCTTGTGAATATACTAAAAACCACTGAGTTGAACACTTTCAAAGGGTGAATTGTATGACCCGTGAATTATATCTCAATAAAACTGTTGAAAACAAAGAAAACATACAGAGAGAATTAGGGTACCCTGCATCCCACTTCAACCAGTGGGAACATCCTGCGTGACTACAGTACATTATCACAACCAGGAAATTGACATGGATACAATCAACAGATTTTATTCAGATTTCTCCAGTTTTACATGCACTCATGTGTGCGCCTCATAGAATTTTAAAGAAATAATAATGGCAGTAGTCTGAGTACCAGCTGCACAGCAGGCCTCTTGGGACCCAATCCCACCACAGCTCTGCAAGGTGGGGACCATCTCCCAGAAGAGGCTCAGAGTTTAAAAAGGTGAACTTTTGTGTATTGCATGAGGTAGGGATCAAGGTTTGTTTTGTCCCACATGGATATCCAGTTGCTCCAGAAAAATTTCTTAAAAAGTCCATCCATACCCAAGCTCACACAGATAACCAGGGATAGGGCAGGGACTCCAACCCAGAAATATCCGACTTAACCCAGAACGGTCTCCAGGTCGCCTGTGGGCCTGTCCTAACAGCTAGCCAGCCAAGCAAGCTTTGCCCTGTCAGCAGAATGGAATGACTTTTTTAGAGCGTTTGCCAGAGGAAGCAGGGTGGGGAGGCAAAGGCCAGCTCTAACTCGCTTCCTTCCTGCAGGGATGGCGAAACATCTCACTCTGTCTCCTTCCCACCCTGACCCCACCTTTAAATTTTTTTTCCTTTTTCTGCCTTCTTCTGAGGGGGAAGGTAGTTGTCTGGACTGTGTGTGCAGTCCCAGTGCGGAAGGTCCAGCATGTCTTTGCCAAGGGGACGTTCAAGTGCATGCCTACATATAACACTTTTGTCCACTGGGAGAGGTGAACATGAGGCTCCCAGGCCACCCTCAAACTGGCCCAGTTCCCCCCTAGTCTCCCCAAGTCAGGGAGAGGCTCCATCAAGCACCCAAATATCCAGGAGTCTCCCTAGATTTCTTGCCTCCCTCAGCCTCTAGAACAATCCTCCACTGGCCAAATTCTCCCCCTGTTCAGGCAGGCCATCTCTCCCTCAGAAGGTTTGGGGATGGTCAGGAAGCCAGGAGGCCTAGGGGCCACAGTTGGTGCCTAATAAATGTTGAATGGAGCCATAGTTATACTCCATGCCTCCTGACACCACTGTCCCTGAGTCCTTTCTCCCAGCAGCCACTGGGGGCTTTCCAGAACTTAAAAACCATATCAGGTTACTCCCCAGCTTACCCATGTCTCCCATAATCCTAGAATTCTACTCCCTGCGGCCCTCCAAGGAGGCCCAGTCCCTGCCCATCTCCTTGGCCTCCTCTTTCTCCCTCCCCCGCCTTGCTCACCCTGCTCCAGCCTCACCACCCTCCTCAATGTTCCTCAAACACTCCCAGCTCCTTTCTACCTCAGGGCCTTTGCATGTGCTGTGCCCTCGACCTGGGATGACTTTCCTCCTGATCTCAGTGTGCCTGACTCCTTCTACTCTTTCTGCTCTCAGTTCAAATGTCACCTCTCCAAATGCACCCCCCCCATGCTCTCCCAGCCATCTCCCCTTTCCTGTTCGATTTCCTTCTCAGTACCTATTGTCATGTGACCTCTCCTTATTTATATATTTGCCTTTTATGCTTTTTGTACACCCCCCACACCCAGCCCAGGGCCCATGACATGGTTAGACCTCAACATATCTTTATGGAATGAAGGAATGGATGGATGAATGAATGAATAAATGAAGGGCCAGAAGTGGTTAAGGGACCAGAAGTCACAAGAACCTCTTCTGAGGTCCAGCTATGGGGTAGACTGTTTACACTTTCCCCAATTTGAAGATGACCCCAGCCATGGCCACTGGGCATCTCTGGAAGGGGCCAGGACTGGGGTGGGATGTGAGGATGCAGCCCAGACCTGCACTCACCTGGCTTGGTGCCCTGGGGCAACCCCAGCACTCTGAGACTCAGTTTCCTTCTCTGGAAAACAGGCATAATAATTTTGACTTCCTCTGCTCTCCTCTATCTGGTTTGGACCAGGGCAGAGTCCAGGAGTATCAGCTGCTGCCATTGCTGCGATGATTGAGGAGCTGGGAGGCCTGGGTGCCATGGTTACACTTCATGCCCCTTTGGGCTCATAGTTGGCAGAGCTCCAAGTTCTTCTATCTGCCTCCCCTTACCCCTGCTCCAGGGGCATATGTCATCTCTGCCCTAATTGAACCCCCGGATTGGAGAGTAGGTGGGGAATTTGGTCCTTGGGGTTCCCACGCCCACCTCACCCCAATGAGGGAACATCCACGGGACCCTGAGCTTCAGGGCAGCCCAGAAGGGGAAACTGAGACCCAGAGAGGCTTCCCTATTTGCCCAGCCTTGAGAAGGGAACTAAGACGGGGGTCTTGCAAGCGACGCCTCTCTTGACCTCTCCAGTACAGGCTGAGGATGGCACCAGGGGGCCGAGGTTCAGGGAGGTTACCTTGCACACCCAGAGGTAGTGTGGGAAGGGGCAAAGCCAGGGTTCTCCTGAGACAACAGGGGCCCAGGCTGGCTCTGTGCCCTGCAGGACAATTGCAAAATCAGCCCAAACACTCCTGCTTCTGGATGCTGACAAGTGTCAGGTGTATGAGAGTCCAGCTTGTAGAAAAATGAGATGATTCTGAGCACCTTTCAATGGAGACCCAGGAAATACCCCCTTCCTTCCTCCCTCCCCCCCTCCTTTCCTCCCCCTCCTTCCTTCCTTCCTGCCTTCCTTCCTTCCTTCTTTCCTTTCCTTCCTCCTTCCCTCCTTTCCTCCCTCTCTCCCTTCTTCCCTCCTTCCCTCCTTCTCTCTAATATGACCCCGAAGGTCTTTAGAAACATCCTTGCCTTCTGGCCTCACAAGATGCTCCTGGATCCTCTGGCCCATTTCCTGCCCAGACCTGGAATCAGCCATTCCTCCAGGAGCCCTGGCTTCTTTTGTGGGAAATGGTATTTAGAGACTGCATTTGGCATCAAGGGTGCTCATTGCTGCACATCTGGTCACTGTTTCTAGGCCTTTTCAGTGGACAGAGTGAGAGCATACTTCTTCTGTTTGAGAGACAATACATGCTGTATTCTTACTGATTTTCCAATTCAACTATTTAGGATCACAGAATTTTACTTAACTTCTTTGTTTTATTTGTACATCTTTCCTCTAACACTGAAAATCTTGGTTTCTAACATTAACAAAATGACTTAGTTGCTTTATCCAAAATATATATATATATAATAGTTTCAGAATAGCAACACCGATATTATTACTAATGCTATGATTCCCCACCAGGGAATATGATTTATGTACTGTATACTGTGTTCAAATGACTGTGTTCTAAAGTCATCTGAAATAATTCCTGTTTGTGGGGTTAAGCCAACAGCTCAGAACCACAATTAGATTCATTTGTCTCTCTCTCTCTCTCTCGTTTTTTCTTTTTCTGGCCACTCCGCGCGGCTTGTGGGATCTTAGATCCCCAACCACGTATTGAACCCGGGCCCTCCGCAGGGAAAGCAAGGAGTCCTAACAACTGGACGGCCAGGGAATTCCCCATTTGTCTCATTTTTATTTCAAGTTTTTTGTTTCTCTCTCTCTCTTTCATTTAATTTTGTTTTGTTACTGTGCAAAACATTCACATGATCCCAAAGTCACATTTACAAAACAAGATAAACTCAGATAAATCAGCTTTTAGCCTGTCCCTTTCATCCTGTTTCTTCCTTTTAAATGTTGAGGTTTATTCTTCCATTTTAAATATAAGTAAGTAAATATACATTCATAATCCCCCTTAGATAAATGATAGCCTATTACATGCACTTTTCTCTATCTTGCCCTTTGCACTTTATAACATACCTTGGAGATGACTCCGGTAATATAGAGCTTTTACTCATTGCTTTTTTAAAATATATTTATTTATTATTTTTTTTGGCTGCATCAGGTCTTAGTTGCGGCACGGGGGATCTTTTCGTTGGAGCGTGTGGGCTCCTCGTTGCAGCGCGTGGGTCTGTCTCTAGTTGCGGCGCACATGCTCACCAGTTGCAGCATGAGAGCTCTCTAGTTGTGGCGTGTAGGCTCAGTAGCCCTGTGGCATGTGGGATCCCAGTTCCCTGACCAGGGATTGAACCAGCATTGCAAGATGGATTCCCAACCACTGGACCACCAGGGAAGTCCCATTACTCATTTCTTTTTACAGTGGTGTATTCCATTGGGTGGATGTATGGATAGTTCATCCCATCATCCCCTCTAGGTCATTTCCAGTCTCTGTTATTATCATGCATTTCCCACACATCTCTTTGGACAAGATTCCTGGAAGTACGGTTGCCGGTTCAAAGGGCAAATGAACATGCAGATTTGCTACATACTTCCACCATGCCATTATACTATTCTACATTCCCACCAGCGGTGAATAAGAGTGCCTATTTCTTCACAGCCTCACCAAGAATGAAGGGTCATATTTCTATCTCCATGTATATTTTTCCCCAAACAAAATTGAAGTGTATTTTCTGTCTTGTAAAAGTCCAGAGGTAGATGGTCCAGGGCAGGCATGGTGACTGCTCCACAAAGTCCTGTGGAATTCAGCCTTGTTTTCCCTGGTGGCTTCCATGTCCGATGTCTCACAGTTCAAGATGGCTGCCTCAGCTCCAGCCATCACATCTGCATTCCAGGCATAGGAATGATGAAGGGATAGAGAAGGTAGCAAAGAGAGTGCCCTCTGTGTAGTTTTAATTTCCATTTCTCTTATTAGAGCAAGGTTGAGCATGTTTTCAGGGCTAGTGCACTTATTTAATGTGATCTCTTGTCCATTTTTAAATATAGGGTAGTTGATTTTCTTCTTTATTTTTGGGAACTCTATATTAGGTATATTAACCCTTTGTGATATATATTGCAAATGTTTTGTCAGACTTGGAGACTGAGGCTTAGAGAGGCCTAGGGGAGTGGGGCTCAGACAGGGGGTGGGGATCGCGGTCCCATTTCTCTGCACAGGAGCTTAGGTCAGCAGCCCCCTCCCTTCCAACGTGGACAATGTGGCCCTGCAGCTTCTCGCTGGAGCTGCCAGAGCAGACACCACAGTTTGTGCACAACCATGGGTGGCTGGCCTGCCTAACCTCGCCCCCAGAATATTCTCAACCTCGTGGCACACTAATGCCCTTCCCCAGCCCCGCCCACCATGTGTGACTCCACCCCACCTCGCCCACCAAATGGAACAATCCCACCCCCTCACTCCATGGCTCCACCCACCCGTTGTGAGTAGCCCCGCCCCACCAGCCCCGTTTAAGCCCATCCTCCCAGCTGCACACGACCTCTGCACAGGTGCATCCCAGCTGGCCCCACCTGATGGGGTAGCCCCGCCCCAACCCCTCTGGCAGCCAGATTCAAGTCTTCTCCTCGATGCCCGCATCTATGTGTCCTCTGGCACCGTGCTGACCTCTGAGCCTCACCTTCCCCCTCTATACACTGAACGCAGGAATAGTGTCACCCCAAAACCTGCTCCAGCACGTCCTTGATGTGTGACCTTAAGCATGTCACTTCACCTCTGTGACTTCAGTTTTCCTCTCTGTACAATGGGTACAATGATCTCCCTCCTCAAAACCCAGCCCCTCATTTCCCAGCTGTGTCAACTTGGGCAAGGACCTTAACTGCTCTGTGCCTCAGTTTCCCCACTCATAATGGGCTGTTGGGAGAACTTTGAGGAGGAAGATTGGACTCTCAGCATACAGCTGGCACTCAATAAATGTTTGGAGTTGTTCGCTTAGTTCCTCCAGGTAAGGAGATAAGGAAACAGGCAGTGGTTGGAGGAGGTGGTGGCTGAGGGAGATGACAGCAAGTGGGGGGGCCCAGGGCTAGCACTGCAGACCCCAGGTGTTCCCATAGAAACCACTGCCCAGGCAAAGGCATGGAGGCTAGAATATGCTTGGTGCTTTTTTTTTTTTTTTTTTTCTGCTATGGAGATTTTTTTTTCTAATTTACTTACTTCATTTATTTTTTAATTTTTTTTTTTTTGCTGTGTTGGGGCTTTGTTGCTGCACGCGGGCTTTCTCTAGTCGTGGTGAGCAGGGGTTACTCTTCATTGCGGTACGCAGGCTTCTCACGGTGGTGGCTTCTCTTGTTGTGGAGCACGGGCTCTAGGCACATGGGCTTCAGTAATTGTGGCACACGGGTCCAGTAGTTGTGGCTTGCGGGCTCTAGAGCGTAGGCTCAGTAGTTGTGGCGCGTGCGGGCTGAGTTGCTCCAGGGCATGTGGGATCTTCCCAGACCAGGGCTCGAACCCGTGTCCCCTGCATTGGCAGGTGGATTCTTAACCACTGCGCCACCAGGGGAGTCTGGCTCTTTTTTCTTTTTAATATTTTTTTGGCTGCGCCGGGTCTTCATTGTGGCACGTGGGATCTTTTTTTTTTTTTTAGTTGCGGCATGCGGGCTCTTAGTTGTGGCATGTGGGATCTAGTTCCCTGACCAGGGATTGAACCCGAGCACCCTGCATTGGAAGTGCGGAGTCTTAACCACTGGACCACCAGGGAAGTCCCTGCTTAGGGCTTTTGAAGACAAGATTGTTGAGGCCAGCTGGAGTGGGGAGAGGGGCAGGTGCTAGGCAGCTAAAAGCCAAAGAGGTGTGTGGGCAGCGGGGAGCTAGCCCAGATCCTCCTGTTAGCAGGACACCCTCCCCATGTGGGCCAACCTGAATTGGGTCAGGGAGGAGAAGAATGCATTAAACCTGCAGTTTCATGGGGCATGTGGTGAGGGAGGGGCTGAGAAGCCAAGTCCGGAAGCCGAGTCCTGGCCTGGAGTCTGCCTGGCTCTCCTCACATCTGCCCCCCCAAATATACCTCACCCCAACTCACACCCCAAGCCCCATACAAATTAAGCCATTGGGGAGAGTTGGAAGGGTGGGAAGGGAGCCAGGCCCACGTTCAAACCCCGGAACTGTCCCGCCCCTCCTGGCCTGTGGGCCTGTGGCCATGGCCATTAGAGTCCTTGGGCTCAGTTTCTGCATCTGTGGCATGGAGATGATCACGCTGAGCTTGGGAGGTCCAAATACCCCAGAGATGGGGAGGGTCTGGTCAGGTGTTGGCGGGTGCGGGGTGGGGAGGTCCTCTTTTTTTTTAAAATTTATTTATTTAATTAATTTATTTTTAAAAAATTTTTGGCTGTGTTGGGTCTTCGTTGCCGCACATGGGCTTTCTCGAGTTGGCGGGGAGCGGGGGCTACTCTTCCTTGCGGTGCGCGGGCTTCTCATTGCGGTGGCTTCTCTTGTTGTGGAACACGGGCTCTAGGCATGCGGGCTCAGTAGTTGTGGCGCACGGGCTTAGTTGCTCCGCGGCATGTGGGATCTTCCTGGACCAGGGCTCAAACCCGTGTCCCCTGCATTGGCAGGAGGATTCTTAACCACTGCACCACCAGGGAAGCCCCGGGAGGTCCTCTTTAAATGGCTGTAGAATGAGCAAATCCAGTCCACTCAATCTGGCCACTGTTCATTATCAGTAGTAGTTTGGGGCTCCCAAAAGCTGACCCCACGACAAAGACTTGAGGGTCCCTGGATTACTTGGGCGGTGACTCCAGGAAGACCTAGTTGGGGGGTAAAGACCTAAGGTGGGGAGAGTTCTGCAGGCAACGCGGTGGGCAACCGGGGCTCCATCCCACTGAGGACCTCACGAGACAGGATAGCGCACACCGCAGAGTGGTCTCACCCCAGGGGTGAAGTCACAGTGGCTCGGGCTGCTCTAGTGTCACTGACCTGGCGCTTCCAGCCAGCCCCGCAGGCCACACTAACATAGCATTTACGTAGTATTAGGTATTATAAGTAATCTAGAGATGATTGAAAGTATACAGGAGGATGTGCATAGCTTATATGCAAATACTATACCATTTTATATCAGGGACTTGAGCATCCACAGATTTTGGTATCCAAGGGGGGTCCTGGAACCAATTCCCCCCATGGGTACCAAGGGACGACTGTAAGACATCTTCTTATCCCAAAGACATCCCTTGTCCTCCCACTTCTCTCCACCCCGATGCCCCCACTCAAGGTGCCCCAGTCTCTTCCCGGAGGTCCCAAGCCCTGCTTCCTCCTCCTCTCCCTACTTCGGCTGCAGCAGGCTTCTCCAAATCCTCCTGTGGCCCCCAGCCCACTAGGAATAAAATCCCAACTCCCCACCAAGACCCTGCTCCATCTTGCCCCTCCCGATGGACCCGCCCCCAAGTGAGTTCAGGCCACTCTCTGCCTGACTCTGGTTACACTGACATCCACCTCATCCCCACTGCTGGGCCGTTGCACATGCAGCACCCTCTATCAGAAACACCTTCTCCGGGAGACTTCCCTGATGGTCCAGTGGTAAAGAATCCCCCTTCCAATGCAGGGGACGTGGGTTCGATCCCTGGTCGGGGAACTAAGCTCCCACATGCCACAGGGCAACTAAGCCAGCACGCCACAAATACTGATCCCACGCACCTCAACTAGAGAGCCCATGCACCCTGGACCCCGCATGCCACAACTAGAGAGAAGCCCTCGCGCCGCAATGAAGAGCCTGCACGCCCGCAATGAAAGATCCTGCATGCTGCAACGAAGACCTGATGCAGCCAAAAAAAAGAAAAGAAAAGAAAAGAAAAGAAACACCTTCTCCGGGACTTCCCTGGTGGTCCAGTGGTTAAGACTCCACGCTCCTAATGCAGGGGTCCAGGTTCGATCCCTGGTTGGGGAACTAAGATCCCACATACCACAACTAAGCCCGTGTGCCGCAACTAGAGAATCTGCAAGCTGCAGTGAAGACCCAGCACGGCCAAAATAAATAAATTAATTAAAAACAAAAAAAAGAAACACCTTCTCCTGTGCCTGACCCTTTCACCGAGTTCTCCATCCCTTAGCTCCAGCCATCCTCCCAAAGCCTTCCCCAACTCCCCAGCCCAGGTTAGGCCCCTGATAAAGCTCTCATAGAACTAGTTCCTTTCTTTCCAAATAGCTGCATTTAGACTTAGACATTTATTTCTCTGACTATATCTTCTGCACTGGATCATTACTCCATGAGGATAGGCCCAGGTCTCTACTTGTCCCCAGTGGCATCCCAGGCTCAACCCAAGGCTGGCACACAATAGGACTCAATGCATGCTGAATAAATCTCCCCCACCCTCCAGGCCCAGACCTCCCTGTGTATACAGCCCTCTCCATTCTTTCTCTCAGTAAATGTTTATTGAGTAGCGACTGTGTGCCCCACATGATCTGCAGGATTTCAGGGTGGGAAAGGACCTGCATCCCAGAATCTCAGGCCAGAAGTTCCCTGAATCCCTCTCTCAATGCCATATGTCTCCAAAGCATCCTTGGTCTCAGACCATCCTCCTCATCCACTCCAGGCCCCTGAGACTGAAGCCCCTGATGCCTCGCACTCCCAAACCCACATTCACTCAGACTTCTGGTCCTGACAATTCTCCCTCCTCAGTTCTCAGCTCCATCCTGCTGGCTGTCCCCACAGCCTCCCGGGTTCCTGCCCAGACCCGGCCCGGGCTCACCCTGGAGGGTCATGTCTCCCCAGCACCCTCAAGTGCTAGAAGGGGGCTCTGTCTCAGCCCTGCCCACCTCAAGGCTGTGTGCAGGCCAGAAGGCCCAGGACGAGGCCAGAGAAGAGGCTGCGGGTTCCTGTTCCACTTGCCCACCTCATCCTAGGGCTGCTTGACCACAGAGGGAGCCTGTTTTTTGGAGATCAGAGGCAGGCTGCAGCTCAGTAGCCCCCCAGTCCTGTCCCCCAAGGCCTCCAATTTGTGTCCTTACAGAGTTGAGTGGTGCAGCTTCCATTAGTGGCCTGAGGCTACTACCAGCTCGGCCTTGACTGAGTGCTGGCCCGAGTCCCCTCCCTACTGCTCCAGGGCCCTGCACTTTGCCCACGGCATCCCCCTGGCCTGGCCCCCTGGCCTGGCCCCCCTCTCTTAGTTCTGGTTGGCCCACTGAGGCAGGGACAAAGGGCATTCCTCTCTCTCCTTTCACAGGCAAGGGAATGGAGGCGTCACAGCACACTAGGATTTGAACCCTAAATTCAGGGTCCTCAGCTGTCTTAACCACTCTATAAGCCCATCACAATAATTCACAAGTGTTGAGTGGCCTCAAAGCAAGGGACATCCTGTCTGTTTCAGGAGCAAGCGCTGAGTGTCCTCAAAGGCTGAGCACGGTTTTGCAAGGGGGGAAGGAGAGAAGGCATTCCAAGCGGAGCGCACTGCATGGGCAAAGGTGTGGTGATGGGAAGGAGCCGGAGGGGTTCTGAGGCCAGTAATTGGCCTGATCTCACTGCACTATAGGAATGGCAGGAGAGAGAGCTGAGGTGGATTACAGAGGACTTCTGATACCTACAGGAACCATAACCACTACCAGAACCCGTTGAGCACCTACTGCACACAGGCCGCCTGGCACTCAGTGTTGTGCGTATGTGATGACTCCTCATGCTGCCCTTGGAAGCCTGCGCTCATCCCCACTTTTCACACAGGCAAACTGAGGCTGGGAACACACCGTCCTGCAGCTGGCAAGGGTGGGATGGAGATGGGACCCCACCCCTCAGCCTGCTTCCTTCCTGGTTTTTTTTTTTGCTGGGGTTGGGGGGGGATGTTAATTCAGAGCATCCAGCCGGGAAGCATGTCTGGCTGTCCACTGGCTGGTAGGGAGACACACAATGGAGAGACACCTCTGCTACCTCCATGCAAGTCCCACCAGGGGCTTATGTTGGGTTTTTTTTTTAAAAACTCTGTCCAGAGAATGTAAATGCTGACCAGGGACCAGGAAAAATAACCAAGGGGCCCCAGGGCTTGGGTTTTGTGTTTGGGGACCACGTGGGTATCATCTCAAGCCATGGGAGAGGGTGACACTTTTCTCTCTGGCCACTGTCCCCTGCTGAGCCCTGCTGCCCAGCCACTCAAGACCCAGAGGTCCCTCCCTTGGGCTGGGGCCCCCAACTTGTCACCAAGGACACCTTCTTTCCCTCCCCTTTAACCTTGGGGAGCCACTCCTGGAAAAATTTCTGCCCATCTCCCATACTCTGTGTGATTAAATGCCCACAATTCATTTGGCCTTTGGCTTTTCATAAAGATAGAAATGAGGAAAATACAGACAATCAGGGAGGGCTGAGAATTGTGTGCTCCATCCCCACTCCCTTGGAGTCCTTACCCCCACCCCTTAGCCGGAATGACTCTTTCTGGGTAGATTTTGCTTTTTCTTGCCTGGCTGGGATTTCTCTGTTGTATATTGTGCCTGACCTTTTTGCTGGACAGGATAGCAATAATTGGGTTGTGACTGTTGTTTCATAAACACTGATTAACAAATCAGTGTTTTTTTGCTGAGGACCTACTGTGTGACCAGCACAGCTAGTGAGTGAATGAATGAATGAATGAATGCCAGGGAGTGATGAGAGCTGTGAAGACAAATAACAGGACTGATGGAAAGTGCTGGAAGGGGCACAGGGGCTTGGGTGTGGTAGTGAGGAGAGGCTTACTGGAGGACATTTGAGCAGAGTTTTGGGGACTTCCTGGAAGCCAGAAACCCCAGGTTGGGGCCTTTATTTTGTTGGTTGTTTGGTTGGTTTTGATGTAAAATTCACATAACATGAAATTAACCATTGTAAAATGTACAATCCTGTGGCATTTAGTACATTCACAATGTTGTACAACCATCACCTCTATCTGGTTCCAGAACATTGATGAAAGCATCCCCCAAAAGGAAACCCCATACCTATTAAGCAGTCACTCCCCATGCCCCCTTGGTTCCCATTGGGGGCCTCTGATTTTAATCCACATTTTGCAAAGTAAATGTCTCTAATATTTATTTGCAAATATCAGATGTTCAAAGAAATGGACACACTCACCCACTGCTGCTGGGAGCAGAGTGAGATATGGGTATCCCATATGGAAATATAGAAGCTGGTGTGGCCTTAAGTATACATAAGAAACCCTGAAAACGTGTGATTCCACTTTTAAGGCTATCTCCAAAAAGCATCCCTCAAGGAAGCAACCTAGATGCCCAACCATAGGGGATCAGTTGAATAAATCACGGAAGAGCCCCCAGCTGGACAATGATGAAGTCTTTCAACACAAGAGGATAGAATGGTACTGATCAGTGTGGAAAGTGGGCCTTGACTGACAAGTCATGTGTACCGTGTGATTCCACTGTGGCTGAGATAAATAAAGGAAAAAAAAAAATCTAGAGTGAAATAGACGATCATGTTAGTAACAGTGGTTTCTGGGCATTGATTTTATTTTTAAAATTTCAGGGACTTCCCTGGTGGTGCAGTGGTTAAGAATCCGCCTGCCAATGCAGGGGACATGGGTTTGAGCCCTGGTCCGGGAAGGTCCCACATGCCACGGAGCAACTAAGCCCATGTGCCACAACTACTGAGCCAGCTCTCTAGAGCCCACAAGCCACAACTACTGAGCCCATGTGCCACAAAGCCTGCGCACCTAGAACCCATGCTCTACAACAAGAGAAGCCAATGCAGTGAGAAGCCCGCGCACTGCAACGAAGGGTAACCCCCCCTTTGCCGCAACTGGAGAAAGCCTGCACGCAGCAACGAAGACCCAACGCAGCCAAAAATAAATAAATAATTTAATTAATTAAAAATTTTTTTTCATTCACTCTAGATATTTACTGAGCACTTGGTGTGTGCCAGCCCTCCTTTGCCAGTGTTTTTTAACTTAACAGTGAGCACCTGGCACATCATAGGTGCATCATAAAAATTCACCCAGGAAATTAAATGCTATAACAAAGGACCTATTTAAATTATTTATGTCATGCTTGTTTGTGTTTTCTGAAACTGTTTTTACACTGAGCATATTACTTTGGCAATCGAAGAGAAAACACATAAAGCTAAGTCCATTAGAAAACATATGTGTGTATGTTTCACGCCCTCCCCCCGCCCCTCATCATGGCTGTTTATCTTCCCAGCTGCCTCTCCTTTCCTCCAGTCTGGCTCCTCCTGACCTCTCATTGAGAGTGGAGTTGATACATCCCAGTTCCTAGGGTCTGGGGCTGGGCTGGGCTCCTAGAAAATGTGCAATTAAGATGAGATGGAGAGGGAATTCCCTGGTGGTCCAGGGGTTAGGACTTGGCACTTTCACTGCCGTAGCCTGGGTTCAATCCCTCGTTGGGGAACTAAGATCCTGCAAGCCGCAGGATGAGATGGAGAGATTTCCAGATGGGGGAACTGAGGCTCGGAGAGGTAAGTTGACCTGCTCAATGTCACATAACACATAAGTGTCAATGGAAGCTGTCTGCCCCCAGAGCTCTTTCTGCTACCTGGAATGGACTCAGGCCAAGCCTGGATTCCTTCCTACCATGCAGCCATTTTATTAGGCTTATATGATGATGGCTTTATTATTGATGGGGGGAGTTGCACCCCACATGGAGTTTGATTTCTCAATGGGCCACTGGCAGAAATCGCTGGTCTTTTCCTTCGTATACACCTTACACTGGTGCGCCTGGTTCCCCAAGAAGCCTCAGCCCCAAGCCTAGGGACACCAAATCAGATACATTTGCTCTCTGTTCCCTGGGATCAGGCCTGAGCCAGGTGCTCTTCCTGGAAAATCTGGAGGGCTGCATGGAGGAGGGGGCACAGAGTTGGGGCTTGGATGAGTAGAAGTGTGCTAGGTTGAGAAGTGGAGGAGGGACTTCCCTGGTGGCGCAGTGGGTAAGAATCCACCTGCCAGTGCAGGCAACACGGGTTCGATCCCTATTCCGGGAAGTTCCCACATGCTGCGGAGCAACTAAGCCCGTGCACCACAACTACTGAGCCTGCGCTCTAGAGCCCATGCGCCACAACTACTGAAGCCTGCGCACCTAGAGCCCGTGCTCCACAACAAGAGAAGCCACCGCGACGAGAAGCCCGCGCACCGCAATGAAGAGTAGCCCCCATTCGCCACAACTAGAGAAAGCCCGCGCACAGCAACGAAGACCCAACGCAGCCAAAAATAAATAAATAAAATTATTAAAAAAAAAAAAAAAGAAGTGGAAGACTAGCTGGGTGGATGTATGGATGGAGGAGCTGGGGGTGGATCATGGATGATGCCTGCATCTCTAGGAGGGTAGGTAGATGGATGGGTAGGTGGGTGAATGGTGGGTGGGTGGATTGATGGATGGGTGGCTGGGTGGGAGGATGAATGGATGGGTGGATGGATGGACAATGGGTGGGTGGGTGGATGAGTGGATGGGTGAATAAGACAGGGCAGGCCACTCGGAACCACTGACCACCTGGTCGACCCTGTGGGGGCCCCTCAGCTTCCCTCCCTCTTGCCTCTGCTCTTCTTCTCCCTGGAAGGTGCCCCCAGAACAGCAGAGACACCTCAGCCCAGCCACTACACACATCCTGCCTGGGCCCCAAGGTGCAACGAGAGACCCCAAGATGTGATGAGACTGACACCCCTTCCCCAGACTCTGAGTTCCCCTGGTCTGTGTTCACTTTGGGATTTGTTATGACAAAGAATTAAAGGATTTTGAGAAGCGGGGATCCAGAGTTCCACAATCCCCCTGCTGGGGTCCCCAAGATGTGACTAGGAGGCTGAGTCCTAGTTGTCCCCACTACACTTATCACACTTGCCAACATTTTGGGAGGTGGGAGGGTCCCCGTGTGTCCCTCTGCTCTTGGGCATGCCCCTTCCCTCTCTCAGACTCAGTTTCTCCAGCTGTAAAAGGTGTCCACGAAAGCTCCCAACTGGGACCAGCTTCTAAGTTTACTGCTCTGATGTCACAGTCTTAAAGATCTGAATAATTTTTTGACAAGGGGCCCTGCATTTTCCTTCCACGCTGGGTCCTGTAAATCACGCAGGCTACGCTGCTCCCACTGCATCAATCAACAAGCATTTATGCTACGCCAGGTGAATGCAAGCAAAGCCAAGCCATGATTGCCCTCTCTGGAAGTGTGTGGCTGCTACTCTCAGGCCTCCTGGCTAGAATAACACGGAGCAGGATTCGAACCCAGGCCTTTGATTGCAGCCTGGAGGTAGTCTCCCCTGTGTATGCGGTTGGTGTCCAATGTGTGACCCTTTCTCTGTCCCTTAGTGGGCCCCCTCCTCCAATCCAGCCCAGGGCAAAGCAGGCTCCTCTGTGACCTCCCTTGGGGCTACAGGATCCACGTGTTCCGGAAACCAGATGTTTCCATCCTGTTGGAGGCCTGGGATTTCAGTGATAAGACCAGGGGCCAGCATCAAGAGTTTTTGAGAGAGAGAAAGAGGAAGGCCAGACAAAGCAGAAAGAGGGTTACTGAGATAAGCTTTCTCCCGGAAGCCCTGGGAGGGATACGGCTTAGAGCCTGTGACCGTCCCCAAAGATATAATGATAGCGCTAATAACAATGTCATTTGTATATCAAGCACAGAGTAGGATAACCTCTGTTTCGTGATAAACGAAGAGGAAAGTATTAGAATCACCCTCCTCAGTCCATTTGCCATGTGGTGTGCTGGCGAATCTTATCACAACATGTAAAAGCAAATCCTGTCCCTCTCCTGCTCAAAAGCCTCCCATGGCTCCCCAGTTCACATTCTTCACTGGGGCCCAGAAGACCCCTTCTGACCCAGTCTATGAAGCTCTCTGCCCACACGGCCCCCAACTGTGCCCCCCACTCACCCTGCTCCAGCCACACCTGCCTCCTCGATGCCGCTCCAAGGGGCTGAGTGTGTTCCCACCTCAGGGCCTTTGCACATGCTATTCCCCTGAATCACCACCTCCTCAGAGCAGCCTTTGCCAACCACCTGTCTTTGCCTGTTGCTCTGCTTGGTTTTCTTTCCTTCGCATAATGCTGTCAGGAGCCAGCCTACTCTGTCCTCTGTCATCCATTTTGTCCACCAGATAGCTGTGAGCGCCCAGAGGGCAGAGCCTCCCACAGTGCTGGCATGTAGTAGGTACTCAATAAACATGAGTTAACAAATGAAGAGCCCCATCTTAAAGAGGAGGAAACAGGGGATTCCCTGGCAGTCCAGTGGTTAGGACTCCGTGCTCTCGCTGTTGAGGGCCTGGGTTCAATCCCTGGTTGCAGAATGAAGATCCCACAAGCCGCGCGGCACGACAAAAAACAAAAAAAGAGGAGGAAACAGAGGCCTCCCGTGCATCCATGGAGATGGGCCGTTGGAACATTTGAGTCTGAGCCCAGATTGTATCAAATCTACCTGCAGGGAAGTGAATGCCCCCCCACCCCCTCCAATGGGTAAATAAGGCTCCAAAGGCTGCACAGAGCAGGGCCTGGCCTGTCAGATCCAGGTTCGAGGCCAAGCTTTTCCACTTGGCCATTTTTTAATTTGGGGAAGTGGCCTAATTCTCCTGAGCCTCAGTTTCCTCTTCTATAAAAATGAAGTCAGAGGTCAGATCAAGGAGGCAGCCTGTGGGGTCCTGCCATGGGCTGCCATAGCAGGCATCTCCCTCCCTCTTTGTGCCCTCCCACACTGCACGACGATGGGGCCCCTGAGAGGCCTTTGCCCAAGTCAGGACTCTGAGGAACTCCCAGTCTGGGGTGGTGGCAGAGCCAGACAGAGATACCCCCTCATCATATAGGGTCAGGGTTGGGGTAGTGGAAGGAGCCTGGGAAGGCTTCCTGGAAGAGGAAGTGTTGGAGCTGGCATTCCAGGCCATAGGTGGGGTCAAGTGCAAAGGTTCAGAAATGAGGCCGAATGCATAGGTTCAGAAATGGGGTTCAGCAGCTTGGCTGATGGAAATGAGGCTCTTGATTCTCCCTCTGAAACCTAACAAGAGAGCCATAGAAGGTGCTGGAGTAGGAAAGTGAGCAATGCCACCAGTTAAGGGGTCCCGGGGGTGGGGATGCTGGTTTAGGGGCCGGCCAGAGGGGTGAATCCTGACTCTAGCCTGTGCCTGGGGACCAGCAACAACCTCCCCTGGCAGACTGAGGGAGGAGGATGCAGCATCTGAGTCACCCGGTTCCTGCAAGAACATTCGGCACCCAGCGGCCCCACGTGGGCTGTCACGAAGCAGGAACACTGCCCCCAGAGCCCCTCCATGCAGACTTCCCCGAGGCCTCCTGCTCTCTGTTCCCACAGCTGTTCCTTCAAGGCCACAGAAGGAGAGTAGGAGGAGAGGGCAGGTGAAGGGGAGGCCATGTAGGCTGCTTGGCCAGAATTTGGGGGCTTGGGGGAAGGGAAGATTCCCTGGCTGAGGGTCCTGAGTGTCCAGGGGCTGCCAAAGCCTCTGGATTCTGTCTGGGATTGGGAAACTGAGGCTCAGAGAAAGTCAAGGTCTGCCCCTATTCTGCGCAGTGTATAGATACCTCGTTCTCTCCTAAGAGTTGAAACCCTGGGGAATTCCATGGCGGTCCAGTGGTTAGGATGCCCCGCTCTCAATGTTGAGGGCCTGGGTTCAATCCCTGCTCAGGAAACTAAGATCCCACAAGCCGCACAGCGCCGCTGCCCCCCCGCCAAAAAAAAAGAGTTGAAACCTTGTCTGGAGCCTGCAGTGTAAATCTGATCACATCCCTCCCTCTCTGGCTCCAAACTCTCCCATGGCTCCCCGGTACCCTCAATACCTCACTGCCATCCACGAGCTCCCACCTGGCTCCCTTAGCCCTCAGCATCCCCTTAGTCTCCTCCCACTCACTCTGTTCTGACCACCCTGGCCTCCCTGCTGTTCCTCCAACACACCTAGCCCATCCCCACCTTGGGGCCTTTGCACATGCTGTGCCTCTGCCCAGAGCACTCTTTGTGACTTATTATCCCCATCTGATCCCTCAGCAAAGGTGCAGAGAGAGGGGATCATGTGCCCAGGGACACACATCAAGTTGATGTGAGTCAGGACTTACACCCAGGCCTGACTTACTACCCCCCAATCCAAGCCCTCTCCCACAGATGGTGTCACGTTCAAAACAGGCCTCCAGACCAGTCCACCATGGAGATGAATGATTCTCAGCCTCTCCAGGTTTTGCCACCCGAGGTGAGTGCCAGAGACTCTCAGTCCTTAGGCCCAAACCCGCTGCTCAGGGAGTTCCTGGGCCAACTTGACTCGCAAGTCTCCCACTGTCCCTCCTGATGTGGCCGTGATTTTTCTGCCCCACTTTCTGCCCTTCACATGAGTAGATGGTGGAGCCTTCAAGGACAACACAGCCAAAAATAATCAGGCCCTGACCTACCTCCCAAAAGTGGGGCAGCCCCGCCCAGCCACCTGGTACCGCTGAGGTAATTAGTACATGTGGCAAATGAGTGTAATTAGGTCTGTGGGAACTGAACCACGGATCCAGGTTTGGAGTTTGGAGGGGGCTCAAGGGCCGCTTCCCTCAACCCCCAACCTGCCCTGGTCCTGAGAGGTTGAGTCCATAGCCCAGTGCCAGACCCCCTGCACCAGCCCCTTCATGTCTGGGCCTGAGGGGGTCTGGTTCCATTACTTCCTGAGGGCTGTTTGTTTAATTAATTAACCTTGACCTTGGCAGAAATTGAATTGGATCTGAATTTTAGGTGGGGTCACTTTCTAGTGAAGAAAAATCACCCGTATTGAATCATCAAACTCTCCTCTGCCATGACCCCTATGCGTCCACCCCATGCTGGGAGATGCCAAGCCCAAGAGAGGCCTCAGCCCAGCCCTTGAGATACCCTCAGGCTGGGGGAATCAGCGCTGGACACAGACACCCCCTGGGGTCAGGGTTGGGCTACAAGGAGGGAGGATGTTGGGAAAGGTTCAGCAGAAGAGGAAAGAGGGCTTCTTAGAGAAGAGGGCATTGGGGGTGGGGGTTTGAGGAATGAATAGGAGTTTGCCAGGAGGATAAGGTCTAGTGGCTGGCCCAACTAGCCAGCCTGGGGCAATAGGGAGTAGGAGAAGGAGAATGGTTAGAGAGGCACATACAGGGCCCAGAGCTAAAGATTTAGAGGATATCATGCCAGGTTGGACCCATTTCTGTTCTCAAGAGCTCACGCCTGGTTGGGACCCTTCAAACCCTAAAAGAAAAAATCTTAAGAACTTGGCTCAGGGTCGAAACCACATGCCAAGAATAACTATAATGTTTATAACAGCAAGCATTTATTAAATTCCTAGGGTCATGCCCTCTTCACGCCAGGACATGTTGGAACCTTACAGGAAACCTCAGAAGTTAGCACCATTCTTATGCACATTTTATAGATGGAGAAACTAAAGTGCAGGCAAGGAAAGTGACTTCTTTAAGGTCACCCTGCTGGTAGGAGGCAGGGCTGGGATTCACTCCCTGGCTCATGTGACTCTGGAGGCCACCAAGGACCAAGGCGGGGCCTTGGGACCCCTTCCTTCTGGAAACATTTACAGAGTTCCTGCTGCAAGTCAGGCCTTGCTCTAGAGACAGAGCCATGGAAGAAGTAGACAGTAACCAAATCATGACATAAACAGATCTAAGTGGCCACTGTGACTCATGCCATGAGGTTGGGCATGTGGCTTTGGGGAAGTGTGACAGACCTCCCCTGCTCTGGTGGGACAGGAACCCTCCAGGGAGGAGAAACAATATAACTTCAGCCCAAAGCTTGGGTCAGATTTAACTAGACAGAGGCCAGATCCTGACCTCTAAGAGCCACTCTGTAAATGCGGCTGCCCTAGAGCCGAACAAGCTGTTCTATTTCCTGCTTGGTTCCTCCTGTGACAGGAAGCTCATTCCCTCATGTCCTTCCTCAGCCCCAAGAGAAAGCTGTTGTTACTAGTCAGCCACCTTGGGTTGGTGGCCTCTGTTCGCCCCTCAAGGACATTCCCAGTAAGAGAGGCCCAAGAACCAGGCAGAAGAGGGCTCAGGCTGGGGTGGTAGTGGCAGCTCAGGGCAGCCCCCTACCCATCTATACCCAGGGGACAGTGAGAAGCTGCTGGTGTTGCCTGGATCCTTCCTGCCTCCTCCCCCCACCCACAGCCCTGTAAGCATCAGCCCATTCTCCAGGCAAGAAAACTGAGGTCTACACTGACAAAATCACTCCCTCAGTTTGAACTTGATTAAAAGACAACTTCAGGTCAGGGCTGCTCAAGGCCAGCTGCATCCCTGTCCTTCCTGGAGACCTGAGAGGGGACCCCATTCTCCCTCATGCTGTTGCCTCCTGCCCTCATAAGGGGTAAAGTCTGCCCAGGCTCCTCGCCCAGCCGCCCCCACAGAACAGCCACAAGGCCCCAGCTCTACAGCCAGCCAGCACTCAGCACACACCGAGCAGCTTCCAGAAGCCTTGGCTCTGCCGGCACCTTTCCAGTTACTTTTTTTTTAATTTTAATTTTTAAATTTTCTTTTTTTTTTTCGTTAATAAGGAAAAGTCATTCTTTGCACAGAACAGACGGTATTTTCTTTGTTCCCTACAGTGTTCAAGCGTTTTGTGGCTTCGGGCCTGAGAGCGAGGCCAAATCCTTTGCTTATGCAGATGCCGTGTGAAGTTAAAGGCAACTGGGGAAACTGAGTCTGCAGCTCTGTTTTCCTAGCTGGAGTGATAGTACCTCTCATGCTGAGTGAGGCTGGGGCTCCAGGATGGGCCAGCTCTGGCCACAGTCGAACAAATAAATAGATCAGGGATCCCACAGAAAGGGATGGGGTGGTGGAACAGGGGCGGGTGATATCCCTTCCAAACCCAGGATAGTTAGAGAAGCTTCCAGGAGGCAAGGGGGCAGTGGAGCTGAGCCTGGAAGGACGAAACAGAATATATGCCTTTGGGAAGGGCATTCTAGGTAGAAGAAACAGCTTGGGCAAAGGCCTGGAGAGAGAAAAACTCAGATCTTGGCCTGGGAGTAAGTCTCCGGAAATGACATGATCTGGGATTCACCTAAAGGTAATTTGAAGGAAGCTACCAGCTCAGATATGCGATTCTTGTTGGCGGAAACAGACAGACAAGAACAGGGAAAGGAGGTAGAGGAGAGGAAAAGCAAAAACCTGGCATGTGAGTCAGAGCTTCAGGGAAGTGCAGGGCTTGGTTCTGAGGAGCCCCGGTGCCTCTGTCCATGAACCCGATGGCACTCTGTGACTTTGGAGACACTGTGTGTCTCCAGAGAAAGGGCAGATACAGGACTGAAAAGTGGGCTCCACAGGCAGGCTCAGACCAGGAGATCCTGGCTCGGCTCTAAAAGGACCCTCTCCCAGCAAGTGTAGGAAGGGGTGGACTCCCTCTGACCAGAGGTGGCAAACCTGCGCCTGTGGACCTCCAGGCAATCCACCCATTTGGTGGCAAGTGGACACTGACATTCCCTCCACCTGGATTTGGGGACCCTATAACACAGCAACGATAATCCTAATCCAGCCTCATCGGCATTGTTACAGTTGTTTTAGGGGACACAGAAGCCCCGAGGTTGACAGAAGACCCAACCTGGGGATCAGGGTGAGGTGGGAGAGCAGGCAGGAAGGATTCTGAGCAGGGGACCTGGGATTAAGCCCCATTAAGTGCCTACTGTTTGCCTCTCTCTCATCTTCCAGCCCCCTCTCTGCTGAGGTCTCTTTCATTTTCTGGATACAGCCACTGAGAGCTACTGTGTGCAGGCGCCTGAGCCCACCAAGGCAGCAGATGTGCCCTGCCCCTGGACTCCCATCGGGTGAAGAGGAACCTGATTCCCCATCACGGGCAAAAGCAGCAGAGGCCCCGAGGGTCAGGGCCCCCGTTGAAGAGAGGATGAGGCCACATTCTCCTCTGTCCACCTAGGTCTGTCTGTCTGTCTGTCTCCTGTGTCTCTGCCTCTCTCCTCCATCTCTCTGTCTCTAGGTCTGGGTCTCTGTCTCCACCCCATTCCCTGTCCCCTTCCGCACCCTTCTTAACCTCTCGTCCCCAATCCTCCCCCCTTCCTCCCTGCTCGCTCCCCTCCTTCTCCCTCTCCCCCCACCTTCGGCCGGTAGGGGGCGCTGCGGGGCGGCCTCGGCGGCCCGGGGAGGCGGGGCGGGCGGCGGCCGCGTCGGGACTCGCCGCGATGGGACCGGAGACGGCGCGGGCGGCGGCGGCGGCGGCGCAGACAAAGGCGCGGGCGGTGCGGAGGGCGGCGCGGAGGGCGCGGGCCCCGGAGCCAGCGAGCGAGCGGGGCGCCCGTCTGCGGGGAGTCGGCACCGCGGGGCCGCACCCGCTTAGCGCCCGGACACTTGCGGGGCGCCGAGCCGGCAGGGTGAGCCCGGCCAGCTGAGCCAGCGCTGGGGGCGCGGGGGGCCCCGAAGTTCCAGGGCCGGGGAGAGGGCGCTGGGGGTCCCGAAGTTCCGGATACGGAGGCTGGGGGCAGCTGGGGGAGCCCCGAAGTTCCAGGGCTTGAGAGGGCGCGGGGACCCCGAAGTTCCGGAGTCGGGGTCGGGGAGGGGACAGTGCGAGCGGTTCCCGAAGTTCCGGACCCGTCATTGGAGGAGGCTGTGAAGATGTCTCCGACGTTTCGGACCTGGGGTGGAGGGGCGACGCGAGGGAACCCCGAAATTCAGGACCCGGGGATGGAAGGGTGGCAGGGGGTTCCCCGAAGTTCAGGAGTCAGGGACAGCGCGCAGGATACTCTAAGCTCTGGACCTGCGGTTGCAGGAGGTAGATAACGTGTCCCCGAAGTTCTGGACCCGGAGTGGGGGGGGCGTCGCAGGGATCCTGGAAGTTCCAGGGTCGGGGGCGGCACTTCCCGAAGTTGGGGCGCGCATAGGGCACCCTGGTCCTGACCCTGGGAACTCGATCCTGACTGAATATCAGATCCCCTGGACTGGGGCTCCTGGGGTGGGGCTTCGCCCCCGCACGCAATTGTGGATCCCGGACACCGGGCGGAGTCGGGCTCCCCTTTGGAGCCCCGCGGTCGGCAGCGTCCGAGGCGCATGACTAGTTGGTGAGTAACTTTTCCCAATGCCGCAAGTCGCTGCAGGAACGTCCGCTGCAGGAACGTCCGGCCAGGAGGGGCCTGAGTTTCTAGGACCCCTGCGCCCCGGAACCCTGGCTCGACCCAGGACCCACCCCCAACCCCGGCCAAAGTCTCTGCCCCTCCCCCACCCAGGGGCTCCGGTTTCAGACCCTGTGACCGGGACAGCAGCTGCCCAGGACAGAGTGGGGCGCCATTCCCCCCTCTGACCACGGAGGCTACCGAGTCCGGGCCTCCCTTCCCTTAGTTTGCCTCCCCCCCTCCCCCAGGTCCCTCGTGGACCTGGATCCCGCCCAGCCCCATGATACTGGGATTGAGTGGTGATGGGTGGGCACCACGGTAGACCTGTTCAGCCACATCTTGTCTTTTTAACTAGGCTGGAGGCTCCCTGGGGATTTGGACTTTGACTCCAAGGTGTGCCTCTGCCCTACAGTGGAAGCTGAGGGGTCTCTTTGTGGGTCCAGTGGGGGACTGGTCTCCCAGTAGGCACCTGTCAATGCCCCACTTTTTGATGGAGGCCCTGCTTTGAGGAGTGATGGACGAAAGTGTCAGGAAGTACTGAACAGGAGTTGGCCACCTTGGCCTCCTCCACCGAGCCCAGAGATTGAGAAGACTTCACTGGGGGTCCAGTAACCAGGAAGATGTGAGGTTTATGCTGGGCTGTTAGATGCCACCTGGCTCCTATCAGAGGCCGTCTCCTGCCCAGGGTGTTGCAAGAGCTTCCTCCCAATGGAGAGAGTTGGGGTCTTTTTGCTGAGTGGTTCCCTCACTTTTGGATTGAAGTTCTATGAATGGTGTACTTGGAAGTGGGTCCTGGGGCTGGACATGCTTGGCCTCCCTCAGCCTGGTCTGCGGGGACACTCACAAACCTCCTGTCCCCCCAGAGGCCAAGCCAGCAGTTCCTACCATCCCCCTGGCTGTCCCTTGGAGCCCACCCAGACAAGCCTGACCAATGTCCACAGCCAGGTGAGCCCCTGCTTCTACCAAAGCTTGGCCTTGAGTCCCCTGGGGGGCCGGTGCCTGGCCCCCGCTGAACACCCTCTCCCCATGCAGGGAGCAGCCCATCTTCAGCACACGGGCACACGTGTTCCAGATCGACCCAGCCACCAAGCGGAACTGGATCCCCGCGGGCAAACACGCACTCACTGTCTCCTACTTTTACGATGCCACCCGCAATGTCTACCGAATCATCAGCCTTGGGGGTGCCAAGGTCCTGGTGGGGCTTGGGTGGGGTGGCAGATGCCAAGGATCCCAGGGACAAGCCTGGTTCAGTCGCTTCCTTGCTGTGTGCCTTGGGGGCCGGGGGAGTACCCTGAGTCTTTCTGGGTCTCAATCTTCCTCCTGAAATGGCTCAGACCAAGGACCTCTGAGGTGCTGATACAAACTATACCCCTGGGGGTTTCACATTCATTATTACCAGTCCCATCACCCGGGAACTTTTCTCCCCACCACCTTCCCCAGGCCATCATCAACAGCACTGTCACCCCCAACATGACATTTACCAAAACCTCCCAGAAGTTCGGGCAGTGGGCAGACAGTCGCGCCAACACCGTCTATGGCCTTGGCTTTGCTTCTGAGCAGCATCTGACTCAGGTGGGCCTGCAGGGATACATGGTGGGAGGAATGGGGCTGGGGCTGGGTCTTCTCTTGGGGGTGCACTGTGGGACCCTGGACAGATGCTGGGCCTCCATCTTCCCAGCTGCAGAATGGGCCTACAGAATTGGACAAGCCAGTAGCTCCTTCCCACTTCCCTGGTTCTGTTGGCCACCTGCTCTGATTTCGGACACACCCTGCCCCTCTCTGGGTGCCTAGGATGGGCTGGGTGCTTCCCCGCACCCCTGGCATTACCTTCTTTATCGCCTCCCTCCACCCTCTGCTGTTTCTAGAGTTCAGTATTGTCTTATCCATTGTTTCCCTGTATGGTTCGTGCTCTCTGAATCCTGTTGAGTTCATGATGCTTTTCTTCGCTTTTCTTCTAGAAGCATTAGTTTTCCTTTCAAATTTAGATCTTTGAATTAATTTCTACCGGAGGTTTAAAGTAGGAGTATTTTTTTCCCACATGAGTATTCAGTTGCTCTTGGGCCATTTTTTGAAAAAACCATCTACCACCCCCCGCAACTCCCAATGAATTGCACTGGCCCCTTTGCACAAATCAAGTGGCTGTATGTCTGTAAATATGTTTCTTTAAAAAATTACTTTCAAGCTAAGGAAATTTAGTTTAAAATGAAAAAAAAAAGTGTATCCTACCCTAGCTGGAAATGAAAGACAGATTAGCACCCACCTGAGGCTCTCCTTGCTGAAATAAGCCTGATTGAGAGGGAAAGGGGGTCCCTTTCTCAAGGTGGCTCAATGTGATACACCTCCATGAACATCCCACCCACCCCCCATCCTGATACCCACTCTGCTCATTGGGCATCGTTTTCCAAGCCTTCTTCCCACTCTTCCAGTTCATGAGAGGAGGGGATGCACTCAGTTCTAAAGTTCCTTCCAAAGCGACAGAGCTGGAACTGGGTGGAGCTAATGTGGTGGGAACCCGGGGGGAGGGGGCTGGGAGTTTATTGACTGTCTGTTCCTGCCCCCCATTCCTTAGTTTGCTGAGAAGTTCCAGGAAGTGAAGGAAGCAGCGAGGCTGGCACGGGAGAAATCTCAGGATGGGGGAGAGCTCACCAGTCCAGCCCTGGGGCTCACTGCCCACCAGGTCAGCACTCCCTGTCGCATGCGTGCCAGGAGCTCAACTGATATTCGGGGGTCTAGGTGCTGTGCCGGTTCCCAGGACCAAACGCGCACAGATGATGTAAAACTAGATCCATGGCAAGGACCATGGAAGAGGGCTGTGGGTGCTATGGGAGCGTGTCATAGGCTGTCCAAATGTTAGATCAAGGAAGGCCAGAAAACCAACTCACAGGGCAGAGTTGAAATGTGGAAGTTGAAATGGCTAAGTAGCGGGACAGAGTAAAAAACTGTCCCTGGGTGTTTTCCCCCACTAACTTATTCAGTATCATTTATTTATTTATTTTTAATATTTATTATTTATTTTATTGATTTATTTTGGCTGCACCGAGTCTTAGTTGCGGCTCGTGGGATCTTCGTTGCGGCATGCGGGCTTCTTAGTTGCAGCATGCAGACTTTTAGTTGTGGCATGCATGCAGGATCTATTCCTGACCAGGGATCAAACCCGGGCCCGCTGCATTGGGAGCACGGAGTCCCACCCGCTGGACCACCAGGGAAGTCCCTCAGCATCATTTATTGACCACATACTGTGTGCCAGGCCCAGGGCTGGGCACAGGGATTAAGGAGAAGAAAAAGTAGGTTGGTCCAGGCAGCAGGTGGATTCATAATGAATTTAGCCTGATGGAGTGGGTTTCCTGTAGGAATTTTAAATGGATGTTGAAATTTGGCCCCAGGGAAGGTCATTGCTCTGAGGGAACAGCATGGAGGTTTCAGATTGCTCCCCGCTTTGCAGATTATGAGTATCTCCCGGGGTTTAGGCTAGCCTGCATCAGGTTTGCTCCTGGGGGTTGGTGAGAGCCCAGCAGGCAAGGTGGGGGGCAGGGCCCAGAAAGGGGCCATCGGGAGCCCTGGGTGGTGGGTGAGGAGGGGAAAGGAGCAATCAGATCCCAGAGCTGGGAAGGACCTCCTGCCCTCAGTCACGACCCAAGTAGCATCAGCCCTTACTGTGCCCTCACTTTTGCCCATGCTCTTAGGTGCCCCCGAGCCCCCTCGTCAGCTCCAACGGCCCCGGCGACGAGAAGCTATTCCGCAGCCAGAGCGCGGACGCTCCCGGCCCCGCTGAGCGCGAACGGCTCAGAAAGATGCTGTCCGAGGGGTGAGGGGGTAGGGCGGGGCACAGGGGCGTGGCAGGACGAAGGGCGGGGGAAGAGGGGAGAGGAAGTTCTCAGAAACTGTGGGGACTTGTTCAAGCGGCGGGATCTGACACTGAACCCAAGGCCTGTGGTAGGAGAGGAGACACTCAGATTATGCCCCTTCCAGAGCCGACCCCGCTCCTGCCTCATCCATTCCTCGGGGCTAACCCCGGCCTGTCCACATCTCCCGCGGCTAATTCTACACCCACGGGTGCCTCCCCACCCACTTTGTTCTGTCCACATCCCCTGGGCTGATCCTGCTTGGCCTTCCGACTGTGTCCCACTGAACTGACACCAAAGCGCCTACTTTGACCCCACCCCCGGCAAGACTCCGCCTCCCCGGGAAGTCCCCACCCCCTGGCCCCGGGGTATCTTGACCCCGCCCATAACCCCGCCCCCAGCCCAGCACCTACCTCACCCTGCCTCAGGCCCAGTGAGGCCCCGCCCTGCCCTTTGCCGACTCCAGCGTCCCCGCAGCTCGGTGGGCGAGGTGCAGTGGGAGGCCGAGTTCTTCGCGCTGCAGGACAGTAACAACAAGTTGGCGAGCGCCCTGCGAGAGGCCAACGCCGCCGCCGCCCAGTGGAGGCAGCAGCTGGAGGCCCAGCGCGCAGAGGCCGAGAGGCTGCGACAGCGGGTGAGGAAGCCCCTCCCTCCCAGAGACCCCACCTGGCCCGGACCACTGTGAAGCCCCTGCCTCCTATCTGTCCTGGGTTCCCTGGCTGGCTGTGTGATCTCGGCAAATCACTTCCCTGAGCCTTAGTTTCTTGTTCTGTAGTATGGGTCTGAAATAATGTCAGCCTCAGAGGGTTGTCAGACCCAAAAGACCTACCTGCCAGAGGCGGGGTGGTAGCCCCAACCAGAAGGGGTTAGTGCCCAGTCATGGGCTTGGCTGGTCAGGCATATTCCCCAGGGATCAGGAGAGTACAGGCTGGGGCATCAGGGGCTGACCTTCCTGTCTGCACAGGTGGCTGAGCTGGAGGCCCAGGCTGCCACCGCCGAGCCACCCGCAGTCAGTGAGAAGGAGGGACCGGGCCAGTCGCTGGAGCAGCTGGAGGCACTAGTGCAAACTAAGGACCAGGTGTGTGAGCGTGTCTGTATGCGTTTGTGTTTCCTCGGGCCCTGCCTTCCCTGATCTCCCATGGGGGAGCCAGGACTCTCAGAACAGATTCTGGGAACTTCTCCATTAGGAGATCCAGACGCTGAAGAGCCAGACTGGTGGTCCCCGTGAGGCCCCAGACACCGCCGAGCGTGAGGAGACGCAGCAGAAGGTGCAGGTGTGTGCGGTTGCTGTGAGGCGGGGTGGGGTGACCACCCATGGCAGCCAGCCTCTGATACAGGACAGACCTGGCATCTTCCCTGCCTAGTGGGTTCTGGGCAGCTATGTGCCTCCCTGGGCTTCAGTTTCTTCACCTATAAATGGAGTCAGGAAGACATCTAAGGTTGTGAAGGATTTGGATGACCAGGTGCATGGAAGGACTGAATCACAGTGGGTGGTTTATAAAAGATGGTTATTAGTACAATGTTTCATCTCCTTCCATTCATTCAACAAGCAGTTTTTGAGTCTCTGTTGAATCTTCATTCTTGACCCCATCAAATCCTCACACATTCCCAGCCTGAGGTCAGGAGCTTGCATTTGTACCCAGTTGTGGGCTGGCCTGGCCCTCACTGAAGACTTTATCTGAGAAACCTTCAAGCATGTCCTGTGAGTCCGGCAGGAGGGAGAAGTTAAAGGAGCTGGTGCCCCCAGAGAGAAGTTGGGGGAATGCTCCCTGTTGTTTCCTGGGCAGAGTGCACAGCATATGTAAAGGTCCTGAGGTGGGGAGAAAGTATGTTCAAGGAACCACAAGGAAGCCAGCAAGCCTGGGTTGGAATGAGCGAGGAGGGGTATGGATTTCATTCCCAGCATGATGGGTGACGAGGGTCTTGAGCAGAAGAGGAATGTGGTCATTTCAATGATGTTCCAATCAGGGCACCAGGGAGTGTCTTGGGTAGAGGTGGCAGGGAGGAGGCCAGGAGACAGAGAGGACTTGGCCCAGAGTGGAGGCCGTGGGGATAGCATTCAGATGCTGGACCCTTGAGACTTGCTGGGGCCCCCAACCCTGCTTGCCCTCTCCCTGCAGGAACTGGAGACCCGAAACGCGGAGCTGGAGCACCAGCTGCGGGCAACGGAGCGCAGCCTGGAGGAGGCACGGGTAGAGCGGGAGCGGGCACGGGCCGAGGTGGGCCGGGCCGCGCAGCTGCTGGACGTCAGGCTGTTTGAGCTGAGCGAGCTGCGGGAGGGCCTGGCCCGCCTGGCCGAGGGCGCGCCCTGAGTCCGGCCTCTGGGTCTACGTGGGAGCAGGGGCCTGCGGGAGCTAGTTTTACATGAACGATTCCCGCCTGGGGCACGGGCCAGGCCGCAGGCGGCACGGTGGGCCATTCCCCCTGGCAGGGACTGGGGCCCGACTCAGCCTGGGGAGGGCCTGTCCACAGTACTTCAGCCGGCCCTGGCTGTTCACAGCTCACGGGCTGTTTTTGAGCTCATCGTGTAGAATTTCTAGACTCCCCCAGGGCACGTGCTGGTGCCCAAATTACATTTCTAAGCGTGGCTGTGTGTGTGGTGTGTGAGTACCTAAGTACCTAGTCGCCGTCACTGGACCCTCTGCCCTCAGTCTGTGTAGGGTTTGGTAAGCCACTCAGAGATGAGGGAGGCTCAGAAAGCCTCAGGGGCATGCCCAGGCCACATGGCTCTGCTGCCCCATCTTCCTGGGCTCTGCCCATGTTGTCTGGACCAGTTTGGACTAAGGTGGACCCTGCTTAAGGACACCCCCGCCCCACTTCGCTCTGGCCACAAACCCCAAATGCAAGCAGGTGGGCAGGAGGGGAAGGTCCTAGCACATGGCTGTGTTCACTGGGCATGGGAGGGATCTCACCAAAACATCTGCATTTGCAGAGTAGAGCAGTTGCTATGCCCATTTTCCAGATGAAGAAACCAAGGCCCATATAAGGGGCTTCACCAACCAAAGGTCACTCAGCTGGAATGGTCAGCACTGCAGTTCAAAGCTTTGGGCCTGGCCCGACAGGAAAGGAGACCTGGGGGGTGGGGGGCTGGTAAGTGGTGTTCTGGGAGACTTGAGAAGTACAGGCAGTCATACCCTCCTCCCTCTGCCCCTGCTCCCCGAGAGTCAGACTGGGGAAGTCAAAAGACTCATTTATTGAGCATCTCCTGCAAGCGACACACCTTCGCTCTGGGGCCCCACAGCACCCCCAGGGTGACCCTGGGCTGGGGTCACTGTACGTGGACTTGGGCCCAACCTCATAGCGTTCTTTCCTCCTCTGCAGCCTGCCTCTTGGCCAAGGTTCTGAGGAGGGGCCACCAGGGGCTGCAGGGTGGGGTGGAGGGCTGCGCACTGCACGTGGGTGTCCGTGGGCTCCGCTGAGGGGGACTGGGCAGACTGGGAGGAGGGATTATCCTGAGGGGAGGACCCTCCACCCTTCAGAGGGATGAAGGCGTCCCAGGCTGGGCAGACGGGGGCCGTGTGGAGCTCAGGCCACGCCCTGAGCGGGTGCTGGGGACAAGCAGGCCTCAGGCTGGGCCCTGGATGGACACCCCCTGCGGCCAGCCCCGCTGGCCTTCTGCCGCTGCAGTGCCTGCTCCACTTTCTCCTTGAAGCGCCGGTTCTTCTGCTTGATTTTGGCCAGCTCGGCCTTGCGCTTGGCCTCCAGGTCGGGATCCTGGCATGGGGAGGACCGGAAGGTGGCTAAGCTGATCATCTGCGGGGAAGCTTGTGCCCCACGCCCACTCCACCACCGGCTCAGCCCTCACCTTCCCCTCCAGGATCATCTGCTTCCGCTTATTAATCTCTTTCTTTTCATCAAAGTTGGCTGCCTCCAGTTTCTGGGGGGGGAGAGGGAGAGGCCGTCTTGGGGGTCACCATCTTGCAGGAAGCACCCTGGGCCCCGAGGACCAGCCCCTTCCCCGACACTCACAATCTCACACTCCCTCCGCACCACGTTGACCTGTGTGAGGATCTGTAGCACCTCAGCTTCCTCCACCGAGAACTCCTCCAGCTTCTTCTCTGTGGGGACAGCAGGGTCACAGGGGGGCAGGCACGACATGGAGAGGGATTTCAACCATGTAGCGAGTTCCCTGTGTAGTAGGGCATGCAAGGCCATCCAGGGCCATAGCAGATAAGGATTAGGTGGGCAAGATCTAAGATTTCAGACCCAAGGAAGGTATAGACTGCTCTTTTTTTTGTTGTTAGCAATACTATGAATTTGACTAGGGATTTTTTTTTTTTTTCCTGGAAACAGTGTTCTTTAAAGTCAAGACATTTCTGAATCTTAGGACAGTCTTTGCAGTGACTGGAGGTGCCCCAGAGGTTCTCGGTCTTGGCTACACATTAAACCACCCAAGGGGGTTTTTCAAACATGCCCAGGCCCCAGCCCTGGGGCTTCTGACTCATCCACAGGGACCACCCACACACTCTGGTCTGAGAAACCAAAGTCCCTTCCCACTAGATGTGGCTTTCAGCTGCTGAAGGCCATTGCAGAGCTTCTGTTTCAACAACTGGGCAAAGAAACTTCTTTGAGGGTTGCATAAGAAGGAAAGCGCAGTTTAAGCCTGCCCATGTGAGCAGGCTAGCGGGTGTCTGATAGGGCTGAGCGGCATCTCACCCAGAAGCACCCGCCTCCCCTCCCCTCCCCTCCTCTGCCCCTCCACTCACTGATCTGCTCCTCGATGGCGTGTACCAGGTGAATGTCATACTGCGTCACCAGCGTGATGGCCTGTCCCTGCCGCCCTGTGGGGACACACCCAGGCTGTGAGCTGGAGACCAGGACAAAGGGCCAGTAGAAGCAGGTCCTGACCAGCAGGCGGCTCAGGGCTTCTCTCAATCAAGGGGAACAGTACAGGAGCTCGGTGGGTGAGTGAGTGAGAGGAAATGAACAAAGCTCAGGGCGTCAGGGCTCAACCCCCTGCCTGACCTCTGCGTAGTAGGCAGGTCTGTCCCAGGGGAGCTGCAGGACTCCAGGGAGAGGCGGCTGTCCTGCCAGCTTGGCCTTATACAGGTGATGTGGCTGATTTCCCATTTCAGTGTGGCCGCCAGGGAGCCCAGGCCAAGTTCTATCAGCAATAAGCCGAGACAGGCTTCAGCTCAGATCTCTGCACACCACTTTCTCCATTCGCCGTTTCTGTGACAGTGACTAGTGCTGGAACAGCACTGGCAGCTGACCAGGCCCATGACCCTCGGAGCAGCCCCAAACAGGTGTCACCTTCTTATTACCCATTGTTGCATGAGGCAGCGGGGGCCCAGAGAGCTGATGTGACCTTCCTGAGGCCACAGGGCAGGAGAGAAGGGCCAGGCCCAGTCTGGCCCCAGAAACCATATCTCTGCCCACTCCAGGTGTGAGAAAATCTCCTGGACTCCGTGCCCCTCCGGGGTGGGGCTGGGGAGCAGACACAAGGATGCCTCCTTGGCTCCTAGCCAGAGTCACAGCGAGGGGTTGAACTTGGACGCCAAATCCCACAGGGCAGCGTCATACCCACCAGGACTCGTACATCTATTTGCTGCTGGGCATGGATTGGCAGCCCTGACAGGTAAAGGGGCCTGGGGTGAGGCAACAGGGAGTGGTGGGGATGCAGCCAGTGTGTGCCGTGTCCCCAGGGGACAGCACGTGTCGCTGTTAGTGCTGCCGGGGGTGAGAAGACAGAGCATCCCCACCTACGGTTTTGAAAGGGCGAGTCCCGCAACTTGCAAGTGCTGCCTCTAGTGTCTTTCACCTGTGGCCTGTAGCCCTCCCGTGTCCCACCACCTTGTGACTCTGACTCCTCATGGTGTGGGCAGGCAGGAGGGGTGAGTGCCCAAAGGCTGCCCTGCCCTGTCTGCTCACCTGCACGGGCTGTCCGGCCGACTCGGTGGATGTAGATCTTCGGGAGCCCGGGGGTGTTGTGGTTGATGACCACCTGCACCGTGGGAATGTCCAGGCCCCTGGAGAGAGAGGTCAGTCAGCACCTCTGTCCATGTGGGGAAACTGAGGTTGGGACTCACCCACGGTCGCTCAGCAGTGAAGCTGAGGCTGTCTGACCCATGCCTGAAGCCAGTCTCTCCCTATGGCCCTTTTGTGGGGGGCGTCATGGGGAAGGGAGTACCCTGGAGCTGCTCACCGGGAGGCCACATCTGTAGCAATCAGGATCCGGTAGATGCTGGACTTGAACTTGGCCAGGGCGGCAAAGCGTTCTTTCTGTGCCGGATTGGGGAGAGAATTGGGGGTGGGGGGGTGTGTGAGGTAGCATCTCAACAAACGTTTGAGCGCTTACTGTGTGAGGCCTGGGGACAGGGCAGAGGCCAGGACAGTCTCCGCCCTCAAGTGGCTCACAGTTCAGTGAGGGAGATGAGCTGGAGGAGGCCAGACTGGGGCAGACAGGTGGCAGGAAGAGTGTTCCAGGCAGAGGAAAGGGCCTGGGCAAAAGCCCTGAGGCTGGGAGAAGTCCCCAGGGCAAGGCTGGCAGGTGAGGGGATCTGTGGGGCCGCCCAGCGCCTCACCTGTTTCATCATGGAATGCAAAGCCACGGTGGGGAAGTTGAATTTGCGCAGCATCATGCACAGAATCTGGCAGGTCCTGGCAGGAAGGATGTGCTGTCAGCCCGTCTAGTGCTAGGGTCCTGGAAAGGCGCTCCTGGCCCTCCCACCCGCCGAGACCCCAAGTAGGTGGCCCTGCACAGCTGGGGAAGGAGAAGCCGGGGTGCAGTGTCCTGCCCACTGACCCCTCCCCTGGCCTAAGCCAACAAGAGTGGGCCCTACATCCAGACTTTTCTCTTCTGGTGGCCAAGAAATTCTTGGGGGGCAGCAGTCAGGAGGTCTCCTCCACATGCTGTGGACTGCCCTTCTACACTGGCTCAGGCTAGGCTACCCTACAGCTCCTTGATGCTCTCCCTAAACGCCTCAAAGGATTTTGAAATCCCTGGGTCTGCGGAGAGGACAGCCCCAGGTGTTGGTGCTGATGTGCTGGGCCTCACTGACATCCTGAGACCACAGCGAATAGGCTGCTCCAGGGCCTTCTCAGCTGCTGCAGGGGTCTCCTGGGGAGAGCCTGAGGCCCTCAACCCTTCCGGTTAAAGGCAGGTCTGAGGAACCCCAAATCCTGGCTCTGCCTTCAGGAGGGGTGACGTTGGCAAACCCATTCCTGAGGCCACAGGGCAGGAGAGAACCTCTCCTGTGAGGTTGCTTGACCTCTCTGAGCCCCCTTGAGTGCATCCTCCGAAACTGCCGGCCTGAGCAGAGGCCCCAGAGTGCCGGGACCGGCTGTGTGCCCCATACCTCCAACCTCGGGCCACCTCTCGGGCCTCCGTGAAGGGCTGTGGGAGGGGCGCCCGGGGGACGGGAGAGGCAGGCCTGCCCACGCTCACTTGCATGTGTTGGTGAAGATGATGATGGACCAGTCCTCGTGCTCGTCCTGGAAGTTCTGGATCAGGTGGACCAGGTAGGCATCCTTGACCTTCTCAGGCACTAGCAGGTAGCGCTGGTCCAGCTGTTCTACTGTGCGCACACTGGGGACAGGCGGGCCTGTTTCCCCTTCTGTTGAATGAGGCCAATAGCCCACCCTGCCCATGGGCAATAACCTCTGTTGGGTGTGACCCCCACTTGGCCCCCCGCCTGCCCTGCTCCCCCAGGAACGTGGCTATGGACTCACGGGGCCTGAGCCTCCCAGAAGAAGGGCTGATTGGTGGCCAGGCCCTGCAGCTCCCTCAGCGTGTCGGTCAGCGTGGCACTGAAGAGCAGCGTCTGCCTGCGGGCCGGCACAGCCGCCAGGATGGTCTCCAGGTCCACGGTGAAGTCAGTGCAGCCCTGTTCCAACAGCCGGTCCGCCTCATCCATCACCTGTAGTGCCAGCAGCAGGGGGTAGGGATCTGGGGTGAGGGCGCTGTCCGAGTCCTGACTACATGCCTGGGCTCGACCCACCTTCCCCATGTGCCTCCTTCCTGGTCTTAGACCTGGGCCCTAGAGCACTCTCCCTCTAAGTCTTGGAGGCCTGCTCCCTCACCCATCTCAGCTCCAATGTCACCTCCTCAGAGAGGCCCAGCCCCCAACTGTCTTTACTAATACAGGCCCCCTTTTGTTGGTTCCCAAGCTGTTCTTGTCACCATTCCCAACGCGGTACTGGATGGCCTGTGGGACACAAATTTCCCACATGGATGTATCAGGGCCCCAGGCTGAGTTACCAGGAAGCGAATCTTCTTTATGCTAAAGGTATTGGAGCTGCGGAGGTGGTCAGCCAGGCGCCCTGGTGTGGCGATGACCACATGTGGTTTCCGGGAGAGCTCCAAGGCCTGGGCCACCATGTCTGTGGGTGGAGGGTGAGAGGTGGGGCTGGGTGGATGGTCTGAGGCTGCAGAGGGTCCATGCCCAGAGCCTCCCTGGGCCCCCCATACCCATGCCGCCGACAATGATGCAGTCTTTCAAGCCCAGAGGCTTCCCCAGGACCCGGAACTGCTCTGCGATCTGGTAGGCCAGCTCCCTGTGGGCATGAAGGGGCCAGCCTGGGTCAGATAACAGTTTTGTGCTTGCCTCTCATTCCCATCTCCACCCTACGGCCTCCTGCCTGGACCTCTCCTGTTCACACACCCTCCGAGGCTCCCAGTCCCCTTTGGACAAAGGTTCTGATACTGAGTGTTGGAGGCCCCTTGTGGCCCCTGCCCTCTCACTAGGCTGGGTCCCCAAACAGCCCATGGCTTGTCCCCTGCCAGTCCCACCCACACTGGCCTTTCTTCTTCCCACGTCCTCAGCAATGGCCTCAACACCACAGTCATCAAAGCCTGAGACCCAAGTGTCAATCCCCCCTCCCCCAGGGCTGGTCAGTGTCCAAGTCCTCTCCTCTCTGCCCCGAGCCCCAGCTCCGCCCAGGCCTTTTCTCTGCCTGTGTCCCTACTTCCTGGCCTTCCTGCTTGCCCTGAGTCAAGCCCTGTGCTCAGAACTTTTCACTCACTGTCTTGTTAATTCTTCAGCACTTCTAAGAGGTGGGCATAATTTCTGTCCCCATCTTGCACACATGGAAAGTGCGCTCAGAGAGGTAAAGGCGCTTGCCCAAGAGAACACAGCTGGTTAACTCACCACGAGGCCTTTGGGGGGCTCACCTGGTGGGTGTCAGGACGAGGCAGAAGATGCCATAGGGATCCTCAGACAGCTTCTGCAAGATGGGCAGGACAAACGCTGCCGTCTTGCCACTGCCTGTCTTGGCACAGCCCAGGCAGTCCCGACCTGGGCAGAGGGCAAAGCAGTGTCACAGGTGTAGACAGGTGTTGTATCGGGCACAGTTTACAGCAGCTAACATTTAATGAGCAATTACTGTGTGCTCAGTACTGGCCTGTGCCCTTTCTGTTCCAGGCATTCTGACAACTTTCCATTTAGAGCAACTGACACATTTTAGAAGGGCGAGGCCATTATCATCCCCATTTAACAGAAGGGGAAACAGAGTCTCAAAGATTTGCCCAGGATACACAGACAGTGAGTATCAGGCTGGAATGGAACCCACATCCATCTGACCTGAGATGCCTGCTACTAACCACGACCTCGTTTTGACTCCTTCCGGGGTATCAGGGCTTGGGAAACCCAGAATGCCCTCCCCACAATCTGCATCCTATGCTCCCTACTGACTCCTTCATCCTTGTTTATTTAATGCCTCAATTTGTCACATCCTAGGCTTCCTGAAGGCGTCTCTTTAATGGCAAAACTTGGTTGGACCAGAGGAGTGGGGAGAAGAGCAGTCTAGGGACCAGAGCCGTGGATTTACCAGTAATCTTGACAACCTCAGTTTCCATTTCTAAAATGGAGATAGTAATCCAAGCTCTACCGAATTTTCCCAGTACTATCTATTAGTTATTCATCAAACCCTCCCAGTGCTCTGAGGCTATAAAAGTTTCAGAGATTACATCACTTGGGTGCGGACACACGGCGAGTCAGCCGTACACCCTAAACGCCAACACTGCCTAGTCTGCCTCCGGAACCCAGGATCGCCCGTAAGTCCCAAGACTGCCCTTCGCCTCACGGGGCCGGCGTGGGCAAAAGCTGCGAGAAGGCAAAGTGAGGCGACAGGAGCGGGGACGCCTCCTGGAGAAGAGGCCTAGCCACACTCACCTTCCAGGATGGCGGGAATGCAGCCGAGCTGCACGGGCGTGGGCTGCTTCAAACCCAGCTGCCGACATTGTTCCACGAGCCAGGATGACAGCCCAAGCTCCGCGAAGCCAGCCATCCTCGCAGTCAGCCCCGTGTAAGCACCCGTGTGAGCCGTGCTTCCGGCGCGTGTTGATGACGTCAGGAAAGCCTTCCAGTTTATTGGATCTGCCTCCTGCCTGGTCCCACCCTCTGCAAGCTCACTGCCATTCCTAGCCTCTACCACAGCCTTACCACTCTTCCCCGAATCCCGTTGGCTCTCAGGATCGAATCGAATTACAGATGCCCTGAGAGACGCACTTGCGTCTCCCGCCCCTTTGACTCCCGTTTAAGAGTCTCCCATTGGCTCATCTCTAGGGAGGAACGAGTAAACTACATTTCCCGGCGTGCCCCGCGGTGGCTCCCTCTTTCCGGCCGACGTGGCTCTCAGTGGGAGTAGCGGGTGAGGGAACAGCGACATGGCGCCTCCGGCTCCTTGCTCAGCCTCTGGAGGCTCCGGGGAGGTGGACGAGCTGTTCGACGTGAAGAATGCCTTCTACATTGGCAGCTACCAGCAGTGCATCAACGAGGCGCAGCGGGTGAAGGTGCGGCGGCTGCGGGGCTGGGGGACCCTGGGGGCGGAGGCGGAAGACGCTTCCTGGTGGCTGCGGGTCGCGCTCTGATTTTAAAAACTCTCCATTTTCACCTCGCGCCGTTTCATCCCCCCCTCACCCGCCCCCCCGCCACATCTCTTCAGAGCGCGGTGAAGAATTATCCTTGTTCTTTGACCAAACTCAAAGCAGTAACACTTTAACGATACTTCTTACTCTGAGCGCTCACTCAGACTGAGCCTTGGGAGGCATTTGAGTAAGAGAGGGGTTCATACCGCTATAGTAATAATAACAATGGTAATGATACTACGCTACAGTAGTAATAATAAAGACAGCAACAACAATAATAGTTTCCATCTGTTGAGCACCCACACTGTGCCGCCATGCCCTCAATACCCGTGAAGTAGGGACTGTTGTTTATCCTCATTTTACAGGTGAGAAAAGGGAGGCTCAAGAGAGAAATGGCTTCTCGCTCGTTACCCTGCCCCACTAACCAGGTTATTTCTCACCAGACTTGCTCATTCATTCATTCATTCACCCATTCCTCATTGAGCATCTGTATGGGCCAGGCACGATATTCGTGCTGGGCTCAAAGCAGTGACAAAATAGACAAAACTCCCAGCTCTCTTGGAAGCCTCAGCTCCCAAGGGAGGCAGACAGTAAACAAGTAAATAAACAAGATGTCAGGAGGTGGTGCGATGGAGAGTGGTGGGAGTGAGCCTGGCTGTTTGAGAGCTAGAAAATATAGCCCTTCAAAGCAGGACCCAGGCAGCCAGGCGTTGAGTGGGTGACAGGAGAGGGGGCAGCAGGGGCCAGTAGCAGCACCATTTGGGGAGGCACATGGAGGTACTGTCACTTTGAGAGTGAGCCATTGGAGAATTTTTAAGAGCAGTGACTATGATAGGGTCTTTGCCTGCCCTCATGGTCTAGTGTCCTGAAGAGAGTAAACAAGTAAGGAATCAAGTGAATACATAGTTTCAGCTTGAGTCCGCTAAGGGAGAGGGGAGATAAAAAAGTGCTGATCAGAAATGGGGGCGGGGGCTGCTTCACGTGGGAGTGGTCAGATCAGGCCTCTCTGACTGCCATTTTAACCTGTGACCAAGCCTTGAGAAGGCTCTAGCCCCATAAGTTGCTGCAAAGGTGCTGAGGCAGCGGTGAGCTCCATGTAGTCAAGGCATACGAGGGTGGTGTGGCAGGAGTGGGGCGAGCACAGTGGGGGAGATGAAGAATGAGGTGGGCAGAGTGAGGGGCAGGGCCTGAAGGGCCTCAGCAGGGGTTTGGATTTTATTCCGAAGGTGTGGGAGGCCATCGGAGCGCCACACAACACAAGGGAGTGGCAGACATCTTCCCAGAGGCAGCCAGAGGGTTGGGAGGAATTTGGATTCTGAAGTAGAGAAGGCTTGCTTTCCCTTCTGGCCTTTGGCAGTGAACCCCATGTCCCTGAGTGTCATCTGCGTAATGGGGGGTAAAACCTCAAACAGACTTCAGTAAGAGGTTAGGAATCGTTGAAATAACATTTGCATGACTGTATTAGTTTTCCATCGCCACTGTGACAAATTACCAAACAACAACTTAAGGCAGCACACGTTTATTATCTCGCAGCTTCTGTAGGTAGAAGTCCAACACCGCTCTCACCAGGCTAAAATCAGGGTGTTGGCCCAGCTGTGTCCTTTTTTGGAGGTTCTGGGGAAGAAGCACCTTCCTAACTTGTTCAAGTTGCTGCTTCTTGGCCAGGGGCCGCCCTTAGCTCCTGGAGGCTTCTGGATGCTTCTCTCCAGTCCTCAACCTCGCATATCACCCTTCCATCTCAGAACCAGCCACAGGGTTCTCACTTGGAGTCTCTCGAATTTCCCCTTCTCCTTCATTTCTTTTGTGTAAAAGTCTTCTGCTTTTAAGGGTTTCCGTGATTCGACTGGATCCTCCCAGATAGCCCAGCATAGGGTCTCCATTTTTAGGGTCCATAATCTTAATCACACCTGTGAAGTCCCTTTTGTGATGTAACGTAAGCTGTTCACAGGTCCCGGGGACTGGTATGGACATCTCTGGGGGACCTTATCTGTTCAGCGCCATGGTTGTTACATGCCTCCTTGCTGGGGTAGTGTAGACCACGAGAAGATTGAGACAGACCTGGGCTCAGATTCTGTCTCTTCTGTGTTCTCTCTGCAGCCAGGTCTGAGTCACTGTACCTCTCTGAGCCTCACTTTCCCCTCCTGTCAAATGGGAACGATGACATTCATCTCAGTAGGGTCCCTGTGAGGTTCAGCGTTACACTCATGATCCGCCGTCTGTCTTCTGTTGTGTGTCTGTTCTGCTTACGTTACAGCAATGTGTTCTTTCAGTCTTATTGTGTCATAATATGCAAATTTTACCTCCCTCCTGAAAGAATCAGCGTGACCTGCTATATGTAGAGAGTAATGGAAAACAAAGGAAACCAGATCAGCAGTCACTCTTTTTTTATTAATTAATTAATTAACTTATTTTTTGGCTGTGTTGGGTCTTCGTTGCAGTGCGCAGGCTTCTCATTGTGGTGGCTTCTCTTGTTGCAGAGCACGGGCTCTAGGCGTGCAGGCTTCAGTAGTTGTGGCACGCGGACTTAGCTGCTCCGTGGCATGTGGGATCTTCCCGGACCAGGGAGCGAACCCTGTGTCCTCTGCATTGGCAGGTGGATTTTTAACCACCAGGGAAGTCCCAACAGTCACTCCTTTTTTTTTTTTTTTTAAATTTATTTATTTTTATTTATATTCATCTTTGGCTGCGTTGGGTCTTCGTTGCTGCACGTAGGCTTTCTCTAGTTGCGGCGAGAGGGGGCTACTCTTCGTTGTGGTGCACGGGCTTCTCATTGCAGTGGCTTCTCTTGTTGAGGAGCATGGGCTCTAGGCACGCGGGCTTCAGTAGTTGTAGCTTGTGGGCTCAGTAGTTGTGGCTCGCGGCCTCTAGAGTGCAGGCTCAGTAGTTGTGGTGCACGGGCTTAGTTGCTCCACGGCATGTGGTGTCTTCCCGGACCAGGGGTCGAACCCATGTCCCCTGCATTGGCAGGCAGATTCTTGACCACTGCGCCACCAGGGAAGCCTGCAGCAGTCACTCTTGCTGGAGGTACACTGCAGCCCAACCTCTGAGCTGGGGGATATACACCCTCTTTAGCAACGTGGTAAAGATGCACCAGCACCAAACCAAGAGATTCTACCTGACGCATCCAGAAGAGTGGGAGTCCTATCCCTGCTGAGCCATTTGACGTGATTTAATTCTGGTCCACAGGCCACCTAAACCTTCTTAGGCAGCCTGTACTGGGTTGAATGGTGTCCCTGAAAAGATATGTCCACCCGGGACCTGTGAATGTGACTTATTTGGAAAAGAGTCTTTGCAGCTGTAATTCAGTGAAGGATCTCTAGACAAGATCAGCTGGGATAGGCCCTAAATCCAATGACTGGTGTCCTTCTAAGAGAGAGGCTTGAGGCAGACAGAAAAGATGGAGGCAGAGATGGGGGTGAGGCAGCCACAAGCCAAGGACTACCTGGAGCCACCAGAAGCCGGATGAGGCGAAGAAGGATCCTCCCAGGGAGCCTATGGAAGGCGCACGGCTCTGCCGACACCCTGATCTCGGACCTCTGGCCTCCAGAACCATGAGAGAATAAGTTTCTGTTTCTTTAAGCACACCCCCCAGCCCAGCTGGTGGTTAGTTATAGCAGCCCCAGCAACCTCAGGCACCACCAGAGGTGGCCCCAGGTAGAACACCTGGTGTGTCTCAGTGCTGGCACCGTGATGATGTTTGTTTCCCCACCTGTCAGACATTTCGCAAGTGCCCACAAGATGGCAGGCACCACACAGGTGTTAGGGACGAAGCAGCTAAGAAAGCCTCCAGGAGCTCACCGTCTAGTGTGGTCAGGGGACAGTGATGGCCAGTAAGGGGAGGGGACGTGATCCTCCTTCCCAAACCCATCACCGACTTCCCTTTACAGTACCCCTTGCTCTCAGGTCTGGCTGCACCTCTGAGCTATTTGAAGGCAGTTTGAGGCCACCCCGGGGTTGGACATCGTTGGTGGACGTAAGCCTCCTGGCTTTTCTGGTTTCTGAGCTCCCAGGTGATTCTGATGAGCTGTCAGGACTGGGGACCAGACCACTCACCTGGTGGCATGCATCACAGTCCCTGGCGTTCCCTGATCTGTACACCTGTCCTTGTTCTTACACCTCCCAGACGCTCTCCTCTCTTTGGCTGATTGAGAGGGTCCTGAGCGTCTGTGTGTGGGGTCTCGGTGACCCCCCTTGGCAGTCCTGCAGGGTCAGTGGTGGTGCCTGTTTTACAAAGGGGGCAGCTGAGGCTCAGAGTTGCCTCTGGGACCCTGGTCCCCCACAAGGCATCCCACTGTGTCCCTGCTTCAAAGATACCGACAGCCAACATTTGTCTCTTTTTTTACTGAGGGTGGTGTGGGAACCCCAGGTGGGTTGTCCTCACCAGTGTCCGCCTCTGAGGGTCATTTCAGAGTCACTTATCTGGAGGACACCGTGTTCCAAATCATGGCCGGATCCCCAGCCTGGCCACCAAGGCCAGAGCAAGCTGCTGGGACCCCGAGGCAAAGTTGGCCTGAGTCTGGCTGGGGCCAGGAGCCAGGCTTCTTGTTCGCAGTCTCCCTTGGCCTGGGAGGGGGACACGTTCAGCGCCCTCACCCCCTCAGGCTGGGAAGAAGGCCTGGGGACTAGGAGTCTGGTTCTCAGCCTCGGGGGAGAGCAGTCCTGGCGTGCTCCCACCGGCAGGGCTCCAGAACATTTGTCCCTGTGCTCTGGCAGCTGGACAGGCTGTTCATTCTCTCTGTGCTTTTCCCCAGGCCCTGTGGTTTAGAGGTTGTTGGAGTAGTGACTCCAAGGTGGCCGGGCCCCCTTCCCCAATGTCACTTTCCTCTCCCAGCCCCCAGGTGGCCTGTCCCAGCACCCGCATGCCCTCTGGGCTGAGTTGCTCTGTGCCACCCCAGGTGCCACAGGGCCTACAGGAAGTCAGCCAGCACCCTGGGGCGTGGTCCAAAGCTGTTCTCCCGAGGAAGGGTCCCTCGCCTGCCCGTAGCCTCGTGGGGGCCTCCCTCGCAGTCCCACAGTGAACCCTGTATGAGGTCACCTCACACCTGCTTCTGGGTTCTGCGTGGTGGCTGGGCTGAGGGAGTGTGGCCCGTGGGCCTCGTCCCCGAGTATAGGGCGGTCCCCAAGGTCTCACCCAGCCTGGCTAGACCCAGACATCGCTATGCTGGGGCAGCCAAGCTGAGCTCTCCCAGAAAGGTCCTCCGAGTGAGGCAGACCTTCATCTCTCCTGTTTGTCACGTTTAAAGAACGTTTTGAAACAAAAGCAGGACAGGAACAAGAGGCATGGAAGTATTCGTTACAGAAAGTAAGTCCCTTTCGCATATCTCCCGCTGGGTCCCATCCCTTCTCCAGTATCCACCATTCATGTCCGGATAGGAATCCTCCCAGGCCTGTTTGCTCGGCTTGTACAAACTTGGGCGGCTCCGCCCGAACTCCCATACCCACCCCTTGCTGTCCTCGGACCACCCATACTGTTGAGCAGCTTCTGTTTTGATCCACTGCACCCTGGGGTCCTTCCCCATTGACACAAGCAGCCACGTGTCCAGTGGTCAGAAGCGTGGGCTCTGCCCTGGGCCCCTGCCGTGTGGCTGGAGCAGTTTCAGCACTTTTGGTGCCCCCATCCCTCACCTGGATGGATGGGGGTGACGGTCGAGCCTCCTTTCCCAGGGAGATGTCAGGGTGGCCCAGAATGAGGTGCCCAGCACACCGCGTGCCCTCAGTGGAGGCTGCTCTCCTGCTGCCTAAGGTCATAGGCAGCTGAGAGCCAGGGCCGGGACTAGGACCCAGACTCCACTGGGAAAGCTGCCCACTTATGGCCTCTGAGGGCCTGTTGGGCACGTAGCCCCCAAGAGTTCTGACCCGCTTTTCCACAGCCGTCAAGCCTGGAGAGAGATGTGGAAAGGGATGTCTTCCTGTACAGAGCGTACCTGGCACAGGTGAGTGTGGGCCCTTGACCGTGACTGCCAACACCCTGGGGAAGGAGAGTAAGGAACAGAGTGTCGGCAGGGGCGGGGACCACGAGCAGCTGGTGTGGCCCCCACAAGAAGGTGGCCACGTCACTGAGGCCCTGGAGCACCAGGCCAGAGGGCCAATGTTGGGATTTCTTGCTTTTCTTTATATACTTAATCGATAGATTTCACTTGTTCAGTACAGTTCTGGGTTTACAGAATAACTGAGCAGATGGCAAAGAGAATTCCAAATGCCCATCCCCCCACACAGGCATTTTCTCTTATTAACATTTTGGATTGGCACGGTGCTTTTGTTACAATCATGCAGTGATATTGATACTGTTATTAGCCAAAGCCCACAGTTTAGACACTAGTTTTTTTTTGTTTTTTTTATTTGGGGTATAATTGATTTACAATGTTGTGTTTCAGGTGTACAGCAAAGTGAATATGTTATACAAATACATACATCCACTTTTTTTTTTTGATTCTTTTCCCATATAGGCCATTAAAGAGTATTGAGTAGAGTTCCCTGTGCTGTACAGTAGGTCCTTATTAGTTATCTATTTTGTATATAGTAGCGTGTATGTGTCAATCCCAATCTTCCAATTTATCCCTCCCCCCGGACCCCTTACCCCACCCTGGTAACCATAAGTTTATTTTCTACATTTGTAATTCTACTGCAGTTTTGTAGGTTAGTTCATTTGTAGTCTTTTTTTAGATTCCACATATAAGCACTATCTTACGATGTTTGTCTTTTTCTTTCTGACTTACTTCACTCAGTTTGAGAATCTCTAGGTCCATTCACGTTGCTGCAGATGGCATTATTTTGTTCTTTTTTATGGCTGAGTAATATTCCATTGTATATATGTACCATGTCTTCTTTATCCATTCCTTTGTTGACGGACACTTAGGTTGCTTCCACAGACACTAGGGTTTTTAAAAAGCAGCATTACCCTGATAATACAGTAAGACTGCATTCTTCTGTTCTAAAAACAATCTGGACTCTGCAGACAGGATTGAATTGTGCCCCGCCCTGTTCCCACCCCAGGCCCACCAGCCTCCCACTAACCTTGTCCCACAGCCACAGCTGTAGACTGCTCTGTTGTGGGTACATGGCTCCACAGATGCCCCCACCTCACATCAGGCCTCGGGTGGCTTCCCAGGTCTGTTTGCATCTTTCCCTCTATGGAGCGTTCTGGAGCCTGATGGAACTTCCCCCTTGTGGACCAAGCCCCCCTCACCACCCTCCCCCCACCAACCTCCAGGGTGAAGCTGGGGCCCAGACAGTGTGTGTGGTCCCCAGCAGAGTAGGGTGCCCTGGCGCGCCCCAGAATCTCCTTGGATGTGTTCATATATTCGTGTGTGTATATATATCTTTAAAAGATGAATACATGTCGGTGGCAGCGAAAATACTGAAACTACCTAGAAGGAAAGACAGTGAAAAATGGGTCCCTGATTCCAGTTCCCCTCCCTGCAGTGACCTCCCTGCTGGGTGTCTGTCGGTGGGGTGCATGTTCTGCTCAATAGAAGCCAATGCCCAGACCCCCTGCCCCTGATGACACCACCGAACCCCACTGAGCTGGCGGGGCCCTCACCCCGTCACCTCACCACCGGGGGCTGGACGGTGACCTGCCAGGGTCTCCAGCTAGAGCAGTGGGCAGTGTGGCACGACAGCTAACGGGTGATGCTGTGCTGGCTTCCACAGCGCTCTCCAGTGGGGATGGCACCCATGGGCTGAGGGGGTCCCTGGGAGCGGTGGGCACCAGCCCCTGGTATTGGGGCTCCACCAGGGCAGTGCTGGAGCCAAGAAGCCCTTGTATGTCCTGGGGTCTGAGAACATATAAACCCCACGGGGAGTTCGGGCGGAGCTGACAGCCTGCTTGTCTTGCCCACAGAGGAAGTACGGCGTGGTCCTGGATGAGATCAAGCCCTCCTCGGCCCCAGAGCTCCAGGCCGTGCGCATGTTTGCTGAGTACCTGGCTAGCGACAGCCGGCGGTGAGGTTGGGTGGGGGGCGGGCCTGGGGCACGGTGGATGGGCCCGGGTGGGCAGAGGATGTCTAGTTGGCATCCCTTCTCTGCCCTTTCACCTCTCTGAGCTTCAGTTTCCCTCACTTGCACAGTGGGAGGCAGTGATGGACCCTGCTTCAAAGGGGGCGTGGGGCTGGGGATCAGAGATGAGGCCTTGTGTACAGATACGTAGGGACTGTGAGGGCCTCATGCCAGGAGGGCCTCCCCTGGTACATAAGTGTGGGGACCCTGCAGTCAGTCTTCCAGCCATTGCTGCTCACCCACTGTGCGGGGGAGGGAATGGCAGCCACACCACGCGTCGTTCATCTCTGCCCAGATGGAGGGTGGGAGGGGACAGCAAGTCTTCGCCCTGAGCTGGGTGTGTCCACCTGTGCCACAGACCAGCAGTCATCAAACTCCCTCAGGCGATGGCCAGGAGAGGCGGGGTGGTCCGGGCTGTGGGGACCTGGAAGTGCTGAGCATCCCAGGACCAGGCCCGCCTGTTACCTGCTGCTCCGTCGGGGTCTGAGACAGCTCACGGTCCGGCCCTGCTGGCCTCAGGTGGTTCCTGCACAGGCAGGCACGTGGGCTGCTCCTTGCTGGCTGGGATGCTCGCCCAGGTGCACATGAACTCGGCCTCTGCAGGTGGGGGCCGTGTGGCCCTGCCTCACCTGTGCGTGGAGCACCAGCCTGACGCAGCAGGCCCTGTGGCCCCTCTGCACCTCGGTTTCCCCCGGCCCTCTGAATGGGCTGGTCGTGAGGCCCTCTGGGATTTCGGAGGTAAAACACTCCCCAGAGGGCGGCTGGGATGGAAGGCTGGGGCAGCACAGCCCACAACAGGGAGCCACTCTGTTCTGTGAGCCGATTCCTGCCTACCTGTCCCAGCCCCAGGGCCCTTCCACCACCCAGGCCACCCCTCACAGCACTGTGACGCCTCACAGAGGGGCCCTCCCCCTGATCTCTGCCCTGTGGAACTTCTTAGACCAGGATGTGGTCATGACCTTGTTGACACTACGCTTTCCTCGGAGGCTGCTACAGCCATGTGTGAGTCCCAAGTGTGGGTACGACTATCTGCTGTGACCCCCACCTCTGCTTCTTCCTCATGGAGGGCAGCGCCCTGTGCTCCACCTTCTGTGATCAGGCTCCTTCGTCCACAGACACTTGAAGGATTTACTCAAAGAGGCTTAAGCAGTGGCAGCTGAATGGGGACTCCCAAAAGACATGTCCATGTCCTGACCCCCAGAACCTGTGAACCTGACCTCATTGGAAATGGGGGTCTTTGCAGATGTAAGTGGTTAAGGATCTTGAGATCATCTTGTATGTAAGGTGGGCCCTAAATCCAGTGACTGGTATCTTCATAAGAGATGGAAGAGAAGACACAGACGCAGAGGCCACATGAAGATGGAGGCAGCGATTGGGGTGAAAGAGACACAAGCCAAGGACTGCCGCAGCCCCAGGAGAAAGGACCAGGACAGATCTTCCCTCGGAGGAAGGAACCAATCCTGCCAGCACTTTGATTTCAGACTGCTGGCCTCCAGAACTGGGAGAGAATAAACCCGTTGTTTTGATCCTCTCCCTGGTTCTTGGGCTTTCTGACAGCAACCCCGGGACACTAAGACAGGCAGCCTCCTGAGGCCATCACTTCACCCTCTCTGTGCACTTCTCTAGCTGGGGTGACAAACCCCATTCTCCTTTCGGAAGGGGAAGGAGCCCCAGGGCTGCTGTGAGCACTACAGAAAAGAACCCGCAGGAAGCCCACGGCGTGGAACAGGTGCTCGGGAAAGCAGAGCGGCTCTCGGTGCATCCATCCTGGCAGTACAAACCACCACCCCATGCAAACTGCCCAGCGAGCAGGTGGTGGAGAAAGTGCTGGAGCCCGTAAGGATAACCACAACGTGTTCCAGTAACAACGTACAACACTAACGTTACACGCACAAGAGCAGGCACCGTGTTCACAGCCTGTGTGCCAGGAACCAGGCAGGAAGCTTTGTGAGGTGGCCTTGGGGCTCCTCACGCCAACCCTGTGTGACCCCTGTACACAGTCCTTCTGTGCAGAGCAGGGAAGAGACTCAGATTTGAAGTCATTTGTCCATCAGGCACCTCTTTGGTGGGCGCAGAGGGAGTAATAGGCACATCCCTGCCCTCCAGGGGCCCTCAGGTACACAGGCACTTGGCCACCAGCCCCCAGCAACCCGCATGAAACGTATGCACTTGTTGAGACTGTGTGTCCCAAGCCACAGCATTTGTCCAGCGGTGACACAGGGCTGGGCCCTTGCCTCCCTTCTCTCATTAACCGCTCAGCAGCCCTTTGAAACAAGGAGTTGCAGCTCCTCGTTTCAGTTAAGCAGACCAAGGCTCTGGTGTCCTGTGGCGGGTGAGGGCGTCCGGCTGGTCCTCGGGCAAGCCTGAACTCCAGCCTGCTGCCGGCTCCCAGCCCCCAGTCCCGCACGACATCCACTTGCCGGGAGCAGCCTGCACTCCAAGCTCGGGAACCGGGGACAGCCACCCTGTCAGTGGGGTGTCGTCCTGCACAGCCGCCCTCAGGACCCAGGCCCGATGCTGACTGAGGTAGATCAGGACCCTCTGCTGAGACCACTGGCCTCCTTGGGAAGTTGGTGACGTCGCCAGTGTGAGGTTCACCTGTGTGGCCTCGTGTCCCTGTGGAGGTGTCCCCGTTGAGCTAGCCTGTCACTGTGCCTGCGGGGCGGCGTGGACACCTCAGCCCCTGAGCACTGAGGGCCAGGGGAGCTCGAGACCTGGATGGTCATTTGTGCTGCTTCGTGGGCAGAGCCAGGCGTAGCCCTTCCTGCCCGACACTCCCCATAGGGCCTGGAGCGCCCAACCCCGCTTCTCCTGGCCTTGGTTTCCCTGTTTATGTGAGGGCTGAGGAGTACCTGGTGGGGAGGTGGCGAGACCGGCACCTAGTGGGGCTTGGCAGAGACAGCTGGGCCTATCCTGCCCACGCTGCTTTGTGTCCCGGGGGGCTTGACTCGCCCTCTCTGGGCCTGTCTGTTCCCACGGGGGAGAGGCCGCCTCCCGCCCCTGCCTCGGGCTCTGAGCAGCTGTGTCTCGCAGGGATGGGATCGTGGCCGAGCTGGACCGGGAGATGAGCCGGAGCGTGGACGTGACCAACACCACCTTCCTGCTCATGGCTGCCTCCATCTACTTCCACAACCAGAACCCGGACGCAGCCCTGCGCACCCTGCACCAAGGGGACAGCCTGGAGTGGTGAGTGGTTGTCCTGCACTGGGGGAACGGCCAGCGTGAGTGGCTCCTCTGGTGTCCGGGCAGCTCAGGGCCTCGTCAGCCATCGTCATAGGAACAGCAAGGGGGGCTGCTCTGAAAGAGAGGGACTGGGGTGGGGCATGGGCCTCCCATTTAGGCTGCAGCTCTTGTTCTCCATCCAGGAGACACACTTTTCCGCATGGCTGGGCCGTTGCTCTGAGGACACAGCACCCGGGGCTGAAAACCCTCTGTTCCCAGCAGCAGAGCAGAAAGCACCTTTGTCTCTGCCTGAGAATTTCTGTACCCTCCCTTCTCCCATGAAGCCTTGTGTTTCTCTGCCCTGGGCCCTGGACTTTCCATGTCCTCCCTGGGCCCCACGGACCCTCCCCTGAGGCCGGCCTTCAGGGCACTCCAGGCCTGGGCACTGGAGCCCCGTGCAGCCTGCTGTCGGCTCCACCCCCACCCCAGGAGGTGGCTCTGGGCTGTGCTGTGTCCAGCTCCCTGCGGCCAGGGCTCCAGCCCTGCAGGGTGCAGCCATTCTCCCCCATGAGCACTCTGGTTTCTGCCTTCCCTTGGTTAGTTGGTCACCACGTATTCCTTCATATCCATTTATGTCCCACTGTGATCCAGAGGGGGCTTTGCAATAGGCATGTTACACGGCTGGTGAGGCAGTGCACCCCACGAATGTTTCTCATGCTTCTCCTTGGGCTGGTCTGGGTGCTGGGTCACGTTCTGGTGGGAGAACTCGGGAACAAGTGGCCACATCAGTGATCGGTGGTCACAGCTGTCTGGGCCCGAGGCGGGGGTGCAGTGGGTGTGGGCCCTGAAGGCAGGGAGCAGGTGCTCCCCTGCAGCACTTCATCTGGGACTCTGGAAAGGAGAGGGGGGTACAGATGGGATGGCCAGCCACGGGGCGGGCAGGGAGCGGGCCACAGGCCTGGGGACCCCATGGGAGCTCCCGGCCCAAGCACGCTCAGCAGAGACAGGCGGGAGTGCAGGGCCTGGGAAGCGACGGGGTGCTCAGCCCAGCGAGCAGCGCCCAGGTCTGAGTTCGGCCCTGCTGGGCTGACATTCAGCCTCAGTGTTCCCCTCTGTAAGGCGGGGCTGGTGGCCTGAGCACTCAAGGGGAGGTTTCTGGAAGGTGGTGCTTACACAGAGTGAGCTCCTGGTGGAAGATAAAGTGGGGTGGGAGTTCACTGACTGCCCGCCCTTCCCACAGCATGGCCATGACGGTGCAGATCCTGCTGAAGCTAGACCGCCTGGACCTCGCCCGGTAAGCCCCTCCCCCCCGGGGCTGCTGGGCTGTGGCCTGTGCATCGGGGGGTATCTTAGCAACGGCCAGGCCATGTTGGGACCCTGTGTTCTCCAGCATCCAGGCCTCTGTCTTCAAGGGCGCACGCGGCATGGGGACCACCCAGAGCCCTCCCTCTGGCTCTGATTATCAGTGACACGAGTGTTTCTCCATTTATTTTATTCTAATCTATTGGGGTGACTGCATCATTGTTTACCTGCCCTTCTCTGCAGGGTGTTGCCTGGGACAAGGGGCGTCACTGTCTGTGCCTCAGTTTCCTTCTGTGAGGCAGGCAGCGGGGCCCATCTTGCAGGGTTGGGGTGGGCTTTGCAAGCACGCAGAGGCGTGTGCAGCCGTGGATGGGGGGTGGCCGGGCCGGGGCCTGAGGTCCTGGGGCCTCGTGAGCGAGGAACTCGGGCGGGGGTGGGGCACAGTGACTGGCCACTCAGCCACCGGGCACCTTCCCGCCTCTCTCCTCTGCCCCCAGGAAGGAGCTGAAGAAAATGCAGGACCAGGACGAGGACGCCACCCTCACCCAGCTGGCCACCGCCTGGGTCAGCCTGGCTGTGGTGAGCACCCAGCTTGTGTGCGGGCATGAGAGACAGGAGTATCCGGGAGCCAGGAGGTGGCGGCGACCCCCTGTGCGCAGCGCTGGCTGCTTCTGTGGGGAGGGTGCAGGTGGGGTTCCACAGACGCACTGGACCTCCTGCTTTCTTGGGGGCAAGTCCCCTGGAGGAGCCCCAGCACGTTTTCCCCCTCTCTCGGGCTTGACCCCTTCTGGCTCCTTGCAGCCGAGTGGCTTGGCCAGAGCCAGAGTGAACAAACTGGGGGTTTATGGAACCGGACTCGGCGTACCTCTGCCTGCACGCACCCCCCCCCCGCCCCCCAGCCCGGGTGCACGGAGCCAGCCAGCTGGCAGCGCACCCTCCTCTGGGGTCTGGCCCTGGTCTTGGCTGCTGCTCAGCTTGCTCTCCGGGCTCCCGGCACAGGGTTGGTGCCCGTATCCCCCTTGTGCTTTCCCCCCTCGGGCCCAGCCCCCCGCCCCCACGTGCCTGGGCGCCCCTCTCCTGGCAGCAGCCGCATTTCTGGATTTGGACGTTTGGCTTCCTTTCTCTGAGTCACTCTTTCGTACGGGCCTTTTAAATTGTGCTCCTCGTCTGTGTGCATCTGCACATCCTTTTGCAGGGCTGAGGCCTCACCCCACGGTATCCATTCAGTTTAGTGGGACAAACCCGAACAGCTCTCTCCCATAGCCTAGCAGTCTTTCACAAACACATCTTGGTCTCAGGTTCCCCTGCAAGTGTGGCGCTGTGTCTTTACCAGGCGGACAGAACCTTCTATTCAGAATTCGGGCGGTCGGGGTCACGGCTGCTGGAGCAGAGGCCGCCCCGATGGGCCATGTGTCCCAGTGGTCCCAGCTCAGACCTTGACCCAGCTGCCCGTGCACTGATTCTCCCTCTCGAAGCCGAGGCTTTCGAGTCTGTAAACGTAGGGCTTGGGGAGCCGGGTTTGAGGGGGTCTGCGTGCCGCTTCAGCCCCTTCACAGCACTGGCTGCACAGGGGTCTCTTAGGGGAAGGGGGCGGTGTCCAAAGAGTGCCTGCCGTGGGCCGGCTGCACTGGGATTGTCTCCACAAAGTGCTGGGATCCCTCCAGGAGGGAGCAGGCGGGGTAGGGCCGGGCAGCAGGGTGACAAAGCGGTGACGTCAACTGTCCCCGCAGGGCGGTGAGAAGCTGCAGGACGCCTACTACATCTTCCAGGAGATGGCCGACAAGTGTTCGTCCACCCTGCTGCTGCTCAACGGGCAGGCAGCCTGCCACATGGCCCAGGGCCGGTGGGAGGCCGCGGAGGGCGTGCTGCAGGAGGCGCTGGACAAGGTATGGGCAGGCGCAGCCCCACCCCAGAAACAGGTGTGCCAGAGACCCCGGGGCCTGCCTGTGGCCATGTGGGGATTTTAATGCTGTATCAGTTAAAACTCGGGATTGCAAGCGACAATCCTGATTCTAACTTCTCTTGGGAAGGCGAGGATTCCGTCAGCCTGGGCCCCTATCTCTTCACTGACGCCTTGGCTTCCTGGCCCGGGGCCTTTCGCGGTGATCCCTCACCTGGGTGTGTGCTTGGGAGAGACAGCTCCCGTTTGCTGCCGAGGGGAGAGCAGGCTGCTGACGGGAGGGTGTCGCCTCTGCCCATCCTTATTGAGCAGAGGGCCTGGAGCGCTGCCCTCAGGGCTGCCGCAGTTGTCTTCTCAGTTGGCTGCCATCTGAAACGTTGTTTGATATAATGAGACCCTGACACCAATGGGAAGCTTTCTCCGTGCTCGTCTCTGCGAGGGGCCGAGCTATCGTCAGAAGGTTGTTGGCTGAGTGGGGACAGGCTGAGGGGAGTCAGTCGGGTGCTCCTGCTGGCTGGCGGCGTCAGGCTGCCCGTGTGGAGCTGCCTCGCCTGCCAGAGCGCCCCGTGCTGGTGGGGAGAATGCGGGTCTCTGCAAAGAAGGGCAGCACGGGGTGGAGCCAGATCTGTGCAGGAGGCCCGGGTCCCTGCAGCCCCTCAAGCCTGTGGCGCCCTGCATCCTGAGCGGCATGTCCCTGCCTCGCCCCAACCACGGGCTCTGGCTGGGGTTCCTGGCCAAGGCAGCGGCCGAGCTGATTCCCAGAGCTCCCTGTGCCTCAGAGCCCAATATGGGCGGGTAGGGTGAGGTCACCCACCCCCTTGGAGTTTCTGGTAATTTCCCGCAGCTTCCTGCCAATGCCCCTGGGGAGCAGGCAGGGCGGGAGGGGTCTGTCCCACGGTCTCAGGCCTCATCGTTGCAGCAGGAGGAGCAGCTAGCTGGGCTGTGATAGGTTGAGGCCGCCTTGGTCTGGACTCCATTACTTTGAGATTTGTGATAAAAACGCCCCTCCCAAATTGCGACAAGCAAGGGGGCTCTGTGTCAGCCTGGTCTGCACATGAAGCAACACGCTCACTGGGAAAGCAGCCGGTGTGGGGAGGCAGAAGGGAGGGCCCTGAGGTCACTGCCTTGTGGAGCGGCCAGTGGTGGGGGCATGCTGGGTCTTGCAATCCCAGCCCTGCTTGAGATGGCATGGAGGAGCTGACCCTGCCTGTCTGGTGTCCACTTGTGTTGCCAGGACAGCGGCCACCCTGAGACGCTGATCAACCTCATCGTCCTGTCCCAGCACCTGGGCAAGCCTCCCGAGGTAGGACCCTCCCCACCCTCAGCCAGGTGCAGGAGGGTTTTCCAGCCCTCATGGTGCCAGCCTGGGGTGGGCAGGGGTCTCTGGTGTGGCCCTGGCTCTAGAGGGAGCTTGGGGCCTCAGGGTCTGAACTTTAAGGTTGGCCTGGCCTTGGGGCAAAAACCTGTTCCCCACGAGTGGGTGCAGCTGAGATCGGCCCCGGGAAGCTGGCATTGCAGGTACTCCCCCAGGGTCCCCACCCTGGTCGGGGCTGCAGGTCAGCTGCTCTGTGGGTCCTATGGACAAGTGGGCTGAGGCTCAGGGCTCCCAGGCTGGGACTCGGCCTGTGCCACCTCAGGATTGGGGGCGGACACCAGGACAGAGAAACAGGGCTCGGGAGCAATCCTGCTGAGCCCACCTTGTCTGAGGGCGCGGAGGAGCACGCTGGGGCACTGCCCCATTTAGGTGCCTTGCCCAGCCGGCCAGGGGCCCGCCTCAGGGCTTCATGATGGTCTGTCAGCAGTTCCTCGAAGAAGAGCCTCAGGGCTGGGGTGGTGCCGGACAGATAGGACGACTCTCCCACTCACCACAGAGACATCCCCAGACTATCAGTTTTGGAGAAACAGAGCCAGACAGACACCCCTAGCCCCACATGGTCAGGGCCGAGCCTGGCGGGTAGGGCAAGGCTGGGCGCGAGGGCTCCAATCCCCAAGCCTCTGAGGTGTCTCCATACGACGTGCCCAGAACAAATCCATCTCCTTTCCCAACCCCGTCCCCCCCTGACCTGCCTTCCACTCCTGGCCCCCTGCCTCTCCCAGGGCCTGGGTCCCTGCCCAGCCCACATCCCTGAACCTGGTGCATGCTTCACCCATGTGCCAAGTGCAGGCTCTGTGCCAGGTGGTACTCCCCACCCGCCAGGGTCCTCTCTAATTCAGCATGGTTCTGGGGCGGCAGGGTGTGATGGAGAAAATGGGGGGAAACCAGGGCTCTTGCCTGGGTCTGGCCAGGTGGCCCTTGTTTCACCCCACTCCCTACCCTGCAGGTCAGAGCCACCATGGGGTCCCCATATTTAGCTAACCTTGCCTCCCCCACAGGTGACAAACCGCTACCTGTCCCAGCTGAAGGACGCCCACAGGTCCCACCCCTTCATCAAGGAGTACCAGGCCAAGGTGAGCCCGTGCAGGCGGCCCGTCTCTTGAGCCCTAGACCCCCCAGGCTCTGCCAGGCAAAGCGCAGAGCTCGGGGCCTGGTTCACAAGTTCTCCCCTTTCTCTCTCTTCCCATCCCCATTCCCCTTCCCCGCCCCCAATTCACGTTGAAGGAAAACGACTTTGACCGGCTGGTGCTGCACTACGCCCCCAGCGCCTGAGACCGGCCCCAGATGCGTTTCCGGAGCTGTGGGGATACAAGGCCAGGGCTGTGCTGCCCTCTCGACCGGGCACTTGCCGTTTGGCCAGAAGCAGAGGCTGGAAGCCCAGCCCAGCCCCCTTTTGTCAATAAATGTCTCTACTCCAGGTATCCCCACCGGATCCATGTTTGCTCTAGCCATTTTGAGGGGAGCATGTGGGAACCAAGGCTCAGATGGGAGGGGCCTGGGCACCATCACCCAGGACTGTTGCTGGGAGGGGGCCCTGGTGACCAGGGTCTGTGAGCAGCAGCTGTACAGACTCCCCTGCCCTCAAACAGCCACCTCATGTTACTGAGCTGCAGGTGGCACAGCCATGTCCCCCAAGTCCAGTTGGCATCCAGGGAAACTGCGGCACAGAGAAGTCACAGCCATCACAAGGGGCACCAGGATTTAAACGCAGGACCCCTGGGTAGTCTGCAGGTGGTGAGGGTGCCAGAAGCACTCAGGCTCAGCCAAGTGGGGAGGGTGTGTACCGGGTCCTCACAGGAGTAAACATCAGCCCCCCAGACCCCTGCTCCTTGCTGCCCTGTAGTAAGTCATGAGCCAAGACAGACCCACTGTGGTCGGGGCTGTGGGTGCCGGAATGCTGCTGTGGCCAAAGCACCGAGCTCCCTGCCCAGAGAGAGAAATGCATAGTGAGCGCCCCTCGATAAGAAGCTAAGGGCTTCCCTGGTGGCGCAGTGGTTAAGAATCCACCTGCCAATGCAGGGGACATGGGTTCGAGCCCTGGTCTGGGAGGATCCCACACGCCGCGGAGCAACTAAGCCCGTGCGCCACGACTGAGCCTGCGCTCTAGAGCCCGCGAGCCACAACTGCTGAGCCCATGTGCTGCAACTCCTTGAACCCTGCGTGCCTAGAGCCCGTGCTCTGCAACAACAGAAGCCACCGCAATGAGAAGCCAGTGCACCGCAAAGAAGAGTAGCCCCCGCTCACCGCAACTAGAGAAAGCCCGCGCGCAACAACGAAGACCCACGCAGCCAATCAATCAATTTATTTATTAAAAAAAAAAAAGCTAAACAACAGAGGGAGGGAGGGGAGTGGCCGGGGCCTCTTGGATGAGGTCACCATTGAGCTGTGTCCACCAAAACAAGAAGGATCTGCCAGGACAGGTTCTGGGGCGACGAGCATCCTGGGCAGTAGGAACAGCCTGTGCAAAGACCTTGAGGCCACACTGGACTCAGTGAGCTGGACAGGGCTCTGTCTCGGCCAGTGTCTGGGTAGGGAAAGAAAGATACTTGGGCTCCGAGAGCCTGGCCTCACTTGCCTCAGAGGTGGCCTTGGGAAGCCCTGTCCTTGATTGCCAAGACAAGACATAGAGCAAGGGACTCCCAGCATCAGGACCTGCCCCCAGCTCCTCCCTGCCTGGTGCGGATGCCCCAGGGTAGGGGCATCAGTCAGGGGCGGTGGTGTGTAGGGGGAGTGAGGGCTGAGATGAGCTGCCTGGGGAAGAGGAGGCCTGCCCTTTCAGATGGGGCAGGGTATGGGTGCCATCCTTGGGACCTCGGCAGCCCCTCACTGAGCCCCTGGTGCCTGGGAGCTCTGTTTCCCAGCTGCCAGCGCCGGGAGCCACTTTCTGTTTCCGCTCTGCACCCACACATTGGCAGCCTCCTATCTGGACCCTGCCAAAATGAAACTCGAGGCTGGGCTGGGGCTGGCGGGTGGGGGCACCTCTCCCATTACTGATGGGTGCCATAGTGACCAGATAGTGCCTGGTGGAAGGGCAGAGGTGGGTGGTTGGGACGGTACAGGGATGCCCCACAGGCCCGACTGGACCTATGAGGGCATGTCCAGCAGCCCGGGACCCCTTAGCCCCCGTCTGCTTGCCACTCTGGCTGTGGCATTAGTTATCTTGACAGATGAACCCCTGCCCACATGGAGTGCACATTCAAAAATAATGAGTAGGGCTTCCCTGGTGGCGCAGTGGTTGAGAATCTGCCTGCCAGTGCAGGGGACACGGGTTCGAGCCCTGGTCTGGGAAGATCCCACATACCGCGGAGCAACTAGGCCCGTGAGCCACAATTGCTGAGCCTGAGCGTCTGGAGCCTGTGCTCCGCAACAAGAGAGGCCGCGATAGTGAGAGGCCCGCGCACTGCGATGAAGAGTGGCCCCCGCTTGCCACAACTAGAGAAAGCCCTCGCACAGAAACGAAGACCCAACACAGCCATAAATAAATAAATAAGCCCAAAAGTTTAAAAAATAATAATAATAATGAGTAGGAGGTACAGCAGGACAGATGGTGACAAGTGCCAAGGAGAAGAGTGATGGGGGGATCAGGGAGGTGTAACAAGCAGGTGACATTTGTAGGTAAAGCCTGAAGTTGGTGAAGGAGGAGCCCTGCCAATACTGGGGGAACAGCATTCTAGGCAGAGGGAACAGCCAGTGAAAGACCCTGAGGTAGGACTGCTTGGGGTGTTGGAGAGCCACCTCCAGCTATGAGGCCAATGTGGCTGGAACGGAAGGAGAAAGATGGAGAGAGAAGGGCATGAGGATAGGTTGCGAGTCACAGTGAGGAGATGGGCTTTCACTCTGCGTGATGGGAGCCATGGAGGGCTGTGAGCAGAGGAGGGACAGGTAGGTTTCCTCTGGCCTCTGAGCGGGGTAAGGAGGAGGCCGAGACACTAGGAAGGAGGCACAAGGGTGGCTGAGGGTCGCATAAGGCTGTACAGGTGCAGAGAAGTGGCTGGATTCTGGGAACATTTGAAGGTGGAGAGAACTGGATTGCTGCAGGACAGGGGGTGAGGGAAAGGAGGCGGGATGAGGGCCCCTTTGACCCCCCCTCCCTGTTTTCACCTGTGCACCTGAAGGTCAGGTCAGGCTGGTGGCCATATGGGACCCAGCCTGGCTCCTGCAGGGCCCACACTGATTCCTGCACGCTGCACCTCGGAAGGCTGTGGGAGGACTCCTAGTTGGGGAGAAGGGAGGGGCACAGGCGTGCGGGAGTCCCGGGGGCTGGGATGAGGGCTACCAGTGGCAGGCGAGATGATGTCCCCAAGAGGTGACCAGTGCCTTCAGTGATGGCCATTGGGGGCTTTGGACACTGGGCCTGGTCGGTGTATAGTGGAAGATCATGGGGGGTGGTCCCAATGAAGTGGTGGTCTTGATCCAGCCTGAGCTCCCCCACGTGGGCACCCACTCCCTTGGCCTCCCTGAAGGCCTGTGCTAACCCGCTTCAGGGAGGCCTGCCAGGTCCTCAGGGTCACAGAGAGCAGCAGGTGGCCCTCAGGCGGGGGGGGGGATGGTGAGGGCTGAGTGTGGGACGGGGCAAGAGAAGCATGCTGGAGGGCCTGGGAAAGAGAGAATCGCTGGTCCTGGGCACGGCCTGCTGGTGCTCACCTTGCCCCATGTTGCGGACACAGCCTGGTGGGGTGAAAGAGCCCAGGATGGGCAAGGGCATCCAAGCGGGGACGAGGGATGGGGACACGGGGCCGCTCCGGCCCTACTCGGGTTCAGGTCAGGCGGGCGCCAGGCAGATACCCCCTCCACCCCCCGGTCGCCCCCTCCCCCCTCCCCCGCGCCTGGGTTTCCTCCACTGGAAAATGAGCCAGATCGCTGGCCCGCCTCCAGGACGCGGCGCGACAACGCCAGGACTTGTACGCGCGAGGTCGCCGCTGCTGCCTCCGGGGTACCCAGCTGCGCGCCCCGGCACCGCGTCCCTGAGGGGCGGAGCTAGCGCTGGCCCCGCCCCTCCGTTCCACGGGCTACGGCCAGCGCGCCCCCGGCCCAACTGCGGCGCGTGACGCGGGGCGCGCGGCTCCGGCGGCCACCGTGGGCGGGCGCAGACTGCCGGGACGGCCGGGAGCGGGCGGCATGGCGGCTGTGGGGACCGCGGCGGGGCCGGCGGGGCCTGAGCCCATGCCTAGCTACGCGCAGCTGGTGCAGCGCGGCTGGGGCAGTGCGCTGGCGGCGGCGCGGGGCTGCGCGGACTGCGGCTGGGGGTTGGCGCGCCGCGGCCTGGCCGAGCACGCGCACCTAGCGCCTCCCGAGCTGCTGCTGCTGGCGCTCTGCGCACTCGGCTGGACCGCGCTGCGCTCGGCGGCCACTTCGCGCCTCTTTCGGGTCAGTGCTGCTGGGGGTTGGGACGTGGGGGTCCCGGGCTGGGGGGCCGGGATGTTAGGGAGTCCAGGGCGGGGACCCAGGGCCGCCGCGCGCCCCTTTCTGTCTCCGCGGACCAGGGTGACTGGAACGTGGCGGGCCTCAGGCTGGAGGAGCTCGGCACGCGGAATCTTGGGCCGCCGCGTGCCCCTCTGGGTCAGGGCGGGGTGGGGTTGCGAGTGGATGTGGGGGTGTGGCCGGGCTGGGGGAAGCCTGGGACATGGGGACCCTGACAAGGGTAGGATGCTCAAGATGTGGGGGAACCGGTCCGGTCAGTGCGGGACAAGGGGGCCCCGGGCGGTGTGAGGGCCTTGGCTGCTGCGCACTCTTTCGGACCTAGCGGAGCTGGGGACAGAGGAGCGGAGGACACGGGCAGGGAAGGCTCGGCGCACAGGGGCTGCGTGTGCCTTGCGCCTCCGGGTCATGCGGGGCGCGCTCGGAACCGGATCGGTGTCCGGGGTCGGTGCGGCGGCGGGACTGGCTCGTCCGCTGCGACCGGGAAGAGGCAGGAGCTGCCCAGTCGCTGCCGCTCGTCTGTCTGGAGTCAGCGCCACCCTCCGATCAAGGGATGCAAAGGCCTGGGCTCCCTGGCCACGCCGTGTTCGCAGCCTTTGGGGGAGGTGGCACGGCCTGGGTCTGCGAAGCTGGACTGTGCGGACTCCAAGGGGTCGCCACCGAATTGCTCAGTTTCCGGCGAGCCTGGGAAGGCCACCTCCCCAGCTGGAGAGTGACTGTGGGGGTGACATTGGCGCCTGGCCTCCCTCCCATCCTTGGGGAGGGGTCGCTGCTATGGGAGCTTGTTAGAAGGCGTTTGGGCTCCAAGCTTGGCTGTGACTTCCCTGAGGACCAGCTGGGGTCACTCCGCCCGTCTGACTGGAGGTGGCAGGGGGTGCAGGGACAGAGTGCCTGGAGCCAACAAAGGGGCCTTTCTCTGCTGGCTGGGCAGAGGCTGGCCCTTGTTAAGTCAGGGATGGGGTGTTGTCTGGCTGCCATTGTCCCCACTCCCACCCCCATATGACCCACATGGGGGTTAGAGACCCCAGCCACCACGCTGCTCCATGGAGGGGGAGGCAGGCATGACTAGGGCCCCTCCGTAGGTGAGCCCTGGTCCCAATCTGGCTTTGTTGCTTCCCCCACCTTTCCAGTTTCCAGCTGGGCAGTGGGAGGTCCAGGAGGACGAGGGCCAGAGCCCAGGAGGGGGATATGGTTGCTCTGGGACTACCAGGGTGGAGCAGGCTTCCTCCCCACGTTCCTGAGGGAGCTGGGTGGGGGACAGCAAGGTCACGGGTCCCTCACTTTTAGAATCCCCGGACGTCGGGCACTCACTCCAGTTCGTGGCTCGCCCTTCCCAAGAAACGGGCGGAGGGGCTGCCTCGTCCTCCAAAGCTCATCTTCTTGGCAGTCGTGTGGTTGCCAGGGGTTACCGGAGCTGGCTCTGGCTGTCTCCATGGCGACTGTTGGTGCTCCGGCCCCCTCAGCCTCGCCTAGGGGAGGGGGGCGGGGCTTGGCCGGCAGCTCTGGAGCCCCGCCCCCAGGGAGATTGCAGCTCTGCCCGCAGGACTCCAGGGGCGCTAGGCCCCTGAAATTCCTCCATGCCTCACCGTTGCATGCTCCCACTTCTCTTGTCCCCTCCCTGCTGTCCCCTCAGGTCCCCCCATCTGCGATGTCCTTTCCTTGACCCTTTTTCTTCCTCTGCCCCATCCTCTCTTCCTTTTCTCCCCTGAGTTTCCATGTCCTCCCCCACCTACCCACCCCATCTTCCCCAGCCCCCGTTCCTCTCTGGTCTCCCCAATTCCTCCTCTGAGGCACCCCCTTCCCTCAAGTTCCTCCCCCATGGGGATTGCTAGGGTTCCAGCCCCCCATGTTCCCCCGGATGCCCCCATATTCCCCTCCATGTTCTTTTTACAGGTTCACCCCCACAGCCCCTTCCAAGTCTTCTCTTTAATTCTTCTTCCTCTCTGTCATACCTCTAGCTCCCCCTGAGACCCCCCAAGCCCCCCAGTCCCCTGGACTGACCCCACTGGTCTCCCTTGCTTTACACCCACGTGTCCCCCTCCTCCCCTCACAGCCTCCCCTCACGTTTCCTCCCAGGTCTCCCCCCATCACTCCCCTCCCCTTGCGGCTGCAGCTGGACAGCTGGGCACTAAGTTTAGCCCTTGGCAGGTACACGTGGGCTCTGGTTACATTCCAGGAGGCTGTGGGTACCGGGCCCGGCACTGCCTGGCCTGGGGAGTCCCTGGGCCTTGGTTTCCCTACCCTGGAGGAGCGGACCTTGGCTCCCAGTGCTGATGGCCGCCCGCCTTCTCACCCGTAGCCCCTAGCCAAGCGGTGCCGCCTCCAGCCTAGAGATGCCGCCAAGATGCCTGAGAGCGCCTGGAAGTTTCTCTTCTACCTGGGCGCCTGGAGCTACAGCACCTATCTGCTCTTCGGCACTGACTACCCCTTCTTTCACGACCCACCCTCCGTCTTCTATGGTAGGGGACCTGCCGGGATGGGGCAGGTTGGGGGAGGGCCCTGTTCTGAACTCAGAGAAGGGTACATGCGAGAGCTGGACACTCATCAGACATCCCATGCTGGATGTCTGCTCTGAGACAAGGGTGATGAAGGGCCCCTGGGGCCAGAAGAGGGGGCACCTGTCCCTGTCAGGACTCAGGGAAACATCCTAGAGGAGGGGACCCCTTGTGTGGGTCCAGGCAAGCAGTCCAACACGTGCAAAGGCCCTGGGGCTTGCATGAGCTTGATATGTGGGGACGAGAGGAGGATGGCAGGAGCTTGAGTTTCATCCTAAATGGGATGGGTTTGTGGATTATAAAAAACCTTCTGGCTGCCATGTGGAGACAGATGAATCTTGGGTAAGGAGGGGAGCTGGGCCCAGGGGTTAGGCAAGGGACCAATGTGGCTTGGACCGGCTTGGCAAGGAGATAAAGGTGGTGAGAAGTGGCTGCATCCATTGATTGGATTCGATGTGGGTGTCATCAAGGCCTGAGCTCTGGGTGGGATGGGCAGGAATTTGACTGCAGTGTCCTCTGTTACCAACCGGCAGGCCGATGTAGAAAACTAAGTCTGCGATGAGGGGTCAGGCTTCTCTACTCTTGTGCTGACCACCCAGACCATGTATCAGGGACACACATGGACGTGTTTCCTGCCGTGTGATATAAACATCCTGAGAGGGCTCCTGGTGGCACCGGGGAGCTGGGCATGGAACCCCTGCGCTGCACCTGTCTATCTTGTGGGACCATGCTGCCCACATGGCCACTTTTCCCGTGTAACACACGCACATTTCCCGTGTCATAAATCCCTAGAGGGGAGGTTTGAGCTGTCATTCAATTTTCCTTTATGAGAATGAACTGTAATTGAACTCTGTCTCTGTAATTGAAGTTTCGAGCATGGAGTTGCCTCTGGTTCCTGCTTATAAATTACGCTGTGATAGCACACTTGCAAGTTAGCTGCTTCTTTGCAGGCACGCTTATTGAGTACCTACTGTGTGCTGGGTGCTGTGCTGACACAACTGTAAGTAGGTCAGAGAAAGCCCCCACCCCTCTGTTTTGGGGTGACAGATCTGTTAACGTGAAATAGGAAATCTGTTAACTGTAATAAGTGCAGATGAGAAAACTTGAGTGAGGAGAGGAGAAGGGGATGTGGGGTGTCTGGGAGGTGGGGAGGAGGGCATTTTCTACAGGGATGGGGATGGTCCCACCAAAGGTGACTTTTGAGTGGGGACTGGGAGGAGCCTGGGGCAGATGGGAAATGCAAAGGCCACTGTCGGACAGACATGCTACTGGCTGATCAGAAGCAGCAAGGAGCCCAGTCAGGTGGGGTGGGAGCAGTGGGGGTCTTTACCATAGGGCCACGAGCAGAGGGGGGACGTTGACAGGACGACCTAAGGGTGGGGCTGAGGGCAGGAGCCGGTGTGCTCTGCCCAGGACAGGGCTGCAGCGGGGAGAGAAGTGGCTGATTTAAGAAATGTTTTGAAAGCAGAATTGGTAGGATTCACTGCCAAACCAGAGGTGGGTGTGAGAGAGAAGGAGGATGGAGCTGACGCCAGGGTCTAGGGGGCTGAGGGTGGGGCAGGTTTGGGGGAGACCAGGAGCTGGGTGTGGGATGCCCAGGTGGCTGATCCTGGAGGTCGGGGAGGGGGATGAGGCAGGAGCGACATGGAGAGGCCAGAGCAGCAGGCGGGGTGTGCGTGGAGAGGAGGTTGGAGGTCCACAGACAGAGCCCGGCCCACCTCACCCCACAACGTGCAAGGAGGTGCAGACGCAGCCCAGATGGGGAATTGTCTGCTCCCCTCTTCCCTCTGCCCCAGATCTGGGGCCCAAAGCTGGAGAGGGGTTGCTCCCCACTGTAGCAGTCTTGCCAGTGTGATAGGTGGAAAAGAGGGTGTCCCGTTTCCACAGAGGGTGCCTCTGCGCCCCTTCCTTCTCAAGAGGGACAGAGACACTTGGCAGGTGTGGGGAGGCCCCCCTCTGCTGACTACAGCACTGCCATGAGGCTGTGCACGGAACGTGGGGGGTGACCCAGCCAGGAGTGTGAGTTTTGCTACTGAGCCTTGGGGAGCCCTGGACGTGTTCAAGTGGAGGATGAGTGATCTGTCAGGTGTCTTTCGTTTTTTTAAATTAGGTAAAATTTAATAACATAGAATTAACCATTCTATTTTATTTATTTATTTTTGGCCGCACCGCACGGCTCGCTGGATCTTAGCTCCCCGACCAGGGATCGAACCCATGCCCCCTGCAGTGGAAGCACGGAGTCCTAGCCACTGGATCGCCAAGGAATTCCCAGAATTAACCATTTTAGCCAGTCACAGAAAGACAAATATTGTGTGATTCTACTTATGTGAGGCACCTAGGGTCGTCAAATCCATAGAGACAGAAAGTAGGTTGGTGGGTGTCAGGGGCTGGGGAAGGGGGAACAGAGAGGGAGTGTCTAATGGGAACAGAGTTTCAGTTTTACAACATGGAAAAAGTTTTAGAGATTGGTTGCACAACAGTGTGAATATACCTAGTGCTACTAAACTTAAAAATGGTTAAGATGGTAAATTTTATGTTATATATATTTTTACCACAACTTTTAAAAATTCACCATTTTAAAGTGAGCAATTCAGTGACATTTAGCACGGTCACGGTGTTGCGCAAGCACCGTGTCTATCTAGTTCCGGAACATTTCCATCATCCCCAAAAGGAGACCCGTCCCCATTAGCAGCTTGCCATCCCCCCTCTCCCAGCCCCTGGCAACCATTAATCCACTTTCTATCTCTATGGATTTGCCTGTTCTGGACATTTCATATACATAGAATCATTGGTATGTGATTGTATGTGCCCATTTGTGCCTGGCTTCTTTCACTCAGCATAATGTTTTTGAGGTTTATCCACATTGTAGTGTGTGCCAATGCTTCTTTCCTTTTTAGAGCTGCATAATATTCCACATTATGTGGACACACGAAACGTGGATTTACCACATTTTGTGTACCCAGTCACCTGCTGATGGACATTTGGGCTGTTCCCCTTTTGATGATTGTGACTAGTGCTGCTGTGGACATGAGTATACAGGGATCTCTTGAGTCCCTGTTTTCAGTTTCCTTGGGCACAGGCCAAGAGTGGACTTGCCAGATCATGGGGTCTGTGTATTCACAGCCATCGAGGCTGCTGTGGGGAGAATGGACAGTCGGGAATAGGCTCTGGAGGCCGGGAGAAGCTGGGGCAGCGCTGGGAGGAGATGGCGGTGCCTGGACCAGGGTGGGGGCACTGGGGGCAGGGCAAGTGAGTGGAGATAGGGACCGAAGAGGGACCCCAAGATAGAGGTCCAAGTGGATCTCTGTTGCAGGCAGGACCAGGGTACAGATGAAGGGCTGTCACTGAGGTGGCAGCATAGGAGGCATCTAGGGGATAGCTGGCCTCCAGGGGGACTTGAGGGTCTAGCTCCAGATCACTGAGGCTTGGAGGGGGAGGGACAGGAGACCGGGGATGGAGCCCAGGGAGGCCATTACGGGGGGTGGACAAAGAAGGAGCCGCAGACAGCAGGGCACAGTCTGGAGTTCTAGGTCGATTCGGGCAGAGTCCTTGGTGATGGACTGAGGAGGGGAGGCGGAGGTGGTGGGGGTAGCGATGTCCCCTGGGAAGGCACGAGGCCTGAGTGCGGGTGGGCGCATGTGGAGGGGCGGGGGTGGGGGCAGGAGGTGGCCGCAGGAGGAGGGGAGGCGGAGCCGGGCCCGCTCTGCGGGAGAGCCCGCACTCATGGGCATTGGAAAGTGTGTGATTTCTGCCTCAGCTGCTTGGCTGGCACAGCAAGGCAGGTGGCAGCCTCCATCGGTTTGGGGATTTGCTGGGAGGGGGGCACCCAGGACCGGGTGTCTTGAGCGCGCCTGGTAAGAGAAGACGGGAGGGGGGCCTGGGGCACAGTTGGAAATTCTGCAAAGGACCAATTTCAGGGTAGGAGCACCTTTTCCTGTAGATCTAGAACTGTTCTAAAAAGTAATGCCTATTCATAAACAATGATGGGTGGAGAATGGGTAACAGAAAACCAGTGACCAGAGCAGCTGCAGAGACGCGTGGCACGCCCAGCAAGCAGAGGACCCATGCCCGGCTTGAGGGAGTGCTCGGGGTCGCCTGTGGGTTCCGGAGGCCCTGCAGGTCCCTGACGGCACGGTCTGGCCCTCCCCAGACTGGAAGACGGGCATGGCGGTACCACGGGACATCGCAGTTGCCTACCTACTACAGGGAAGCTTCTACGGCCATTCCATCTATGCCACGCTGTACCTGGATGCCTGGCGCAAGGACTCAGTGGTCATGCTAATCCACCATGTGGTCACCTTGGTCCTCATTATCTCGTCCTACGCCTTCCGGTGAGTCCAGGAGGGGACAGGAGGGTGGAGGGCACTGGCGTGAGCAGTGGCAAGAGGCTGGCACAGGGCAGAGGCTAATGTCTGGGTGGGGGGTATGGGGGTGTCCGTGGGAGAGGTTTCTGAAGAGAGATTCTGAAGTGATGGGGCAAAACAGGTGCAGAGAGGCACCACCCTGCCCCCACCCCATCTGTCCCCCTCCAGCTCCTCCTGGATGGCAACCTTGGCCGGGTCACAAAGCAAGTGTTTACTGAACACCTGCCATGTGGCAGGTGCTGCTGGGGGCACAGCCGTGAACACAGTAGACAAAACGTGATGTTCCAGAGCCCACTGTGGCCACCACACGTGGTCATAGTGCTTCAAGGCAGAGCCTGTCCAAACCACAGCGTGCTGTATGTGTAAAAGCCACCCTGATTTCAAGGGTAAAGGAGAGTGAAAATATCTTGCAGTCCCTTTGTTATATCATTTACATGTTGAATGACGACATTTCGGATATACTGAGTCAATTGGAATATATTATTAAAATTAATTTTACCTTTTCCTATTTACTTTTTTTTTTAAACGTTGCTGATAGAAAATTTAAAACAAAATTGTGATTAGCAGATGCAAACTATTATATATAGGATGGATAAACAACAGGGTCCTACTGTATAGCACAGGGAACTATATTCAATATCCTGTGATAAACCATAATGGAAAAGAATATGAAAAAGAATATATATATATGTATAACTGAATCACTTTGCTGTACAGCAGAAACTAACACAACATTGTAAAGCAATTATACTCCAATAAAGATATTTAAAAAAATAAAAATTGAACATGGAAACTCAAAAAAAAAAGTAAAAAAAAAAGAAAATTTAAAACGACATATACAGCTCATATTCTATTCTTTCTTTTTTTAATTTATTTTTATTTATTTTATTTATTTATTTTGGCTGTGTTGGGTCTTCGTTGCTGCGCACAGGCTTTCTCTAATTGTGGCAAGTGGGGGCTACTCTTCATTGCGGTGCACAGGCTTCTCATTGCGGTGGCTTCTCTTGCTGCAGAGCACGGGCTCTAGGCGCGTGGGCTTCAGTAGCTGCAGCATGTGGGCTCAGTAGTTGTGGCTCACGGGCTCTAGAGCACAGGCTCAGTAGTTGTGGTGCACGGGCTTGGTTGCTCTGCGGCATGTGGGATCTTCCCGGACCAGGGATCGAACCCGTGTTCCCTGCACTGGCAGGCGGATTCTCAACCACTGCGCCACCAGGGAAGCCCCTCAAATTCTATTCTTGTTGGACTAGCTGTGCCCTCCAGCACAGTAGCTGCTGGCCACAGGTGGCCATGTCAACTTCAATTAAATAAATTCACACATTCTGTACCTCAGCCCAGTATGTGGCTGGTGACTCCTGTATTGGACAATGCAGATTTAGAACATTACTATCATTCTTGAAAATTCTATTAGACAGACCTGCTGTAGAGGGTAGAATAAGATAGACAACCCCCCCCCCAAAAAAAAACCATGAAAGAAAAGAACTAACAGTTTGTTTGAAGGTGATCACTATGGAAAATTCAAGTTGGAAGATAAGGACTGCAGAGGTGGTGAGGTTAGGTGGGGTGGTCAGGGGTGACAGGTGAGCCGAGACTGAAAGTCGGTGAAGGAAGGCTCCGGGAACACCAGGGATGTTAGGGGATGCGAACAGCCTGTGGCTCTCAGGAGCCTGAGCCGTCAGGAGGGCAGAGTGGGGACGAAGACGGTGACAGAGGTGCACAGCCACATCCAGGCTGAACTCAGGCACCAAGCAGCTGTGAGGCGGAAGGGTGGATAGGGACGGGGCTCCAGCCTTCTTCAGATCCTGGTGGGGGTGCGGCCTTTTCCAGGCAAGTCTGCAGTTTGCAGCAGTGTTCAGGTTAAATGTACAAACCTGGGAGCATCAGTGAGGCAGTCATGTTTAAAGTGTGGGGTATCTGGACACAGAATGACCCAGGCCTGTGAGGGTCAGGGGTCATGGAGGGTCAGAGGTCACAGAGATGAGGAAGGATCAGAGAGGGCACTTCCAGGGAGGTTCCTGAGCCTGGGTGTGGCTGCCACAGGACGGATGCAGCCTGGGTGTTACTGCTGACCTAGCCCTGTGAGGGGGGGATGGGCAGGGCAGATGGGCCAGGGAGGACAGCTCTGAACAGACCCACGGGAAGCCTGGAGGGGTGGCCAAGGGGGCCTGTGCTTGGGAGCCTCGGTGCGGGTAGGGGTCCCAGGGTAACCAGCCCTCTCTCCTCTCCCGATTTCCTCCTCAGGTACCACAAGGTGGGCATCCTTGTGCTCTTCCTGCATGACATCAGTGACGTACAGCTGGAGTTCACCAAGCTCAATGTCTACTTCAAGTCCCGCGGAGGATCCCACCACCGGCTTCACGCCCTGGCTGCAGACCTGGGCTGCCTCAGCTTCAGCCTCAGCTGGTGAGCTGGCAGGGGAGGAGGCGGGCCTAGTGGAAGAGGAGGGGACCTGGTGGAGGTAGGCGGGGCCAGGCTGGGAAGGAAGTGGGGCTTGTGAGAATGGGTGGAGCCAAGCAGGAAGGAAGTGGGTCCTAGAGAGGCAGGTGGGCAGGGAAGGGGTGGGTCCTGGTGAGGTGGGTGGGGGGGTTGGTGAGGCGGGAGGGGCCAGACAGGGCCAGGGTGACGTGGGCGGGGCCTGGTGGGACAGCAGAGGCCGCGAGTTGGGAATAAGCAAGCTGGGCAGGAAAGGACAGAACAGGAATGGAGACAGCTGGGCAGGAATGAACAAAGGTGAGGCGGATTTAGAACATTCCTATCATGTTGGACCCTGGATGACAGGAGACATGGATGGGTGGGGATGTGCAGGGGTAGATGGATGAGTCCAGACGGGACAGGACAGGGACTGGGGGGAAGGGAGGGGGCTCCCCTTCCCCTCTCCCCCACAGCCTCCTCGACCCGCCCCTCCCTCCTGCAGGTTCTGGTTCCGCCTCTACTGGTTCCCGCTCAAGGTCCTGTATGCCACGAGCCACTGCAGCCTGCGGTCGGTGCCTGACATCCCCTTCTACTTCTTCTTCAACGCACTCCTGCTCTTGCTCACCCTCATGAACCTCTACTGGTTCCTGGTGAGTTGGCGCTCACAACTCCTCGCCACCCCCTTCTTCTGAGATGCCAGTCCTGTCCTGGTCCCCGTCCCCAAGGAGCGCTCCAGGTGCACGCCCTTCTCACGCACTCCCAGGGAGGAGGGGCATGTTAGGTGACGTGCAGAGGGCCGGTGGCAGGAGCACCCAGCCATCAGGAGGGCAGCGACGTCGGGGACGACGGGACTCTCTTCTCACCTGTGCCTTCCCCTCCCACAGTACATCGTGGCTTTTGCTGCCAAGGTGCTGACGGGCCAGGTGCGCGAGCTGAAGGACGTGCGGGAATATGACACAGCAGAGGCCCTGAGCCCCAAGCCCAGCAAAGCTGAGTGAGTGTGGAGGGGCCCCCAGCCCTAGTTCATTCCTTAACCACGTCTGTCTGATCGAGCGCGCTCTGTGGGTAGGCCCTGGAGACACGGCAGCGGATGAGGCTGATGCCGACGCTGCCCCCCCCCCCCCGCCGGAGCCTGCATCCAAGAGAGAGACTGCAATAAAGGCATGGACGATGTAGCGACAGAGTTAGATGCTGTCAGGACAGACAGCGAGGAAGGTGGAGGTAGAGAGCTGAGGGGTGAGAATCAGGGTCTCAGTGGTGAGAGCCGTGAGGGCCAAGCCCAGTGCTGAGGAGCAGCTGTTTTCCAGGCCTGACGGCAACCTCTAAGCAGGTGGCAGTGGAAGGGGGCGGTGAGGGGGTGCCATGGGCGGCCCAGGGAGCCTGTGCTCTGTTCGGGCTAATACTCCCCGGTCCAGCGGAGCAACCACTGGTCAGCCAAGCAGGAGATGGGGCCGGGGGTTCGGGCCCAGGTGGGAGTTGTAGGGATGACGAGCAAAAGGGGCCTCTTCGACCGTCCTGGAGGTAGGGGCCTCGGGACTGCCAGCCCTGGGATGTGAGCCAGATGGCGCCCAAAGCCCCCTGGCCTGGAGGGGCCCCAGGAGTGAATGGAGGCAGGTTAGGATGACCAGCAGGGTCCAAGGTGTGCAGCGCCCCACAGTCAATGTGAGGAGTGGTTGAGCAGCAGTGAGATGGGGGCTGCTGAAGGCTCGCAGGGCGCTCCCCAGCAGATCTCTGATTTGGCCCCTGGGAGGTCATCAGTGACCAACCTGGGAAAGATGGTTTCGGGGAAGCAGTGGGTTCATAGTGCAATGAGGTGTGGGTCAGAATGGGCAGGGAGGAGGATGAGAGCAGAGATTTTTTAAAAATCTCCTTGAAAGACATGAGAAGGGGAGCAGAGAACTGGGGGAATTGCCAGAGCGGCCAAAAAGCCAGCGCCCAGGTTAGAGAGGAGTCAGGCAGGTGAGCAGGGATTGTGGACACACGAGGGCTGGGCAGCAGGTGAGGTCACCCCAGTGGTCAGATCCCAACTCTGTTGTAGAACTAACCAGACTTGCTTTGGATGTAGGTGAAACAGAAATAAAAAAATCAAAGATGACCTAAGACCTCTGGCTTGAGCTGCCATTTACCAAGACGGGACTCAGGGCAGGGCCATGTGCACCGGTGGGGGTACGGGGTTGGGAGTCTAGTTTTGAGGGTGTCGGATTGTCGACGTCCAGCGAACATGAGTTGGGAATTGCGCGTAGAGATCGGTGAGGTCTCACCAAGGAGTCTGACCAACCCTCAGAGGCTTCCAGAAGAAGCAGTGATTAAAGAGGACTCCAGGGGTGAGGTTGGGGAGGCACCTGCTTGGCTAAATCTAAAACTGAAAGACCTTTCTGCTGTAAAACAGTGAACTCCTAGAGATGTCCTTGTAAATGCCGAGCCCAAGGCAAAGAGCAAGCCAGACCCCCTAGCTCCACCCTGCTCCCTGCTCTGTCTCCCCCAGGAATGTCCAGCCAGAATGTGAGTTGGGAGGCTGGCGCCTCCAGCCCCAAATGACAGCATTCCCACTAGGATGGCAAAGAACAAACTCCATACAGAAATGACAGGGGACTGGGGACACGCTGCCATGGTTGGCCCCATGGGCACCACCCGCAGAACCTGATCTCTAAGGATGGCTAGAGTTAGCACAGTTGGGTATAAAACAAGATGGGATAAAAAGCAATGAAAGTGTGGAATGTGCCACAAAAGAGCTGGTCAGGACACCTCAAAATCATCAGGTCATGGAAAACAAGAGACTGAGGAACCGTCTCAGCTCAGATTGACTGAATGCAATGTGGGATCCTGGACCAGAAAAGGGACATCTGTGGAAAAACTGGTGCAATTCAAATAAAGTCTATGGTTTAGCTCATAGCAATGTTCTAGCGTTGGTTTCTTAGTTGTGATAAATGCACTGTGGAGATATAAAATGTTAACGTTCAGGGAGACTTGGGCGAGGGCTACCCTGGAGCTCTTTATGCTATCTCTGCAAATCTAAAATTATTCTAAAATGAAAAGTTTATTAAAAATGTAAAAGGCATGAGAGACCATCAAAAACAGCATTGGATGTTAAATATATTTCTTTCCTAGGGCTGCCGTAACAAAGTACCACAAACTAGGGGGCTTAAAACAACAGAGGTTTATTCTCTCACAGTTCTAGAGACCAGAAGTCTGAACTGAAGGTGTCAGCAGAGCCATGCTTGCTCTGAAGGTCAGGGGAGGAGACTTCCTTGCCTCTTCCAGTTTCTGGGGGTTCCAGATGTTTTTTGGCTTGTGGCTGCATCACTCCAATCTCCATTTCCTGTCTTCACATGGTCTCTTCTCTCCGGCTCTTTTCTCTTATAAGGACATTTGTCATTGGATTTAGACCACTATGATCTCATCCCAAATTCCTTCACTTAATTACATCTACAAAGACTCTTTTTCCAAATAGAGTCACATTCACAGTTCTAGAGATTAGGATGTGGACATATCCTTTTAGGGACCACCATTCAACCTATTATAGATGTTAAGTCTCCAACGATTAGATACAGCTGAAAAGAGAATCAGTGAATTGAAAGCTGCGGAGAAATTACCTAGGATGCAGCCTAAACAAATGGAAAATATGACAGCTAGAATGGTAAGAATTATGTGGCTGAGTCCTAATAGGAGATAGATAGGGAGAGACAACATGAGAAGACATAATGCTGAGAATTTTTCCAGAAAGTGACAAGACATAAATCATAAGCAGGATGAATACAAAGGCATCCGGGCCCCAAACACATCATAGTGAAATGTGAAACATCCACAGAAAAGAAGAGATGACCTACGAAACAGTGACAGACTAACAGCAACAAGGGAAGCTGGAAGACTGGAGTCAGCTATCAACCAAATGCTGAAAGGAAGTAACAAGAAACCGGGACTCTTATACACAACTTTAAAAACAGTTACTCAAGAGAAAGGATACCCGTTGGCTTGCATGAGATCCTGGGTTTGGTCCCCAGCATCCCCACCAAAAAAAAAAAAAAAGGATATCCACAGGAACAAAAACTAAGAAGGCTTACCATTCACAGATCTTCTCTAGGAGAATATTTCAGAAAACTACCCCAAGAGATAGATCAGCAGAGAAATTGATACATGTCTGGGTAAAAAATTTTTTAAACGCCTAATTTGAGAGATTTTAAAAAATTAGAGCTGAAATATTTAATATTATTGAAACAGGATTGGTGGCTTTGCATTTTGCAGGAGGGTAGGGCATTACCTTTGGGCTATATTGAGTATTTATGTTAACACTATTAGGGTGTAGAGGGGAGAATGGAACCAAAAACAGGTACAACAAAGTAAATGCAGGAAAGGAAAGCTAGAAAAAGCAGGGTAAGTAATGCAGAATGAGGGTAGAATCTCAAATATTGGGCATGCAAATAAACACACATGGAATAATCATGACAATTACGAGACTGGGCTTTTAAATAAATCCACCTCTGACCTGGTTAAAAGACTTTAACTCCAGGATAAATAAAAGTTGTAAGTAAAAAGACAGGAGGAGAAAGTCAGGTGTAATTTTTGATGTGAAAGGATCCGCATGATGCAGCCCTAAACCGTGGCGAGATGGGACCACAGGAGGTAAAGTCCGTGCTCCTCATCAGGCAGCTCCGAAGCAAGAACAGATGTTCTTTTTAAGCACAGGAACACTTCTCAAAATTGAAAAAAACCAGGGGCAACTTCAGTTGCTCAGGACCAGGATCGTGCAGACCATGTATGATGAAAATGCAGTTAGATTTGAAAACAGTAAGAAAACAATGACTGAGAACCACTTTGAAGGACCCCGGAGTGGAGAACAAATCACGTGGCAAAGCAGCACTGAGGCCTTCTTTGCTCCTGCTGGTTCTCTCTTCTGAACCCCCCTCCATGGGGCCCCTCCTGGACCTCTGTCTTTGGCCCCCTGCAGTGGCCCCTGCACCCTGGTCACGACCTCGGTCTGAAGCCCCCATCGTTCTCTTGGGCTGCTGGGACCGCCATCCATCGGGGGCCCTCACCCCGCTCTGGGTCTGCTGACCTGCCCGAGGCTACCCCACCCCTCCGTACGCCGGCTTTCTCCTCCGTGACACTTTCAGCTGCCCCCGCTGTATCTGAAGAGCCATGACCCGCACATCTGGTCCTCGTTGCAGCACTAACGGGGGCCAGGGGTCCTCAGCGATGCCTGGGCAGTGCCTGATCTCCTGAGACTCTTCCTTCTCCTCGGCCACCAACTGTCCTCACCACTGTCCCCTCACCCGATGACTTGGCCTCCGTGTCCCCAGGAAAGCAGGGGTAGCCGGATGAGGACATCCACCCTCTAGTGCTGGCTGGCTGCTTTGGTAGATGGTCCGTCTCCCTCTGAGGCCACCGTCCCAGGCCACCGACGTCCACCCCCTTGCCTGCTCAGGGACATTCTGATCAAGAAGAGAAACCTTCTCTCTCCACCTCACTTACAGCACAGCACCCCCTTCCCCTCCCTTCTCGAACCCAGCTCCCTCTGGGGTCTTCCCCCCACCACCCTGAGACCACTCCTGTCCGCTCCACTGATGCTAAACAAATCTGGTGGTCACTCCCCCCCGCCTTTTTTTGAACAGTTTTATTGAGATGGAATTCACACACCATGCAGTTTGCCCATTTGCCGTGTAGAAGTCAATGTTTTTAGTCCATTCACAGAGTTGTGTAACCATCACTGCGGTTTTAGAACATTTTTGTCACCCCAGCAAAAGAAACCCCATACCCAACCCAACCCCTCCTTTTGCAATCGGCAGTCTGCCTCTGCTCCCTGCTTCACTTTCTTTCTTTTTTTTTTTAAACATTTATTTATTTACTTGGTTGCACTGGGTCTTAGTTGCGGCTCTCAGTCTCCTTAGTTGCGGCACGTGGGCTCCTGCTTCACTTTTTAGTGCCTTCCTGCTCCGCGTCTGGCCTCCCCCTCTCCCAGGGCCCTTTCACTTAATCCACCCCGACTTCCAAGTTTCTCTCCCAGCTCACAGTGCTCCTCTGAGTGCCATTCTCTGTGTCAGTGTCTGCTTGACATTCCAAGCACCTTCTAAAATATCCAGAATCAACCCCCATTCCCACCGCAAACTACCTCTCGTGAACATTTGTCCATCGCAGTTGATGGCAACTCAGGGTGAAAACCTTGCAAAACCCTAAGGAGCCCCCCTTCTCTCCCTCTCCTCCTTATCCTCAAGGAAACATCCAGAATCCACCTGAGTCTCTGCCTGCCCACATCTCCCTCCAGCTTCCACCCTCGTCCTGATTTTCTCTTTCCCGCTGTGGTGCACTGAGACGAAAAAGTGTAAATCTGATTCTGCAGAGAGGCCATCTCGCCCTAGTTGGGTACTCCCCTCCCCCGCAAATACACTGTTTTTGAGGAGGGAGGGGGCACTTGGAAGCTTGTGCAGTAAAACAAACCAGAATCACCACAGGAAAGCTCTGATAAAGAGGCACAGGGTGGGGGTACGGATCCTTGGAGGTATTAAACCTTCTATAGAAGTATAGGAATTAAAACAGGGGAGACAGAGCTGAGCCCATCAAACTTTAACAAAGAAGGATCCCGGGAGGGAAGGAAGAACTTCCTTCAATGGGACGCTTGCTTGGTAACCATCTTTACCTCGCATGAGCCCCCAGTGCAAACTCCCAAAGCATCAAAGATGTTGATGCAGAAATGGAAGCTGTGAAATCAAACAAGAGTCGAAATGAGAGACTGTGCCATCCAGCAATTGAACTATGAGAAGACTCAAGAAGCTGGGAACCCCACCTCTGCTCTGTCTAAAAGACCAACAGGCAAAGCTGAAGATATAGGACAGATGGGAGGTCCACGGGGGGCTTATCTCTGATCTCCCAGATAAAGGGCTCCCGCGGTGGCAGCGAGAGAAAGCAGCAGCCCACGGAGAAGTGGGCCGACGGGGGGAGGTGTGCTCCCAGGAAGCGGCATCCAGTGGCTCCAGCCCCAGGGAAGAGCGAACTAAAGTGACTGAGACCATCTTCTCCAGGAAAGTCTTTACGTTCTCATATGGAACGGTCTCTGAGCTAGAGTGCTCCACAAACCAAAGGGCTGCAGGGTGCAGTAATGCACATATGCTAGTATCTGAGGATACACAGAAGTCAAACGGTGGTAGATCCCTAGGAGCCGCTCGGTTGAACTGTGAGTTTTCTATGCTTTCTGAGGTCTAGATCGTGAGAATATATTACTGGCTCAGAAAACAATACAGTTGTACATAAACTAGACTGTAGAATTCACTTCAGCAGAGACTGATGGACCATGTGCAAAGGCACAAGGAGTTCTCATACGTGGGAATAGGAATGGTCAATGGCCGTGACCATAAGACTGCGGGGAGATGCTGTCTTGGCATCAGCAGGCTGGCCAGTTAAACAGGACACAACACCGAGCAAGTGATGGCAGTAGCGGTGAGGAGCAGGGTTAGACCTGTTGAGTCCAGTAAGGTGGGCCTGGGCAGATCCCCAGGGCGCAGGTCCCCTCCCAGTCGGAACCCCAGAGACCTGCCACTAACACAGGCAGGGAAGATGGAATTAAGGAGAGCAGCAGTGCACATGGGAGCGATCTCGGTGGCACATTTTTGGAAAATTGAGGTGCAGGAGAAGACATCTTTATAGACAATTTGAAATATGCAAACCATGAACGTTGTTTAGACGTTAGGGGTCTTTCTCTGGGCTCTTACAGTACTGATTCGTTTTAAAACACTACATAACTTGTTTTAAGGACATGGAAGCAAAGTAGGGGCTGCGGCAGGTGTAGACAGAGGGCAGTGGATGGAGAATCATGGGCTGGGAAGCCTTTCCTGGTAGGGCCATTGTAGTTGGGGAGGAGCCTGCCCGGTGGGATCGTCGGGGGCTCTGGCCAGTTCTGCCTCCCTGGGAGAGGAGGAGGATAAAGTGCTGGTCCAGGTCCAGGTGATGGGCTTAAATCAGGCAGAGGTTGGTAGGTGACTTTTGCCCTCCAGCAGCCGCGGGTGGCCCAGGGGGGAGGGGAGAGGAGGGTTTAATTGTGGGAAGGAGCAGGGACCACTTGCCCAGCAGGCAGATGGCAGGGTCTTTTGGCCTTGTGGGCTGGGAGGAAGAATGGGGCGGGTCTGGGAAAAGGAGGGCAAGGAGGGCGGGACGGTGGTGGGAGGTGCTACGTGGTGGCATGGGGTCCCTAGGCTAACCTGGGCCGGTTCTGGCTCGCAGGAAGCCGCTGAGGAATGGACTGGTTAAGGACAAGCGCTTCTGAACCCCTCGACCCCGGCCCCGCCGCCCAGGACCCAGCCCCACCCAACCTCGCCCTCGGGGACCAGCCACGTGGCTCCCCCATTCGCCCCCTGTACCCTGGCCCTATCAGGCTCCGCCCCCGCCGCAACCCACCCCGCCCTGGCCACTCCCGGGACCCCTGTCCCGCCCCCTCGAGACCCCGCCCCCGTGATTGGTCCCTATTCGACTTCAGGATCGCGGCCACGCCCCCCGAGACCCTGACCTGGCCCAGGTCTCTCCAGGGACCCCAGTCCCGCCCCCAGCCCGCAGGTCCCGGAGCCCAGCAGCCCCTGAGCACTCGCCCGGCCGCCGCCTGTGACGAAGATGCCACCGCTGTGCCGGCGTCCGGGCCGCCGCGTCCTTCTTCTCCTACTGGCCATGCTGCTGCCCTCGTCACCCCCGGCCCGCGCCCCCGCGCCCCCGGGCCCCGCCGCCGCCCTACTCCAGGCTCTCGGGTTTCCCGACGTGCCCCGGGGCGCCCCCAAGTCCCGGCCCGTACCCCCTGTCATGTGGCGCCTGTTCCGCCGCCGGGACCACCAGGAGGCCAGGGCGGGCCCTCGGAGGACGCCCCTGGGGGCTACCCTGCGGCCGTGCCACGTGGAGGAGCTGGGGGTCGCCGGAAACATCGTGCGCCACGTCCCGGACCGCGGTGAGTGGGGTCTGCGCTGGGGGCGTGGGTCTGGGAGGCCGATACCCCGCTGGGCGTCCCGAGCCCGCCACGAGCCTCCAGCGGCGCGTGAGGAAGGCCGGAGAGCCCTGAGGGTCCCCACCCGCCCCGTCCAGCCCGCAAGCAACCTGGGCCTCTGAACTCCCTCAGCTCCTCCGCGTGGACACCTGCCGGGACAGGGGATGGGGTGGGGGAGTGGTCCGAAGGCCAGGCTCCCTTGCACCGAGCAGGGCCCCTTACTTGCAGCTGAAGCCCTGCCCCCACTCCATCCCACCCCCTCTGCCGCTTCACACCACTTGATGCCTTCCTGCAGATGCCACCCGCCCTAGCATCGCTTCCCCACTGGCCCCATGCGTTCGCTCATTTCCCCCCCCCCCCCACCTCCCCACCCCCGCCTATGTCCCCAACGGCGGGCTGGCCGCCCTACACTGGTCGGGGCCTCTTCCTTGCAAGTGATGCCCTGCCCCCACTCCATCTCCCTCACCCACCGCCGCTTCACACCATTTGACGCCTTCTAACAGATGGTGCGCCCCCCAGCTCCGGTCGCTCACCTTCCCCCGCTGTCCCCAACCGAGACCCCTTCGCGGGCCGGTCGGCACCGAGTGGGGACCCAGCGCCAGCCGAGCCCTCTCCCTTCCTCCCCAGGCGCAGCCGCCCGGCCCCCGGAGCCCCCCTCAGCTGCGGGACTGTGCCCTGAGTGGACCGTCGTCTTCGACCTGTCGGCCGTGGAGCCAGCCGAGCGCCCGAGCCAGGCCCGCCTGGAGCTGCGCTTCGCGGCTGCAGAGGCGACGGCGGGGACGGCGGGCGGCTGGGAGCTGAGCGTGGCGCCGGTGGGCGCGGGCCCCGGGCAGGTGGTACTCCGCCAGGCGGTGCCCGCCCTGGGAATGCCGGTGCGCGCCGAGCTGCTGGGCGCCGCCTGGGCCCGCAACGCCTCGGCGCCGCGCAGCCTCCGCCTGACGCTGGCGCTGCGTTCCCGGGCCCCCGCCGCCTGCGCGAGCCTGGCCGAGGCCTCGCTGCTGCTGGTGACCCTCGACCCGCGCCTGTGCCACCCCCTGGCCCGGCCGCGGCGCGAGGCCGAGCCCGCAGTGGGCGGCGGCCCCGGGGGCGCGTGTCGCGCGCGGCGGCTCTACGTGAGCTTCCGCGAGGTGGGCTGGCACCGCTGGGTCATCGCGCCACGCGGCTTCCTGGCCAACTACTGCCAGGGCAAGTGCGGGCTGCCCGCCGCGCTGTCCGAACCCGGCGGGACGCCCGCGCTCAACCACGCGGTGCTGCGCGCGCTCATGCACGCGGCCGCCCCTAGCGCCGCCGCCGGCCTGCCCTGCTGCGTGCCCGCGCGCCTGTCGCCCATCTCCGTGCTCTTCTTCGACAACAGCGACAACGTGGTACTGCGGCACTACGAAGACATGGTGGTGGATGAGTGCGGCTGCCGCTGACCGGGGGCTGGCGGGAGGGGGCAACAATAAACACTGCGTGGTCTGCTCTGCTGTCTTCTCGGGTCTTGTCACCTGGGAGTGGGGAGGGAAGCAGCTATGTCCATCACCATCAACCACCAGGATGGTGGTTGGGGGGGGGTCCTACAGTGACGCCGCCGGCCCAGCCTTCCCAGAACCCATCTCTAGGGTGCCTAACATCTAATGCACACGGGCCCCAGGAACTGACCCTGCGTAGGCCCATCTTCCCCCATTCCGGTCCCTGGCTGCACAGGTTTGGCCCGTCTCAGCTTTGCCGTTGAGGTGGCCCCGAATCCCCCACCCCCAACCAGGCAGAACCCCAAACCAAGTGCTCTGCCACCCCCTGTAGTTATCCAGCCCCACTGTGAATGCAGAGCTGTTTATTAAGATTTTATTGGTGACAAAAGAAGTTAAAACAAATTGACCGAAAATCAAAAAGTTACATTGCCTTGGTACAGATGCTTCTTGATTTGGGGGACTCATAGCAACTGTTGCTAAGGTGGAGAAAAAAGCAAACAGCACAAAGCAGAGGCAAAGCATTCCAAGGAACAGAACAGGGTGGGTGGGTGTATCACCCATGGGGACGGTGCACAAGCGGTCATAGCAAAAACCTATCCAAACTCTATGCAGCTACCAAAAGAAGTGGGAACCGAAAGCACTACAGCAATGGTAATAAATAAGAGGCCTTGCCAGAAGGAAGGTGGCCTGTGTGTCCCCCATCTCTCCCATGTACCAGCTGGAATCTGGAGGCTTTGGGATAAGGCACATGGGGAGGGGGATGCTGGGGGTCAGGGTCATCAGGGCCTGGATAGGCAGGGTTAGGGTTAGACAGTCCCCAACTAGGTCCCGCCAGGGAGGCTAATCCCTATCACAGTGTGCGAAGAGCTGGGGGTGACTCCACCAGCAACAATAACTGCAAGTTGCAACTCAGACCCAGGCAGAGGCCCCCTTGTACCACGTGATGTGACAACTCCTTCAAGCCCTTCGGCACAGAACCAACTTATTTCAGAAACGTATTCCCTTTCCCCGCCAAAGTTAAAATGACCCCACCTCATCAAAACTGTGCCCGCAGGTAGAAGGGCTCCAAACTAGTCAGGTAGGGTGGGGAACAAGAGGGGACGGGGCATTCAGTGAGCCTAACTGGCCACAGGGACGGTGGGAGTCTCCCTGGGGACGGGGACAGATCCTCCTGGCTGGTGCTTTCCACCAAATCCTCAGGAAGGACCCTGGGGAAGGAGCCACTGGCCAGGGAACAGCCACCTTCCCGCCCTCTGGCCTCACGGCCAGTCCTGCCGAGGCCCCTCCTGCGGGGCCGAGTCCACGGCACACGGGAAGCGCTTTGCTTCTCGGAGTCCAGCAGAGACCACGGAGTCACCTGCCCGGCCCGGGACCGTGCTCCCTCACCGCCCTGACGTACAGGGAGAAGCTGCTGGAAGCTAAAACTGAAAAAAAAAAAAAATCCTCCTCCCGTCACAGGTGTTGATCCTAATCTTGAGTTGTTTTGGCATGTTTAAACTTCGTTTCTGGAAGCTTCTCGCATCTCCCAGGTCCACCACTAAGATTTGAGAGACAAATTCAGGAAAGCATATTTTTCAGTACTCCTTTGAAAGAATCTTTAAAAAACAAACAGAAAAACACAAACCACCATATTTTCTTTAAATGAAAACCCTCCTAGAACACAGGCAGCGTGAGTGCGGCGATATCAGAGCCGGCGTGGACAGAACCCACACTCTGAGGGGCTCTCCCGGCACGGCCGCCATCGCAAGGAGCCTGCTCGGCACAGAAACGCGTAGTTTTTCCGGCTAAAACGTAGTCCCCTTTCAATAAAAGAGAAAAAGAAAGAAAAGAACAGAGGAAAGGGCTACTCTGAGATGAGGGTCTTCCTCCCTCCGCCCTGGTCGCAGACCCAGGTGTGGACGCAGCGGGCGAGCGCTGGGCTCCTCGGCGAGCGGGGCTGGCGGGGCTCGCTGGCGGGCGGTCCTCCGTGGCCGCCCCACCTCCCGCTCTCCCTTCTCCGTCTCCTCGCCGCCACGTGCCAGCAGTGGGCGCTCGCTCTGTCTCGGGCTCCTCTCCCTCGGGTACTCCTCTCCCTCTCCTGTTGCTCACAGTGGTGCTTCAGTTTTAGCAGTGGAAAACAGGTATCCATTTATTTTTATTTTTTATTACCCAGAATAAGATGCTGATGGACTAAGCCACGTAGCTTAGCTCTTCCGCTGCCACCTGTTGGGGAGGGAGGGAGGGCAAGAGGCTTCAGAGAAAGTGGGAGCCGGGGCAGCTCCCGGGCCTGGCCCGGAAGGCACGGACGGGGCTTTCTCCCCGACTCCACTTGGCACCTGCGTCCTCATGTGTTAAACGTGACCTCAGAGGCCGGCCGGGTACCCAGACCAATGACTTCCCACCCGGAGAGAAGGCAGCCGAGAGTTAAGGCTGCTGAGCCTGTGTTGTTCAACAGCGGTGCACCCCTTCTCCCAGCATCACTGCATCCCACTTTCCCTGCACACAGTCAGGAAGGGGCAGAGGGGCAAGCCCCAGGCCTATGCTTGCCCTGCTCGGCCTCGTTACAGATGGAGAACCATGAGGCAGGGCCCTCGTGGGCACCTAGAAGCAGCCCCAGAGGCACCCGTGCACCTAGGAGCTGGGGCCCTCGCCAACCTCATGACCTGCCTTGTCAGGGTGAGGGGTGCGTCCACTTCCTGGCTGCCCACCAGGAGCAGCTCTAAGACTCTCTCTGGAGAGGACCGTGGCACAGACGGTGTGCATGAAGTTCACAACCCCCAGACACTAAGCAGAGGTGCAGGGACCCAGAGTGACAGGTGACAGGATGCGCTGGCCACTCAACGACTTGAGACTCCCACATTTCCCAAATTTTCCTACAAGTCCAGATCCCAGCGAAGACCTCCTCCAGAGGCCAGCTTGCCTTCTAATACTGGGACAGCCCCGTCACTCCGCCGTGCTGGTACGCCCGCTCCCCCTGGTACGTGGAGTCTTGCGACAGCGCCACATCAATCTGTGACTTAAACTCATCTCCAAGGTAACTGTCCTGGAAGACAAGGTTGGAGAGATGAGCACCCAGTCGAAGGATGCGCACTCACCCTCCCAGCCTTGAGAACCTGCTCTGTGTCCAGCCCATCACCAGCCGCAGGGAATAATCTGGAAACTTATCCTCAAGCCTAAGTGGCAGGAAACCCACACTGGTTACCTCACCATTGGAGACACGCTACCCAGGACAGTATTGTGGATGGAATGTTCTAGACCTACAGTCCCCCTGCTAAGGTCTTTAAGGGTGAGTGTCATGAGGTCTGCATGTGTGAAGAGGGCTCCCTGGGCTGGTCTGACTTTTCTGTGGGTGGGAGATGTCTCAAGTTAAAGTGGCAGAGGGCTCACCTGGGACAGCTCAGGCTGGGAGAGGCCGGGCTGGCTCATCTGGGAGGGCTGGCTCATGGAGATGTAGCCCTGGGTCAGCGCGCCCTGTGAGAAGGGCTGTGACGCCACATCCTGGCTGGCCTGGCTATTGGGGAGATTCGTCTGGCTGGGCCCAGGAAGCCCAAAGCGGTTCTTCTGGCGTCCCCCACGACCAGTCTTGCCTTTTGGGGTGCCCCGGCCTGAAAGACAGCCATCCAGGGTTCCTTGAAGGAGGTTCTGAGCCTCACAGACAAGCACTCCTGCTCAAAGCCTGGATGTGAACAAACTCCAAGGCCAAACTGCTTTTCCCCATGGGATGCCACTCGGTGCTCACCTGCGGCTGGCCCGTTAGCTTGTCCAAAATACCCCGGTGGCGGCATGGGCGGCATGACCAGGTTGAAGGGGATGGGAATGTTCATGGCAGCCACGTGGCTGGGGCCAGCACTGATCATGCCAATCTGGTCATGGGTCTGGAAGTACATGTTCGAGGGCCGGCCTACAAGACACAAGGTGAACGGCAGGCATCACACTGCATCCAGATGAGTCTGGTGCCTGCCCACAGCTGAAGTGTGTTTGGTCCTGTCACTGCTTTGTCTGCCCCAGCGTTTCTTGCTGCGTCCCTAACAGCAAAGTCACCTGATGCAGAATCTCACAACTCAACCCCCTCCCCCTCCCTGCGCCCAACAGCCTCCTTGAGGCTGGTGCCTGGGAAGGCACCTTTTCTCTCAGGGGATTCTGAGAATCACTGGCCCATGGGGATCTGAAAAAGTGAAACCGCACTGCATTTCTAATTTCTTAAAAAAGCCCCTTTTATGGCAAATGCTATATTCATATTACATGCTACCACTGCCACCTTGCCACTCCCCAATCAAAAGAAAAAGCCCAAGCTTGATAGACCAGCAGATCTCACTGAAAGCAAAAGCCCCCAGGGCAACCTTGGGTGTAGCCAGACCCACGGTGGCATCAGGGATGAAGTTTGGACCCAGGAAACCCCCAGCCACACGGGGACTCGTCAGATATGGCGATAAGAGATCTGTTGTTCTTCAAGAACACAATCCCTGGGACTTCCCTGGTGGTACAGTGGTTAAGACTCTGCGCTCCCAGCGCAGGGGGCCTGGGTTTGATCCCAGGTCAGGGAACTAGATCCCACATGCATGCTGCAACTAAGAGCTCGCGTGCTGCAACTAAGGAGCCCGCTTGCCGCAACCAAGACCCAGAGCAACCAAATAAAAGTAAATAAACAAATAAGTATTTAAACGGACAAAAACAAACAAAAAAACACAATCCCCTGTCTGAGCCCAGGGACAGGGAGAACACTGGGGCAGGGAAAGGGGCCTTGCCAATTTAATGTGGAAAAGGAGCAGCTGGGGTGCGCCTGCCCTCAGGGTGAATGGCAAGCACATGAGAGGTTTAAGGTCAATGTTAAACTCGGGCAGGTGGCACAGAGTCATGGGTGAGGCAGTCACCCTCCATGGGGGCTGGTGCAGGGAAGGGTCCCAGGAGGCAGGGATCTGGGGGATGAATGGGAACCGTCTACAGACTGGCTCAGGCAAGAGGAGTCGTCCCAGGCAGCAGGATAAGGCTCAGCCTCAGTACATACAGAAGCCTCACACAGGAAAAGAGGGCACACGCAACCCTGAGGTCTGACAGATGGAGCTGAAGCTTGGGGAAGCTGCGAAACCTGAAATGAGGCGGTGGGTGTGACACCCCCACTGAGAAGGCGAGCGAAGGGCAGGCAGGGTAGGGTGCGAGCACAGGGGCAAACTGGCTGAGCTGCGGTATTTGTTGAGAAACCGCTGTCCATTGAGCTATGTTATTTTAAAAACATGTTTTTTAGAAATGGCCAAAGACCAGTTATTTGATTTCTGACAAGGGAAGCTGAGAAAACTCTGTCAGGCAGGCTTCTGTGGACCAAGGCTTGGGAGGCCACCCCAGGAGTAACAGGGCTGGAAGCTGTGGGCGTGGGAACGGTCAACAACTGTGGGGCCCAGCCGGTCCCCTGCAGAGACTCACCCTGGCTGCTCCGGTCATAGACCGATCCTGGGATGATGGCCTCCCGGGCATCATACATGGCAGTTGTCATGAAGCGGGCTCCCTGCAAAGGGTTTAGATGAGTGAGGAATTTATCATGTTGACACAAGGAAGAACTTCCAAAGATCTGGTGGCCTGGGAGGTGGCCAGGCAGCACCGAGGACTACCCCGAGGCTTGCCGGCTTTGGGCCTTGTGTGCTTTGGGCCTTGCCTGCCCCTCCTCGCCTGACCTGGTCTTTGTTGCCAAACATTTCCGTCTCTGGGCTTCAGCTCAAGCAGCATCCACTCCCTAGGCCCCCAGAGCACCTTGGGTTTGCCAAGTTCCCTAACTGCTTGGGTCTGACCCCTAGGTGCCACCCGTGACGTAGCATCCCATGAGGTCCAAGGCCAGAAAGGCCTCAGAACAGCGGGGAAACCTGGCGTGGGGGGCTCCGTGGGGACAGACCGGCACGCACGGCTCCTGTTCACACACTGACACTCTCGGCGCACCCTCAGCTCGCACTCGTCACGAGTCACACCTGCCATCGCTCACTGCCACGTGCCCAGAACACCGGCTTGGGGAGGACGGAGTTCCCAGCAGTCTCCTCCACCCCCCCCCCACCGCCCCCTGCCCGCGGCCGGCACTCACCGGGTTGATGGTGTTGACCAGCTTCCTGGGCTTGCTGAACTGCATGAGGCTCTCCCGCAGGTTGTTCAGCGGCCCCTCCACCAGCACCTTCTGCTCCTTGTAGTAGTTCAGCAGGTGGTTCCAGAGCGGCTGCTTGGACAGGGCCTTCGGGTTGCCCACAATAATGACCCCATATCTGCAAGACGTGGGCACAGAGCGCCGTGCTCAGGGCTACAGTGAGCAGAGCACTACGCAGATCGGTCCAAGGCAAGAGCAAACAAACTCGAAACCCAAGTCCAGAGTAAAAGGTGCCCAGGCAGCTCTCCTGGCACCCCGCCCACCACGCACCCCTCCTCTTGCCACACAGGAGCCTTGGGGGCCACCCTCGACCTCCCTGCCCAGACACCTGCCCTGCCTGTGCCAGTGCCCGCCGTGAAGGCTGGGGACAGGTGGGTAACTGCGAGCCGAGGTGACTTTCACTGGAGCCCACCCTGTAAGCTGCCGAGCCTACACTCGGGTTTATTTGAGGGCACATTTCTGTGGAGCCCAGATGTCAGAACACCTCTGTGGGCCGATGAGCTCAGAGATGAGTCTCCTTGTTTGCAACCATGAGTTAGCCTCCTGGGCACTATGTCATAAGTGGCCCAGGCAGGCTCCACAGCGGCTTCAGGACCCCTGATGGGCCGGGCATGTAACTCTCGAGGCCCAAGCTGAGCTGCTAATGGATGCTCACACTCATCAAGCTGTGTTGGGACCACCCCCGCCCCCGCCAACGCTGGCCACCAAACAAATGGGGTAACAAACGAAAACCAAGGTGCCCTCAGTGGGGAAGGAACCAACATGCGAACGTGAGCCCAGCTTGGGGCTGGTACGATGGTGGCTGTTGTCTGGTGCTACGTGGGGGTAACACAGGGTCCACCTTGCCCTCTGGGTCCCGCACCATTTCAGAAAAGTTATATTCCAGAACTGAACAAGGCAAATAGGACTAAAACATTAGACTCATGGATTAAACAACTTGACAGGGACACTCCGCTGTTGGGATGGAATTTCCTTCGAGACTGAGGCCGTAGAAAGCCACCAGAACACAGAAACAAAGACAACTCATGAGTGAGACGTTCTTTCCGAATTGCTGCTGGGAGCCCTCTGACTGCTAGCACTGGCGAAGCCCCTCTACCATGCCCTGTGCCGCAGCCCAGGGTGCAGCTGGGGTACGAGAATTCATAGGAAGAGAACCAGGCATTGAGCAGCCTCTTGGGCCAACACCTCCCAGCGCCTCAGAAGGACTCCTATGCAAGAAGAGCCACCAGCAAGGCCCAACAGGACTCAGTCCTCCGTACCGTGCTCTGGTCAAGGCCACATTAAGCCTTCTGGGGTCGTTTAAAAAGCCAATGCCTTGGTGCTCATTCGCCCGCACACAGGAGAGGATGATGAAGTCCTTCTCGCGGCCCTGGAACGCATCCACGCTGGCGATCTCCACCTCCTGCAGGGGCAACAGTCATGGTCAGCCAATAGGCTTCCTTCAAGGACCCCTCAGCCTGGTGTTAAGATGCACCATCAAATCCCAGCGATGAGCCTGGGACCTGAAGCCTGCAGAGCCCCTAGGTGCTGGCCACCGGCTCACTGCGCCTCTGCTACAAGGTGGTCAAAGGTCAGTGCCTGGGGTAGGAGCCAGCAGACCGGACTGGGCGCGCGCACCTGGTAGAGCTTGGTGTGCAGGGAGCCACTGAACTGCATGTACTGCACCAGGTAGGAGCGCTGGCCCTCGTAGGGCGTGATGATGCCGATCTGATCTGGCTTGGCGCCCGCCTTCAGCAGCTTCGTGGTGATCTTCTCCACATTTGCAGCCTCCGTCCTAAGAAAATCAGGTTTTCACTTCCCAGGCTCCATCTGTGGGCTCCTGAGACCCCCCACCAAGGCTGGAGGCTGTGGGAGGCTCAGGGGCAGTTCCGCCTCCAGCACAACCCTGTGAAGGCCCTGCCCAGTGCGGCCACGGCTGGGCTGCCCATCCTTTACCAAGGGAGTCATGAGGGATAGAAAGGCTCACACGTGGGCTTATGAAGGATCTGCTCAACATAAAAACATACGCTGAAAAGATGAGCTTGGAAATAGGCTGCTGGTTTAAGTGTCTGAACAGAATAAGGATGAGGGGGACAAGGAAAAGTTTCACCACCACATTAAACAAAACCACAGGTTAGCAGTCACTGGACAAGCCATCACTGAAGCCAGGAGACGCCACAGATGAGTCTCTGCCTACCTGTTTAGGTAGGAGGTGCCTGAGCTGGCAATCTCCTCTTGGCCCTGGGTCACGTAGAAGAACATCGGTTTATCCGGTTGGGGCCACTGGAAGTCAAATCCCTTCTTCACACGATCCGCTGTCATCGTAGAGGAGAAAAAAAGAGAATATCCTATCAGAGAAGAAAGTGTAGGCAGTCTGGACTGAGCTAAGGTGGAGAGCTGAGTGGAGGCCATGCCATCCTGGGCAGGCACATGGCAGGGCAGGAAACCGCAGGCTCCAGGCAAAAGACCCAGGTCTGCGGGCCCGGGGCAGGCCACCGAGTACGTCCTCTGACCGAAACTCCCAGGAACACCTGGCACCGTGTCTGGGACGAAGCCGGCTCACTGGCTGAACAGATCTCACTGGTTAGTGCTTTCTGCAGTCTGTTTAAGAAACCTGTGTCTGCCCCAGGGTAACAAAGATATTCTATTTCCTTCCAGAAGCTTTATGATGTACCTTAAGGGACTCATATGCCCCTACAACTGGCTTTTAAGAATGACACTGTTGGGACTTCCCTGGTGGTCCAGTGGTTAAGACTCCGCACTTCCACAATGCAGGGGGTGCAGGTTTGATCCCTGGTTGGGGAACTAAGATCCCACATGCCGCGTGGTGCGGTAAAAAAAAAAAAAAGAATTACACTGTTGAGCTGACCCCATCTTGTCACACACCAGGGCTTGTCGACAGATGGGTCTGCCTCTGGACTCTATCCTGGGCACTGTGCCCAGTGTCTCTGCGACTACAGCTTTACAGTAACTCCTGACATCTTCTAGTACAAGCTGCCACCTTTGTCAGGCTCTTCATGTTCGTCTTGGGTGCTTGGTCCTTACAATTTTAAAAAATCAGCTTGTCAAATCACACATCCCACCCACACCTTTGGGAATTCTGACTGGAGTTGTACCTAATCAGATTAGTGTTAAGAAAACTGGTATTTTTGCATGAAAATAGCCTAACACTGATGAAGGAAGCTTGACCCATGAGAACACGTTGTATGATCCCTTTCATGTCAAGCTAAAAATGAGGCAAAGCCTCAACATTTCAAGCAAGGGCAGTGGCTGGCAAGCTTGGTGACCCGCTCGCTGCTGGCAAACGTTTAACCACCTGCTGGGGGTAAGGTGAGGGCTAATCTACAATGCTGGGCAATTTCTGTGGTGTAAACACTCCCGCCACCACTGATGTCAGGCTACCCTGAGCCCGTGGGTCTGGGCGGGCACCCGTACTGCCCTGGACAGGGGTCACTTCAAGGCTGCAAGGAGTTGGTCAGGTTGTGCTTTTAGATGCAGGTGCTAGTTACACAGGTGTGTTCACTTAGAGAAAACGCACTAAGCTGAACACTTAGGATCTGGGCACTTTTTTACACTTCAGTAGAGAGTTTAAAAAAATATACTCATGGGGTGCTATATCCCGGGCACTGATGGTTCAGCAGTGAACCACCACCACCAACCCCTGCCCTATGGAGCCGACGCCATGGAGGAAGGTGGAGCAAGGTGGGCGAGGGTGTGAATCAGGGTTACGCGGTGGCTTTCCCAACAAGTGTCAACCGCGTCAGAGAATCACAAACAAGCTTCTCATGTCCTGGCCTTTTCTAGCCCCACCACCCAACAGACCAGCAGCATTCTAAGTGTCAAGACTGCACTGCACAGCAGCCGTGTGGCCCTGCCCAGGCACGCACACTTTCGGCCTCAGTCTCCTCACCTATAACGTGGGCTAAACAAGGCTGACGTGGTAGGCTGTTGGCATTAACGAGATACTAAGTGGTTCTTGAATGAATGCTGCTCTCAGAACCCCTTTACACTCTGAAAAGTTGAGGAGTTCAAACAGCTATTGTTTTTGTGGATTACATCTATTGATATTTATTGTATTTTAAAACCCAGAAATCTAAAATATTTTAAAATTCATTTAAAGATAAACATATTAACTTACAAATTTTTTTTAATGAAAAATAACTGTATTTTCCACTAAAATATATATTTAGTGAATTTTCGCAACTCACTTCACTATCCAGCTTACTCTACTCCTGTTCCCAGTCTCCCATGAGCCCTTGCAGCATGTGAGGATGGTCACAGATGCACGTGGTTGGAAAAGGGAAGCGTGTTTTATGACCTTTCCTACTACTGTGCAATTCTGTCCCTGATTCTACAGGAAAGCTGGACGGGAGGTCACCCTGCAGGGTCAGTGACGATGGCCTTTCTACTCTGCCCTGCACCTGCATGGCTTTTGACCCCCCAGTGACTTGGGAGCACCCTTGCTGGCCACTGGAATGGCAAGTGCCTGCTCACCCCGTCAGGCAGAGCTTCCAAAGGCTGACGCACCTGACATCTGTCACCACCAAAGATCTCATCAGAAAATCCACTCAGCACTGGGAAGACTTGATCAGCTCATGATAGGGGACATGGGTTTTCCAAAATTCTAATTTTGGTGTGAATTCTCAGATTTTATCACTGATGATGAATATTCTCAGTTATTTTCCTTGAAGCCACAGGCTCGCTTTGGTCACTTTTGGGAAAACGCCTGCTAAATACCCCAGTCTGTATAACCAGTGTGTGAGTCCTTCCTTCAAGCACCTCACACCCCTGCCAAGTTTCTCAGGAGAACGTCCTCTCCCATCACACACAGAATCACAAGACCGTGCACTCAGGGATTAGTAAACTGCGTACTCTTCGCTTGTGCACCCAGGATGGTGCCTGCCACAGGTGTGCGGTGGTGACGACACACAGCAGCCTGGTCGCACCGCTGACTCATGCTACGGCTTCTGCGCCATTAGCGCAAGTGTCAGCACAGCCAAAAAGCGCACGATGTCCCAGTGTTACTACAGAAGTAGTCTGGCCTTGGTCGTGCAGAGGTCTTTGAGACCCCCAGGGCCCCGACTTTGAGAACCACCGATAAGAGGAAGGAGCGGGACGGGCAGTCAGCTCTGCCACCCCCTCTTCTGTGTGTTGTGTGTGACGCGCCAATGGTGGGGATTCTCACATAGTGACTCTGAATTTTACGAGGACGCGGGCTCCCCCTTGCCCACACCCCGAGAATGTCCCAGAGTGCACTCCAGAGCGCACGTTCTGTCCCACTGACCACTGCATCTCTCTGAGGCGTCCCCTACCCACAAGCAGTCACCATGTAAGGCCACTTAAGAAGGAAGTGACAGGAGGTATTGTCTCCCCAGGCCCCCCACTCTGGGCCGAGTATTACCTGCAGTGACACCATTCTGAAGAGAGCCCTCATAGAAGATGTTGGATGGGAAGGCACTGAGCGCAGGATGCATCCGATACTGGACCTGGAGGCGGATGGGACGGATGCCCAGCACCACCAGGCGCTCAAAGAGCGACTGGGACAGCCCGGCCTTGGCCGCCTTCTTGCACATCACCACGGGGCCCAGCTGGCAGTGGTCACCCACGAGGATCAGCTGTGGTGAAAGGCCCACACAGGTAAGAAGCTCAAGCATGGAATAGCCTAGACGCCCACTCAGGGGACTAAGAGGGCCAGGGTCCACACAACCACCCGGCTATGTGAATTCAAGTGGCAAGATATGGACTGGGGGTGGGAAAACTGCCCACCACATACATGAAACACGCAAACTTGCACTCAGAACCCACACAAAGGCACTCTGTGCCAAGTCCACCCTTCGAAGACCCCCTCAAAGGGCCTGCTGTGCATCCCTCTGTGCTCTGCCAGGGCATCAAACAGCACCACAGGACACTTAAAAACAAACCCCCAGCACTAAGAATTACACAGAACTGGAACAGGAGAGAATGCACACCAATTTTCAAACAAGACTATAATGGATGGGCTGTGGCCCACCTGCTTGGCTCCAAGGACCACAGGGACCATGCACTCTGGCTCGGTGGCCTGGGTGCTCTCGTCGATTAAAATGGATCGGAACTGCATCTTGGCGAGCCTCGGGTCCCCGGCGCCCACACACGTGCAGCAGATGACATCTGCATTCTGGGGAAGAGAGTGCGCCAGGCATCAGGGCACCTGCACAGTCAATGTTCCCAGATCCCACAAGCAGGCAGGACGGGGCACACACACCGTTCCGGTCCACGCCCTCCTCAGCAACTATGGAAATAAGTGGTCCCTCCCTGACAACATCTGTCCAGGGTGCAATGACCCTAACTTTCGAGATCCTAAGTGGTTGGGCTTCATGCCTAAGAAAGAGCTTGGTGCCTTGAGACAGCCTCTGAGGGGCAGCGCTAAGCCAGGGACACCATGCTCAGGCTGAGATCCACTTTCGGTTGGTTCATCAGCAAAGAGCAGGAGACGGCGCTCCAGACCTGCCCCCTGCCCCACCCCGGGTACGGACCAGGTTCTCAAGATCCCAGCAGCAGGGAGGCTGTCGGGGAGTGGAATCTACCTCAACAAGATGTCTCTGTGTGATCTCAGAGAAAGCATATGGAGGAGGGTATCAGAGTTCTCTCCTCAAATGCAAAACAGCAAACTAACTAAAGGTGCCATCGTGGACTTAACGTGTCCAAACAGGTCCTTTGGCCCAAGTGAACAAGACAAACGCCCAAAGGCCCAGGCCAGTCCCCCCGGCAGCAGGGCGGGAGAGTTCACCATGAGCAGCTCTCTCTCGGCAGTGCGCTTCAGGGCCCGGTACCGCTTTTCGTCCGCAGACGACAGCTCGCCGGTCTCATCCTTGAGCTGCTGCAGCTTCTGGAGCTCCGGCATGCTGCAGACACAGGGGCGCGTGAGAGGGAGGCGTGTGCCGCCAGGGCCTGCCCAGGGGAGACACACCTCGCTTACGGCCGGCTACCCGACACCCACCTGTCCATGTTCCTGATCTGGTTGTGCAGGGCCAAGAACGACACCGGGGAGTCGATGGCCTCTCGGCTCTTGGCACAGAGCCGCACGACTTTCAGCCCAGTCTGGTGGATCTTCTCAGTCAGCTGATCCACGGCTATGTTGCTTGGGGCACAGACAAGCACGGGCCTTCAACACAATGTGAGCAAATGTCAGTGCTCGTCCAGAGAAAGTCTAATTAGCCAAGACTGTTGTTTTGAATCATAGGCAGTGGAGCTAGCTCAAGCTCTAAGACTAAAGCCAGGAGTGACACGATGCTGAAGGAGCTAAGAGCCAGATGGTCTGGAGCTTCCTGATCTTCACGCCACTCATGCAACCCACTGCTAACACCCGAGTCCAACATCCTCACCTCCTGTTTGCACTGTAAAGACTTTCAAAGCTCCAAGGTGCACGCAGGCACAACACAATCCAGGATGAACCTACCCACTACGGCCTTTACAAGAATGGCAGGTTTGCTTGTTAAAAGCAACCACAAAGGCCAGATCTAATATAAACGGCATAGAATGCAGCATGCCAGACACCCCAGGCCCCAAAGCCTCCTGGAAGACAGGCCTCCCTCTCTCCCCGACTTGGGCTGTGCAGAGCCCTACCCATTGCCTTGCCGAGCCAGGTGGTAGACAATGGTGGCTGAGGTCACCGTCTTTCCTGTGCCCGGCGGGCCCTGGATCAGACTCAGTGGTCTCTGCAGCACAGTCTTCACGGCGTAAACCTTCAGATACAAGTGGCCGTTAGGGGTGTAGACACGGCGGAGGGCCGCTCACCAGGCAGGCTCTGCAGTCCGGGACCCTCCTGCCCCCGGGGCGGGTGAGAACCTGAGAGTGGTTGAGGTCAGGGAGCCCCTGCGCCGTGAAGCGCTTGGGCAGCTGGCACTTGATGATCACATCCTCCACCTCGTGGCCGAGCAGTTTGTGGTAGATGTAGCCCGATACGGAGGTCTCGTCCACAGCAAAGGTTTTCAACGCACTCTGCATCCTGAAAGGAAAGCTCCAGGTCAGTGGCACGCACCACCGTGGAGCTGCTGTGCAGACCTGCCCCTCTGTGACGAGGAGAAGAAGCACGGAGACGCCGGAGGCAGCAGCCACGCCAAGGGCAGGTGACCGCAAAGTAGATGCAGGGAAGTAGAGGCTGGGAAGGAGGCAGACATACCTGTCGAATGAGGTTGACTTCCACACGAAATCCACCTGGAAGTTATGAGTCACCTCCACGGGTGCACCCACACTGCTCCGAAGCTCAATAGCGATCTCGTCGCCATAATCTATGCCGCCGAGTTAAGTCTCATCCTTGTCAAAAGCCTTTCTGAGGAGTCCTCACTCTGTTACTGAAGAGACAGACCCTCCTCTGCACCAAAGACAGAAAACGCAGCCAGAGCCCCATGTTCTCAGTGACAGATTCTGCCCACCGTGTCCGGGGCCAGTGCAGCGAGCACCCAGCATGGAGCAGCCAAGGCCAGGGCCCAGGTTCCAGGCCCTGAGTGTGGATTTCCGCAGAGCCCTCAGGCACATAGCTCGGAGCACCCTGGCTTCTGCCTAAGCAGCTCTCTTCATCAGTTTTATATAAATGGTGCCCCCTCAGAGGACACCTGAAGAAAGCGCGTTCCAGCCGCGGCTGTACACACCCTTCCCTCCACCTGAGGCCCCGAGGCTGCTCTCAGCGGTGACCCCCACGCAGGTCTCCTGTGCTCAGGACAAGCTCGTCAGAGACTTGGGCAGACAGTGCCTGTGCCAGCCCTTTTTTACACAAAGGATACTATCAGGGACCTTGATGACGTGGCCGATCCCTTTCCATAGGGGCGCCAGGTCCCCTTTGTACCGCAGGCATATCTCATCCCCTTGCATGAGCCTCATGTCTTACAGGGAAAAGACAGCAAGAAAGTTAAGAGTTTTCACATGCGCCACAGACGCTACCATGAAGAGTTCAAATTAAGGGACACTTTACAAGGGTGAAACTAGGAATTTTATGCTACTTATGGTCACAAATATTTTAAAACTTAAAATCACCTCTTAACCAAATTATGACTAAATCCTCATTACCAGAGTCAGTCTTGGGCAAAGTGAAGTAGGCGATTCTCTTCTTGTTAAGGCCCAGGTCCCACCTGACCGTGATGTTATCTTGAGTCTGAGCACATAAAAAATAAGAGCCCTGTTAGCCTGCAACACAGACACAGGCCTGGACTCCTTGTGTCTGGGTTTCCACAGGTGCGTGCCCTATGGTGAGCAGCACCGGACAGCCTGAAACACCAACAAGGGCACATCCAAGAGAGAAGTCATTAGGACCCCGAAACCTGCACAGGACGACCAGGAGACCCCCACATGACGTCTGTTCTTGAAGGCGGCTTCTCTGTGGGCTGCGGAGGGAGAGAAGGAAGCCGATGGCTGAGGACACATCTCGTGAGCCTCAGGGCTCCTGCTTCCTATGCACAGTCTCCGAGGGACGGGCACAAGGAGTGTCCTCAGTGTGCTGTGGGCTCCTGAGGTCTGACTCTCATGGCTGTGGCAAAGGCTACAAACCCAACTGTAAGGAATTTTTGTTGGATTTAAAATCAGAAAACACCCAGGCGGGTGTCTGGCTTTGAGTGATGGGGCGTCTGCCCACAGGCCTGTCCTCAATCCACGGTTCCGTCTCTCAGGGGCTGGGCCTCGGCCCACGTCAGCATTTGCAGTCTGCAGAGAAAACCACCCTCCCCAGACCTTAGGAGAGATGCTTTGTTAAAATGACCAAACCCTCCTGCACACACCACATCACCTGCGACTCTTTCAGTTTCTTATCGTAGTCAGCCTCCAGCTTGACCAGAGGACCGAATATGTTCTGGTACTGGTAGGCATCCTCATACCGCAGGAGGACATGCTGCGGCTCCTCATCCACTCCCGGCTTCTCGAGGTCCTCCAAGGTGGCAGAAGGATTTTCCTAGAGGACAAGAACGGTACCACGTTCTTCCCTGTTCTCACCTCTAAAATGAACTATATGCGAGCGCCCCAGTCAACAGAGGCACAGTCACACCCACCATTTCTCAGAACGAGCTGATGTTGGGCTGATGCAGAGAAGGGCACCCGGTGGTCGGTGGTGTCCACCCCGTAAGGAGAGCCCTCATATCAGGAAGTCCACGTGGCACACAGAGGTGGACACCCCAGGTACACAGCCCTGACACACTTATACCATCAGATGGCTGCATTCTCCAACAAAGGCCTAGCCCCTGACCTGGGAGAGATTACACTTCTTCCTGGCTGCCAGAAAGATTACTGGCTTCCCTGGCTGTGTAAACAGAAAGGAAGGCCCACCTCCCCATTTCCTCCTGATCCTATGCTGCACCAACAGGAGAAACGCACACTCTCTTGGCAGGGACAAAACAGTATGTGGGCTGTTTGGATACAAACAGGAACAGTGAAACAATTGTGGCAACTTGAAAATCAAGGTGGAAAGGTTCCTTGCTGGACTGTCCTTTAAAAATATTTTGACTTGCACTTGAAGTGAAGATAAATTCACATCTTTGATTATATGGGTGCCTAATTAAAATTTCTAGCCTAGTTACTAAAACTTTATCAAAAAATATAAACAGCCAGAACCAGAGATGGGCTTCCCTGGAGAAACAGTCTGTGGGCAGGGCAGGAATCCCGCGCGCCCCCAGCCTGGTGTCGCCCTGGCTCCGATGCGTCACAGGCCCGACCAGGTTTTATAGAGTGCACCCGCAGTCCTGTCTGTCTACTCAGGCCCGGCTCCTCCTGACATGTCCACACACAGTCACCAATGGCCAGTTCCCATCCACTTCCTTCCCACCACCTACCCTTGCCCTCAGCAAGAAGAGAAAAATTCCAACAGCCGGAGCTTTCCTTTCCCAGAGGCCTGGCGGGAGGTACCCGTGGCGCCCTCGGTCCCACTTCCAGAAGGAGCTCGAAGGGCCACTCCAGGTAGAGGCTGCAGAGTCCCCCTCGAGCTCCTTCCGGAATCTCCTGTTTCTGAGACACCACCCCCAGCTCCCCTCTCCACCCACCCCCCAACACTTGGTGCCGAGATGGATGTGCACTCCCAGCAGGCCCTCACCTTCCAGAGCTCCTCCAGCTTGTTGATCTGCTGGGCGGTGATCTGCCGCGCCCGCAGCTGCTCCTGCTCAGAAGGGATCTTGACCAGCCAGGACAGGAAGCAACGGTCCTGGATCAGGGGCTGCCACTGCGAGCTGTCCCAGTTAATGTCCTTGAGGCTGCTCTGACTGGCACAGGGCTGCCTGCAGAAGCCCCGAGGGCGGGGAGAGCCCAGGTGAGGATGACCTCCAGCCCCCCAAAGGCTTACTGCCTTTAACCTCAAAGGGGCGTTCCCTACATTTTACTGTATGATCACATTACCTTTAAATTGTTAGCAATAAATTGCGTCTCCCCACACACTTGAGCTCTGAACTCTTAAAGCTCAGAACAGACTTTGCTTTTACAGAATTGTTTTCATGATTTAACCAGAACACACCCCAAAAGGGTTACTTGACATTCCTAGCTCTCTAACAAGCCCCAACCCCCCGAACCTCCTTACACCTCGTCAGTCGGCAGAAACTATTTTAAAGCTCCATGGAGTCAGAGCCATGGAGTGGCTGAGTCTTTGGGGAAGACGACTGGGGCTGAAAGGCAGTCCCCCAGGGAAATCGCGGCCCCGCCCTCACCTGCATAGCAGCACCACAACCGAGTCAGCCTTGGCGGGGATGAAGCCGAGGAGGAAGACATTGCGGCAGCCGCAGTTATAACACTCCAGAACCGTCTCCCCCAGGGGCCCATCCTTGTGCAGAGTCACCTCTTTGCATTTTGCCCTCACGAGGTGATTTACAATGTGGCTGAAACCAGGAAATGATAAATAGTTAACACCCAAAGTTTGGCTTTTCACCACTTCCAATTTTCGAGCTCCGTTAAAAGTTCCGGTACCGTTCACGGTCCATTAGCAGGACTGGTCACACCTCATCCATCTGGCATCCCGGGGGACCAGCCCGCCCCTGAACTGGCTCCCCACTGAGCACAAAAATCAATCCGACTTGAACCATTTTTAAGGAAAACTTTCCTAACATGTTTCACACAGTTCCTGCTTTTTTCTCTCCCCCCCAGTTCCTGCTTTCTTAAATCCAACTTATTGGACCTAAGTGAATCTAAGGCTGGGGCCAAGGCTGCTGTCCTGGAGAGGCAGGAGGCTCGCCCCTTTCACTGCTCCTCTGCTCATTGTAGTTTCTCTCCTGCTCCTTTCAAAGTCACTTCTCACGGCCCCTGTGCCTGCTTCCAGGAGCAACAACCCTCCTCATCTGCTGCAGGCCAGGAAACCTGATAACCAAATGTATTAGAAACCTGAGGACAGTAAAAAAATACCGAGTAGTGGGGCTCAGGGCTACTCTCCGGAAGCACAGGGCCAGCCAGCCCTGAACGATCTGAAAGCCCCGCCGCCTCAGCTCTTTCCTTGCTGCGCGTGGCCAGGGCTCTGACGCCTTTCTCATTTCCGGGACACGGCTCACCTAAACCAGGGCCTGAGTGCCCCAGCCACCAAACTCTACCCTCCGCCACGCCAGCCTCACTCAGGGCCCACGGGTGGTGCACGGCTCTGCCTCAAGCCCTCCCAGCCCCACCAGCGATCTGCAGCCTGGCTGCAGGTTTGTCACACGCTGAGCATGCCTGCCAAGCCTCCAGCCTTCCCTGCTGCCGCCCTCACATCACCTTGGGAAACCCCTCCTGTTGCAAGCTTCGGCTCAGATGCCAACATCCGAATCCTCTCTGGCCCCACGAAGACTGTCAGATTACCTAACTAATCATCACTGCTCTCCGTACCTCCAAAGCCACCCCTCCCCCCACCCCGTCACCCCTGGGCCTTCTACCAGGATCAGTGATTTCCTCTTGTCTTTTCTAGGCCCACCTCACCCCATTACACTGGCAGCTTCCTGAAGGCGAGTGGCTGTCCCATCACCTTCACAGTCTGACCCTGCACAGAACACACAATCTGGCTGGCCGAGTCTGTTTTCTCTTAGAGGCCCTCCACTCACTTCCCTGATCTTGGCTCTGCTGACCAGAAGCTGGGGTTGCCAGCCAAGGCAAGTTTTATTTAACTGCTTTTCCTGCAGGAGAGGAACTAATGCGAACACGGTTAACACTTATAATTACCCAGAACGTTCGGAAAATGGTATACCAGTCTCTTCTGGGTACCCTGAAGATGCTTTTCCCTTCAAATCTCTAAAAAACACCAGCTCCCTTTCTTGCCTCACTCAGAACCCCACAATTCGCATTACTAACTCCAAGGTGACACGAGATCTGACCATTCTGTGTCCTCAGCCACGGCTGCCAAAGGCACAGGAAGGGTACGGGCTCTGTACAAATAAAGCTGCCTACGGAATTTTGTCACTTTATTTCTATAAAACATGAACCTCAGAGGAAGATGCCGCTTTCTTGCAGGCGACCTGGATCCCTGTCCCACGGAGACTCTGCTCTGCTTCCCTGTGGTAATGGAGTGAGTCGCTGCACATCACGGCAGCCTTGGAGGAGCCACCAGGACCAGACCCCTGCCAGTGGTGGAGGCTGAGGAGTCTCACCACTCGAGCTTAGCCAAACGGACTCTCCCCTGGAATCCAAGCACCCTCACAATGCGGGTCTCACCCCAAACACAAAACAAGGGACCTAGTCACAGCTGCTGCTGATCAACAGCAGGAAGGGAAGCCCAGAGCCGACGGTCAAGTGAACTTAATTTAATCTGATGATTCAGGATCTGGCCCATATTAGCCTCAGGACTGCTCTGATGAGCTAAGGCCAGAGGGAGCCTTCTCAGGAAGGGGCTCCCATGGATGCCCATTACTGTCTTGGGAACATCCTCCCCAGGCACCCAGTAATGAAGATGAACGGGCGTGCCAGGAGCTCATCTTGCAGAAAAATATAAATAAAAACTGGGAAAGAGAATTAAGCCAACCCTACTTGCATAATAAAAAGAACCACAGAGAATAAATCAAGGGTAAATACATTAAGGCATTCACACACCACCATCTGTTTCAAGTTAAACCAGTCACAGAGGAGGGAAAAAACCAGGTTTGTTAGCGTGATTTTATATTGTGCTTCGCTTCAACATTTCCATAATTTACACACAAATCTGAGCACAGCACTGATTAAAGACACATGCGCGGTTTGATTATCTACCTGCCAGAAGTATTTCCACGTCCATTACAGAACCACTTCTTGCTGGTATTACAGTAAACCACGCAAGCAGGATCGTGTATTCCGCAGTAACTAAAAAAGTCAAAACATCAACAGTTAAAGCTAGAAGACCACTCTCTGGTTTTAATTTGGCAGGATGTAAAATTCTTTCCTCTTACAACATTTTTAAGTTTTTCATTAAACACATACTCAAACCCAACGATCCCACTAACAAAATCCAATCAGTTAACTGCAGAGGCTTCCTGACCCTGTGAACGCAGGGAAGGGTTTAGGGGTGCTGTGGAGACTCCTCAGACAGCAGCAAAGCCCCTTCCAGGGTGAGGTGGGGGGGTGAGAGCAGTGCAAGGTGCCAGGTGAGCCCAACAACGGAGTCCTAAAACCCCCCAGGTGACCTAGTCACTCCCCTTGGCCTGAAGTTTCAGGAACTGTGACTTATAAGCAGGGAAATCAGCATCCCTAGCTCTGGGCACACAGAAGGTAAGCTGAGACCACGCTGCGTTCACAGTGCCTCCCATGCTCCAGCAGAGGGCGCCGTGCTCCTGGGAACTCTCAGCTCAACCCAGCAGCGGAGGGTCCTGGGGTACAGACTGAGCTCAGCTCGCAAGGAGCACCTAGGGAGAGCCCCCTGGCCTCCCTTTTCTGAAAATCAACACACCAAAAACAAAAATATTGGCTCTCCACAGAGTTCTGTACGTGGATGAAGCCAAGACTCAAGTCTCAAACGAGAATGTCCTCTGGCCAAGAACCTTCCCTGCAACACCTCACGCCAGGGGGCTCTCCCTACTCCACTCCCCGGGGACGGCAGGAGTGCGAGGGGGTGTGCAGACTTTAACGACCTGCAGCTTCACCAGGACCACTTCACAGGCATATCTGGTACATAACAGGAACGCGAATACATATGTAAAAATGTACTGTAAATGAGAGTGAACAAAGAGCCAACAAAGTAAAAAAGTGTGCCCACCAAGCAGGGAAAAGAGCGGCCCTCTGTCCCGTGATGGGTGCAGACCTCAGAGGGGCAGCGTGCCCAAGGGGCAGGCAGAGCTGAGTAGAGGCCCAGGCCCACTGCCCTGCCTGGCGGGGTGCCCTAAGCAAGATCATTTCACCTCTTTTGGTCTCAATTTCCTCATGTGCGTGTAACAAAAAAGCAAGAGTAAGTCCAAACACAAGGGGTGGGTCCTCCTCTAGATGAGAATTCCAAATTTGGTCAACACGCAGGTCTATCCACTGACTACTCACTTCCAATTTTTCAGGAATCTTCAACGCAACAAGGAGGCAGATGTTTTAAAGAAGCCTACAGTAATCTCTTTGTAAGAGAAATCTTAGCTGCTCTATTCACCCTCCAAATGCTCACCCGATGTGATGAGTTCTTTCTGATAAGTGAGTGGGGCAGGTACCGGGTAACAACCCAAGGGCCTGAGGAAGGCAGAGAAGGGGAACCTTTCCCCCTCCAGCTGGGAGAATGAGGGATGACAGAGGGTGCTGATCCCATTCGCCTGACCAGTAATAGGGACTTATGTGTGTACAAAGGCTTGAGCAACCTCCTTATTCCCAAGGACAGAGTTTCCAAGTGTCACAGTCCATGGTCTTAGAGGGGCCCCTGTAAAGTTAGCAAATGCATATAGAATGTGGATGCTCTGGGAGGCGAGTCCTCTCCTCCGCTGAAGGTGCTCACCTGCAGGCATGTATGGGGAGATCCTTCGTGTAATAGGTATCTTCCTCATCTTCTTCAAAGTTCAACTCGGCCAACAACTGGCTAGTCTTGGCCACGCTGTCATCCACAGCCCCGTTCTGCAGGATGCCCTCAGGTCCACCGACCTATGGCAGAAGGCAGCGTCACCATGAAAGACTGCAGCTTCCGGGCCTCAGCCCAGGCACGTGGCTTCTCCCCATATGAGCAGTCATGGCAACCTTCCCGTGAAGCACTGGCCTGCTCTCTACTGTGCGACAGTTCAGCGTCTTCTGATTTGACTTTTCATACTCTCCTCTTCCCTATCAAACCTACCTGGCCAAAAACAGGGCACAGGTGGCTGAGGTCATCCGCCCTGCCACCTGCACACCCAGGCCCAACCCCATCTAGCCACAGCGCCATGACTACAAGCAGGAAGCTGAGGGCCACAAGAAGCAAGATGACTTTTTACAAACCAGGTATGGTCCCCCCCTGCGGACAGCTGCACAAGGGTCCTCCTCCTTTAAAGCCTAAGCACCAGAAGTAAAGGTTGTGACCCCTGCAGATGTGGGAATGCAGTTCTCTCGTTAGTCCACATACTTCCTTCACTGGCAGTTCCCCTCTCCAGAAGGCAGCCCTTCTTAATTATGAATTAGAAATTGAATGTTAGGATAATCTTCCAGTTTCAGGACACAATCTTATTAAATGTACCCTTTATATGTCATAACAGCAAAAACATACAAATAGGCAACTTTAAATAACTAAGCGATGAATTTCACAAGCACCTCTGCTGAGCTCACACATCCATTCACGGGTGCACAGATTCACCTTGTCCGAGGGAGACAGGCGCTCCTAATGCTGCCCCCCCAGGAACTGCCTCCTCAGACAGCAGCCAGCAGTCCCCATTGTGGTCCCCACGGGCCACAGCCCACACAAGGCTGGGTCAAGCAGTGGAAGCATCATGCGATGAAAGACGGGAAGGAGTGACGAGCCCCAGGGCAGGCACCAGGTTTCTCTGAGTTGTGAGACGGGATCAGACACTGGCCTGCCACGCAGAGCTGGGAAACCAAAACCCACACCCACGCCATGCGGGGTCGGCTCAGGCCACTCCCTGTCCACTGCTCCAGTCACCTATACGGGCCTAAGGACAATGGGTCTCCTGGGGGGGGGGGGGCATCCCAGAAACTCCAAAGGTGCATTCGGGTTGTCAAGGAAGCCAAGAACCCATTACAGGAACACGTGTCTCTGTAACGGTCTCAGCCAGATCAGAACCCCATTTCACTGTGTCTGCCACCACTTTAATATACTATCTTTTTTTCTTAAGATTTTTTTGATGTGGACCATTTTTAAAGTCTTTATTGAATTTGTTACAATATTGCTTCGTTTTATGTTTTGGTTTTTTGGCCACCAGGCATGTGGGATCTTAGCTCCCCAACAAGGGATCGAGCCCACACCCTCTGCAATGAAGGCGAAGTCTTAACCACTGGACCACCAGGGAAGTCCCAACATTTTTTCAGAAGGCAACAATCAGGTTAAATGCAAGAAGACTGTATGCTTTGTTTGGGGGAAATTTTTTTTTTTTCAAAAATGAAAAATCAGTATCAACTTTTGGATTTTAATGTAATGAAGATAGTATTATTAACATCATCACAAGCACCTCTTTGTAAATCCCTGATCCCCTTTTTAAAAAAATTGTAAGTGGTTCCGTGGCATTAAGTACATTCACATGGTTGCGCAACCACCACCACCATCCATCTCCAGAACTTTCTCATCTTCTCAAACTGAAACTGTCCATTCCCCCTCCCTCAGCCCCTGGCAACCTCCATTCTACTTTCTGTTTCTATGAATTTGACTACATAGGGACCTCACATAAGTGGAATCATACGGTATTTGCCCTTTTGTGACTGACTTATTTCACTTAGCATAATGTGCTCAAGGTTCATCTATGTCCTAACTGTGTCAGAATTTCCTCCCTTTTTAAGGCTGAATAATATTCTATTGTATGGACACACAACATTTTGTTTATCCATTCATCAGTCAGTGGATACTTGGGTTGCTTCCACCTTCTGGCTGCTGTGAATGATGTTGCTATGAACATGGAGTACGAGTATCTCTTCAAGTCCCTGTTTTCAATTCGTTGGGGTATATACCCAGAAGTGACGTTGCTGAATCATATAATTATTCTATGTTTAACTTTTTGTTTTCCACAGCAGCTACACTATTTTATATTCCCACCCACCAGTAGTGCACAAGGGTCCTAATTTCTCCACATCCTTGCCAACACTTGTGATTTTTCTGTTGGTTGTTGATAGTAGCCATCCTAATGGGTGTGAGGTGGTATCTCATTGTGGTTTTGATTGGCATAACCTGGATTATAATGATGCTAAATATCTTTTCCTATGCCTGTTGGCCATTTGTATATCTTCTTTGGAGAAAGGTCTAGTCAAGTACTTTGCCAATTTTTAAGCAGGTTGTTAAATTTCTTGTTGTGCTTTGTTAGAAAAAATTTTTAAACATTTATTTATTTATTTATTTAGGCTGCACTGGGTCTTAGTTGCGGCACGTGGGCATGTGGGATCCTTAGCTGCGGCAACCAGGCTTCTTAGCTACAGCATGCGGACTTCTTAGTTGCGGCATGCGGATGGACTTAGTTCCCTGACCAGGGATTGAACCTGGGCCCCCTGCATTGGGAGCATGGAGTCTTACCCACTGGACCACCAGGGAAGTCCCCTTTGTTTGAAATTTTGATAGCAAGTTACTACTTCAAAAAGTCACCTCTCCTTTTGGCAACACTTCTCCTGACACATGCAGCGGCAATACTGGGATAAGGCTGCCGACAAGGAACCAAGACACCTCTCAGTGTGACTGCCTCAGCACACATGTGTTTGTTTTCTGAAAGTGTGTGGCCAGATCATGGTACCTGGATTTCACTTCATGGCAGTGAAAGAGCCACATATATCATGCTACAGGGGAGGGCTGAGAGGGTGTGGGCCACAATCTCAAGCTCAGATGGTATTTACATTTTTAAATGGTTGGATTAAATACCTAATAGTAGGTATTTGCTTCTTGTCCCACAAAGCCTAGAACGTTTACTACCTAGCACTTTAAGGAAATGCTTGCTGACACTTCTCCAAAGAAGACATACAGATGGTCAACAGGTACATGACAAAATGCTCAATATTGCTAATTATTAGAGAAATGCAAACCACAACTATGAGGTATCACCTCACACCAGTCAGAATGGCCATGATTAAAAAGTCTACAAACAATAAATGCTGGAGAGGGTGTGGAGAAAAAGGAACTCTCCTTTGCTGTTGGTGGGAATGTAAGTTGATGCAGCCACTATGGAGAAAAGTATGGAGGTTCCTCAAGAAACTAAAAATAGAACTACCATATGACCCAGCAATCCCACTCCTGGGCATATATCCGGAGAAAACTCTAATTCGAAATGTACATGCACCCCAATGTTCACAGCAGCACTATTTACAACAGCCAAGACATGGAAGGAGCCTAAATGTCCATCGACAGAGGAACGGATAAGAAGATGTGGTACATATACATAAAATGGAATATGACTCAGCCATAAAAAAGAATGAAATAATGTCATTTGCAGCAACATGGATGGACATATCATATTATCATATTAAGTGAAGTCACTTATCATATTAAGTGAAGCCAGACAGAGAAAGACAAATATCATATGATATCACTTGCATGTGAAATCTAAAGAAATGAAACAAATGAACTTATTTACAAAACAGAAATGGACTCACAACCATAAAAAACAAACTTATGGTTACCAAAGGGGCTGATGGGGGGGGCTGTTAATTAGGAGTTTGAAATTGACATATACACCCTGCTACTATAAAATAGATAAACAACAGGGACCTACAGTATAGGGTACTACATTCACTATCTTGTAATAACCTATAATGGAAAAGAATCTGAAAAAGAATATATATATAACTGAATCATTTTGCTGTATACCTGAAACTAACACAATATTGTAAATTAACTATACTTCAATTTAAAAAATGGTTGGGGGACTTCCCTGGTGGTCCAATGGTTAAGACTCCACGATCCCAATGCAGGGGGCCCAGGTTCGATCCCTGGTCAGGGAACTAAGATCCCATATACCACAACTAAGACAGCACGCCTTAGAGAAGCCCGTGCGTCGCAACGAAGACCCAGCGCAGCCAAAATAAATAAATAAATAGATAAATAAATAAATTTTAAAAATAAAATTAAAAATGGTTAATTAAAAAAAAAAAGAAAAAAGAGAATGCTTGCCAACTCCTAGTCTAGAAGAACTCCTAAAATGTCTCACCAGGTTGTATAAACTTTTATGTGTAAAGAAATATCCTTAGTGATATGTGAATCTTTCCTGAAACATCAAAATTAGTATGCGGAGTAATACGGACACCTGTGTGACACCAGGTGCCTTCATTCCACCCACTCCTGCTTCATCCAGGCCTCAGATCCCACACTTCATCTCCCCTCACAGAGGGAAGAGTGAACCAGCAGAGGGCACATCAGGAATGTGTGAGGCTCTTAACAGAGCCTGACCAACCATGTGACGACCCTTTCTCTGCATCACTCATACCCCTTCAGGCTTAATAAGGAGCAGGAAATCCAAGTCCGCTCTAGGACCTGCTCTAGGAACTCTCAAGAGACATTACAATACCGCCACAACACAAGATCAGATGGATTCTCCCTCACCCCCACTGAAGGCAGGGAGACTAGAGAGAGAGGAGTCCAGATTCCCCAGTAGGCCCTGTAGCTGTGTGGCTGGGGGGTGTGGGTGTGTCCCTCCTCACAAGTACTTATGCACACCTACACACCACATGCACTTGTCCAACCCCTGCCCAGCCCCACTCCTGCCCAGCTGTGGCCTGACCACAACACAGACTTCTATAACTGGCTTGTTAGTTTCTCCCTCTACTTTCTGGAAAGTTTTAAGATAAACATTAACTTCAAAAATACATTTGACCTTAGCAACTATAATTAAACGAGTTAAAGCACTAAAGAGTGCCTGGCACAGAGAACACCCACAATCCAAGCCAAGCGACATAATGGAAGAAGGGAGGGGAGTGTCCTTGTCTGGCACAGGACTGAGGTTATCAACCCATCACCTCCAGCCAGGACCCCTGGGTCCTGCTGGGCTCAAGAAGGGAAAGTCCTCCCTGCACCCCAAGCCCATCCCCAGGCACCATGTCACTGGGTCCAGAAAGCGAAGGAAACAGTTCCCTCTCCACCCCTGCTCTGGACACTCATTATCGAAGTCCATCTATGAGCTGCTGAGCTGATCAAGGCCTTGCAGAGGTTTTCTGCCCAGAGAGTTTCTTACGACCCACTGCAGAACTCAGCGCACCTCAGAGCAGCAGGAAGAGAGGTCACTTCATTCCCACAAAGGAAAAGCACATCAATTCAAAAATTACCACTAACTGTGCTGGTAAGAACTTTTAGACCATAAATTTTTACCCCAAACCTCATAAGCGTCATACCACTCAGCATGAAATGGACATTTCTGTCCATCAATCCCCGACTATGCCAATGTCCCAGGGCCTTTGCACTCACTATCCCCCTGGCTTCTACACAGATGGCTCCTGGTCCTTCAGTCTCGGTCCACAGGGCACCTCCTAGGGAGGCCTCCCCTGACCCCATCTGAGGGGCGCCAGTGGGGCCAGCTCTGCCGGTCCTGCTCCCTGCTGTGACCCCCGCACCTAGAACTGAGCCCACACCCCAGGAGGCTCTCACAGTGTTAGCTAAACGAATGTATCTTCTCATCCAAAATATAAGGGTTGAAATGTAAAATGACTCATCATTTATTCTTTTCTTCCACAACTTAAATAAAAAAGAGCGAGTGGGAAATCGCCTTTCCCTCAGGTGACCTGAGGCAGAGAGGAACTACCAGGTCTCTGAGCCCTGCCTCAGGAAAAGGCTAACAGAAGATCCACTCTCCCTCAGCTTTTGAAAAAGTTTCAAAACTACAGAGAATGAATGACCCACACACCCACCATCTGGATCCACCAGCCACTCACATTTTGCCACACTTGCTCTCTCCCTCTCTTGCTCTGCACACGTATGCACACATGCGTTCACACACACACATACTTTTCTGTTCCTGATCCATTTCAGAATCATAGGTCCCAGGACAAGGGCTTTCTCCACACAACCACAATATAAACATCACACTCAGGAATAATGCTGATATAATACTGCTATCTAATACACATAAACACATTTTCCCAATGTTCTAATAATGTCCTTTACAGTTTTTTAAATCCAAGATCCAGTTAACAATTACACATTATTTGTGATGTAATCTCTTAGCCTTCTTTAATCCATTAGTTTTAACCGCAAGAAATTGTTGAGATTTGACCATTTTTGACCTACAATGAAGGGAACTTCACATGGTCCCAACCCAACACAGCAGTCCCTGAGCTTTGGGTTAAAGGAGTTCTACGTGCCTCCCTCTTTTCAGTAGACGCTTGTTTTGATCAAATGCTAAGTCCACCCCTGCAGTTCATTTCAAAGCTCAAGAATATCCTTGACCTGTCTGGGGTGTCTGCAGCTCACCTTGTGCTGCCCCTGCCTGCCCAGCTCTGGGGTCAGCCACTCTCAGAGGAGCTCACAGACTGAGATGGAATCCACCCACACCTGCAGGGAGAAGCCAGGCTGTGAGGAGAGGTTCAGTCCAGAAGGCAGGACACCTCACAGGACAATGACCTGGACCGGATCCTGGCTCAGTGGCATGAAAAGAAGAAGAGGGAGGGGCTGCCCAGAAGAGCAGGGCTGGAGACATGACAATCAATCACATTAACAACTAGACCTCACAGGGATCCGAACCAGGTAAATAATCTGACTGTGGAGAAAGGGAAGCCCCATGTATTCAATATTAGATGATCCTGAAAAACTATTGTTGGTGCTGTTCGTCTGACCACAGCAGTATGGCTATGAAGGAAAGATGCCCTTTTCATGTTTTTAGAAATGTATTCTAAATAACATAGGTCTAAATGGTTGAGTATCACTAACTCATATGGCTCAACCTCAGAAGAGTGAAATGACAAGTTGGATTTGCTTTAAAACACTTCAGCAAAGAAAAAGAAAAAAGAGAAAAGAAAATCTTCACAACCATCAAATCAAGAAAACAGATGGGCAGGATTTGCTTTATCCACTTATACATGAGAGAATTCCTAATAAACATTTCTACTCAATACAGGTGGACAAGGTGGCTGCCTGGAATCTGCGTTAGCTCTGCAGAGCCATGCACTTGAAAGGAGTGATAGAAGACGAGCACAGCTTGTACCAAATGGCTTCTGCCCCGGGATGAGGCAAGCAACCCCTCCAGGTTCACTGGCAGCCCTGGCAGCTGAGCTATGCGAAGAGCTAGAGTAGATAAGAAGGTGCTATCCTCAGTCATGACAAAGGGCTACTCACAGCTCAGCAGGCAGCCTAAATCAACTGTACTGTCTAGAAGCCGTCCTGGCAACAGTCCGCAGGGATCCTGAGAAGCCCGGCTCAGTTGTCCAACTCGCAAGCTGCTAGTGGACCAACACACATAAAAAGGCACAAGGACCCTATTCCAGCCATGGGATCCCAGGACCCGGCATTCCTGTTGTTTATCAGAGGAAGTAGGATTTTACCCCCAAGGAAAGCTCTTCCGGCAAGAAGAGTTCAAAGCCCCCCAAGACTGGGGCCCCATAAGACTTGGAAAAGGGAGCACTGGAGACCCGGTCCGACTCACCGTCCCCTCTGCACCTCCCAGGCCACATTCTGCTCTGGGTCCCACTGAACACAATGGTCATCTTGGCCCTTCTCTGTGAGCTGGACTGTCCTATACCACCGAAAGACCACCCCTACCACACTAACCACCACAACTGCCCCTCAGTTGAGAGCCACTGCCCACAATCTGCCCCTCCAGCCCCTGCACACAGCACTCTGGTGGGGCCTCTCCCTCCTGCAAGGCCTCTCACCCAGGTCTCAGGGCAGCACCTCCAAAGGTCTGTTGACCCCTACTCACACCTCCCATCCAAGGGGATCCCTGCCTCAGCCCAGGGGGATCCCGGGCCCTGATGAAAACCATCAGACGAGAACTCACGCCTGCTCTAGAGGAGTTATGAGGACTCGGGGACAACGGGTGCTCAGAGCAGTGACAAGCATGTGCCTGAGGAGGAGTGGCCACTGTGGCCACCTGGTACTGTGGTAGTTCACACATGCGCTCACCTGAAGGCACACATCTGACCCCAGCGCTCTCTGCCTGAGCTCCCCTTCTAGCCTCAGCCAAACTCTGCCAGGTCTCCCCGCCACCTAAGGGCCCCTCCTCTCAAGGGAGGTCATGGCACCCCTCAGCAGCAACACAAGGCTCCAGGATCCAGCCCGAGCCCCTCGTCGTGGACAACAGCCCTTTCCCTCCATGCCAAGCCCTGTGCCCAAGTTGTTCAGGGTGCACTTCCTGAACAACTCAAGGACCACCACTCACAAAGGCTTTTTTCCCTTTCCCTCCTCTGGGCCCTCACTGTCCCCAGGGTCAACTGCAGACTGGGCAGCACCTGCCATTTCTAACAAAGCAGCTACAGTTGGCAAAGGGCTCACTTTGACTCCCAGTGGGAGTCAGCCCTCCCCAGGCACAGCAAGACAGGGAAACAGAAGTACTGAGAGGGGCTTCCCTGGTGGCGCAGTGGTTGAGAGTCTGCCTGCCAATGCAGGGGACACGGGTTCGAGCCCTGGTCTGGGAAGATCCCACATGCCGTGGAGCAACGAAGCCCGTGAGCCACAACTACTGAGCCTGCGCGTCTGGAGCCTGTGCTCTGCAACGGGAGAAGCCGTGACAGTGAGAGGCCCGCGCACCGCGATGAAGAGTGGCCCCCGCTTGCCGCAACTGGAGAAAGCCCACACACAGAAACGAAGACCCAACACAGCCAAAAATAAATAAATAAACAAATTAATTAAAAAAAAAATGCCTTAGCATTATTAAAAAAAAAAAAAAAAAAAAAAAAAAGAAGTACTGAGAGGACGGGAGTCGAGAACCAGGCTGAGGAGGTCAGCCTGAGAGTCTGTGCAGAGGGAACAAAACAAAACGTGAACAGACACATGAGGGCTCCCAGGCTCACCACATGAGCAGTGTGGCCAGGCCTCAGCTCCTACCTCTGAACTCCAGCACAGAACCTACCTAGCACACGAGGCACCACATCTCCCCAATGTGTGACCTGGCGTGGGAAGCGCGGGGTCACCCGATCTCCCTACCTTAGAGCTTTAACAAGAAACTACCAAGATTAGAAGGAGCAAAAATAGAAGAGGAAAGGAAAGGTGGCATGAAAGAGAACTCAGAACAGTGAGTGACTGTTGTAATGGCTACACAGCCCAGTAAATTTACTAAAAAAAAACAAACAAAAAAAAACACATAACACTGAATTGAACACTTAAAAACAAGAGGACTCGGGAACTGCCTGGCGGTCTAGTGGTTAGGACTCCGCGCTTCCAATGCCAGGGGCCCGGGTTCAATCCCTGGTCGGGGAACTAAGATCCCGCAAGCCACTTGGCAAAGCCAAAAAAAAAAAAAAAAAAAAGTATGTCTTACCTGCTTATATCCATGACCCAGATCAAGGTGTGTGAAATTGTAAAAATTATAAAAAAACAAACAAACAAGAGGACTCTGGTATATGACCATACCTCAGTAAAGCTATTATTTATTTATTTTATTATTACTTTTTTTTTTTTTTGGCTGCGTTGGGTCTTCATTGCTCCGCGCGGGCTTTCTCTAGTTGCGGTGACCGGGGGCTACTCTTCATTGTGGTGCACGGGCTTCTCACTGCGGTGGCTTCTCTCGTTGCGGAGCACGGGCTCTAGGCACGCGGGCTCAGCAGTTGTGGCGCATGGGCTTAGTTGCTTCGCGGCATGTGGGATCATCCCGGACCAGGGCTCGAACCCGTGTCCCCTGCATTGGCAGGTGGATTCTTAAACACTGCGCCACCAGGGAAGCCCAGTAAAGCTATTAGAAAGATGCCTCTCTTTTTTGGTTGTGGGAGCTAGATTGATAGAGAACTTTGTTCTGCTGTTAATATTGGTATTGTATTAGTGTTAACTTTTCCCCCAATCATGCTGAATCTGGGTAATGAAATTAATTGGGTAAACAGAGTTAGAAGTTATTTTGCTTATTAAGCAGTAACTGACACGTAAGCCCTCCCTTTTGGGGGTTTGGAACTAAATGCCAGAAATCCACTAAGAGAAAAGTACAGGTAGAACACATGCCAGAGCTCCTGCGAGGTTAGCAGCATCTCATCTCCAATTTTCTCAAGGCGTACTTATGTCACAGCTGTACTGAGTGTTCACGGAACAAAAAAAGGCCAACTCAAATTTTAAACTCACCACTTTTAGGAACCCCGGAACTATATGGAATTCACTCCTCATCATAAGCTGAGGGCCAGGAAGCAGAAGATGATCTGTTTACCTGGACAATCAAGGATATGCTGGAACAGCCTTCCTTGACTTCTGAAGGCAGCAGGTTTTGAAGAGTAGGTAGCAGCTCTTTATAATTTTATAAACTGACACACATCAACGTACGTAAACACCAGTGAATCCATCAATAAAGTTAACAAACACATCCATCACCCCAGTCTCCTCATGCCTTTGCCATCCCTCTGTCCTTTCCTCCCCTCCCCACAACCACTGATCTGCCTTCTGTCACTGTAGGTTACCTAGCACTTTCTAGAGTTTTATATGAACAGAATCAAAGAGTATATACTCTTTTTTAAGTGCATCTTTCACTCACCGTAATTATTTTAAGATGCATCCATGTTGCTGGCTGTATCAATGGTTCATTTCCTTTTTTTTGTTTGGCAGTGTTCCCAACTCTTAAGATTTTCACCATAATTCCAATGTTTGGAGGAAACACGATAGTAGCAACAGTCATGGGGAAATATTCCAACTAGGCAGACCAGAAGGTCTGTAATACCAGCTATTATGCAAAGGACTTCCAAAATTACCTTTCCCTGCCCTTTGAGGGGTAGGGGAAGGGGCCAGGAAAGGGTCAAATACTCACAAGAAAACTGTCCCTTTATCTTAAGGACACTTGGCAGGGCTTTAATAAATATCAGTTTCAAATCATAAACAAGAAAACAAGTGTTACTGGAACCAACTCAAAGCTCAGCAGGAGTCACCTCTGCCTGCCATTCTCCCACCCTGGCCAAGACACACATGTGTTACCTCAACAAACTTTCAGATAAAACCAACTGTGCAAAACTGGCAGTCAAGACTGGTATCAAAAGTGGCTACACACCGGAAAACAGTCTGGCAGCACCCGAAAAAGCAACGGGCAGTTGTTACCATACCACCCACCAATTTCACTGAAGGCTTACATCCACACAGAAACTTGTACACAGACGTTCACAGCAGCATTTTCCATAACAGCTAAAAACAAAAACAACCCAAATGTCCACCGACAGGTAAGTGGATAAACAAAATGTGGTCTGTCTGTGTTGTGGAATATCATTCAGTCATAAAATGGAATGAAGCAGATACATGCTACAACATGGATGAAACTTGAAAACATGCTCAGTAAAAGAACAAAAGACCACATACTATATGTCTATTTATATGAAATGTCCAGAGTACCTAAATCCAGAGATAGAAAGATTAGTGGCTGCCTGGGGTTAGAGAAGGGAGGACAGACAGGCTAAGCGGTGCAGGGCTTCTTTTTATGGTGATGAAAATGTCCTAAAATCGACTGTGGTGGTGGCTGCACAACTCTGAATGTACTGAAGTCACTGAATTGCACACTTTGAATGGGTGAAGTGTATGGTATGTGAATTCTACCTCGGTAAAGCTGTGAAACAAAAGTGGTTGCCCAGCACTTGACAATCCACAGCCACTCATCCTATAAGATAAAATCAAAAGGCACTCAGAATAGAAGCCCAGGGACTTCTCTGGTGGCGCAGTGGTTAAGAATCCTCCTGCCAATGCAGGGGACACGGGTTCGAGCCCTGGTCCGGGAAGATCCCACGTGCCGCGGAGCAGCTAAGCCTGTGCGCCACAACTACTGAGCCTGCGCTCTAGAGCCCGTGAGCCACAACTACTGAGCCCACGCGCCTAGGGCCCGTGCTCTGATACAAGAGAAGCCACCGCAATGAGTAGCCCCCACTCACCACAACTAGAGAAAGCCCGCACACAGCAACGAAGACCCAACACAGCCAAAAATAAATAAATAAATAAGTAAATAAATTTATTTATTAATTAAAAAAAAAAAAAAAAAGAACCCAACTAGAACTCAGAGTTGCCCCAGGCTTGCTGTTTTATAGTCTACAGTTTAAACAGGATTTGCAATAAAACGATTACCTCTCACAACCCTGAGCTGCCACGGGTCATGGCACACTGCTCAACCGAGAGATTTTTATCCTCAGCCTTCCGGACACGCTGGACACAAATTACAGACAGCACTACCTGGTCTATCCATTCATACATGAGTACAGATTTCACGTATGTTTAAAAGTAACAAAAATATAGCTGTTATCCCCATTTTACAGCTGTGGAAACAGGTCTACAGAGTATGAAACTACAGGCGTTATCATGAGCCTCCAGCGGCTCATTCATTTCTCCATGCAAACTCTCCCCTCTCTCCTACCTTCCCCCACCATATGTAAACAAAACCGAAAAAACATACATATGGTGCACACCTGTTCTCCCTGATGCCCCATCCATCAAGCTTCTATTTTTAAGGAATCTGGGGTTAGCATGAGTCAAATGTTTTCTGCTTCTATTAGGGGCTAAAAGAAAGTCCAAGTGGGTGGTCTACCCACGGGAATGACTCATCCAACTAGAATGTAAGCCCCCTCCTCCAGGACAGGGTTTGAGCTCACTCTGGCTGAGGATGTGTTAGCTCCCCGCACCCTGGCAGTGGATCCTCTTGCTAAGGGACACCTATGACAAGGTGAACCCTATAGCTCCTCCCTGGCTGAGAATTCAGGAAAATAAACCTGAGGGAGGTGCCAGGCACAGGAATGGAATCTGAGATCCACAGGAAGATGGCTACATTCCTGGGGAGCCCAGCCCAAGGCCACTGCCAGCCCCTTCTCCCACCCCGGGGGCAGGGACCCAGGTCCAGGAAGTGTATGCACAACACACTCTCGTAACACAAACCCAAATTTAAAATAACTGAGCAGCCTTCCCTAAATGTTCACATCATTAAGAACAAAACTTTCTGACGTGGCAGAGCCATTTATATGAAACCCACTACCACTGCCCCATTGGAGGAACAAACTCAAAACCAACTTTTCCAAGGCAGGGCTGTGGAGTTACGTAACAGGTCGATTTCAGCAACAGGCAATGTAAGAAGGAAAAACAAAACGCAAACTGCTTCATGAATAATCTTAAAAGTCAGGGAGTGTGGGGTTCTCGATTGGATGCAAAAATTCCGTTTCTGCTGGGGAAGCCTCGACCCTCCTCTCGCCAGCATCCCAGGGCCCGGTGAAATTTGAACCCGCCGCACAGTGGGCATGAATGGGGGCGGGGGTGCCCTGATGGCTGCGACCACAGGTAACGGAGTGGGGCAGGACGGTCGCATCAGCCAGAGGGGGAACCGGAGCAGATCACCCCGGAGCTGGTTTGAGCAGGGCACTGACCCAGCTGGAGGAGAACTCGGGGACAAGTCGCCCCCGACCTGGCCAGAGACGGACCTAGGGCCGCTCACCTCGGACAAGCCCGGAAGAGGACTTGGGACAGATCACCTAAGACCCGGCTTGAGCTAAGTCCTGAGATCACTCGTACGCAACCAGAGCGGAACTTGAAGGAGATCTACCCGGGTCCGGCTGGAGAGCGGAAACTGGGGCAGGTTACTCCGGGCACGTCCTGAGCGGGAGATCCCCGGCCAGGTTACTCCGGACCCGGCCGGACTGTGGGACCCGAGCAGATCAGCCCGGGCCCGGCTGGAGGGGAAACCGGGGCAGGTCCCCGACCGCCGAGGCCCGGCCCCGGCTTCCGGCGTCGCCATGTGCCGCTCACCTGCGCGTCGAGCTGTCCGGCCGCCGCGCCCGGGCCCGCGCAGACCGGGGCCCCGGCGCCGCCACCTCCGGGGCCGCCGGGGGGCGTCTGCGTCTGGCTGGGGAGAGTGAAGTCGGTAAACTCGAACTCGGAGCCCTGGGTGTCGGCGCCGAGCAGCTCGGCCTCCTCGGTGTCCAGGAAGGTGAGCGTCTGCGAGCTGGGCCCGTACGCCTCCACGCTCATGGTGCCGCCGCGTAGAGCTCTCAGGCCGGCTCCGCACCGCACTCGAGCCCGCCGCCGCGCTGAGGCCTAGGCCGCAGGCCTCGGGCTGCCGCCGCCGCCGCTGCGCCCCCGCCCGTGGACCGGATCAAAACGCCCGCCGCAGAGCGAGCAGGGTCGAGAGTCACGCGCGCCAAACCGCCGCCGCTGCCGCCGAGCCTCTCAGCTTCGCCGCTTCCTTCGGAGCCGCCCGCCCTCGCAGCCCTCGGCAGGAACCGCCGCCACCGCTGCCGTCGCCGTCGTGCGCGTGCGCGAGCCCGACGCCGGCGCAGGTGCGCGTGCGCGAGCCCGCCGCCGGCGCAGGCGCGCGCACTCCTTGAGGACGCCTCTAACCGCGCCCGGACTCCCGGAGCCTAGGGGGCCGACGGGACGCGCAGCGTGCACGCGTGGGGGCGGGGCTTCCAACCGCCGTCTCGGCAGACGCTCCAGTACGTGGTCCCGCCCCAACCGCTGCTCTGTGGCGCTGGGGCAGCGGTTGGTTGCGGACGTGGTCGTCTGTGTCGTTAGAGGCGGCGACAGTGTCTTGGGTTAACTGAGCGCCAACTGAATGCCTTACATAGGTGGAACACCCAGCTGGGGAGGCTTGGCGAGGACGGTGCGGTGCGTCCCCATCTCTCGAAGAAGCTCCCTGGACTTGTTAACCCATCTTTAAAATGGGGGCGCCTGGCACAAAGTAGCTGCTCAGTGTGCATTGGTTGAATAAATGAATGGGGACAGTCCTTACCACAGAGCCTAGCACGCGGAAATGGTGATTGCTGCTGCTCTGGACAATAATATTATTCAGAGGCAGTATATAACAAAGCGATTGGGAGTACTTGCTCTCAGTTGAAATCCAGACCTGACCACCTACTGGCTGTGTGGCTTTGTACAAGTGATTTCACCTCTCTGAGCCTAGGGTTTCCTCATCTGGGAAAGGGAAATAATAGCCATAAGATGGGATGAGGAATAAATGAGCTACTATTTACTCCCTTAAGAAGTATTTATAAAGGAAAGTGCCATGTGGACGGGCTGACCATGTGATCATAGTCTTCCCCATGGGGAGAATAATGCCAACACACAGGAGGTGCTCAGTAAAAGTTCAGTTACTAGTTTATGAGCATTAATCTCCTAACTCCTAGTCTCAGTTTCCTTTTTTGTAAAGTGTCTTCGAGAACCTGCCACTTCCCAGGATTCTGGGACTAAATAGTTGAAGTCAGCTCACAGGACTCCTGGTTTGCATGGCTACACTAAAAGTTCCTGATGCTGCATGGTTCCTCATTTTCCAATATTCCTGTCACGACATGATAAGAGTTTCCTTTTTCCTTCTTCACATCTTTTTTGGCTTCCTGTGCACTAAAATGTGGGAATATAAAAAATGAATAACTAGGTCCCCCTCTCCAGGGAGACAGTTTAAGGGAGAATCCCAACAAGCCAACAGATGCTTTCAATAAAATGCAAAGCCCTCTATGGAAAATATCCAATTGAATTGGTAGAAGCATTTAAGACCAATGTGGTAAAACTTATCAGAGTTTTATTTATTTATTTATTTTTATTAATTAATTTTATTTATTTATTTTTGGCTGCGTTGGGTCTTCGTTGCTGTGCACGGGCTTTCTCTTGTTGCGGTGAGCGGGGGCTACTCTTCGTTGCAGTGCACGGGCTTCTCATTGCAGTGGCTTCTCTTGTTGCGGAGCACAGGCTCTAGGCGCGTGGGCTTCAGTAGTTGTGACACTCTGGCTCAGTAGTTGTGGCTCTCGGGGTCTAGAGCTCAGGCTCAGTAGCTGTGGCGCACGGGCTTAGTTGCTCCGTGGCATGTGAGATCTTCCCAGAGCAGGGCTCGAACCCATGTCCCCTGCATTGGCAGGCAGATTCTTAACCACTGTGCCACCAGGGAAGTCCCCCTTATCAGAGTTTTAAATGCATGCCCTGCCCTGCATTTGACCTAGCAATTCCACTTCTAAGGATCTCCTCTTATGTCCTACATACACTCACATTTGCAAAACGTTTTAGTGTATTTGATGATATGCTAAAACATATCTATTTAACACAAAAGTCGGTAATGGAGGAATTGAAAAAAAAAAGACATGACGTATAGAAAGCAAATAGCATATGGCAGAAATAAGTCTTTATGTGTAATTACACTAAAGGTAAATGGATTAAACTCTCCACTTAAAAGACAGAGATTGTCAGAACTGATTTTTTTTTTTAAAATCATGGTTCAACTATGCTGTCTATAAAAGACTCACTTTAGATTCAAAGACAAAATTGAAAGTAAATGGAGAGAAAAAGACACTCCATGCAAATAGTAACCAAAAGAGAGCTGGACTGACTATACTAATCTCAGATGTTAAGACAAAAATTGTTACTTGAGACAAAGAACGTTATATAGTGATAAAAGTTTCAGTCTACCAGGAAGAAATAACAATTATACACATGAAAGCACCTAACAGTAGAGACCCAAAATACATGAAGCAAAATGTGATAAATTGAAAGGAGAAATAAACAATTCAACGGTAACTATGGTTTACTCTTGAGGAAAGGAGTCTAAGGCCTAGGGAGATGAAAATGTAGAGTGGATTTGTCATTTAAGACCTACTCACCCATCCTGGGAGGTCCCAAGGATACAACTTTCACCATGATTGTGAGAAATAAATTTGTGAGGGGAACCCCAGCATCCTGGAGGAGCTCTATGACCTCTCTTCTCTGTAACTCAGAACTTATAGCAGTAACTGCTGCCACTGAATTGAGAAACCTAAATGCAATGAGAGTAAATGAATCCCGGGTTGGCACAAGCCAAGTGGTGGCACTCAAACACCAAAGGCAAGGTGGGTGTCATTACCATAATGGACGTCAGAGTCAAAGCAGCAATCAGGAAAAAAAAAAAAAAGCAGCAATCAGAATAGTCTGACTCACAGAGACCTATGGCATTGGCTAGCTGATCATGGTGTTCCTAGAAGTGAAATAGATGGGAAGCCTACTAAGTTCTTATTTGATCTGTTTAAGCAGAAAAGTTCTAGGTCAAGTGAACAAAAGTCTAACTTGAATCATAAAAATGAGAGTCACGGCCCCTCAGTCAATCCTCAGACTTGATCCAGTTCACAAACCCAGAACATCTTTAATGAAGATGAGGCTGAGTGCCCTTGAGGAAGGACCCTGGTACACTACCAAAAATTTGTATGTTAACATTTCTCCCAGTCTTCTCCAATGAAACCTATGGCCCTTTACCAGGGTGACTGTGCACTGGGGAAAAGGAAATAATTAGGCCTTTCAGGAATTACTGGACACTGGCTCTGAACCAACACTAATTCTGGGAGACCCAAGACATCACTGTGGTCTATCAATCAGAATAGGGGCTTATGGGGACTTCCCTGGTGGTCCAGTGGTTAAGAATCCACCTTCCAATGCAGGGGACGCGGGTTCCATCCCTGGTCAGGGAACTAAGATCCCACATACCGCAGGGCAACTAAGCCCGCGCACCACAACTATTGAGCATGCATGCAAGCCACAACTAGAGAGAAGCCCAGCGCGCCTCAACGAAAGATCCTGCATGCCACAACTTAGACCCAACGCAGCCAAAAAATAAATAAATAACTAAATATAAAAAAAAATAACTTAAAACTTAAAAAAAAAAGAATAGGGGCTTATGGAAGTCAAGTTATCAATGGAGTTTTAGCTGGTCCATTTCACAATGGGTCCAGTGGATCCCTGAACCCATCCTGTGGTATTTCCCCAGTTCTGGAATACATAATTAGAATAGATACACTTAACAGCTGGCAGAATCCTCACATTTGTTCCCTGACCTATGGAGTGAGGGCTATTATGGTGGGAAAGGTCAAGTGAAAGCCACTAGAACTGTCTCTAGCTAAGAAAGTGGTAAACCAAAAATAATACTGCATTCCTGGAGGGATGGCATAGATTAGTGCCAACATCAAGGACTTGAAAGATGCGACTGAATGCACATCCCCATTCAACTCTGCTATTTGGCCTGTACTGAGGACAGATGGAGCTTGGAGAATGACAGTGGGTTATCACAAGCTTAAGCAGGTGGTTGACTCCAGTTGCAGCTGCCCTACCAGATGTGGTTTCATTCCTTGAGCAAATAAACACATTCTCGGTACCTGGTATGCAGCTATATAGGTGGCAAATGCCTTTTTCTCCATCCTTGTCCAAGACCAGAAGTAGTTTGCTTTCAGCTGAAGAGGCCAGCAATACACCTTCACTGGCCTACCTCAGGGGTACATCAACTCTCCAGCCCTATGTCATAATTTAGTTCACAGGAATCTTGATCACCTTTCCCTTTCACAAGATGTCACACTGGTCCATTATAATGATGACATTATGCTGATTGGACCTAGTGAACAAGAAGTAGCAACCATTCTGGACTTACTGGTAAGATATTTGCATGTCAGAGGGCAGGAAATAAATCCAACAAAAATTCAGGGGCCTTCTAGCTCAGTGTAATTTTTAGGGGTCCAGAGGTGTGGGGAGTGTCGAGGTATCCCTTCTGAGGTGGCTAAGTTGTTGCATCTGGCCCCATCTGTCACCAAGAAAGGGACACAAAGCCTAGTGGGCCTCTTTGGATTGTGGAGGCAACATGTTCCTCATTTGGGTGTGTTACTCTGGCCCACTTACCAAGTGACCTGAAAAACTGCTGGTGTTGAGTGAGACCCAGAACAAGAGAAGGCTCTGCAACAGGTCCAGGCTGCTGTGCAAACTGTTCTGCCACTTGGACTGTAAGACCCAGCAGATCCAATGGTGTCAGTGGCAGATAGCGATGCTCTTTGGAGCCTTTGGCAGCCCATGTAGGTGAAATGCAGCATAAGCCCTTAGGATTTTGGAGCAAAGCCCTGCCATCCTCTGCAGGTAAATACTTTCCTTTTGGGAAACAGCTTTACGCCTGCTACCGGGCCTTAGTAGAGACTGAACCCTTCACCATGAGCCACCAAGTTACTATGGGATCTGAGCTGCCATCATGAACTGAGCACTGTCTGATCCATCATCCCATAAAACGGGATGTGCACAGCAGCCCATCATCAAATGGAAGGGGTATGTATATAAGATCAGGCCTGGGCTTCCCTGGTGGCACAGTGGTTAAGAATTCGGCTGACAATGCAGGGGACACGGGTTCGAGCCCTGGTCTGGGAAGATCCCACATACGTGGAGCAACTAAGCCCGTGCGCCACAACTACTGAGCCTGCAAGCCACAACTACTGAAGCCCACGCACCTAGAGTTCTGCAACAAGAGAAGCCACCACAATGAGAAACCCGCGCACCGGAACGAAGAGTAGCCCCCGCTCACCGCAACTAGAGAAAGCCCATGCGCAGCAACGAAGACCCAATGCAGCCAAAAATTAATCAATTAATTAATTTAAAATATATATATATCAGGCCCAAACAGACCCTGAAGGCAGAAGTAAGTTACCTGAAAAAATGGGCCAAATGCCCATGGTCCCCACTTCGGTTACACTGCCTTCTCTCTCCCAGCCTGCACCTATGGCCTTATGCAGAGTTTCCTGTGATCAGTTGACAGAGGAAGAGAAATCTTGGGCCTGGATTACAGATGGTGCTGTGCAATATGCAGGCACCACCAAAAGTGGACAGCTGTAAAACTACAGCCCCTCTGTGACAGCCCTGAGGGACAGCCATGAAGGGAAGTCCTCCCAGTGGGCAGAATTTCAACCAGTGCACTTAGCTGTTCATTTTGCTTGGAGGGAGAAATGGCCAAATGTATGATTATGCACCGATTCATAGGCTGCAGCCAGTGGTTTGTTTGGATGGTCAGGGACTTGGAAAGAACATGATTGGAAAATTGGGAACAAGAAAGTCTGGGGAAGACTATGTAGATAGATGTCCTTGAATGGCGGGGGGAGGAATATGAAGATATTTGTGTCCCATGTGAATGCTCACCAAAGGGTGAACTCAACAGAGGAGTATTTTAATAATCGAATGGACAGGATGACCCATTCTGTGAACACCAGTCAGCTTCTTTCCCCGGCCACTCCTGTCACCACCCAATGGACCATGCATGAACAAGTGGCCATGGTGGCAGGAATGGAAGTTATGCATGGGCTCAGCCACCTGGACTTCCATTCACTAAGGCCAGTCCAGCTATGGCCACTGCCGAGTGCCCAATCTGCCGACAACAGAGAACAACACTGAGCCCCCAGTACGGCACCATTCCCTGGCCAGCTAGCCAATGGCAGGTTGATCACTTTGGACCACTTCCATCATGGAAGAAGCAGCATTTTGTTTACTGGAATAGACACTTACTCTGGATGTGCCTTCTCTGCATGTAATGCTTCTACCAAAACTACCATCTGTGGACTTACAGAATGCCTTGTCCGCCATCATGGTGCTCCACACAGCATTCTTTTGATCAAGAAACTCACTGCACAGCAAATGAAGTGCGGCGATGAATTCACTGGTCTTACCATGTTCCCCATCATCCTGAAGCAGCTAGTTTGATAGAGCAATAGAATGGCCATTTGAAGACTCAGTTACAGTGCCAGCAAGATGGCAGTACCTTGCAGGGCTGAGGCAGCCTCTCCAGGAGGCTGCATGTGGTCTGAATCTGATAGCCAGGATTCACGGATCCAGGAATCAAGGTGTGGATGTGGGAGTGGCACCTTTCACTATTACCACTAGCGACCCCTTAGCAAAACTTTTGCTTCCTGTCCCCGTGACCTTATGCTCTACTGGCCTAGAGGTCTTCATTTCAAGGGGAGGAATGATTAGACCAGGAGAAACAACAATGATTTCATTGAACTGGAAGTTAAGACAGCCACCTGGCCACTTTGGGTTCCTCATGCCTCTGAATCAACAGGCAAGGAAGGGGGTTACTGTGCTGGCTGAGGTGATGGATCGTGATGTCCAAGGGGGAAATTAGCCTTCTACTCCACAATGGAGGTAAGGAAGAGCATGTCTGGACCACAGGAGATCCCTGAAGGCATATCTTAGTATTACCATGGTCCTGTGATGAAGGTCAATGGAAAACTACAACAACTCAGTTCAGTTCGGACTGCTAATGGCCCAGACCCTTCAGGAATGAAGTTTTGGGTCACCCTACGAGGTAAAGGACGATGACCACTCAGGTGCTTGCTGAGGGCAAAGGGAATATGGAACAGGTAGTAGAAGAAAGTAGTTAATACCAGCTATGACCACATGACCAGTTACAGAAGTGAGGACTGAAATTGTCATGAGTATTTCTTCTTTTTTTTGTTATGTATGTGTGTGTAATATCTATATATTCTTCCTTCTCTTATCCTCTTATCATGGAACATGAGACATATTGACTTTATAGTACAGTATTTAAGTATTGTTAGCTTTACATTGTAGTATTTAACTTAAAGGTTATCAAGAACAAAAGTAAACATCGCCCAAGGACTTTGCATTCTCCTTTAGAGAAAGGGTTAGTGCATTTTCATTGTATACAGGAAAGTTGTATTGTGTTAGGCAAAATTATGACCTGGTTATAATTTTGCCTAACACAATAAGTAACTGCATGACACTTTATTTGAAAATTAAGTATGGTTTAAGGAGATGCGTATGATTGCAAAGTTGACAAGGGGTGGACTTATGATGGTTAATTTTGGGTGTCAACTTCACTAGGCCATGGTATCCAGATATTTGGTTAAATATTATTCTAGATCTCTAGGTATTTTTTAGATGAAATTAACACTGAAATGAGCCAGGCCAAGAAGGACAAATACTGTATGATTCCATTCCTACGAGGTACTGAGAGTAGGCAAATTCATAAAGATAGGAAGTGGAATGGTGCTTGACAGGATATGGGGGAGGGGGAATTGCAACAGGTATGGGGTTTCTTTGGGGGGTGATGGAAATGTTCTGGAATGAGATAATGGTGATAACATTGTGAATATACTAAAAAATCAATGAATTGTCTACTTTTTTTTTCTTTGGCGGCGCCACTCGGCTTGTTGGATCTTAGTTCCCTGACCAGGGATTGAACCTGCACCCTTGGCAGTGAAACCATGGAGTCCTAACCACTGGACCGTGAGGGAATTCCCTGAATTGTCTACTTTAAAATTATGAATTTTATGTTATGGGATTTTATCTCAATTTAAAAGTCGCTCCCTCATCAACATTTTGGAAGTTTAAAATATGTCCTCAAATCCTTTGACACTTTTTTCGATTGCCCTCCCTTTGAGTGTAACTGGACTTAGTGACTTGCAGCTAATGAATAGAAGGCAAAACAGAAGGTGACAGAAGAAACTGCATGATATTGGAGGAATTGAGGTTTCGCCTTGCCCTCTCCTGGTCACTCACTCAAGGGGACACAAGCTACCACATCATGAGGACACTCAAGCATTGCTGTGGAGAAGCCTCCAGGGAGAAGAACTAAGACCTCTCACCATCAGCCAGCACCTGCTGACACCCATCTGTGGCAATGGATCCTACAGCCCCAGGCGAGTTTCCTCTGGCTCCAGCTCTAGCCAATATCTTGACCACAAGCTCCTAAGAGACTCTGAGCCAGATCCACCAGGGCAAGCCACTCCCAAATTCCTGACCTACGGAAACTATGAGATAACAAGGTTTATCTTTTTAAACTACTAACTTTGGGTATAACTTGTTACACAGCAATGGATAACTGATACAGACATACAAGATATTTAACTGCAGGTTAGTTGGTAAAAGCAAAAGATTCCAAACAACTTAGGTGTCCATCACTAGTAACAAATGACTTGTCCCAACCTCAGATTGGGTTGTCACACCCCTAAGGGCAGGACAGCCTCAGCTGTCATGGACTGGGTGATATCCTGGCTGAGGGGCCTCAGGAGGGGAGCCAGCCCTAGAATGTGGTCTGGAGCAACTGAGCCCCAAGCCCTTCCACTGCACTTTAGTTCTCCAGCAATGCTGGAGACATGGTAGCCAGAATTCCAGACCCATGCCTTATCCCTCCTTTCCCTGTCACCCCAAGACTTTCCTTTCCCTTCCTCTGATGGAGCCCTTTTCACAGCCAGCATTTGTAACTGAACAGGACCCTGTGGGGCCATCCCAGGACAGACCCCACCTCCCATGTCTTCCGCCTGCCTCTTGTCTGAAGAAAAAACTTTAGCCTCCTAGGCCTTTCCCAATTTCCAAAGAATAAATTTAATCAGAGAAGTGGGAAAATTCAGCTAGAAAGGAAAACAGTCAAGCAAGACAAAATAATTTCAGTTTAGTCACTAAACAAAGTCAAGGACTTTTAGTTCCTTCTCAAGGGCTATAGATAATATTCTGAGCCATGTCCTTTGAGTTATTTTGCAGATACTGAAACTCTTACCAGGTAGAAGTTAACTGCATGCTGCCCACAAGCACATAGACCCCCAGATCAGCTGGAACCAGAAGGTTGATGACATTGACTCCCAATTACCTCACCACCAGCCGATCAGAAGAATGTCCATAAGCTGATCACACACCCCACAACCCCCCTCCCTCACTGTCTTTAAAAACCTTTCCCTGAAAACCATCAGGGAGAGCCTTTTGAGGGAAAGCCTTTTGAGGGAGAGCCTCTAGCTGCCTGTACTCCTTGCTTGGTGCCCTGCAATAAACGCTGCACTTTCCTTCACCACAACCTGGTGTCAGTAGATTGGCTTTACTACGAGTGGGCAAGTGGACCCAAGTTTGGTTTGGTAACACATTGATCATAATTTTGATTAAATTATTGTCGGTGTGATTCTTTGTCGAATGTACATTATTTTTTTGGAGAGGATGCTGCACGTGTCCCACCCAGATCTCCTTTACTGGCTGGTGCACCCTTACCCCAGCTGCTGTAAATATTGTCTGCTAACAGCTCACAGCCACCCATTGTGAATTGCCATCACCCGAACTGCCTCACCAGGGAGGTTATGCCCCCCAAAACACACATCCCCTAGGGAAGCCCACACCAAGGACCAACTGGCATGGGGAACCAGAGGCCAGATCCCTTGCATCAAAATAAGACCAACTTGGTGCTTGTCATGCTCTAGGGTCCCCCCTAGATCAGTGGAGGCTTGACACCAGTTGAGCCCACTTCCTTGCCTGCTCCTTCCCTAAATTGTCCTGCATCCTTCACTCCCTCACAAGTTTCCCCCAAACTCATACAACCTTGAATCTCCATCTCAGGCTCAGCTTCTAGAGAACCCAACCCAAGTTGGGGCAGAAATCAGTTCTCTGAAGGCAGGAACTGTGTCAGTCTCATTCACTGCTGTATGCCCAGGGCCGAACACAGGCTTAGCACACAGTAGGTGCTCAGTAAATGTTTCAGTGGCCAAGTCACAAGCCCATATTACTGCTTGGGGAGAACATGGAGGAGTCCTATTACCTATGTTTATAGGTTGAAAGGATGACTAAAAGGATCGTCACACTTTTTCAAAATCTTCCATTCTCAGTCATCTCTGGCATGTTTCTCCTGCAAACTCAAGATCCATCAACACCTTCATGTGCTTTGAGCATACAGAGGCCAAGGGCTCCTCAAAAAAAAGGCACATTGATCTACTTGTTTCTTTTGTTGGTTGTGCTTTGGGTGTCATTTTCAAGAAACCATTGCTAATCCAAGGTCATGGAGATTAACCCCCTATGTTTTCTTCTAAGAGTAGTATGATTTTAGCTCTTACATTTAGGTCTTTGATTCATTTTGAGTTAATTTTGTGTATGGTGTGAGGTAGGGGTCCAACTTCATTTTTTTGTACGTAGATATCCAGTTTTTCTAGTACCTTTTGCCGAAGAGATTATTCCTTCCCCACTGAATGGTCTTGGCACCTGTTATAAACTGAATGTTTGTGTCCCCCCTAAATTCATATACTGAAGCACTAACCTCCAATGTGATGGTATTAGGAAGTAGGGTCTTTGGGAGGTAATTAGGGCTTGATGAGATCATGAGGGTAGGACCTTAATAATGGGAATTAGTACCCTCATAAGAAGAGACACCAGATCTCTCCCTCCCTCCCTCTCTCTCTCTCTCTCTCTCTCTCTCTACCAGGTGAGGACACAGCAAGCAGGTGGCCCTCTACAAGCCAGGAAGAGAGCTCTCACCAGGAACTGAATTGGCTAGCATCTTGATTTTGGACTTATAGCCTCAGAATTGTGAGAAATAAATGTCTGTTTAAGCCATCCAGTCGGTGGTATTTTGTTATAGCAGCCCAAACAGCCTAAGAAAACATCCTTGTTAAAAATCAATTGATGATGAATGTAAGGCTTTATTTCTGGATTCCCAATTCTATCTTATTGATATATTTGTTTATCCTTATGCTAGTACCATGCTGTCATGATTACTATGGCTTTGGAGTAATTTTCAAAATCAGGAAGCGTGGTTTTCAAATTTTGCTCTTCTTTCTCAAGGTTGTTGTTTGGGGGGAGAAATGTCTATTCAAGTCCTTTGCCCTTTGTAAATTGTTATTTATATTTTTACTATTGAGGTGTAAGAGTTCTTTTTGGATACTGGATACAAGTCCCTTGTCAGGTATATGATTTGCGTGTGTTTTCTCCCATTCTGTGGGTTGCCTTTTTCATTTTCTTGATGGTATCATTTGTGGCACAAAAGTTTTAAATTATGATGAAATCTAAATTATCTATTTTTCCTTTTGTTGCTTTTGTGCTTTTTCCATCATAGCTAAGTAACTGTTGCTTATTCTAAGGTCACAGATATTTATTCCTATATATGATAGAGGTCCAACTTTATTCTTTCACATGTAGATATACAATTGTCCCAACACCACTTGTTGAAAAGACTGTTCATTTCCCATTGAATTGTCTTGGCACCCTTGTCAAATGCCTTTTTAGTATAAGTGTGTGCCATGGGACAAACATAGGCTAAAAAATTTTTCTATGTTTATCTGAAATTCAAATTTACCTAGGTATCCTGCATTTGTATTTGCTGAATCTGGCAACTCTATACTGGCATCTAGTGGGTAGAGGCCAGGGATGCTGCTAAACATCCTACAACGCTCAGGACAGCCCTCCACGAAAAATGAAATCTTATCCAAAATGTCTATGGTGCTGAGGTTGAGAAACCCTGGTGTGAAACAAATACAGGGATAGCATCGCTTGACAACCAGCACCCCAGCAACTCTGAGAGTAGGTGGGATCTGCCCATTTTCCAGGAGTGGAAACTGAGGCTCAGAGCAGGTGAAGCAAGCATGGAAGGTCGTGGGCAGAGGGGATTCACCTGGATTCTCTTTAAAAATCGTCCAGGAGAATCTGTCCCAGAAGAGACAAAGAGGCTCTTCAAAGGGGCCTGGGCTACCCCCTATGGATGCAGGCACCACAGATCAATCTCCAAGGATCCCCCCCCACCCCCCCACCCCTGCCAGACAGCCTGAGAAGATCTTGGGCACGCCCGGGCATTTGCATCTTAACACTACCCCAGGAACTCCACTCAATATTCTGTAATAACCTATATGGGAAAAGAATCTAAAAAATAATGGATATATGTATATGTATAAATGGATCACTTTGCTGTATACCTGAAACTAACAAAACATTGTAAATCAACTCTACTCTAATATAAAATAAAATTTCAAAAAACACATACTAACCCAGAGCGCTTCTTTAGGATGTCATATGGAGAGGATGAAAAATAAAATAATGGTTGGTCTAGCCACATTCTCATCACTGGAGGGTCCAGGGCCACTTTTCGTTTACTTGGTTAGTAGTCATTTTTAAAAACCTACAAATGGGGAATTCCCTGGCAGTCCAGTGGTTAGCACTCTGTGCTTTCACTGCCAGGGCCACGTTCAATTTCTGGTCGGGGAACTAAGATCCCACAAGCCGCACAGTGTAGCCAAAAAAAAAAGCTTTTTTAAAAAAATTACAAATAAAATAAAATAAAAACCTACCAGTCATTAATATTTGCCCCCTCTAGCAGATTGAATGGTGTCCTTCCAAAAATATGTCCAAGTCTTAACCTCTAGAACCTATGAATGTGATCTCATTTGGAAAAAAGGGTCCTTGCAGATGTAATTAAATGAAAGATCTCAAGATGACATCACCATGGATTTAGAGTGAGCCCCAAATCCAAGGACAAGTGAGAGACCTTATGAGAGACAGACAAGGAGAAACATAGAGGAGAAGACCGTGTGATGACAGAGGCAGAAGCTGGAGTGCTGCAGCGACAGGCTAAGAAATGCCTGGAGCCCTCAGAAGCTGGAAGAGGAAAAGAAAGATCCTTCCTTAGAGCCTCCGGAGGGAGCACGGCCCTGCCAACACCTTGATCCTGGACTTCTGGCCTCCAGAACCGTGAGAGAATAAATTCCTGTTGTTTTAAGCCACCCAGTCTGTGGTAGCTTGTTACAGCAGCCCCAGGACACTAACACCCCCACCAGATGACTCTCATCTCAAACACCCCCATCCAACCCTTGTACTATATTTTTCATACCTCTATTAATTATTAAAAATACATATACATTTTTATTTATATTGCTTTTAACTGTATAAAATGGCATCAAGCTGCCTGTGATCTTGGGGTCATTTACTCTTTTTCGCATGGTGATTCTATTTCTGAGCTGTGGCCATATTGTTACTCATCCCTCTGGGCATACTTTTTGACGGCTGTATAATATTCCACCACCTCCATTCAGCATTTAGGCAGATTCCAGGCGTGGACACCTCCAACAAGTCTAGCAATTTCTCTCGAGCATGTTGCAAGGCATGTGAATATTCCACTTGAGGAGGAAGAAACAGCATGGCCACCACAACACGCCTGCCCCCCAGCTTTCTATGAGTTCCCCAGGAACCCCATTCCCACCATGCTAGGTATCATCTCACTGGGTAATTTTTGCCAACCAGCTGGATGCAAAGTGGTATCTCATTGAGGCACTCAGGTTATTCTAATTTTATAATGCAATTCACACAACGTAAAATTCACCACTTTGGCTATTCTAAAGTGACATTTAGTACTCTCACAATGCTGTGTGAACATCAGCTCTAGTTCCAGAACATTTTCATCACCTCATAAAGGAAACCCTGCACCTTTAATACAACTTTTGAGCAAAACTAAGCAGCTGTTTAACTGGTATTTAATTCTTGTTTGTTTTTCCTATTCGGGGAAAAAACACAATGTTTGTGTGTATGGGGTGGAGGATCCCTGACTGTAAAAGTAACACATTCTTGATGCTGGAAAAGAAAAAATCAGACAAAACAGAAAAGTAGAAAGAATATAAAACCACCTGGAATCTCACAACTCAGAACACAGTGTGCGCCATGATCCCCACCCCCAGATGACTAACGTGAAGAAGATTGACACCAGCAAGTGTTGACAAGGATGGGGAGGAACTGAAACTCCTGTCCAGGCCGCTGGAAATGCAAACTGCTGCAGCCACTTGGAAAGGCAGTTTGGCGGTTTCTTCAAAAGTTAACATAAGTCAGCCCTTCCCCTCCTCAGTATTTAGCCTAGAGAAATGAAAGCAGGTGTTCATAGAAGACCTGGTACGTGAATGCTCCCAGCAGCTTTATTTATTAGTAATCGTCCCAAACTGGAAATAACCCAAATGTCCACCATCAAGGGAATGGATGAACACACAGTGGAATACTTCTCAGTAATAAAAAGGTGTGAACTGTTGACACTCCAGCAACAGGGATGCACCTCCAGCGCATTATGCTGAGTGAAAGAATCCAGACGCAAAAGGCTACATACTGCACGATTCCTTTTATATGCCATTCTAGAAAGTGCAAACTAATGTAAACTGACAGAAAACAGGTCAGAGGTTCCAAGGGGAGGGGTGGGAGGAAACACTTAGGGTGATGGTTATGTTCACTATCTTGATGTGGTGACAGTTTCACAGGTGTAGACATATATCAAATGCATCAAATTGTACACATTAAAAATGTGCAGGTTTTGGTATGTCAATTATAACTGAATACTGCTGTTTTAAAAAGCAATGACAATGACAGTATTATAAGAAAAATGTGTGTGTGTGTGTGTTGTAAGAAAAAAAAAACATAAGAAAAGAACTCAAAGTTGGGATTCACAGATACTTGTATGGGTATGTTCATAGCAGCCCTATTTACAATACCCAAAAGGCAGAAATAACCCAAATGTCCATTAGTGGGTGAGTGGATAAACAAAATGTGGTCCATCCAATCAAGGGAATATTACTCAGCCATATAAAGGAATGAAGCACTGATTCATGCTACAACACAGATAAAGCTTTTTTTTTTTTTTTTGGCTGCACTGCACAGCATGTGGGATCTTAGTTCCCTGACCAGGGATCAAACACACGGTCCCTGTAGTGGAAGCATGGGGTCTTAACCAATGGACTGCCAGAGAAGTCCCAACACGGATAGACCTTGAAAACATTATGCTGAATAAAAGAAGCCAGACCCTAAATGCCGCATGTTGCATGATTCTATTTCTATGAAAAGTCCAGAACAAGCAAATCCACAGAGACAGAAAGCAGATATTAGAGATTAACTAGGGGTTAAGGGAGGGGGAGATGGGAGTTATTGCTTAATTGGCACTGGGATTCTATTTTGGGAGATGAAAAATTTTGGAAGTAAATAATGGTGATGGTTGCACAACACTTCGTGAATGTACTTAATGCCACTCAATTGTACAGTAAAATGGCGAATTTCATGTTAGGTATATTTTTCCACAAAAAAAGTCTAAAACGATAAAATTCAATTAAAAAGAAAAATACAACACATGGTTGTGTTGATGGGTTTGGGTTAACTAAAGCAGGTCTGGATTTATATCCCTGCCCTGCTATCGGCTTGCTGTGTGACCTCTCTCAAATGTCTTGGCCTCTCTGTGCCTCACCTGTAAAATGGGATTCTAGTGGCCCCAACACCCCACAGTGTGTTGAAGGGCATAGGGCAGTATCTGGACAGCAGCCATCAAGCACCAGTTCTCAGTGTCCTTTACTTTGTCTACCTTTTCACAATTCATCATTGAAAATTAAAAAAAAAAATTATTTCAAACCACACCAAAGTCCCCTCGGGCCTCCACCACAGCCCAGGCTGGGTCCCAAGTAGATCTCGGCCAATCCCGGGCCTGTCCCACTCAGTGACTTAACCCAGCATGGGTCGCACTCCGGAATTCACCCGCCAGTCCTGAATTCACAGCTCTGCCCCACGTCCTGGTCCAGTCCCTCCTCAAGTTCCATGCCAGCCTCCAAGTCCAGGGAAATGACATTCTTCTCTTGTACCAAGAGAGGTCCCTCGAGGGTAAGCAGCGGCCATGGCTGCTTCAGGGAAATTCCATGACTTTGGAAAAAAGGACATTTAGGATCTTAGCTTTCCCCCAGACTAGCTTCTTTGAAACCCCGTCTGTTGGGCTCCTGGGTCCCACAGAAGTGGCCCTCGCCAGCCACGCCTTGCTGAGATGTGGGCAGCCCAGGCTGACCGTGGACCCCATTTGGGGCTCTCCCCAGGAACAGTGGGCACTTGTGGGTTTCTGTGGGCCCCCCTCGCGGCCCCATTCTTGCTTCAAAGGAGGCTCTTGTGGGACACGGATATGTGGCCAAAGCCCCAGCGATGCTGGTGGGGAAAGAAAAATAGGCATGTGTGTATATTTTATAGCCTTCCTCTGCTCTGTGAACAGCCTCTTTGAAGGTGACGATGGGTCACAGCAGGCCTTGGGTGGGGAGGACAGTGGGTGGTCACCTTGATTCTAATTCAACCACAGGCTGCTTTTTTGGGGGATATGCTGGGGTGTCGGGAGAGGTGGGTTTTGGCCTGGCCTCAAAGCTCCGGTTCCCAAAGAGACTCAAGGCTGCCATTGTGGGTGGCAAGGCTCCAGGAAAGAAGTCAGCCCCCAGGGACCCTCTTCTATTCCCATACGAGGCTGCACGCTGGGATATATTTGGGGTGGAATTCACCATGGATGTTTTAGAAGGCGTTGGGCTGGGAAACTAAATAACACCTCCCAGTGGGCCCGACCCAGGTCATTCTCCCCAGTTCACAGATAGCTGTGTGGCCTCGCAGAGCAGGGAGATGGATGATAAGCAGAAGTCATCAGAAATCAGTAACTGGTGTAGTGTGTGAGAAGGGGACAAAAGGATAGGAAGGAAAACGGACCACGCCACACCCACTAGGAGGGCCACAATCCAAAACGGAAAATAACAAGTGTTGTCAAGGATGTGGAGGAATCGCAACACTTACGCGCTGCAACTTGTAAAAACGTGATATGGTGCAGTCGCTGTGGAAAAGTTTGGCAGTTCCTCAAAAAGTTAAACATTGAAATGCTGTGTGATCCAGAAATTTCACTTCTGGGTATATGTGCAAAAGCATTGAAAGCAGGGTCTCAAAGAGGTGTTTGTACACACGTGTTCACAGCAGCGCTAGTCACAATCGCCAAGAGGTGGAAACAATCCAAGTGTCTGATGAATGGATAAACAGAAGGTGGTGCCTCCGTACGGTGGAATATTACTCAGCCATAAAAAGGAATGAAGTTCTGACACACGCTACAATGTGAAGAACCTCGAAAACGTTATGCCAAGTGAAAGAAGCCAGACACGAAAGGACACACAGTATATGATTCCATTTGTACAAAATGTCTGAACAGGCAAATCCATAGACAGAAAGCAGATTAATGGTTGCCAGGGGCTGGGGGAGGGGGATGGGGAGTGACTGCTTAGTGGGTACAGGGTTTCCTTTTGAGGTGTTGTGAATGTTCTGGAACGAGAAAGAGGTGATGGTTGCACACATAGTTAATGTACTAAGTGGCAGTTTAAAGGGGTAAATTTTTTGTTATATATTTTACTGCCAGAAAAAGAGAGAAAGGAAGGAAGGAAGGAAGGAAGGAGGGGGAAAGGGAAAGGGAAAGGAAAGGGAAGGAAAAAAGAAGAGAAGAGAGAAGTAAATAGTTCCTTGAGGGGTCAATGGACACCTGGGTGCAGGGCCACTTGCAGGGTCAAATGTGTGACTGCAAATCACTGCCCAGATGTGCCCAGAAGATGGGCACAGTATAAAACCCACCAGACCAACTGAAACAGAATCATCACAGATGAGTTAGAGGACACTGCATGAGGTTCCTGCAGCTGCTGTAACAAAGTATCACAAACTAGGGGGTTTAAAACAACAGAAATTTATTCTCTTGCAGTTCTGGAGGCCAGAAGTCCTAAATCAAAGTTTCAGCACAGTCACACTCTATTTGAGGTCTCTAGGGGAGGATCCTTCCTTGTCAATTCCAGCTGCTGGGGCTCCAGGCGTCCTTGGCTTGTGGCCGCATCATTCTAGTCTCTGTCTTTACATCACCTCCTCCTCTTCTTCTGTCTCTTATAAGGACACTTGTCATTGGATTTAAGGGCCACCCAGATAATCCAGGATGATCTCATCTTGAGATCTTCAACTTAATGACACCTCCAAAGACCCTTATTCCAAATAAGTTCACGTTCGCAGGTTCCGAGAAGACATATCTTTGGGGCACCACCATTCTACCCACTAAACTATCGCTTACACTTGCAGAGGGGTATCCAAGACTCCGAGGAGCGAAGCCACTTCCTCAGGGCCCCTCTGGCAGCTTCTCACTCAGCCCTGGGCAACATTGAAGTCCCCAGGAGGTGAATTCAAGGCCCAGTGACATTCACAAGGCCAGCATGGCCCACTAGGCTTGCACACCGAGGCTTGAGGCCCAGGAGATCAGAGGGGTTTGTGGACACCAGCAGCCCAGCATCCCCGAGTGAAGGGGTGCAGACTGCCTGGCATCGGCTGCCCAGTGCGTGTTCGCTGAGCACCTCTGTGTGCTGGGTGCCCTCACCCCAGGCTGGGTAGAGTCTGTGCACAGAATGCTCAGATGGGCCTGGGGCAGCAGCACTGTGGGTGGTTTAAGGTTGGGGTTTCTGGGTTTGAGTCCTGACCCAGCCTCTTCCTGATTTAGGAGGCTGTCTGCACTCTTTCCTCACCCATCAAATGGGGCAAAATCAAATCCTTCATGTATGAGTCAAGATTCCCTAGAGAGGGCTTCCCTGGTGGTGCAGTGGTTGAGAATCTGCCTGCCAATGCAGGGGACATGGGTTCGAGCCCTGGTCTGGGAAGATCCCACATGCCGCGGAACAACTAGGCCCGTGAGCCACAACTACTGAGCCTGCGCGTCTGGAGCCTGTGCTCCGCAACAAGAGAGGCCGCGATAGTGAGAGGCCCGCGCACCGCGATGAAGAGTGGCCCCCGCTCGCCGCAACTAGAGAAAGCCCTCGCACAGAAACGAAGGCCCAACACAGCCAAACATAAATAAATAAATAAATTTAAATTATAAAAAAAAAAAAAATTCCCCAGAGAAACAGAACCAGTCGGTTACATATAGATGTATAGAAAGAGACTTATCATGAGGCTTACGTGATTATGGAAACTAAGAAGTCCCACAATCTTCCATGGGCAAGCTGGAGCCCAGGAAAGCGAGTGGTGTAGTTCAGTCCAAACCCAGAGACCAGGGGAGCTGATGGTAGAAGTTCCAGCTGAGTCCCAAAGCTTGAAAACCAAGGTGTTGATGTCTGGGGGCAGGAGAAGATAGAGAGCCCAGCTTAACAGAGAGAGAGCAAATTCACCCTTGCTCCAAGATTTTGCTTTATTCAGGTCCTTACTGGAGTGGGTGATGCCCACCCATACTGGTGAGGGTAAACTGCCTTACTCAGTCCTCTGATTCAAATGCTAAGCTCTTTGGAAATGCCCTCACAGATGCAGCTAGAAATAATGTTTTCCCACCTCTCTAGGAACCCCTTAGCCCAGCCAGATTGACACTTGAAATTAACCATCAAGAGCTAAAGGAGAGGGCTTCCCTGGTGGCACAGTGGTTAAGAATCCGCCTGCCATGCAGGGGACACGGGTTCGAGCTCTGGTCCGGGAAGATCCCACCTGCCGTGGAGCGACTAAGCCCATGTGCCACAACTACTGAGCCCACGTGCCACAACTACTGAAGCCTGCATGCCTAGAGCCCGTGCTCCACAACAAGAGAAGCCACCACAATGAGAAGCCCATGCACTGCAACCAAGAGTAGTCCCCGCTCGCCGCAACTAGAAAAAGCCCGTGCACAGACACGAAGACACAGTGCAGCCAAAAATAAACAAATTAAATAAATAAATTAAAAAAAAAAAAAGAGCTAAAGGAGAGGGACTTTCCTAGTGGTGCAGTGGTTAAGAATCCACCTACTAATGCAGGGGCCACGGGTTTGATCCCTGGTCCAGGAAGATCCCACATGCTGCAGAGCAACTAAACCCGTGCACCACAACTACTGAGCCTGCGCTCTAGAGTCCGCGAGCCACAACTACTGAGCCCGCACGTCTAGAGCCCGTGCTCTGCAACAAGAGAAGCCACCACAATGAGAAGCCCACGCACTGCAGTGAAGAGTAGCCTCTGCTCACCGCAACTAAAGAAAGCCCGCGTGCAGGAAAGAAGACCCAATGCAGCCAAAAATAAATAAATAAATTTATTTTTTTAAAAAAAGAAAAAATTTTCAGCTCATAAAAACTAATAAAAAAAAAAAAAAACATGGATATCTGTGGAAGAAGTGTACTCCAGGTGCACCTAGGAGGGGTTAGATGTGCTAGAGCAGTGGTCCCCAACCTTTTTGGCACCAGGGACCAGTTTTGTGGAAGACAATTTTTCCACAGAAGGCAGGGGGATGGTTCAGGCCGTAATGCGAGCGATGCGGAGCGGCTGTAAATACAGATGAAGCTTCGCTCGCTCGCCTGCCGCTCACCTCCCGCTGTGCAGCCCGGTTCCTAACAGGCTGTGGACTGGTATCAGCCCACAGCCCAGGGGTTGGGGGCTCCTGTGCTGGAGGTTTATTTTGGAGCTAGTGGAGGCCAGCAGGGCCATCCAGACAATGCAGGTGTCACTCTGAGAAGAAGAGAGGGAAGGAAGGAGGATGCGGAGAGGCTCAGGTGGAAGCAAGGAGAAGATTCCTGCCAGGTCAAAGGACTCTTCCTGATTAGGTCCTGCCTGATGTCAGCATTGGTCTCTGTTGCTGATAAGCTGGACCATTCCAGAAGTAGTGGTAGCTGAATCATCATGGTAAATGGGGGTTCCTACTGATGGCCTACATGTCACCCTTTCTCTGCCCCGTGGCCCCTCTGTTCACATGCCCATCACGTGACAAATGACAAATGTGGCCGACATCGCTTGGCTGAGTCATGTGGTCTCTGTGGTTGTTTCAAGCCTTTGTGGTGGATGATTTCTGGAGGATGTTGATGCTGATACAGAAATCCTCATGTTTCAGTCCACTACTGATTGTCCATTGATGCCTCTACCCCAGACCTCCTTGTCTTTGATCTTCCAGATCTTTTCTTAAAAATTAATTAATTAATTAATTAGTTTATTTATTTATTTATTTTTGGCTGCATTGGGTCTTTGTTGCTGCACACGGCTTTCTCTAGTTGCGGCGAGAGGAGACTATTCTTCGTTGCAGTGCGTGGGCTTCTCATTGTTGCGGAGCACGGGCTCTAGGCACGCGGGCTTCAGTAGTTGTGGCACATGGGCTCAGTAGTCGTGGCACACGGACTTAGTTGCTCTGCGGCATGTGGGATCTTCCCGGACCAGGGCTCGAACCCATGTCCCCTGCACTGGCAGGTGGATTCTTAACCACTCCGCTACCAGGGAAGTCCTCATTGTGGTTTTAATTTGCATTTCTTCATGTTGAGCAGCAAATAAATTTTTTTTTTAATAAATTTATTTTATTTATTTATTTATTTATTTTTGGCTGTGTTGGGTCTTCGTTTCTGTGCGAGGGCTTTCTCTAGTTGCGGCAAGCGGGGGCCACTCTTCATCGCGGTGCACGGGCCTCTCACTATCGCGGCCTCTCTTGTTGCGGAGCACAGGCTCCAGACGCGCAGGCTCAGTAGTTGTGGCTCACGGGCCTAGTTGTTCCGCGGCATGTGGGATCTTCCCAGACCAGGGCTCGAACCCGCGTCCCCTGCATTAGCAGGCAGATTCTCAACCACTGCGCCACCAGGGAAGTGCCGCAAATAAATTTTTAGGATAAGTATTTTCCATGTAATATTTGGGACATACTTATCCTAAAAAATTATTCATTGTTGATCTGAATTCAAATTCAAAGGTGCATCCTATATTTTTGTTTGTTTGTTTTAAATAAATTTATTTATTTTATTTATTTATTTTTGGCTGTGTTGGGTCCTCGTTGCTGTGCACAGGCTTTCTCTAGTTGTGGCGAGCAGGGACTACTCTTCTCGGGGTGCACGGGCTTTTCACTGCGGTGGCTTCTCTTGTTGTGGAGCACAGGCTCTAGGCGTGTGGGCTCAGTAATTGTGGCTCGTGGGCTCTAGACCACAGGCTCAGTAGTTGTGGCGCACGGGCTTAGTTGCTCCGCAGCATGTGGGATCTTCCTGGACCAGAGCTTGAACCCATGTCCCCTGCATTGGCAGGTGGATTCTTAACCACTGTGCCACCCGGGAAGTCCTGTTTATTTTTTAATTGCAGTAAAATATACATAAAGTTACCATTTCAACCACTTTTAAGTGTGCAAATTCATTGCCATTTAGTACATTCACCATGTTGTGTAACCACCATCACTATTTAGTTCCAGAACTTTTTCATCACCTCCCCAAACAGAATGGGCATCTGTAGCTTTTCGGGCAATCCTAGCCCTGGGGCAAAACTGTAAATGCATATCCTGTCTATCTTGTGGGAATGTGAACTGTTTCTGGTCCTTCTTTCTAATCAGAACAGAAAAGAATGCATCCACCAAACCAGTGGCCACAGGCGACATAGCTGAAGCCTCAGGAATAAGCTCTGTCAGGGCCACCCCCTCTACACAGCAGCTGGATGGGGCACCCACTTGGTCAGGCCTGAGGAAGTCCATGGTCATTCTCCAGGGCCCATCTGGTATCCTCAGAGGCTGACCGGAGAATTTGACTGGAGAATTAAACAGAGATGTGATAGGGACCCTGCCCTGTGTCCTTTGATGGTGGCGGATCTCTATGGATGTGATATTGTTTGTGTTTTACTACTTGGCTGCAGGTGGGGACAGATTTAGAGGTTTCTTGTGGCCTTCCCCACTCTTATCCTTCAGGCCTCAGCAGTGAGAGGAAGTTCCTCCAACTTCCAAGTATATCTGTTCTCATCAGCTCTACTTATACACTCAGGGACCGCTGAGTTGGTCCACCATGAGCTAGACTTTCTCCAGGACTTGGTTCATTACCTGGCCCCCCAGCCCTCTGTCTGTGGGCGGCCATGGTGACTCACTGGTTTCTGAGTATCAGTGTCAGCTCAGACCCTGTGTCTGATAGTCCTCAAAATGTCTGGGCATCCAGGTTCTGCAGTGGACGGCCACTTGAGTACAGGACCACAGGTCGCTGTGAGAAAGGACTGAGGATTTGTCAAGGAACAAACTTCCCAGAGTCCTCCCTCCTCGCACCCGACCAGCTCTTCAGGCCAGCTCGGGTCTGGGAACTGGGCAAAGGGATTGAGACTCAGCAAAGGGATTGAGACTCAGCATCCCGCTTTAGTAACCATAAGTTTGTCCTGACCACTTTAACTAGGGTCTGGCTTTGTTCTTGTGTTTTCAGATCGTGGTTGTTAATTATGCGGTATCCTTGGTAGCTGCCCATCCATCTCACCCCAGGGATATTCTATTAGCCTTATTAATCATCTCCACAGCTCGCTGGGGTCAAGCCCCCTTCCACCTTGCCTGTCTGTATCAGCCAGTTTCTCCCAGAGATGGAGCTATTAGGACATGTACACATCAAAAGACTTATTGCGAGACAAGAGAGGCCGCGATAGTGAGAGGCCCGCGCACCGCGATGAAGAGTGGCCCCCGCTTGCCGCAACTGGAGAAAGCCCTCGCACAGAAACGAAGACCCAACACAGCCATAAATATAAAAATAAATAAATAAATAAAAATTAAAAAAAAAAAAAAAAGACTTATTGCGAGGAATTGGCTTATGCAATCACGGGGGCTGGTGAGTTTGAAATCCAGACTGGCAGACTGGGGATTCAGGCAGGAGCCCACAAATTGGTCTCCTTGACCAAACTCAAGCCAAACTCCTCTGAGCCCTCTTCTCAACTAGGCTCCAATCTTGGCCGATAAAGACTTGAACGAAAAATTAACATGGTATCCAATGGCTCAAGGTCGCTTCCCTAGAATGACCCTAGTCCCTCGTTTTTGTTTTTTTTTTCCTTTTTTTTAATATTTATTTATTTATTTGGCTGTGCCGGGTCTTAGTTGCCATGTGCAGGATCTTTAGTTGCGGCATGTGGACTCTTTGTTTCCCGACCAGGGATCGAACCCAGGCCCCCTGCATTGGGAGCACAGAGTCTTAACCACTGGAAGTTCCGACCCCAGCCCCTCTTAAAGTGCCTGCCTGAGAAAACTCAGGGCTGCCAAAAGAGTTGACCGTTTGTTCCAGTCAGCTCTTGGAGACGGCACCCTGGTCTCTCGGCCTCGGTGGGAGGGTGGAGGCCAAACTTTGAGAAACACCGGTTGGCAAACCTAGATGGGTCTCACGTGGAACAACCCTTCCTTCCTGCTTTTTGTCATTTTCACTTCCCTGCCTCTACAGAGCCCCCCTTCACCCCTCACTTCCATTCCCTCATTCTCCCTTTAAAAAGCCAAATCAAAGTTGAGTTCGCGCCACATTGAACCTTTTTCCTTACGGCAATAGTATGTTATGGATTAAAATCTCCCCTGACCGCTTTATTTTATTTATTTTTTTATTGAAGTATAGTCGGTTTACAATGTCATGTTAGTTTCAGGCATACAGCATAGTGATTCAGGGTGTTTTGTTGGCTTTTATTTTTTTGCAAATTATATTACATTACAGGTTATTGCAAGATATTGGGTGTAATTTCCTGTGACATCCAGTACATCCTGCTGCTTATCTATTTTATGTATAGTAGTTAGTATCTGTTAACCTCATACCCCTAATTTGCCCTCCGCCCTGCACCTTTGGTAACCATAAGTTTGTCCTGACCACTTTAACTAGGGTCTGGCTTTGTTTATCTTGGACAAAGTGGAGTTTCTCTGTCCTTGGGGAAACCTTAGTTTTGCTCCTAAATCATCTCAGCTGACTGGATAAGACCCACCCTGATTACTTAGGGTCAACTGGATATGGAAGTGAACCACATCTACGAAATACTCCACTGCAACCCCTAGACTGGGGCTTAAGGGATGACTGGGCACAGTTTAGCCAAGCTGACATGTAAAACTAAACAAGCTGACATGTAAAACCATGGTACTGTCTTAGAATAATTGCGGGTTCTGGCTCTTGGCGGTGAAGTGCCCACCCAACCTCGTACTTGGAGCATCATGCCCACGGCTCTGTGACCACCTGCAGAAGACACCACTACCCAGCTCCCTCTTGGCGCTGGCATCTCTCTCTGACAGCCTTGGGAGACGGCGTGCCCTCTGGGCCCTCCCACGGGACACCATCCTCTGGGATGCTTCCACATATGCTTCCATTGCCCTCAGCTGCTGCCAGGGCAGCTCACCCAGGTAATTCCACTCCTCTCAGCCTGGGCCAGCACTTTCTCCAGGCTTCTAAGAGCCAATTCAGCAACCCAGCTGGCCCGTCATCCTCTGAGTCCTTGCCAGGATGTTAAATCCCGTGTCCCAAGAAGGTGCCCCCAAGTCAGTGCACTCTCGTTCTTCTGGGCTTACATTCTGGCTCCCGGACAAAACACCTTCAACAAGAAGTGAAAGCAGGGACTTGAACGGATGCTTGCACACCTGTGCTCACCGCAACAACATTCACAGAAGGCAAAAGGTAGAAACAACCCAAATGTCCATCGACAGATGACTGGATAAGCAAAATGTGGTGTATCCACACAATGGAATATTATTTAACCTTAAAAAGAAGGAAATTCTGACACCTGCTACAATGTGGTTGAACCTTGAGGACATAATGGCGAGTGAAATAAGCCAGTCATAAAAGGACAATACTGTATGATTCCACTTATATGAGGTCCCTAGAGCAGTCAGATCCATAGAGAAAGAAAGCAGAATTATGGTTTTCAGGGGGCGGTGGGGGGGGGGGAGGGGAAATGGGAAGTTAGTGTTTAATGGGGACAGAGTTTCAGTTTTGCAAGATGAAAAAATTTCTGTGGGAAGATGGTGATGATGGTAGCACCACATGTGAATGTACTTACTACCACAGAAATGGACGCTTAGAAATGGTTAAGATGGGGACTTCCCTGGCGGTCCAGTGGTTAGGACTCCACGCTTCCACTGCAGGGGGCCCAGGTTCAATATCTGATTGGGGAACTAAGATCCTGCAAGCCGCGTGGCACTGCCAAAAAAATTTTAAAAAGAAATGGTTAAGATGTTAAATTTTATGTTATTTTACCACAATTAAAAAAAAAAAGAGAGGGGATAAAAAGCGACTTAAGGGAGACGACAACTAAATACGGCCTTTGTTTGGAACCTGATTCTAATACACCAACTGTAAAAAGTCATCTTTTGAGACAGCTGGGGAAATTGGGAGATGCATGATGCATCGTGGGTGCCTAGGAAAATCCCCATCATTTTTGGAGCCAAGTGGCAGAGAAAGAGAAATGACTCGAGGCCTGGGAGTGCTTTAAAATATTTCAGCAAAATAAAGTAAAAATAAATTGAAAATAGAGTAACCTTGAAAACATCATGCTGAGTGGAGGAAACCAGCCACAAAACCCCTCATAATGTAAGGATCCATTTATATGAAATGTCCACCACAGACAAATCCATAGAGACAGAAAGCAGATTAGTGGTTGCCAGGGGCTGGGAGAGGAGAATGGGAGTGACTGCTCATGGGGACTGGGTTTCCTCTGGGGGTGATGGAAATGTTCTGGGATTAAACAGAGGTGGTGGCTGCATAACACTGTGAATATACTAAAAACCACTGAATTGTGCACTTTAAAAAGGGTGCATTAGGGGCTTCCTTGGTGGCGCAGTGGTTAAGAATCTGCCTGCCAATGCAGGGGACACGGGTTCAAGCTCTGGTCTGGGAGGATCCCACATGCTGTGGAGCAACTAAGCCCATGCGCCACAACTACTGAGCCTGAGCTCTAGAGCCCACGAGCCACAACTACTGAGCCCACGTGCCACAACTACTGAAGCCTGTGCGCCTAGAGCCCGGCTCCGCAACAAGAGAAGCCACCGCAGTGAGAAGCCCACGCACTGCAACCAAGAGTAGCCCCCGCTCGCCACAACTAGAGAAAGCCCGCAAGTAGCAACGAAGACCCAACACAGCTAAAAATAAATAAATAAAATTTATTTTTTTAAAAGGGTGCATTAAATCAAAACTACAATGAGGTAACACCTCACACTGGTCAGGATGGCCATCATTAAAATGTTTACAAATAACAAATGCTGGAGAGGGTGTGGAGAAAAGGGAACCCTCCTACACCACAGGTGGAAAGGTAAGTGGTGCAGCCACTATGGAAAACAGTATGGAGTTTCCTCAGAAAGCTAAAAATAGAGTTGCCATATGATCCTGCAATCCCACTCCTGGGCATATATCCAGACAAAACTCTAATTCAAAAAGATACATACACCCCAATGTTCATTGCAGCACTATTCAAAATAGCCAACACATGGAAGCAATGTAATGTCCATAGACAGATGAATGGATAAAGAAGATGTGGTACACATATACAATGGAATACTACTCAGTCATGAAAAAGAATGAAATAATGCCATTTGCAGCAACATGGATGGACCTAGAGATTATCATACTAAGTGAAGTAAGTCAGACAGAGAAAGACAAATACCATATGATATCACTTATACGTGGAATCTAAAATATGACACAAATGAACTTATTTACGAAACAGAAACGGACTCACAGACATAGAGAAAAGACTTGTGGTTGCCAAGGGGGAGGGGGTGGGGGAGGTGTAGATTGGGAGTTCGGAGTTAGCAGATGCAAACTATTGTATATACAATGACCAGACAACAAGGTCCCACTGTATAGCACAAGGAACTATATTCAATATCCTGTGATAAACCGTAATAAAAAAGAATATATTAAAAAAAGACAGTATATATATATATATATATATATATATATATATATATATATATGTATAACTGCATCACTTTGCTGTACAGCAGAAATTAGCACAACATTGTAAACCAACTATACTTCAATAAAAAAGCGGGGGGCATTGCAGGCTGTGTGAACTCTATCTCAAGAAAGCTGTCTAAAAATAGTGAAGAGAGTCAAGGAAGCCAGTGAGGCCAACGCTTGATAATTTAGAGTCTGAGAAATGGGTCCATGGCAGGCGTAATGTATGATTCTCTCGATTTGGGGGTATGTTTGAACATATTTATAATGAACAATGGGAGTACTTCGTGGAGGAAGATGGGAATTATTAAACCAGAGGTTCGTGCCTGCCCTGCCGGAGCAAGACCCGAGTAGCCGGTGCCCTCCCAGCGAGGTGTCCAGGTGGGAGGTGAACCAAGGGCTCGCTCTCGGCCTCAGGATGGGCTGACTGCAGGCCCCAGGCTGATCGTGCATCCAGCTTTCCCCCCAGCCTTCTGGAGCTGGGATGTAGACTCCAGTCAGTAGGACGGGACGGCAATCACCCAGGCCTGAGAGTTCCCTGTGCCAACGGGGTTTCAGCAGAATGTTTGCTGAGATGTGGAGGGAATTAATGCGGACACATCCCAGGCACGCCGTCCTGGGGCATGTCAGCCAATTTCCTGGACAACTGGTTCTGTGTGGGTCAAGGTGGCTTCTAGGGTCTGGACTGTCCAGAGAAAGGTCCGTGTGCTCCTGGTATACCAAACACAGCACACTGAACCTGGCTTTGCTGCGGAAAACTGGTTTGAGGTTTCTCAAAGAGTTCCATGTGGAATTTCCACATGATCCAGCAATTTCACTCACAGGTGTAGACCCAAGAGAACTGGAAACAGCTGTTCAAACCAAAACTTGTACACGCATGTTCAGAGCAGCACTAGCAATGGAGACTAAACAACATGCTACTAAAAAACCAATGGGTTGGGACTTCCCTGGTGGCGCAGTGGTTAAGAATCCACCTGCCAATGCAGGGGACACGGGTTCGAGCCCTGGTCCGGGAAGATCCCACATGCCGCGGAACAACTAAGCCCGTGCACCACAACTACTGAGCCTGTGCTCTAGAGCCCGTGAGCCACAACTACTGAAGCCCACGTGCTTAGAGCCCGTGCTCCGCCAAGGAGAAGCCCGTGTACCGCAATGAAGAGTAGCCCCCGCTCGCCGCAACTAGAGAAAGCCCACGCGCAGCAACGAAGACCCAATGCGGCCAAAAATAAAATTAATTAATTAATCATTTTTTAAAAAATGTCTAAGGGACATTAAAAAAAAAAACCAATGGGTCAACAATGAAATTAAAGAGGAAATTAAAAATACCTGGAGACAAATGACAATGAAATCACAACCATACAAAATCCACGGGATGAAGCAAAAGCAGTTCTTATAGCAAAGTTCATAGTGGACAGGCCTTCCTCAAAAAACAAGAAAAATCTCAAATAAACAAACTAACCTACCACCTAAAACAATTAGAAAAAGAAGAACAAACAAAACCTAAAGTCAGCAGAAAGAAGGAAATAATGAAGATCAAAGAGGAAATAAATAAAATAGAAATTAAAAAATAGAAGAAAATCGATAAAACCAAGAGCTAGTTCTTTGAAAGGGTAAACAAAATTGACAAACTTCTGGCCAGGCTCACCAAGAAGAAAAGAGAGAGGCCCCAAATAAACCAAATAAGAAATGAAAAAGGAGAAATAACAACCGATACCACAGAAATACAAAAAAAATAAGAGAATACTATGCCAACAAATTCGACAACCTAGAAGAAATGGACAAGTTTCTAGAAACATACAGGCCACCAAAACTGAATCAAGAAGCAACAGATAGGGGTCTTCCCTGGTGGCACAGTGGTTGAGAATCTGCCTGCTAATGCAGGGGACACGGGTTCGAGCCCTGGTCTGGGAAGATCCCACATGCCACGGAGCAACTAAGCCCGTGAGCCACAACTACTGAGCCTGCGCATCTGGAGCCTGTGCTCCGCAACAAGAGAGGCCAAGACAGTGAGAGGCCCGCGCACCGCGATGAAGAGTGGCCCCCGCTTGCCGCAACTAGAGAAAGCCCTTGCACAGAAACGAAGACCCAACACAGCCAAAAATAAATAAATAAATTAATTAATTAATTAAAAAAAAAAAAAAGAAGCAACAGATAATTTGAACAGACCGATCACTAACAGTGAAATAGAATCTGTAATTTGAAAAACTCCCTACAGGGACTTCCCTGGTGGTCCAGTGGTTAAGAATCCATCTTCCAATGCAGGGGACGCAGGTTGCATCCCTGGTCGGGGAACTAAGATTCCACATGCCATGGGGCAACTAAGCCTGCATGTGCTACAACTAGAGAGAAGCCCGCACGCTACAAAAAAGAGATCCTGCGTGCTGCAACTAACACCCAACTCAGCCAAAAATAAATAAATGAATAAAATATCTTTAAATACAAAAAATTTAAAACTCCCTACAAACAAAAGTCCAGGACCAGAGCAACACTAGTCACAGTTGCCAAAAGTGGAAACAACCCAAATGTCCACTAACAAAACATGGTACAACTGTACAGTGGAATATTACACAACTGTAAAAGGGGATGAAGCCCTGACACACCCTACATCGTGTATGAACTTAGAAACCATTATGCTAAGTGAAAGACACCAGACACAAAGGCCACATATTGTATGACCCTATTTACGTGAAATGTCCAAACAGGCAAATCCACAGAGGCAGAAAGCAGATCAGTTGTTGCCAGGGGCTGGAGAGTGGGGTGGGAGTGACTGTCAATGGATAAAGGTTTCTTTCTGGGATGATGAAAAAGTTCTGGAATGAGACAAAGGTGATGGTTGCACAACATTGTGAATGTACTAAATTCCACGGAATTGTTCACTTTAAAATGGTGATTTCTACATTTTGGGAATTTCACCTCAGTTAGACAAAAGAAAGCCGTCTTTGGAACTGCTCTGCCTATGTTGGTCTCTGCCCCTTTGCTTATTCCCTGCAATGTCTGCCACCTTCCCTGCCCTCCTTTATAGACCTGTGACCTGGGGGTACTCTAGTGCCCCTTCCCACCTGATTCTGGTCCCCACCCTAGGGCAGGACAGGTTCCACTTGTTCCTGCTGTGTCCCCAGCACCCGAAGGAGACCACACAGTAGGAGCACAGCAGGCGTTTGTTGAATGAATACATGTTGGAAAATACATTAGCTTCAGGCTTTATCCTGAGCCTCTATTTTGCTGGAGAATTTCTCCCCAGTCCGGGGGAAGGGGGCGAGGGGGACTTTGCTTGGCTAGGAAATCCCTGCAGAACCCAGGCCTCTAAGGAGGGCACAGGAGGCAAGCAGGGTCGAAGCTGCTCTGCAGAAGGAACAGCGTCGTGACGAGGCCTTTCCACTGTGCGGTCAGACTCCCAGCCCCGAGAAGCATGAAACAGCCCTGCTCGGACTGGAAACATTTTCTTTTAATATATTCCTTGAGGCGTTGGCAGGGCCTGTGAGGAAAATTCCAGGGGAATAAGGAGAGAGGTCTTTGGCATCCACCAAGGGCCTGGAAGGGGTAGCCAGGCCTAGGGCCTTGGGGGGACCTTGCTGTTCTTGGGGGAGGCTGAGGGACCCAGGCAGGGCCAGGTGGCTGTCAGCACATTATCTGGGTCTGGGAGGCTCCTGCAGACCGACAGACCTCCCTGAGTCCTGTGGTGACGGATGTGGTGCGTGGCCCCACCAGTCGGAGAGAGTTCTCCACAGGAATTTGTATAAAGCTGCTTCGAGATGTTCCCAGCAAACATGAGCAACCCACAGGGTGCTGACGTCTGAGGAAGGAGGCTCCCGGTGCCCAGCACAGGGCAATGGGGTCCACACACCTCCCACGGCTCCCTATCATCCCAGGATGGAATCCAGACCTCATTGTCTGGCCTGTCTAGTTGTATCGCCCTGTGTCCCCTGCCCCCATGTGAGCCGGGCCCCACCACAGCCAGGTCCAGGAACACTGCCTTGTTCTTGTCCCCTCCGGCCTTTGCCCACACTGGCATGTATTGAGGGTGAAATTCTTGATTATAAATCCTGGGGCATTGCTGGGGGAGGTCAGGGGAACTCAGAGGGGTAGATGTTTCTCAAACCTTGTCATTGGGACTCATATGTCCCTTTGTCCCCTAGAAGACAGGACCCCACCTCCTATGGGCTGGACATGATGGTACATGCTGGGGGTAAAATACAGTTTGTATTTGTATGAACATACACACAAAGAAGATAATTTCAAAGAGTGAAGAGTGTTTGGAAGAAAGTTGAGTGAAGGTATTTTTGCTCAGGGGTTGGGGAGGCCTCCTGAGGTTGGTGATATTTAAGCTGAGATCTGAAGGACAGGAAAGTACTGTGTAAATATGCAGAATGAGAATTTCAGACAGAAAGGATGGCTTGTGCAAAGGCCCTGGGGTGAGAAAGGACGTGGCTGTTGGCAGAACAGTGAGGAAGCCAGTGTGACTGGAGCAGAGTGAGGGAAGGAGGAGACAGGCAGGAGGGATGGGATGAAGTCAGATTGTGTGGGGCCTTGCAGGCCACAGAGAGGAGGTGGAATTTATTCTGAGAGTAATAGGGAGCCATGGAGGGTGTGTGAGCCAGAGAGGAACATGATCTGATTTATGATTTTGAGACATTCCCTGTGGCTACCCTGGGGAATGGGGGGCAGTGTCCAGGCAGGAGTCAGCGGGGTGGAAACCAGGGCTGGGCTGCTGGGAGGGGCAAAGTGTTTGGATTTGTATGTTTTGGAGGCCGAGGGGACAAGAGCTGCTGACAAACTGAACATGGTGACGGGGGGCGGGGGGGGGGGAGGGAGGAGCCTCAGATGCTGCCCAGGTCTCAGGCCCAGCACGGAATGGATGGTGGGACCATTGCCTGAGACAGAAAGCCTTGGAGAGATGACATCAGGGTACCAACGGCTGTGCCTTGGCCGTGCGGTCAAGGTGTCTGGTTGGAACCACATGCCTGGGCCAGGCTGGTCAAGCTCCAGATGGAACTGTGGACCTTGTGGGCGAAGAGTGGCCTTTGACATCCAAGCCTGGACCAGGTCCACCAGGGAGAGGCAGGCAGGGGCGTGGCCCGAGCCCTAAAACCCCAAGCTTTGTGTAAGCAGTCAGGGCCCAAGTTTTTCCCATCCGGGTCCTTTTGTTCCAGCTGGAAACTGGGACCAAGTGGAGAAATCCAGATGTGGAGTTGGATGCAGCCCCGAGACCATGCGGTCTGGGGAGGCCCAGCATCCAGGCATCCAGTGGGTCAGGCCTCCATGTGGCCTCTCTGGCCATGGCCCGGCCAGGTGTCGGGGGCAGGACGGTTTCAGCTTTGTGTCTCTGGCTGCAACTGCAAAGTTTAAAAAAATAATCCCAGCACGGAGGCCTCGCCCTTCCCGGTGTCAACCCAAGCTCCGGGTGGAAAAACAGGCCCCGGGCCCCCCGCCAACCCACAGATCTGAGACCCGCCCAGGGACCTGTTTAGGAGCAGAGGCAGGGGTCAGGAGGGCAAAAGACTGGCTCCCAGAATTTCTCTAGACATGAAAGTTGACTCAGTTTTCCATCTGGAAAAGGGGGCATTGCTCTGGACTCGCATCCACATTCAAGGTCTCCTGAAGCACCAGCTGTGTGCTCAGCCGAGGGCCACGCACTGGAGACCAACCCCTCAGACAAGCCATGGCCAGCCCTGCCCAGCGGGCCTCCCAGTCCAGCGGGACGGGGTGTGGGGTTCGCTAGACTACAGCTGTCACATTCCTGAGCCTCAGTTTTCCATCTCTGCAATGGGGAGAAAAACAGCCCCACCTCAGGGAGTCAACATTATCCCCAAGACAACTTCCTCATTTCGGACCATTCATGACCCAGCTTGGGGCCCCATGGACAAGATCCCAGCGGTCCCAAATCTTCTCGATCAGGGGCACAAGTCAGCTGTTTAAAGTCAGGTGGGGTAGGAACTGGGTTGAATCACTTTCAGGTCTTCTTTTTTTTTTTTTTTTTTTAAGAATCTATATCTTGACACATATGGGGGCCCAAATACTTCCTTTTTTATTTATTTATTTTTATATTTATTTTTGGCTGTGTTGGGTCTTCGCTTCTGTGCGAGGGCTTTCTCTAGTTGCGGCAAGCGGGGGCCACTCTTCATCGCGGTGCGCGGGCCTCTCACTGTCGCGGCCTCTCTTGTTGCGGAGCACAGGCTCCAGACGCGCAGGCTCAGTAGTTGTGGCTCACGGGCCCAGTTGCTCCGCGGCACCTGGGATCTTTCCAGACCAGGGCTCGAACCCGTGTCCCCTGCATTGGCAGGCAGATTCTCAACCACTGCGCCACCAGGGAAGCCCACTTTCAGGTCTTCTGATCCCAGTCACTAAGAGGAAGTGGTTCAAGTGTGGCTTAAGAAGTGGGGACAGGTGGCAGGGGCGGGGAGAGGGCTGGGGTGCTGCCTAATGGGGACAGAGTTGCAGTTTTTAGAGCTGAAAGTGTTCTGGAGATGGATGGTGGGGATGGTTGCCCAACAATGTGGACACACTTCATGCCACCAAACTGTGCACTGATTAAGATGGAAAGTTTTATGTTATGTGTTTTTACCACAATAAAACATAATTTTTAAGAAAGAAAAAAAAAAGATGAAGACAAATCAAATCTGCCTCTCATGTACTGCGTGGCCTGAGCAAATGTTTTGCCCTCTCTGGGCTTCTGTTTGCTCCCTCCCTCTCTTCCAGCTCTGGGTCATATGATTCCCTGTGATTGTGCATCTCCCCCATTTCAACCGTTTGGGGCTTGAAGCAGGGCTGGGGAGCAAGAGAGATGAACGTCAGCTGAGCAGCCTTGAAATGAGTGATGGGGTGAGAAACTAGTGAGTGTGGGCTCCTCTTGCCACCTGCCAGCCATTTGGAAACAACACATTGGCGACAGCAGCCGTCCCGGGCAAAGCCTGTTTCCTTGTGATGCTCAAGGTTGCCTGGTACCCAGGGGAGGTCAAGAGGCCAGCAGACTAAGGAAGGGCCTTGGCTGGGCCTGGAGCTTCCCCCAGCGGCAGCCTTCCAGGGAAAGCCTGGGCCAGAGCTGGGACCACCACCATTCCTGCAGGCAGAAGGTAACAAGAGGGGCCTTGAATGTAGCGTTTGGAGATGGAGGCAGACGATGGAGGCTTGGCATACTGCCAGGGTCACCTCCATTAAAGCAGGTGGTGTCCAACAACCTGTAATCCAGAATGCTCACTAAGGCAGGAGGCAGGTGGCTGATCCAGTCTCCATCATTTGCATCTGGTGGCATCCAGCTGGGGCTTACCCCCTTCCCCACCTCGAGAGGATGACTTAAGCCCCTGGCCTGTCCAATCAAAACCTTCCATCTACAGACCACAGTGACTGGTTCCGGGAAGGGCATGGAACCTGAGCTGGGCCAGTGAGACTCAGCCCTGAGATCTCTACTGGGCCTCGCAGGGGGAAAGGTGCTCTGCTTCCGCTGGACCATGGGGCTGGAGAAATGTAAGCCTGGCCCATCTTTGCCACTCCAAGAAGCAGGAAGAGGGCTGATCAGGGAGATGCAAATCAGAACCACAAAGAGACATCACCTCACACCGACTAGGACAGCCATAATAAAAAAAAATCTAAAAAACGGCGTTGGCAAGGATGCAGAGAAACTGAAACCCTTGTGCATTGCTGCTGGGAGTGTCAAATGTCGCAGCCGCTGTGGAAAACAATGTGGTGGTTCCTCAGAAAGTGAAACATAGTTCAGCATCATATGATCACAAGATCCAGCAATTTCACTCTAGGTATGCACCCAATTGAAAACAGGTGTTCAAACAAAAACTTGTACACACATGTTCATAGGGTTCTTTATTCACAATAGTTAAAAGGTGGAAACAACCCAAATGTCCATCAACTGGTGAATGGATAAACAAAATGATGAACCCTGTAGACATACTGAGTGAGAGAAGCCAGACACAAAAGGACACATGGTGTATGATTCCATTTATATGAAATGTCTAGAACAGGCAAATCCATAGAGACAGAAAGCAGATGAGTGGTTGCCAGGGGCTGGGGGAAGGGGGAACAGGAGTGACTGATAAGGGGAACGGGGTTTCCTTTTGGGAGAAGATGAAAATGTTTTCGAACTAGATAGAGGTGATGATTGCATGACATCACAAATGTACTAAAAACTACTGAATTGTACACTTTAAAATTGTTGAACTTATAAATTTTATATAATGTGTATTTTATCACAATTTTTTTTTAGAAAAGGGAGAAGACAGCTGACAGAGAGACACAGATCCTGAAGGCATCATTTGGGGTTCTGGATCCAGCCATAGCTGAAGGTAACCCTGATGCTAAGGTAGGCAGCAAGGGATGGGCTTTCCCTCCCTGTAACCTGGTATTTCAGAAAATCAGCTGCTTTTGTTCATACCCACGTCCCCATCATGATGAGAACAGCCCTCACTGAAGGTGCTGGGGGCCTCAGGAGGCTGGAATCCCCTCCCTGAGCCTCTGCTTTCCCATCTATAGAATGGGAGGAAGGGAAAGTTCCTCCATGCCAGCAATACGAGGTCCCAGTGTGCACTCATGTTTGATCATGTATGATCATGTTTCGTCCCCATGGCAGCTCTGTGAACAAGGTGTTCTGAGTTCAGCAAAGGGAAGAAATTGCCGAAGCCCACGCTCCTGCCTTCGACGCTGTGTCACATCTGGAAGCAAATAGCTGGGGCCCCAGGAGGAGGGGGGTTAGGGCTCCCAAGAGGAGGCTCAGCTGGGTGGTGACAAGCTCACTCTTAGCATCCAACAGCCCTGAGTTCGAGTCTCAGCTCTGGCCCTCTGTGATCCCGGGCCAGTGGTCTTCACCTCTGGGCCTTGGTTTCCCCTCTCCAAAACAGACTGGTTATTCTGGGCGTCAGGTGCCGGGCCTGCTGGGTGAACAGTTGCTCTCCTGGGAGAGCTCATTAATACACGGATGTGTCTGGTGGAATCCGAGCTGGGCTATGACTCCTGGTGTTGGGCAGAGGCCAGTGCTGGGGGGCAGCTTACCAGTTTACTGCCATCCGGAGGCGACACAGCCAGGATACAGCCTCCCCTCCATGCCGTGTTGCTGTTGGCTTTTAAGAGGATATGGATGTAGAAGGAACTTGTTGATCCTTTTTCCACTTGCTGCTGAGCACTCGGCGTCCCGGCGCGCCTGGCCGGAGGCTGGCACTGTTTCCCGGCACTTGGACAGCCTCGTTTGGCCCTGGCAACAGGGACTTGCTGAGTGTTTGGCGGCTGGCTGGCTCCAGGCATTGGCGATGGCGTGGTCCTTTTCTCCTGTGGCTGCCCCAGAGAGCACCTCAGAGCTCCCGTGGCCTCTGGGAGCCTCCCTGGACAGCCAACAGGTGAGGGTGGAGCAGAGAGGGTGATTCTGATGGGATCACCTCTGAGACTCCATCCTGTGGCATCTCATACGTGGGGCTCACCAGTGTTGTGTCTCAGGCTCCCTGGACTCCTGTGGCTTCCACCATCCCATGGTTCTGTGCTTCTGTTGACTGGTGGCCATATCACCTGCGTCTGTGGTTTTTAGCACTGTGATCCCGTGGCCCTAGGATCCCACAGTGCCATGGCTTTAGCATGTTGTGGTCCCATGTCTCCATCAACCCATAATGCTATGACTCTGTCATTCCTTAGTTCTGTGGCTCCTTGTTCTGTGGTCTTGTGACTCTTGGATTCATTGGAACTTCCTGACTTTACTTTTTTTTAATAAATTTATTTATTTGTTTGTTTGTTTTTATTTTTGGCTGCGTTGGGTCGTCATTGCTGTGCACGGGCTTTCTCTAGTTGCGGCGAGCAGGGGCTACTCTCAGTTGCGGTGCGTGGGCTTCTCATTGCGGTGCCTTCTCTTGTTGCGGAGCACGAGCTCTAGGCGCGCAGGCTTCAGTAGTTGTGGCACGTGGGCTCAGTAGTTGTGGCTCGCGGGCTTAGTTGCTCCACAGCATGTGGGATCTTCCCAGACCAGGGCTCGAACCCGTGTCCCCTGCATTGGCAGGTGGATTCTTAACCACTGCACCACCAGAGAAGCCCCACTTCCTGACTTTAGAAAAGGGTAAATCATCTAACCCAGCGAGAAACAGAGTCAAGAAAACTCATGGGGTGGGTGTTGCAATGACCCCCCCCTCCACCAGCACCATGTGGGCCAGCGGCAACAGTGGCATCATCCCTTTTCCAGAGGGTTCCATGTGGCTGTCATCGTCCCATAGCTCTCTCGCAGACTATCCCAACAGCTGCTGTAGTTTGGCCATTCCTGGGAGGGTTTGAATGAACACCTCAGTCTCCTTCTGTGGGGTGAGAATAGGGACACACAGGCCAGCCAGCCTGGTCCGGCCTGAGGGAGTAAACTTTAAGTTAGGGGAAATAGGGGTCAGCCAGGTAAAGATCAGAAGGAAGAGTGCGCCAGGTGGAGGGCACAGCCTGTGCAAAGGTCCTAGGGTGGGGAGAAGCCTGAGAGTAGGAGGCACAGGGAGAGGCAGCCAGTGTGGCTAGAGTGAGCCAGGACAGTTCACTTTCCTTTGTCTCATGTAAGGTAAGGGAGACAGAGACTGGACAGAGGCACCTGCTATGTGCTTCACCTTCACTGTCTGACTGACTTCTCACAATGACCTTTGAATGGGCTTGTCACATAGCTAGAGAGGCCCCAAGGGGGCGTCCATTCATTCATCCATCCATCCTACCATCTGTCTATGATACATCCATCTACCTATCATCCATCCATCCATCCACCCAGCCACCTATCCACCAACCCATCCATCCATCTCCCCACCCATCTGCCTGTATATCAATCCACTCATTTAGCCATCCCATCTATTCATCCCTCCATCCATCCATCCATCCATCCATCCATCCCCTGATCCAGCCAGCCAGCTATCATCTATCCAACCATCCATTCCTTTGTCCATCCATCCATCTGCCTTCCTTTCTGTGAGTCCGTCCATCCACTCACCCGTTTACCCATCCACCCACCCACCTACCCACTCACTCATCTATCTGTCCATCAATCCACCCATCCATCCATCTACTCACCCATTATCCATCCATCCATCCATCATTCATTTACTCTAACATGTGTATGATGCTGGAGATATGGTAGGACTCAGTGTGATGAAGGATGCAGCCACATAGCCATGTAATCCATCTGTGCCCATTCAGTATGGTCAGAGCTGTGACAGATGATACTCAGGGCACTTTGGAGGCCAGAGGATGCTACTAACCCAGCTGGGACGAGGAGGAGTGAGCGATGTTAAAGGGGAAGGTGGACCAGGGAGAATCACAGTCCAACTAAGGGCCCGGAGGGCAGAAAGAGATGGGGCTGGAGAGGCCCGTGAAGCCCAAAATGGTTCACGGCTCTGTCCCGTCCAGCCCTCTCCCCTTCCATCACACCCTCACCCCTCTGCTCCAGCCACACCTGCCTCCCTGGTGAACCTCCCATACATCAGGCACATCCTCCCCCCAGGCCTTCACCCTTGCTGTGCCCTCTGCCCGGGACACCCCTCATCAGCTGGAACCCGTTCACCTGTTCAGGTCTCGATACTAACATCCCACTGCAGAGTGGCCTCCCTGACCCCTGGGCTCTGTTTCCACAGCCCAGCCAGCCCCTACTTCCATGCAGCTTGTGTGCATTTGTCCACCTTCGAGGCTACCTACCACAGGGCTGAGAGGCCGAGACCACCTCCTTCCCATCCGCTGTGCAGCAAGGGGTAAATGCTTGTGCAGTGGATGGAGTTATTTAGTTTTATCCTATTGATTGCTAAGCATTTATTTGGCACATATTGTATGCAGTCCTCCCATTTCGGGGCTGGGGCTCTCCCCTGCCTGGTAGCCTCCCTCCCCCACTGGCCCATTCGAGCCTGGGCCTCTGCCTGCCAGGCGGCCAGTGGGTAAACACACCCCGCCCTCGCCCTCGGCCTCCTGCCCGTCACTGGCTTGAACAAGGGCCTCCTGTTAATGAGCTGCGGTGGGGGCTGGAGTAGGGGGGAGGAGGAATTGGGGGCAGGGCTCTGGTTCCTGTGATCTCTCCTGCCCACCCACCCACAGAAACCTGAGGGGGGGACTTCTCCCCACGGCAAGGCTGTGTGTCTTCCCTCTCTGAGCATCCAGTGCCCAAATCGAGGAGGCACGACGAGCCTGCCACACTGAGCCTCAGTTTGCCCATCTGTAGAGTGGGGAACGTTGGCAACCACCAGCATCAAAAAGTGCTGAATGCGCTTTTCATGGACTAATGTATTCGGGTCTCATGATGAGCCTAAGAAGTTGGGGATCTCATTGTCCCCATTTCACCTGGGTTTTTAGTGCTGCTGGTATAGTGCAAAAAAACTTTAAGAATTTCCAATTTTCACTTCATTAGACAGAGAGGCAGACCGACAGACAGACAGACAGACTGAGGGAGAGAAGGAAACCACTGTAGTGAGACCACAGGCAGTCTCTCTCCGTGTAACACAGACACAGGTTTGTTTTGCTGTTACCTACAAAACTCTCACTAAATGCGAGAGGAAAGGAGAAAAGAGCAGGGTAGTCATTTGTCCTGCCACAGTTATCCCTGGAAAATTATGAAGATAATGGTGGTGTAAAATCATTCTCAGAAATCAGTGCCCATACAATGCCACATTGTTAAATTCCAGTCACTTCCTAGTGAAGTCCTTTCTCCCCTAAGGCAAATCCATAGTCCATTCTCTAAACTGGAGAAGTAAAAATTTACATTATAATAAACTTTTGAAGGTGTCCTCCCCAACCCTGTCCAAAGAAAAGAAAAGAAACACACACACACACACACACACACACACACACTGCGAGGCACAGCGATGTTAAGCAACTTGTCTCAAGTTGCACAGCAGAGCTGGGATATGAAACTCAGGGTCCTGGTGCCAGAGACCAAGATCTTCATGGCGGTGTCCTGCTGCCTCCCATGATGATGAGTTCCTGCCTCCTAAGGCTGTGGGGAGAGTGAGCAAAAAAGGAAAACCCACAAAAGTGATGTGGCAAGGTTTCAAGCATTTGGCACTTGCTCAATAAAATTGTAGTCACTATATTTATTGTTATTTTCTTCTTTCTTTATCATACCTTTTGGAGAGCCTGAGACGGAATGACAATAGAGCCGGGGCAAATGGAGGGTGGGAGGGGAGGCAGGGCTTGCTGAAATTCACAGAGCAAGTCAGGGTGGGTCTGCCAGACTCCAGTGCCCAGATGGCACCCTATCTGTCCCCCTGCCCCTCTTCCCACCACTTGGTCCTTCTGGAGAGATGGGTCCAGTCGGGCCATCCAAGGCAGGCTGGGTCAGGCTCCTCAGCTGTGGATGCAGCAGTGGCTAAGTGGCCTCCCTTGCTGCTCTAATGAATTCCCCAGACCCTGGGCCTGTGGCTGGGCCCGCCCAGGGCAGGGCGGCTGCCTTCCCGACATACTTTCTCTCTGGATTCACAAGGAGAGGCGGCTGGGGGAGCTGGGGGCGCCCACATGTCTCCTGGCCCAGCAGGACTCTGCCAGGAAGGGCTCAGGGGCCCCTTCACACAGGCATTAGCCCCTCTGCCCCAGCCTGGCCAGGTTCCTGGAACCACTGGGTCCAGCATCATGGGAAGGGGGGCTGTTTGGGGCTCCAGCCAAGGGCTCAGGCCAGGAGGTCCCGGGTAGCAGAGTCTTCACAGCTAATGATGGGCCTGGGCTAGCATTTCTTGTCTGGAATCTGTGGCCAAGGGCAGACAGTGGGTGGTATGAAGGCCTTAGGGGTCCTGCCTTCTCCTGTTTTAATCCTGGCTGTGTGACCTTGAGCTGTCTCATGCCCACTCTGAGGGAAATGTGAATAAGAACGATCTGAGGTATAAGTGACATAGTGTATAAATTACAGATTATATAATGAGGCTAACACAGGAGGCAGACATGGGGCACGGGTTAGCTCATTCAATCCTCTCAACAGTGATCACTCTCACTTTCGAGGTGAGGAAACCGAGGCACAGAGAAGTCAAGCAACTTGCCTTAGGTCACACAGCAAGGCTATGCCCGGCTGACATTCGAACCCAGGCCATGTGGCTCCTGAGTCTGTCCTAAAGTACAGTGGTAGCAGGGGTTACTATTATTAATAGTAATTACGTTACATTAATTACAAGGAATAATAACAATGTTACACTAATCATGGCAGGTGCTCTTTGCAGGCCCAGTGGCCCCCAGGGTAGGAGGAACAGAACAAAACACAGACATTTCCAGTCCCCCTGGTGAGGCCATCCCAACTTTCTCTGCCAGAAATATTCTGTCAGGCATCCTAGAAGAATGTCACACAGGCACCAGCCCCTAAGCCCTGCCCAAGAAGAGCAGGGAGGTCTTCCTGAAGGAGGGGGCACCAGAGCCAGACCTTGGAGGATGGAGGAAGGTGTTCAGGATGGTGGGGGACAGCAGGTACAAAGGCCGGAAGGACACTCAGAGTGAGTTATTGTGTAATGTGAGGCTGCCGAGGTGTGCGTGGGAGGAGAGGGCTGCTGCCTGGAAGGGGGATTTCAGGGCCCACGGGATCCAGGAGGCAGGAGCATGAAACCAGATTGCCCATGTCTCCAGGCCTCTGTTGTCTGATCTGCAGACTGGGGCATCTTAAGGGTCTCTGCCTTTGCCATTCCCTCTGCCTAGAATGTCCTTCCCCGCATCTCCTCATAGCCGGGCCGTGAACAAGGCCACGTGTGTCCAAGCCGCAGCCCCATGCCAAGCCTGTGGTGGGGGCCTGGCTTCCATGTGCCCTTGTCCCAGCTGCATGAGGCACACGCAAGCCCACAGCCCTTGCTGGAGCCGTGGCTTCCCAAGAATTTCAGCACCAGCCGGGAGTGGCCCCCAGGTGTGCTGGACGCCAAGGAAAACAGGAGGTGAGCTCATGGCCCTGCCACAGGCATCAGGGCACGGGCCTGTGGCACTTCACTGGAAGTGCCCAGGCTGGGATCGGCTGTTCTTACCCAGCCTCCCCACCAGACCCACCACTCCTCACTCACCGTCTGTGGCTCCCCATTGCCCTCAGAAGACAGCACAAGCCCTGCCCCACTGGTATTGCTTCTCCTGAGCCCCAAGATTTCTCTACCCTGAGATCAAACTGTCCATCAGACCAGGCTCATTTTTGCCTCAGGGCCTTTGCACATGCTGTTCCTCTACCTGGAATGCCTTTCCACCATCTCTTTATCTGGCCATGGCCTCCTCACTTTCCTGGTCCTAGCTCGGTGTTCCCTCCTCCTCTAAGAAGCCTGCGCAGATTCCCCCTGTCACCCCAAGCTGGGTCAGGCACCTTCTTGGAGCTCCCACTGCTGCCTGTGCATCCCCCACCACAGTCCTGGCCCCTTGGGATGATTACATGTAGCTGCTTCCCCACCAACCTGGGTTCCCCATGAGGGAGGGGCCCAGTCTGGCTTGTTCACTCTGTGTCCCCAGCGTCCTGCACAGGACATGGCACACAGTAGGTTCTCAATGCATGTTTGAGAATAATGAATGTGCCTGAAATTTCCCCACCTCCAAGCTCCACATGCTTCCCTCTACCAGAACTGTCCTCACCTTTTTGTCTCTGCTGATCTGAGTCCTCCTTTCCTTTAGGTTTCCTTGCCATCTCCTCCAGGAAGCCCTCAGTAACTTCTCTGCAACCTCCCATGAGAACAAATCTGGCAATGAACCTACCTTGGCTTCATCCTTGCCCCTCGCAGTGGCCCTAGGCTAGTCACTTCCCCTCTCTGGTCCTCAGTTTCCCTGCCTATAGAATAGAGGCTGCAAACACTGGAGGGTAGGGGCAAAGAGGGTTAACTCCAGAAAACAGAGGTGTTTTGTAGCTTAAGAGCATGGCTGGGCTGGGAGGATTTTCCTGATTAGCAGTAATTTCTATTTTTATTACAGGCTGTTCCCACAGAGCTGGACTGGAGCTCGGATGGTATGGCAAAGTCTCGACAAACAGAAGCACAGGGCCTCCTCCGCTCAGATCTCCTCCAGCCAGAGCCCTTTAATTTGCTCACCCTCCTGCTGGGGAGGGACACACACACAGCCCAGTGCACAGATTGGGAGACTGAGTGGGCTCCGGTCCCTGGGCGACAAGGCTGCCCCCCTCCCCTACTCACCAGCCAGAGAACCGCAGAGAGAGATCAGAAAGGGGTTGGGGGAGGAGGTGAGTCCTAACCTTTAGCCACTCTTGACTCAGTTTCCCCAAGTGTGAGCTGAGGGGAGCCACTGTGGGGGGATCACTTCGTTCCCAGCTATGCCCGAGTCTTGGCACGCAACCATCACTCAGATAAGCGAATGAGAAGGCTGGAGGGCGGTCCCGCTTGATTCCCCGCCCCACCAACCCCGGCACAAGCCCCCCCATGACTCAGTTTCCCCGCCGGATCCGGGTTCAGCCGCGCTGGGCGGGGCCTTGAACGCGGAGGCCAGCGCCGTCTGTTTACCTTGAGGCTGGACGCTGGGCAGGGCCGCCGAGGGCCGTCCCCGGGGCCGGCCGCGCCGCCGGCATAAATAGGCCGCGCGGGCCTCGTGGGCGGCAGAGAGCGAGCCGCTGTCCTGCTCCCCGCCGCCGTCATGGTCCTCACCGCCGCCCGCGTTCTCTTGCTCACCTTGGCTGCCCTCGGCGCATCGGGCCAGGGGCAGATCCCGCTGGGTAAGCCGCCCCTGACCCCCAAACGGACAGGACTCGCGGGAGGCCTGGGGTCGCGGCTTCTTGGGACTCGGGGACTGTTCGCCGGGGCGTGCGGGGCGGAGAAAGCAGGCAGCGGGGCGGAGGCTCAAGAAATGGGGTGGGCGTCAGGGGTCCCTGCGGCGGCGGTGTGAGGGGTGGTGATGGGGGTCTCCGGTCCCCGACGCCCCACCAGCGCCCCCTGTCAGCGCAGGTGCAGACCTGGGGCCGCAGATGCTCCGCCAACTGCAGGAGACCAACGCGGCGCTGCAGGATGTGCGGGAACTGCTGCGGCAGCAGGTGCCTGCCGGGGTTGCGGGGACGGGGGTGCCGGGTTGGCACAGAGAGGCTTGGAAGAGGGGAAGGGGGCCTCGGAGGTGGGGAAGTGTGGGGGAGTGGGAGGAGGACCGGAGAAGGGGATCCTGGTGGAGGTGAAGAGGGCCCAGAGTTATGGAAAAGAGGAAAAAGAGGGGTCCCAGGGACAGGGGGTTCCGCGGGAGAGGGGTAGGGATCCGTGAGGGGGGAAGGGAATCCCAGGGAAGGAAGAGAGGGGCTGGGAGAGTAGGGATCTCGGGGTAGGGAGTCCGTGGGGAGGGGGCCCGGGCCGAGTGGGTGGGTCTGAGGGAAGGGAGTTTGAGAGAGGGAGACGGGAGACCCGACGGGGGAGGAGAGGGATGGACCCGCTGACCACACCCCATCCCCCTTGCACCAAAGGTCAAGGAGATCACGTTTCTGAAAAACACGGTGATGGAGTGCGACGCGTGCGGTGAGCGCAGCTGGGGCGGCAGAGACTGGGCGGCGGGGGAGCGAGAAGAGATGGGGAGACAGAGACAGAGAGCGAAGGATAGACCGGGAGGAAAAGAGGCAGAGGAGAAGATGGAGGCTGACAGAGATGGAGAGATTGGATGAGGGATGGAGAGAGAGAAACAGGAAGGGGAGACAGAGACTATGGGAGGGGGAGACCCCCAAAGGGCCAGAAACCATGCGAGAGATGCTGGGAGGTAGAGAGTCGAGGAGGGAGAAGCAAAAAACGGCCGGGCGCAGAGATCCAGATACTGGAGAGACCTGGCGGGCAGAGCGCTCAGTACGAGGCGGGGTCGCAGAACAGCCAGGATCTCACCACGCCCTCAGGGGGCCATCCCGCCCACCCCGGCTCCACCCCTGGGCGTGGCCCTAACCATTCCCGCCCCACCCCCCGCAGGGATGCAACCCGCGCGCACCCACAGCCTGAGCGTGAGGCCCCTAAGCCAGTGCGCGCCCGGCTTCTGCTTCCCCGGCGTGGCTTGTACCGAGACAGCAAGCGGTGCGCGCTGCGGACCCTGCCCCGCAGGCTTCACCGGCAACGGCTCGCACTGCGCCGATGTCAACGAGGTGCGTCCGCCACCACCGCCCCGACGATCCCCCAACGCGTGACCCCACAGCTCCCCACCGCCCCGACGAACTCCTCATCCGCTGGGGGTGCTCTCCCGGAGAGCCCCCTCATCTCCAGGGGCGCAGGTACAGACGACCTCCCCACCGCCGGGGGACACCCACCACTACCACCCCCCTCTCCACCTGGGACGCCCATCCCGACGACTTCCTCCGTAGCCGGTGACGTCCGCCCCGACGACTCCCCTACCGCCGGGAGTGGTCCGCCTCAACGACCCCCCTCACCGCCGGGAGCCGCCGACCCCAGCCACCCTTCCACCACCGGGGGGCTCCCGCCCCGACAGCCTCCTCACCGCCGGGCACGCACGCCCCGACGACCACTTCCCGCCTCCTCTGGGGACACCCGCCCTCAAAATGTCTTCCCCCGCCCATGAGCACCCAGCCCACCGGGTCCCAGGAACACATCTCCTCAGGCACGCCCTGTTCCCCGCCTGGTCTTGCCCCTTCCCACATCAAGGCAAAGCCGTGTGTGATCCCTGAGACAGTGGCCTCTGCCCCACATGGCACTCCCCAGCCCCCAAGAGCTAGCTGATGGCCCTTGCCTTGAACTTTACAAGTACAAGCCCAATAAGACCTGAGGCGCCTCTCTCGGGGAGGCCCAGCTACACCTCCGTCCTCTGACCCTCCGGGGCCCTTCCTCCCCCAGTGCAACGCCCATCCCTGCTTCCCCCACGTCCGCTGCATCAACACCAGTCCGGGCTTCCGCTGCGAGGCTTGCCCGCCGGGGTACAGCGGCCCCACCCACGAGGGCGTGGGGCTGGCCTTCGCCAAGGCCAACAAGCAGGTGAGGGCCGTGGAGGGTTGGGGTGGGGAGCCAGGAGGAGCATTTTGGGGTGGGGGGCATTTTATTGAGTAAAATCGACCTCCAGCCTCGCAGCCTTTTCCTGCCTCGCTCCAGCGGGAGGGCATAGGGACCGGAGTCTGGGGAATAGAGGAAGTTAAGGGTCCACGTCAGGGATGGTCGGGGTTGGAGGCAAGATGTAGGGGAGAGGTAAGATTCAGAGGAGACGTGAACCGGGTGGGAGGTCTGGGGGTATCTGCGTGGGAGCAGTGACCTCTGCCCTCCCTCCCACCCAGGTTTGCACGGACATTAACGAGTGTGAGACCGGGCAGCATAACTGCGTCCCCAACTCCGTATGCGTCAATACCCCGGTAAGGCCTGGGAGGAGAGGGGAAGGGCTGAGAGATGGAGGATGGGACGCGAAGTGTCAGGCGGCGGGGGCTGAACTCCTGTGGCCCGGGCTCAGGGCTCCTTCCAGTGCGGCCCGTGTCAGCCCGGCTTCGTGGGAGACCAGGCATCAGGCTGCCGTCGGCGCGCACAGCGCTTCTGCCCCGACGGCACGCCCAGCCCGTGCCACGAGAAGGCCGACTGCGTCCTGGAGCGTGATGGGTCGCGATCTTGCATGGTGAGTGCGAGCGGGCCAAGGAGGGGCGTACGATGAGGGTCCGGGGGTGGGGCCACGCCGGAGCACCCACTCACTCCCCCACCCGCAGTGCGGCGTCGGCTGGGCTGGCAACGGGCTCTTCTGCGGCAGCGACACAGACTTGGACGGCTTTCCCGACGAGAAGCTGCGCTGCTCAGAGCGCCAGTGCCGAAAGGTGGGCGGGGTCTGGAGGGCGTGGCCTGGTATGAGGGTGGGCGGGGCTCCCTGGCAGCGCCCCTCATGCCCGCCGCGCCCACCCCTAGGACAACTGCATGACGGTGCCCAACTCAGGGCAGGAGGACGTGGATCGCGACGGCATCGGAGACGCCTGCGACCCGGATGCCGACGGGGACGGCGTCCTCAACGAGAAGGTGGGGCAAAAGCGGGGGCTTAGGCGAGACTAGATGGGGGCTTGGCTCGACTGAGGGGTGTGGCCTTAGAGGCTGATCCCGCGAGTCCCAGAGGGTTAGGGGGTTCCCTGCAGAGGAGGCGGGGCCTCGGAGATGGACAGTCTGGGGAGTGACATTTGCCTCTCTAGGCCTGACTACTCCCAACCGGCCCTGACCTCTAGGACAACTGCCCGCTGGTGCGGAACCCAGACCAGCGCAATGCGGACGGCGACAAGTGGGGTGATGCGTGCGACAACTGCCGGTCCCAGAAGAACGACGATCAGAAGGACACAGATGACGACGGCCGAGGCGACGCCTGCGACGACGACACAGACGGCGACCGTGAGCTCTGTGGCAGGGGGGCGGGGAGAGGGAAGGGCTGGCACCAAGGGGCGAGGCTTGGCTGGGGGCGGGGCTCGGCCTCCTTTGGAAGCCGGAGCGGGTATGCTCGCCTAGGGCTCCAGGGACCGTGGACTATGCTCCGGCGGGCAGCAAAATGCAAGCTGGGATATGATGCCGAGGAGAAAAGGAAGGAACTTTTGGAGGAGGGGAAGGTGGTCCCTGTGTTAGATGCTGCAGGGAGGAAATAAGAGGACAGAGACGTGAGCCTGGGGTTTAGGGCCGAGGAGGTACCATTTTTACATCTGGGCAGGGACTCGAGGTGGTGCATTCACAGAGCTAGTCCCCTCACCGCCGTCCATTCATTTAGTCTCTAGGAGGCTGGCGACTGGGCATGAATACTTGGTTTAACTTTGTAGTTATTGGGAGCCAAAGATGGGGTGGGACTCTGTCCCAAGGTAGCCCCAGGTCTGCACCTGCCCTGCTGAAGTCAGCCTGGCCCCGTGCCAATCTTGGGATCCCGTTCTGTCCTTCTGCTTCCCGCAGGGATCCGCAACACGGTAGACAACTGCCCCAGGGTGCCCAACTCAGACCAGAAGGACAGTGATGGCGATGGTGTAGGGGATGCCTGTGACAACTGTCCTCAGAAGAGCAATGCAGACCAGGTGAGGGCAGGCCAGACCCCAGCTGGGTCAGACCCCTGGGGGGAGCCCCAGGCTGATTAACAAGACTCCAGTCCAGTCCGAGCAGCCTGGTGGGGGGGTTCCTCCGCATCAGGAAGGACCTTGGCTCTGGAACTGGGGGTGGGCGGGAGGCTTCTGAATTCTTCTGCCCTGATTGTGGACACCTACATCCTTCCCCCGCCCCCAGACGGATGTGGACCACGACTTTGTGGGAGATGCTTGTGACAGCGACCAAGACCAGTAAGGAGGACATCTGGGGCTGAGGTGGGGACCCAGGGTGGGCAGCCCTTGATCCAGCTTTCTGGAGTCTCATTGTCTCTGCCCCACCCACCCACTCTAGGGATGGGGATGGGCACCAGGACTCGCGGGACAACTGCCCCACAGTGCCCAACAGCGCCCAGCAGGACTCAGACCACGATGGCCAGGGTGACGCCTGCGACGACGATGATGACAACGATGGGGTCCCCGACAGTCGGGACAACTGCCGCCTGGTGCCCAACCCGGGCCAGGAAGACGTGGACCGTAAGGCAGGGTGCAGGGCCTGTGGTGGGGACGGGGCTAGTGTGGAGCCACTAGGGTGAGATTTGGGGTGGGCATGGTGGGGTCAGTGGCATGTGTGAGCGGAGCTGGAGACACGGTGTGGGCAGGGCCGGTAGCCTGTGTGGGCGTGGCCAGGCTTGGGGCGGGGCCTGGAGCTGATTCTACTACGGTGGGGGGCCTCCCATCTCCTCTCAGGGGACGGCGTGGGCGACGCATGCCAGGGGGACTTTGATGCAGACAAGGTGGTGGACAAGATCGATGTGTGTCCGGAGAACGCTGAGGTCACCCTCACCGACTTCCGAGCCTTCCAGACGGTCGTGCTGGACCCTGAGGGCGACGCGCAGATAGACCCTAACTGGGTGGTGCTCAACCAGGTGGGGGCGGGGCCCAGGCGGGAGGTGGGGGGAGCCCAGGACCGCCACAGTGGGTCCTAAGCTAGGGGCGGGGAGCCGAGGGCACACACGGCTGGCCTGAGGCCCTTCTTCCTTTGAACCCCACCAGGGGATGGAGATTGTGCAGACGATGAACAGCGACCCTGGCCTGGGTGTGGGTGAGACATGGGGAGGAGCCAGGCCGTGCAGGGGGCGGGGCTAGAGGAGAGGTGGGACGGGGCGGGCCTGGACTCAGGAAAGGCGGGGCCAGGTTGGGTGGTCTGGGCTCAGGGGTCGGGCGTTCTGGACTCTGGAGGGGCGGGGCCAGGGGCGGATCTGGGTCCCGGTGCGGCAGGGGCTAGCGTCCCTTCCTCTCCCCAGGTTACACGGCCTTCAATGGCGTGGACTTTGAAGGCACGTTCCATGTGAACACGGTCACGGATGACGACTACGCGGGTTTCATCTTTGGCTACCAGGACAGCTCCAGCTTCTACGTGGTCATGTGGAAGCAGATGGAGCAGACATACTGGCAGGCAAACCCCTTCCGTGCAGTGGCGGAGCCTGGCATCCAGCTCAAGGTGCTGGGCCCGACCTGAACTCTTGGTCTCAGTGCCAACTCGGAGGCCTCAAACCCTCCCACAAATCCCCAAAGCCTTACAGCCCCCGGCCTCATTCTATGGACCTCGAAGTCTTTCTACCTAGTTCCTCCCACAGGCCCTCAAACACTCCCCCGGGATCCCCCAATCTTTCTGTGGACCCCAAAACCCTCTCACAGAGCCCCAGACTTTCCCTCAGGTTCCAAATCCTCCTGCAGGCCCCATAGACCCCAGTATTTCACTGAAACCCTAGAATTCCCCAAGTCCTCTAGACTCGAGTTTATCCCACAAACCATTGCTGCCCCTACAGCCTGCCTGCAAAGCTCCACGTGGCCCCCAAGGCTTCCTCGTGGGTCTCCCATCCAGGCATACTGGGGGCCCCCACCACTCCTCTATGACTCACAGCTCCTTGCCTGTCTGGGGGCTCTGGTGGCCTGTGTGGCCTCTGACCCCCGCTCCCCTGTTCTCCGGCGTGGCAGGCCGTGAAGTCCTCCACAGGCCCTGGGGAGCAGCTTCGGAATGCACTGTGGCACACGGGGGACACAGAGTCACAGGTGCGGCTGCTGTGGAAGGACCCCCGCAACGTGGGCTGGAAGGACAAGACGTCCTACCGCTGGTTCCTGCAGCACCGGCCCCAAGTGGGCTACATCAGGTGGGAACCTGCCCTCTGCCAGGGGGCCCGGAGGCCCTGCTCTGTCCTGGCTCTTGAGGGAAGGGGGTAGTGCTTCAGGGGGCCTCGGTCCCCTTATCTGTAAAATGGGAATAATACAGGCAGTTAGAAATAACTGTCTGGCCCTGGGGCATGATACCCCTCCCAGGACAGGGGGAGGGGCCAGGCCGTGCAGGGAGCTGCTCAGGGGGCAGAGCCAGAGGAGAGGTGGGACAAGGGGGGAGCCTGGACTCAGGAAAGGCGGAGCCAGTTTGGGTGGTCTGGGCTCAAGGGCCCGGTGGTTCTGGACTCTGCACGCAGCAGTAGGTGGGGTCTCACTCACTCCCGGTTTCTCAGTCCCCACTCTGCGCTGCCAGCAAGTCCAGGCACTATGCTTAGCACCTCCCGTGTGCAGGGCCCTAGATGTCCATCCTCTCACACAGGGAAACTGAGGCTCAGGCCAGGAGCCCCCTCTGCCCTGAGCATGGCCCAGGCAGGGAGACATATGGCCCCCTCTCCTAGAGAGGAGGGGGCCTAGCTCATGGGGCAGGACGCTGAAGCTCTGAGAGGGGAGGCGGCACCTGGCCCAGGGCCCCGAATCACAGTCCCTTCCTTCCCCGCAGAGTGAGGTTCTACGAGGGCCCGGAGCTGGTGGCGGACAGCAATGTGGTCCTGGACACGACCATGCGGGGAGGCCGCTTGGGAGTCTTCTGCTTCTCCCAGGAGAATATAATCTGGGCCAACCTGCGCTACCGCTGCAATGGTAAGAGGACCCTGTTGGGCAAGGTGGGGAGTCCATACCGCCCAGCCTCACCCCCCTCTCACCTGCTCACCCTCTCTCCACAGACACCATCCCCGAGGACTACGAGGTCCAGAGGCTGCTGCAGGCCTAGGGACACAGGTGGGGACCCGCCACTGGATGACGGCCACCCTCACAGCTGCCCTCACTGTGGAAGGCCATCAGCACCCGGCCCCAAGAGGCAGCTGGCCTGGTGGGGAGGGAGAGGGGCTCAGAGAGGACCAAATAAAGTGTGTGTGTGGCGGAGCAGCCGGCTGTGGTCTCTGCCGCGGGGAGATGGCAGGGTCGAGCCTCTGAGGGGAGGCTAGGGACCCCAAACTCAGGCCTTGGGAGAGTTGCGGGCCTGCCACTGACTCCCCCCGTGACTGGCTGGGGCCCTAGGAGCCTGACTAGGAGTGTCCGGCCCTGCTGCATCCCACTCACTTGCCTGGGGCGTCTGCCCCAGGATCCTGGGGGGTGTGTGTGAGGGGCTCACGCCTGCATGTCCGTGTGTCCGTGTGTGTGTGTGTGTGTGTGTGTGTCCCGTGTGGCTCCTGCCTGGTGCACCTGCAACACCCACAGTTCATCCTCCAGAGGGGAGAAGAGGGCAGGAAAAAAGGAGAGGAGGCAGAGATGAAAACATTGGATTTTTATTATGTTTCATTACAAAGGATGCAAAGGTACACAGACGATAGCGTCCACGCCAGAGAGGATGGGCAGGGGCCGGCCGAGTGCGCCCTGAGCGCCCGCCCCCACCCGCCGTGGGCACCCACGCGTGCGGCCCACGGGACATCTACAGCACAATGTACATGCTGGGGGTGGGGGCAGAGCCAGCCTGAGGGAAAGAGGGACATGAGTGGGACAGGGCTTGGACTGGCGGGTTTGCATATATCAGTGGTACCGCCCAGTTCCTGGAGGGGCAGGGGCAGTTTCCAACGGAGGGCATGGCGGGGCCAGTGGACCTTGACTGCCAAAGCCCTCCCTTCCGGAGTCTGGTGGCAAATGCCACAGCTGTGTCCCCTTGTCCCCGGTTGGCAGGAGGTCAGAAATGACAGGCTGGGCATCGATTACCCCCAAATTCCACAACCCTGCAAGATGGGGGCAACCCAAGTGTCACTGGCTCCTCGGGACAGGGTGCTGTGCACTGGCCAGGAGGGCAGAAGGCAGAGGGAGCTGTCTGGAACCAGCCCCTGACGTCCAGCCCCTACCTGGGATGAGCCTGGGGCCCTGAGACCCGTGGGCCTGAGCTAATGACAAGAGGGAACTGAGGCCAGGGTCACAAGGGTCTTGTCTGCCCCCCGGTGCCTTCAGGAGTACCCCACTGCCCAGGCCTGGGGGTGCAGGTCACCCCACCTCCATTGGGGGAGAACTCTTGTCTGTGGCCAGCCACCTGTGGCACACCAACAGTTATGAGAGGTGCCTGAGCCCCACGCAGCCAGGACCCCCAAAAGCCGAGGAAGCCACAAAGAGTTGGTTCAGGCCAAGCTGGCCGGGCAGGGCCTGACAAAGGAATGTCCCAAGGACCCCTGTCATATGCTGTGAGACCCCCAGGGGATGGGGCCCAGGGTCCACGGAGAACTCGGGCAGAAACAGACCTCGCTGCCCACTCACCCCAGGCAGGCCTCCCAGGGTAGGCGAGGTGCCAAATCCTCCCCCCAGCTCTTCAGGTCACGTGGGGGGGCGGGCGGAGCTCAGGTGGCCACAGCTCCCTCACCTGAAGCGTCACCTGCAGGGGTGGTAGGCCAGGCCCAAGAGCAGCAGGTACCCTTGACCTTGCACCCCTGTGCCCCAACACCACGCCAAGGGCACCCTGAGGACTCTGACTACAGCTCCCTCAGAACCCAGTGAGGGCGATGGGTGCTGCTACTGCTGTGCCAGGGCTGGGGGCGGGGGCAGGGGAGGTGGAGGGTCTCCTGACCCCATCAGGCCTCACCACACCCAGCCTGCACCCTGGGGTGGGGATGCCTTCTTTGAAAATGCAGAAGACTCAGAATTCAGTTGGGGGCAGGAGTTTGGCAGCAAGTTTGGTTATGAACTAGCTCAGGGTCAGCTGAAATGTGGAGGTCTGGGGAGGGGTGCATCATCCCAGGCGTTCTCAGCTGCCTGGAGGCCTCCAGGTCAACAAAGTCTTCTCTAGAAGCAGGTGATCATGGGGGCTCATTAGGCCCAGGAGGTTGGACAGAGGAGGGTAGCCCCTGCTGCTTGAGTCCCACCCAGCACCTCCATGGGCCTCGTACCTACTCCCATCCCCCGAGACCAGGCCGCAGCCAGCACCCGGCATGCACGCGGCCCCCAAACTGGACACCCACCCCAGCAGGATGGATGGACGACACGGGACGTCTCGCCCTCCATGCAGGAGTCTCACAGCATCTGATGGACGGACAGATGGACAGCTGTCCTTGCCCGCCCCACTGTGACATACAGGCCTCACGACGGGCCCACTTGGCTGGCCACCCTCCTGGGAGGTCGGCCGCCTGAAGAAATCAGGCCAAACACACCTACGACATCAGAACCCTCCTGCCCAGCCCTCAAAACCCACAAGGAGATAACAGCACACAGGCCGCAAAGGCCGGCCAAGCACCCCCAGTGCATACCCCCTGGGTGGGCAGGCAGGTGGCCCTGAAGCCAGTGGGAAGGCTGGAGGTGAGCATGGAGGCGTTGCTGGGGAAAGGGCTGCAAACACACACACCTGCCCTTGCCTTCCAGCCTCGCAGGCCTGGTCCCAGGGAACTCCGTGGACCGCACTGGGGTTGGGGGCTGGACCCAATGCAATTAGGGTCCCTTCTGCTGTGTACTTGTCCCCACAGGGAAGCCTGACTGGTTTTTGGATACCGCTGGCCGTGGGCCTCCAAATTTTGCTGAAGGGTCGACCTGCCCCCTGAGCTTTCCACTGAGCGTCTCAGGGCCCCCTGCCCCAAGGGACTGGCCCCTACCCTTCTTGCCCGGAAGAGCGCTGGGGGGAAGCAAGGCGTGCAAGGAAAGCGGGGAGGGGGCTGCAGGGTACCCCAAACAGTGCTGCCTGTCTTTCCTCTGCTAAGTGCACGGTGCGGGTAGAGGTCCTCACGGGTACCTGTGACAGGGACGTGATCCCCATGAGACTCCTCCTTCTCCTTCCCCAAGTCAACCCTGGGCACTGCAGGGGTGATGCTGACAGGCGGGGGGTGGGGACCAGGGGCATGAACTCTCTTCTCTGGGGGACACAGAGACAGGCTGACCCCAGGTCTCATCCTCGGCCCATGGAGCCTCATGGGGGAACAAATTTACCACCCTGGGGGCTCAGAGGACAGAGGGTAAACTGAGGCAGGTGGGGACACGCTGGTTGGCTCACGCTCCCGGAGGAAAGGTTTGCACAGCTGAGGGGGGCTCGGCCACAGCGAGCAGGTCTATGTACACGATGCAGGGGCCCCGGCTCACCCCTCACGGCGCAGCTCGCCTGAAATCACAGTATTTTCACATCACAAGTCAAAGGGCTGATTCCCTTAAGCTGTCCTGTTTCTAAAAGTCTTGGCAATTCATATTCAATATTTAGTAGAGAAATGATATTTAAGAAAAAAACCAAAATCCCCTGTTGTAGACCCCCAGAGGCTTGCCCAGGCCCAGGAGGGGGCAGTGAACCCTTTGAGGACGCCTGGCCGCTGGCTCCTGGCTGGATCCCCTCCCCGGGAAAACTCTGCACCTACGCCCCTCACGGGCTGAGGCTGCCGTGTTAATACAGTGTCACCTGTGCTCCTGGCCGAGGGATGCTAGAAACGGGCCATGGGGCTGGACAGCCCCTCCTTCCCTGCCCATCTGCACCAAGAACCCAGTGCTGGGCAGATGGGAAGTGTGGGCTGACGGAGCTCCCTCACGGGGTCCCCAACTCCTTGTTTGCAAATGGCATCCAGGAAGGTTGCTTGTAATTTTATTAAGGCCATTTTTTTAAAAAAAGTTCTACATACAAGTCTAATGGTAATCAAACCCTTCTATGTACATACGTGTAGTTTTTCTTTAAAAAAAGAAAAAAAGAGTCCTCACTCTTTGCCCCCAGCCCTGGAAAGAAGACGGGCCCTTGACCTGGATGGACTGACACTAGCCCTAACTCCAGTCCAGACAACAGCGGCGGAGGCAAGTGACCGAGGACAGGGGGCTTCCCGACTGTGGGGCCCCGCGGCCACTTGGCCACGTGCTAAGAGCCCGGCCAGGGAACAAGAGAGAGGGATGGTTGCTAGGATCAAATCTGGCTCCCACAGATAGAGGCAGGAGCTCCCAAGACCCCGACGGAGGCGGAAACGCACCAGGCAGGAGGTGCCAGCCCTGCTGGCAGGCGGAGGAGCGAGTAAGAACTCGAGATGTGACGTCGGAGGGAATGAAACGGACGTTCCTATTCCAAAGCAACTGACAGAACACAAAGCCAGCCCTGTCGCCCCCCTCGCAGGGCCTGTAGGGCAGAGGGATGGCCTCTGGTGCGCCAGTGAGCCCCGATGGATGGTCACCTGGGCCTCCTGAGGCACTTTGAGAAGCACCTGGAAACCAGCCGCTAAAATGCACACTGCTCTTTGCCTCCAAATCCAGCCCTGCCAGGAAGGGTTACGAAAGAGATGGCGGGATGGTGGGAGGGGATGAATGTCGGCTGGTCCTTGGGATGGGGGTGCTGAGGACAGGCTCGTCTCCGGGGCATCTCAGGACAGAGGGGCCGCAGCTGCTGCCGCCAGCCACGGGGTCTAGGACAGGCCTGCCCTGAGGACTGGCTGGCACCTTTGGGAAGGCCGGGCAGAGCTGGGTCTTCAGGAGACCCCTGATGGAAGCCGGGGCTCCTTCCCAGAAGTCTGTTAGGGATCAGAGCAGAGGTCCCTCTGGCCGCTGCTGCCAGCTTCTGCCAGAGTGTCCACCCAGCCCAGCGAGCCCAGCCCAAACTCATGTCCTTCTGTTTTGGGATAACGGAGCAAAAGTAAAAAGGCCGGAGATGCAGCTCAGACCCGGGCAGGCAGCAGACCGCTTCCAGTTAGCTTACAAATATTATAACGTTGGATTTCTAGAATAAAAACATGCTCTCAGCAAGTGTTGGCTTGAAGGAGTCAGTTATTCATCTACAACCAAAATGTAAATACAAACCGAAAGAAACAAACCAAAAAATGCCCCGGCCGCTTCCGACCCCCCACCCCCGGCCATTCTTTAAATAATAGTAACAGTGACCACGGTACAGAGAAAGAAAGATGGAAACAAGTCGCAAAACCCCCTAGAAATAATCCCCGCCTCCACGTGCATCCCCGACAGGCCTGGGTGGGGATTTCACAGCAAAGGTGGCCACCGAGGGGCCCAGCTGCGGGTGGCGAGGCGGGGGCGTGGGCTTCCCTACTGGGCCCCGGGGGAGATGTAGCTGCTTCGCATGCTCCGTTCACATGTTCGCATCCCACCTCCGTGGGATGGAGTCTAGTGTTCTGTGTGTGCTCAGAAATATAAAAGACGGCAGTCCAAATAGTGTTTATTTCCGCTTCATGTCCGCCCACCCCCCGCCCCCGGCGCCTTCTCCTTTTGGCGGGGTGGGGCTGGCTCGCTACCTAACCAAGGACTGGGGGCGCGGGCGGTTGGGGGGACCGGGGACAAAGGAAGGCAGTGAGAGCTGGACAACAGTCGCAAGATGCACCTCAGCCCACCACCGTCGCAGAGCACGGCGCCCCCCGAGCCCGGCGGCCCTGCCCAGCGCGCTTTCCGCATCTGACAGGGGGACGAGAGAGCAGGGAGGGTCCGCGGGGGCGACGACACGCGGCCTCACGCGGGAGGTGGACGACCGGGGTGGGCGGGCGGGTGGGCTGGGGCGCTTGGCGGCATTGCAAGCTCAGAATCACAAGCTCGGCCGTTTGCGAGGGACGGAGCGCCGCCGTCCCCAGGCTTGGGGGGACGCCGTGGGGACCACTGACCGGTGGGGTGACGGAGCCGGGGGCTGGGCGGCCGTGTGCCGGGCGTGCGGCTCACAGACGGTCCATCCGGAAGGTGTCCTCGGTGGCCGGGTCGGCCAGGACCATGTCTGGGTCATTGAGCATGTGCAGTCCGTCCAGGGTCAGGGGGTCAATCTTGAGTTCGTCCAAGGGAAACTGGTTGTCAGAATCGAAGCTGACGTCACCGACCCCGGCCAGCGTGCTGGTCAGTTCTTTAGAGAGGCTGGGAGGGGACTCTCCTGTCACTGGGGGTGAGGGGTACACACAAAACGCTCAGCTTGGCCCTGGCTCCCCGCACCCCGACTCTGCGCCTCCATGGCCCCCATCAATGCTCAGGCCATACCAGGGAGCTCACCTGAGCGGTCTGTCCCCCAAAGGACATTTGCGATGTCTGGGGACATTTTTAGTTGTCACGACTGGAGGGAATGCTACTGGTATCAGGTGGGTGGAGGCCAGGGATGCTGCTCAACACCCCACAGCACACGGGACGGTCCCGACCCAGATGTCGGGGTACCAAGGCCGGAAAGCCCTGGGATGAGGGCTGCGACACAGACTTCAGTGTGACGTGGAGGGAGCAGGGGGCTCTCAGGCTCTGCCAGGTTCTGCCAGGCAGTCTGCTCCGTGTGCATCAGGGGCCTCCCTGTGGGTTGGAGGGAAGCCCGGGTTTCCCTGCAGAGACCCAGGTTCACACCTGGGCTCCTTCCTCTACTTGTGGTGAGACCCTGGGCCTCAGTTTCCCAATCTGGGAAACGGATGTGAAAGTTTTGTTCTTTCTGGTTTGTTGGACAATCACAGAGGCCTGATCCTTCTCACACAACCTCCAAGGCCAAGGCTTCTGCACTCAGAGCATGTCCTGCAGACCCTTGGGGCGGGGAGGAGGCACTGGGTCTGCACTCCAGCCGTGGGGAGCTCTGGGCAGGAACCCCTTCCATCCTAGAGATGTCAGTGGGGACTGCTGAGAGGGTCTCACCCTCAATTCCACGACAGCCCTGGCTTATGAGGAAACCACCTCCTTCTTTGATAAAACCTAGAACCTTCAGGGGCATGACGAGGGGTGGGGGTGGGGGACTGCAGGGTCTGCGCTCTGCTGGGAGAAGACTCACTCAACATGCGCGTGCGCAAGCCTGGGTGCCTGGGCACTGTGCTCAGGCCGCTCGGGGAGGCCCGACGCAGCATGCGCGAGCTCTCACGTGTCTGTCAGCTGCACAGGACAACCCCCGGCAGGCAGGGCCTGCCCCACAGTCACGTGCATCCCCGGCACGCTCAGCTACTGGGGTTCAGGGGACTGGGCAGGAGGTGAAGGGCTGAGGGACTGGTTTCACCCTGTTCTCACTCTTGAGCCTGGGACACCGGACACCTGGTCCAGGGTCCAGTGTGCATTCCCCCAGCCTGTGTCCTGTAAGCCCAGCAGTGAGTCGAGGTTGGTGGGTTCTGGCCTCCTTGGGCAGGGACACCTTGGCCCCGTCGCGCCTCACCCTGCAGGGCGGGGACTCCATCTCCCGCGGCCTCTCACCTGTGAGGATGATATTGGGGATGCTGCTGTGGCTGGGGAAGCTGAGCTGCTGTGTGTCCGGCAGGCTCCCGTGGCTGCCCGTGAGGCCCATCATGGCCGCCTGTGAGTAGTTGAGTGTCGAGCCCGGGCTGTACAGGCTGCTGGAGCTGATGGCATTCTCTATCATGTTGAACTGCTCCAGCTGGGAGAGGAAGCATACAGGTGTGAGGCCAGCCCCCCGAGCTGGCCACCCTGGGACCCCGGTCGTGGTTGGCCAGCCGGCCTGCCTGCGACTGCCAGCACCTCCTCCCCTACAGGACGCCCAGCACCCGTGCCAAGGTACACTTGGCGCTGCCAAGCATGAGTCCCTCTGCCTTGGGGTCTCCCCGTCTCCGAACCTGCCTGGGCCTGCCGGCACATGGCCCCCTCAGAGCTTGCTGGATGGATGGATGAATGGATGGATGGATGGATGGATGAGTGAGTGAACAGCTCCAGGCAGCAGCCAACCCTTCCCGTGCCCACACGCCCCCAGTCCCGGCCTTCACGCAATGCCACTGCAACCTCCCGGCAAACCCACGTGCACGGCCCACACCGAGGCACCGCTGTAACAGCCACTGCCCGTCCCTACCAGCGTTCACCACCCACCCTTCCTCCCCCTCCGCTGGCGGCCTCGTTCTGCGGGCAGGGTGCAAACGCCAGGAGAGGCCAAGCCAAGCCACCCCCTCCAGGGCCTGGGCCTCTGCAGCCTGGAGACTGGAGAGGCTGAGAAGCTCACGCAGAGGAGCGGGCGGGGTCTGGCGAGCGTCTGCGGTGGGCGCCCGCTCACCTGGTGGGACAGAGCATTGGCCTGCCTGGCCGCCATCTGCTGCTCATAGAATGAGTCCCCGAACACGCTGCCCAGGGTGGAAGAGTGCTGCAGACAGAAGAGAGGCCCACTGTCGTCAGGGTTCCCAAAACCAGGCAGGGGGTGCGGCTGCTATGGGGTGGGGGGGGGTGCTCCCACGGGCTGGCTGCACCCATACCCTTCTCCCAGGACCTCACCACCAGCCTGGGCTGGGAGAGGATGGAGGCCTCTGGAACTTCCTGGAAGATGCTCAGGACGTAAGAGGATGATGACGTTTATCTCAGGGCTCCTGGGAGACCCCACACCCGCTGGGGTGGAGGGGTGCACCCCTAATCTCGGGATGATTGCTCCTTTCCACCGCCTGCTCCTGGGGGAGGGGGGCCTCTGCCGCCCAACTTCCCCCAAAGTGCCATCCCATCTCCTCTCCTTAAGCTCAGGTGTGGGTGAACCCGCTGTCGTCAGATGGAAGACGAGGGGCCACAGGGACCGGGAACCCCACCTGACAGGCCCCAGAGGAAAGTGTGTGAGTGGGGCAAGGCGGGAGATACTCTGGGTGTTCAGGGTGGGATGCGTACCTTGTCAGACACGGGAGACGCGGGACAGGCAGCAGGCCACACACACGTGGGCAGGAAGGGTGCACAGAGCGAGCACGGGACAGGTACACGGAAAGCCACTGCCCACCTGTCCAGCCGTGGCTGCCTGCCTGCCCACGAGGCCCTGGGGCCTGGGGGATGGCAGGCAGCCTCACTCCTGTTTGCCCAATGCCAGCTGGGGCAGGGGGATGGGGGCTGCCCCTGGGAGAGAAGCAGGGGGCTGGGGATCCTCTGAGGCAGTGGAGATGCCAAGAATAGGAGTGTGGAGCTCCTGCCCATTCTTGAGATGCTGCCAGGGAGATGGCAGGACAGAGTCTGGCGGGATGTGGAAGGGAGGAAAGGGATGGCCGTGTGTGTGGCCAGGTCACACCGGAGGCAACAGACCTGGGGAAACAGATGCCCCGCCCAGGGCCCTCGGCGTCCCCGAGGCTGGGAGCTCTGGCCTGTTTTCTCCTCTGTAGAACAGGGTGGCCTGCAGAAGTCGCTCCCCTGCGGCCGTTTCCAGGTCAGAGTCTTCACGGACCACAGGCCCTAGACCTCCCCCCTTTGAGCTCTCTATTCTAGAAAGGTCCCCGCATTCTCTGACAACTGCCAAAGCTTGACTCTCAGGCCTCCATCCCAGAGAGGAGTTGGCCACAAAGCCCCCAGCCGCTCTGGGTGTTCAGTGGACTGACCATAGAAAGGGACAGCCACTCCGGCCGGTGCGGTGGCTCCTGGGGATGGACATTCCATTCAAACACCAGGAAAGAGTTAAAAATGTGAAAGGAGTAAGAAGAAAAAAAGACAATGTGGCAAAAAGGCCACATTTGCCCTAAAAATCACCAGCTTCAGGTTTGGAAAAGGGGGCTGTGAGGTTGCTGGGTCTACCTGTGAAGGAGGCAGATGATGGCCTTGGCTGAGGCCGGGGGCAGGCTGTTCTGGGGCACCTGACCCTGTCCCCATGGCCTTGGCCCCAGAGAGGCCCGGCACACACAGGAGACCCCAGATATGGTTTCTCTTGTGAAGCTACCATGAGGGTTTGCCAGAAAGGTCTGCCCAGAATGGAAGGGTTGGGGCGGGAGGGGGCAGCACAAAGGAGCCAATTCCAGCTGCCTAAGGTTCAGGGTGCAGCTGGACACACAAGACATCCGCTTGAGGCCAAGTGGGGCAAGGCGGCTGCCTCGTGCGTCCAGGGGAGATGCTGGCTGGGTCGGGGAGGCGTGGGGTGACCCAGGCCCATGGGCTGATGAATGTGTCCCCCGAGATCCAGCTGCAGTGGGAAACCATGGTTTGCCCCCAAGCGAGCCCCTGGTTGGGGCCAGACAGCCTGCCGGCCCCGTCCTCACATCTGAGTGAGCAGCCTGCCTCCCTGGCCAGTGCCTAATTGACGGACGGACAAACCAACACACAGACACGGGCTTGATGAGACAGCAACACGCTTTCCGCTCAGAATGGCCCACTTTGGTTCAGGCGAACCTCTCCTGAGAGCGATCTGCTCCACCCTTAAATTCCTGTCCTGCCTCACGTACACCAGCCCCAGGCAGGGCTGCCCACCGCAGGCAGGCGCCCCCTATTGCTTCCCCTGCCTGGACCAACTTCTCCCACTCCCGCGTCCCCTCGGCACCACGTGACGAGACCAGACGCGAGAGCTCAGAGCCAACAGGGATGGACGGAGACCATGCAGACACCAGGCTGACCCCCGGCCGGCCCCGAGCTCACTGCACCTTCCCTGCCTTCTGCGGAGTGGGGGGCTGCACGCCGACAGTCCCAGCGGGACCCCTGGCTGCCGTGGGTGGTGGAGGGAGCGCCCTGGGAGAGACCCTCCTGTATCAGTGAGCCATGAGAACAGCCTCAGGTCCCCTGAGGGCTAGGCCTACTGTCCTGACATACAGGGCCTGGCTCGGGGTGCGTGGCTGCGAGCCTGGGAGACGGACAGCGGGGCATGTCGCCGGGGACAAGGGAGCCCACGTCCTGCCTGGAGGAACAGCTCTCCTCCCTCTGCTCTACCCGGGAAGTAAGGCCCTATCTTCCCTTGGCTGAGAAGGAGACTTCAGGGTCTTGGGCACTGCAGTAGCTCCTGAGGTTTCTCAGCTTGGTGACATTCTGGGGATGGGGTGGTGGGGTCCTGGGGAGGCTCTGCTGCTACAGCGAGAAGTCTGGGGCCTGGATGTCAGTTTTGCAGGAACCTCTTCTCCTCTGATGGAAGGTTCCGGACAGAATGCAGCCATGGGTGGAGCAGAGCCAAGAGGGATTCTGAGGAACCTGGAAGTGGTGTGTGTGTGTGTCTGTGTCAGAGATCGGGGTCCCGTAGTGCCTGGTATGGAGGGAAAACCTGAGTCTGATAGACATGATCTAGCCCTGCCTGTTACCTGGGGCAAGCCTCAGTCTCCTCAACTGTGGGAAGAGGACGAGGACACTGGATGGGCTGCTTCCTGTGCTGGGGGTCTGAAAGCGAGAGACACGCCATCCGAAGGGGCGGAGGGGGCTGAAGAGTCAGAGCCCCCATCACAGGCTGGCCATCACCTCAGCTGCACCCTGACGCAGGGGGAGCACGCCTCCACCTCCAGAAGCCTGGAAGCAGGAGGCCTCAGGGCGGGCAGACATGGGTGGGGACGGGTGCACGGGCTGCTCGATGCCTGCTCTGAGCCGCACACTGGGCTCGGCATCCCAGCCACGGGGTGAGGAGCTGGGGCAAAGCCGACACCAACATCACCGATGTGAATGGGGGGCCCGCCAACCCCACCTGGGGCTTGGCGTGGACCACAGAGGCGCCGAGGGAGTGTGACAGCTCCGGGAGGGGGTGCCTTCTCCTTGGCCACTGCCCAGGGTGGCCGCCCCTCACCGGTCCCCACCCCGGTGGAGTGAACAAGATGGGGTGGAGTGAGACGGGAGGCACAGATGGTGGACAGACAGGTAGATGGGGGACACGTGGGGGGGGGTGCCAGCTAGGCTGGAGTGGGGGAGGCCGGGGAGGGGAGGCGGCGTCCCTTACTTGCGGGGAGCTCCCGGGGGAGAAGCCTTGATTGGAGACGGGCGAGGTGGGAGACTGGTTGGCTGGGGAGCCGGCGCTAGTACGGTACTGCTGCAGAGCCGGCGCCTGTGACGACAGACAGGTCAGGATGCTCGCGGGGCCCCAGGCCTGGCTTCCCGGGACTAGCTGTTCGCTGCTGACACCCCCGGCAGGGGCCCATCCCTCAGGTGAGCTGAATACCCAGGGCACCTGCAGGAGGGCACCTGAGCCCAGGGCCTCAAGGGGCCCTACCTCCAAACCCCCCTCTGGGAGGGGTGGGGGCATTCCGTCAGAGAGCCTGGAAACCAGCCTCACAGAATCGCCCTGGGGGGCTGGGGAGGGGCGGAGGGATCAGCCTCTACTCAGCAGGTTTTAGAGCACTCACACGAATGCACACCACACCCACGTATGTGTGCACACAGCTGCACACGTGTGAACATGCACACCCGCACGGGCAGGGAAGGCCCAGGGCCAGTCAGATGCCCTCGGGCTAACAGCCAAGGCCGTCTGGGGCACACTGCAGGGCTCCTGGCGCTGGGCAGTCACTATCACTGGTATTGCTTGGGACAAGTCCGCCGGGTTATGCTGTCCACAGACTTCCAAGGACGACCACCTCCTCACTCGAATGACAAAGGGTCTTGGCTTCTTATCAGACCCCTGGGGGGCAGGACGGGCTAGGCCAGGACCTGGATTTAGACCCTGCTCTGGTCCTACCCAGTGAGCCCCTGCTGTGTGCCTCTGGGCAAGCTGCCTGACCTCTCTGAGCTTGTTCAATGAGACCCAGCCGGCCGGCCCAGGGCTCCCTAAGTGCTATGTCTCCTTCATTTCCTCAGCGGCCTGTTCTGAGCAGTTTGGGATGGCGGTTGAGCCCAGATGGGGCAGGGGGCTCGTGCAGCAGGGTGCGGGTGTCAGAGACACCAGCGTGGTCACTTGGCAATGACCAGGTCAGGCCTTCTTCGGGTTCGAAAGAGGAAAATGACCAGAGGGACATTCTCCTCGCTTGGGTGGATCTACAGAAACTCACAGAGGAGGCCACTGGAACCCGAGCCCCGCGGGAGCCACCACTCCCACGGAAGGGGAGGGGGTTGCCTGACAACAGCACCCTGACCCGAGAGCCTGGCCTGGATAGCCCATGTCTCCAATGTCCCCCCAGCTCCATAGCGAGGCACCGCCATGGCAGGGTGTCATGGAACTGGGTGCCCCAGGCAGCCCCACTGTCAGAGCCACCCCCATACCTGCTGTTTCTGCCCAAGGCAAGGCTTGGGTGCAGTCCCATCCAAGGGGACCCCTGAGGTCTGCCCTCTGAGGGATCAGAGCAGCCTGGAAATGTGGGTTTCTACCTGTTGGGTCACCTGCCTGCCCCGGCCAGCTCGGGGGGGGCCTGTTCTTCGCAGAGCACATGATGTTCTGATGACATTTATCCTGGGGCTGGCAGCCATGGGCCAAGTGAGTGGGGAGGGCTGCCTGGGCCCCAAACGTGGGTCCCTGTTCCTCTGGATGTGGCCAAAGGTAGCTGTGACCACTCCCTTCCCATCAGGGCACTGTGCTGTATGAACCACAGAACTGGCTTCATCCCTTCTTCTCCTCCAAGTTCAGCTCCATCCCTCTGGCTCTCAGAAGTCCATTCCCGAGGCCCTGAGAGCTCCGTGTTCTCCCTGCCTCCGAGGAAGCCCTGTCTTGGGTGGGAAGGGCTGAGGGGGGCAACCGGGGCCATGGGGGAGGGCTTGGCAGCCAGACGTGAGGTGGCCCGTCCTGCGTGAAGTCTGGGGCACCTGACCCCTGCTTGTGCCTCAGTTTCCCCATCTATACCGGGGTGGCAAACTTGGCTTGAGGATTCCAGGGAGAATCCCCCACTGAGCTCCCAGCCCCAGGCAGTGTTTGCCTCAGCCCCAACCCCTGGCCAAGTTGGCCTCAAAGTGGAGCCTCAAGGTGGCTGCACATAAAGCCAGGCACCCTGACACTCCTCCTGCAGGTCCGATGGGGGTCTCCCACAGCCCCTGGGCTCCTCCTGCACAAGCCCCACCCCCACCCCCGTCAGGCCCCGCCCCGGGCTTACCGAGGCAGTGTCGATCCCCATTGGCGGCTGGCCCGAGTTCTCTGGGGGGGACTGGGGGAGAGAGGACGGTACCGTGACCGCAAGCGGGGGCAGTTGGGGCCCCCGAGTCAGGCTGGCGCTCGGCATCAGGGAGCCGCCCTGGGGGAGGCCGACAGGCACCTGCGGGGCCGGCGGGGGTGGCTGCTGCTGGGACGCAGGCGGCGGCGGGGGCGGGGGCTGAGGCTGAGGCGGCGGCGGCTGCTGAGAGCCCGCCTGGGTGAAGAAAGCATAGGGCAGCTGCTGCTCCAGAGACAGGGCGTCCATGGCCACGGCCTGAAGGGAGAGGAGGGCATCAGATGGGACACATGCTCAAAGGAGTGGGCCGGGCGGGCTGTGAGCACCTGGCTCCCAGGGGACCCCCATGGCTTGGCGTGATTGACACTGAAGTGAGAGATGAACAGAGGGATGTCCAGACCCTGGACCAGGGAAGCGAAGCGGGCTTCCCCCAAGGCCCACGGAGGACTGGGCCGCAGCTCAGTAGGCCTGCCCCCAGTGAGCCTTTCTCACTGCACACCCTTCCACACCTGCAGAGACTCAGGATGCGCCACCCCCATCCCCCGCCTCTCTGAGCTGGAGTTTCCCCACTGTGGGCAGGCACAGGGCACCACACTCTGGCAGCCCAGTGGGGAGCCAGCACCTAGCCCCTGTGGGGTCCTGCCGGGGAGAAGGAACCCCCTCCCGCCACCCTGCAGCCTGGGCACCAAGGGGAGGCTGGAAACGCTGGGGCTGATGGAGGTCCCTGTGTGGTCACTCGGCAATGACCAGCTCGGGCCCCTCTTGGAGTTGGAAAGAGGAAAATAACCAGAGACAAGTTTTCCAGGCTCACGAGTCTGCGCGGACAGTTCCTCAGGCAGGCAGGCAGGCAAGGGCTCCTGCCTTCTGAGGGAGGATGGATGTGCCCAGCAGCTACAGGATGTAAACACTTAGCAGAACGCCAGAAAGGAGTTTCCGGAAAGGGAAGGCAGGCCTCAGGGGTGGGGCGTGGCGGGGAGGGAAGAAGAGGCTGGGGTCACGGATGAAGAGACTGAAGACACAGCCGCTAGGAGCCACGCATGGCTCTGTTTGGATCCTAATCTGAACGAGAACTGTACAAGAGACAGAGACACGGTGGGGAGCCGAGACCAGGCCGGGCATTGGAAGGTATAGAAGAACTACTGTTAATTTCGTTGTGGGTGGATAAGACCATCGAGGTCATGTTAAAAGCCAAAGAAACAATATTATCTATCAGGGACTGAAAAGCAGACAAAATGGACAAATTCCTCAGAACACACAAACTACTGAAACGGACCCAAGAAGGAAAAGGACGTCTGAGTAGGACCGATATCGAGTAAGGAGGTGGGATCAGCCACCAAAAACTTTCCAGTGAAGATCCGCCAAGACCGCAGCACCTTCACTGAATTCTACCAAATGTTCAAAGAAGAATTAATACCAATGCTTCTCAAACTTTTCAAAAAAATAGAAGAGGAGGGAACACTTCCTAACTCGTTCTACGAGCCTGGATTAACTAAAAAAGAGAAGATTCCAATTATGGAAATCGGAAACGAAAGGAGCAATATTACTAACCACTTTACAGAAATAAAAAGGATTATGAGAGTACTACGAACAACTGTATGCTGGCACGTGGAATAACTTTGATGAAACGGACCAACTCCTAGACACACACAAACTACCAAAGAAGCAGACAAAGCAAACATGGTAAATTGGGGGGAAAAAAAAAAAACCTTCTCTAAACATTTTATTTTGGGAAATTGCAACTAGATCCTAAAGAAGAGAACAGCATAATAAAGAATGCCCAGTCACACGGGCACAAGCTAACAGCCATGATGGGCACAGGGGAATCCAGGCCACTGATTTCTGCATTCCCCGTGTGTTTGAAAATTTGACAACAAAAAGCAAAAAAAATGTTGGCAAGATTTTCAGGATTCTGCTCCCTGGAAGGAGCGTGAGGCCTCCCAGAGAAGCAGAGCAGGGCCCCACCTCCCCCGCCCCCCTGAGCCCTCGCACCTGAGTGATGGGTGACAGTGGGGAGAGAGTGGGCGACACCTGCTGGGCCTGCTGCCGCCTTGCCTCCGTGCTCAGGGACAGCGGGCTGACGCCGGCCGGGCGGTGCTGTGGCGAGGAGCCAGGCGTGCTCATCCCTGAAAGGAAGGGAGGGTGGGCGTGATGCCAGCCACTGGGATCATGGCAGGGGGCACTCACACACCCAGGGTCATTGCTGAGAACAGTCCAATCGCTAGGACAGACGCCAGTGGGCACATCCTGATAACCAAACCCGGGATGTCCCCTCTGAGGTCCCGATACCCTGACCTCAGGGTCCCCCAGCTCTGCATGGGCTCCCACCTCCAGTGCTGACCAACACTCTCCCCACAGATCCTGCCATCCCTCCAGGAGGGGCGTGTCCCACAGGTCCTGCCAATCAGCGCTTCCCCACCTCTGGGCTACCGCATGATTGGCCCCCAGATGGACACGTGACTAGGCTGGCCAAATGAGACCCTGCCCAGGGGCTTTTGATGGAACTCCAGGAAGGGAGGTCCAGAATTGTGTGAGGAGGCATCCTGGTAACCACAAGGGAGCTGAGGGGCAGAGATAGCACCTGAGCCCCAGACCCAGCACGCTGGCACTTCCCTGGTTTCAGAGACAGTCCTCCTTTTTATTTATTTTTTCCTAAAGTGGCTTGGGTTTTGGTTAGCTCCAACCAAATCAGTGCTGCCTGATGCTGCAGTTTCTTCTTGAGCCTCATCGTTCTCCTCACCCTCATTCCGTGAACGTGCCCCTTCCCATAACTGCTCCTTTGGCCAGATCTCCTCTTGGCCCCTGACCTCTGTATCTGGCAGCCCTTCCCCCGACATCACGCACCCACGACCTTCTCCTCCCACCTCATGCACTCCCCATGCTGCAGCACCAACCCCACCAGGATGCCCGAGCAAGAAAGTCAGTTATTTTATCTTCTTCCTGATGGAGCTCTTGCTGGGGGGGAGCTCCAAGTCACCCCTTCCCTCACCCTGGCCCCCTCCCCCAGCAATCTGATCCCTGGATGTGTCTGCTGTGAAGGAGCTAAGTAAGGTCAAGTTCAGTGTGTTGGGGCCTGCCAGATGATCCTGGGGCACTGTGCCAGGGAAGCAACGGGCCCCCTGATGCTGGGGGGGGAAGGGAGCCCTGGGGGCCTGGCCTGATCACCCCAGACTCAGTTTCTTTGTCCTCTCCAGTTCACCGTGAGGCCCTAAGGAGGTCGTGAGCAGGCTCAGAAGAGAATCTGGCCCGCAGTCAAGGCCAGGTGAAGGTGCCTGACTCACTGGGGGAGCTGGGCCCACCCCGCAGAGGGCACCAGATCAACCTGGTTCCAGCGGGTGAGGTGGCAGGTTCCAGGGCTGGCAAGAATGCACCCAGCATACACTGAGGGGAGATGACGGGCAGCCTTTCCTCCACCCCAGGCAGCTGTTCGCTGGGGCTGTGTCATCTGTGCAAGGCGAGCCCGGTCACGCCTGCACTTCCCCTCGGATGCCCTGGCAGCTCCACTCGGCTGAGCACTGCTGGGGGGGCCTGGCACCATCGACAGCTCCTGTAGCAGAGCCCCCGGGGGCCAGTTTCTGCACAGACCTTGGGCCCAGAATCAGGCTGCTGCAAACACAGCAACGTCAAGGGAGCCATCGACAGAGGCCTAGTCAGGAGGAGTCCGGAAGACGCCTGCTGAGAGCACACTGGGAGTCGGGACCCTGCACTGCTCCCTCGTCTTCTCTGAGCATCCGACGCTTCATGTGTCCGGCGGAACGAGGAACGCTCAACATGCACGTCGGGAGCAGATGTCGGGGCTCAGTAAGCAGCAGAGGCAGATGCCAACAGAGAGGGGGACAGAGGGGCGATGGGGACGGGAGGGGCCCGCAGCAAACTGGAGTGCTCTAGCCCAGCTTGAGGCACACGACCTCGACCCACCATTGCTGGGCCTGACTCTTCCAAGAGAAGCTGGAAATCCAGGTTTTTACGTGCATATTTGAATGTCAATTCAAAGCATCACACACACAATCGTAGGCCAGCCAAAATATACTGGGGGGCTGGATTTGGCCCTTCGGCTGCCGCCTCTGACGTCTGTCCTGAAGACAAGGGAGTTTTTAATCCTCTGCTAGGCTGTAACGTGAGCTCCTGGCCTCACATGGGGCGGCCACCACCCCCTGAGACACCAGTTGGGCCGGGAGGGCTGAGGGATGCCTTGCTGTTGAGTTCCTTTTGACAACCTGGATCAACTTCAGGAAAAGAAGTGGGGCCAGCTGGAAGGGAAGCCTAGCGTGGGCAGGGAGAGCTGCCAGGGGAGGGCAGCCCAGGTGGCAGGAGCCCGCCCCAGTGGCATGGAAGCCCTGTGCACGGGGCTAGTCGGCCACGGAGCTGTGCAGGGAAGGAGGACCTCAGCCTGCCCACTTCCCGCTTCCGGCGCGCAGCCAGGGAAACGACTTTGGCAAACTTGGAAGGAGATGAGAGGGGCCACTGTCTCCCTGGCGGCGGAGGCCTCCCTCTTCCTCCTCCACCGGCTCACGTCCTGACTGCAGGGTGGGCCGGGTGGTGCGGGGGGGCGATCTCCATGTGTGCCAGGGGCCAGCGGCTCTGCTTGATTTAAAACACGCCCGGAGAGCGAGGCCCCTGCCAGGCAAGCTGCTGGAGCGGCAGGTTCGCAAACAACCGAACACATGTCAGACATTACCGGGCCGAAGCTCTGAGCCAGGCAGGCTGGGGTCTGGGCCCCACGCTCGGGGTCTGCACTCGTTCCCGCATCTATGGTTTTCACATGTGTTGTGTTTTCCTGTACTTGTTTAGACTCGGTGTGGGCTGGAGGTGCGAGGCTCCCGGGCGGGCGCTGGGGGGCTGCCAAGGGCCCTCCAGCGGAGGGGGTGGTGCCCTGGAGGCTGCTGCCAAGGCGTGAGGAGAAAAACGGGGGCCGGGAAACAGCGACTCTCTGCCGGAGGGCCAGCAGCCCCAGGGCCGGCCTTCTGATTTCTTGCCTTGCACAGGCATCTGTGGACGCTGCCCACCCACTGGTGTCCTGGGAGGGCCACGGATCTGGGGCTCCCCTGAATCTGCTTGTTTTGCCTTCTGGGCCTTCCCTGGAGGTGTGGGTGGGTGAGTGGGGTGCACACAGCCAGGGCCAGTATCCTCTGCCCGATGGCTGAGCCTCAGTGGGCACGGGGCCAGGTGCATGGGAAAAAGAACACAGCCTGAATGGCATCAGGCAGAATGTCACTCTCCTCTTCACCACTCTGGCCTCTATCTCCTTGCCTAAATACCTAGGGAACGTCTGCGCCACCCTCAACAACCCTCACCTGGCCCTGGCCCGGTCGGCACCAAAGCTGGGAATGACTCCGGGCTCCTTGCTCTCCTTCACTCCCTGAATCAAGCCGGCTCCAAGGCTGGCCAATTTCACCCTGAAATCTCTCTGCAAAGCTCCCAATGGGGCTCTGCCCTGGTCCAGGGGCTGCCGCCCGTTCCTCACAGTCAGCTTCTCCCCGGGGCAGTCAGAGGAAGTGTGGCAAACACGAATTTGAGTGTGTGATTCTCTCTCAGAAAACCCTGCGCGGCGCTACCCACCATGCTCGGGGCGGAGGTGCCGTGGGCCTGTGGACGGGGTGAGCGCTGACCTGTGCTGTGGCTCCAGGACACAGTGAGGGCACAGCGAGGCAGTGCTCTCACCGACCGCCGAGTCCGGAGACATGTGGGGACACACTTGAGTCCCCATGGCCCCTCCTGCCCGTCCCACCACCAGGCTGTTGGGGGCCCGTCCTGTCTCCTCCCTGGGCGCAAACCCACGCCTCCCACAGTCAACGTGGGTAGAGGGGTCAGAGCAAGGGTGTGAGAGATCAAGGCCCAGCCCAGGGGACAGACGAAAGAGCAAAATAGTGACTCAACAGCAGCACGGTGAGTGCAGAAAAGCAACCCAGTGTGAGAGGGGGCAGGGGCATGGGCAGGGAGTCAGGAAGGCCTGCAGAGGGGAGGGGAGGCGGTCTGCGTAGGGAATGGGGTGAGGAGCCTGGAGGAGGAGCGCTGTGTGGGTGGGGTGGCATGTGCAAAGGCCCCACGGTGGTCAGCGGTAAGCCTGTTGGCTGGAGAGGAGTCGGCATGGGGAGCAGGAATTAGGGGGCCCTGGGGGTCTCAAGCTTTCACTAGGGAGGAAATTGAGGCGCTGTGCAAGGTCCTGACCAGAGGAGGGCCATGAGCTGATGGCCCTTCTGGGTGGAGAAGAGGCAGGGGCTGCGCGGGGAGCAAGCAGATGGAGGCCACGCAGGGGAGAGGGTCTGAGTGGAGGAGGACACCTCCAGGGTCCCTGCCTGAGTCATAGGAGGACGGTGCTGCCAGAAGTCCCGAGGAGGAACAGGGTTGGGGCAGCACCAGGGGATACTGGGACAGGCCAGGGGCCCATGAAACATCCTCAGGGGAAGGGGCCGGGCCGGAGCATCCTAAGCAGGCAGCCACGGTCGGGGGATTGGGGGATTGGGGGATTGGGGGATTGGGGGATTGGGGGATCGGGGTGGGGGGAGTGGGAGAGGTGGGGGAGAGGAACAGATCAGGCCTGTCCCTTGATTAGGGGCATGAGGAAAGCCTGGCCCACCCGAACTCTCTGAAGCCCCCAGCCCCCCCTAAGAACCATGGTCCCATCCCTGGGGGCATGAGCTTTCCCAGCCCTGGTCCTCTGCCCAGGCTGTGCCCTCTGCCCAGATGCCTTTCCCCCTGGGTCCGCCTGGCAACCCTGAACCCCCCTGGTGGACTCTGTGCTCCACCCCCATGCCTGGCATTTTGGACGTGACCCTGCTAAGTCATCATTCAAACACACTTGTCATTCTCACTAGACAGTGACCTCTGTCAGGGAAGGGAGTGTCCCCGCCACCCAGCCCGGCCTTACCCTGGCCGGCACCGCCGATGCCCAGGTGTGTCAGGTTGGCTGCGAGGTTGCCGGTGCTGCTGGAGCTGCTCAGCGCGGGGAAGGTGGGCTCCTCGGGGTCCAGCGGGGTCGGGAGGGGGGAGGGGAAGTGGATGTTGGTCAGGTCAGGCAGGGAGCCCCCCGTGTTGTGGGTGGCAGGGATCAGGGCTGTAGTGTTTTCCTGGTCGGCGGATGGAAAGATGCTGGGGGGAAAGGCCAGACAGAGGGGGTGGTGAGCTCTCGGGGTGGCGGCTGGCCTGTTCTCCCAAGAAAGCTGTGGCAGGGGCAGGAGAAGGCTGGTGCAAAAAAATTCGCAGGCGCAAAATGACACCCCATAACTAGGCACTGCCCTGCTGGAGAAACGACTGTCAGCACCTCCAGTGGAACCTCAGGAAGCAGCCTATCCCTGTGGGATGGGGGCCGGGGTGAGGGTCCTCCCACTGCCCAGGAAAAGGGTGTGTCTGAGGGGTAAGTGTGCTGGGGCTAGGACAGGGGCTCTGTCATCTCAGGGAAGGAGGGGAAGGAGTGTCCCCCTGTGGTGGGGCTTGCTGGGTGGCTGCCAGCGGCACAGTTCCCCTCTTGTCAGGATTTGTAGCCTCATGAGTGGAGGGGAAGCCCTAGCATCGTCCAAGCAGCCCAGGGTGGCCTTGGGCACACAGGGTGGGCCCTGCTGAGACTTACTTGATTCCAGGGACCTCGCAGGACTTGGGCCTGGACCCCGTCTGAAAGAGAAGACAGCAGAGGCTGAGCTGGCCTCCTCATGTGCGCTGCTCCTCCTCACAACATGGCTTCTCCCCACCAGGGCTAAGAAATGCTCAACAAGAATGGAGTTTACCTGCAGATGAAGAACACGTGGCCCCATGGGATTGGGGGGGCCTGCCCCAGACACACCCAGGGGCAAAACCAAGAGTTGTGTGGAGATGGTCTTTCTACAGCCCCCTCCCAGCTTCAACTCTGTCTACCTGTGGGCACAGCCCAGGGGTGGTGTGGTCCCGTGAGAGCAGGCATTGGGGAAGAAGAGGAAGCTTGCCCACTCTTCACATCTGAACCCCCCAGGGCTGTACCATGGCTGTTAGCAGCCAGCCGGGGGGCAGGGCCACTGAAAACCCAGGGGCCTCCAGGCTAACACCCTGTGTCACTCCGGAATCAAGGCAGGCAGGGCTCCAGTGGCAGGGGCTGCCTCTGTTCTGTGCGCCTCTGTCCATGGCAAGGAAGGACACCACGTGGAGAAGCCTGAGGAGGCTCAAACCGCATGCCCTAAATAACACAGAGGGTGCTCCCCACGCCCCCTGCTGACCCGCCTTCCAGCGGTGCGGTGCCCCAGAGCTGCGACTCCCACGGCGACCCTGGTGCTGACGTGCTCCCTGGCCCACGCGGCCCAAGGACAGAGACCGTGGCTGCCCTGGAGACCAGCCCCGGGGAGAGGGTCTCAGAGAAACCCTGTTTCCCCTTCTGTGAACCCGGGACACTATCGCCATCCAAGAACTGCAGGCTCCAGGCAGGGTCCCCAGACCTGTTCAAGGACAAAGGAGGAAACTCTCTTCCGATGGCAGCAGACATGACTGAACAGAACCTGGCATGCCAGTGGAGGGCTCGGCTGTGTCATGTTCCCTTATTCCTCTCTGCCTCTCGGGCCCTGGCTGACGTGTTACAGGAGCGTGGACACACCGGCGGGGGGCTAGGCCTGCCTCCCATGCACACACCCAGTGCGGCGGGGTGGGGGAGGCCCGACTGGCAGTGACTGGGGAGCCCAAGGGGGGACATGTGACCAGCAGGCATTTAGCCCCTGCAGGGAATGCTGGAGGAACGGGTTTCTACTTGGCCACAGGCTCCTTAATTCCGTGAGTAAACACTCACTTCATTACCAGATTTTTTACAAAGCACTTTGACAATGACTTTTTCTAAAGAATCTTTTCAAAAGCATTCCACGAATGTTATGGGATCCTAATAGATTTCTAAACAGTATTAAAAATTCACCCATCACCCCCCACCCCACCCCCAATGAATCCACAGGAATTCCTTTACTGACATCCTCACAGATGCATCGTTTCGAGCGGCAGTTAAAGGAAGTCTCGCCAAGATGCTGGGCTCTGCCACCATCTTCTCACTCCCAGGATGCTGGGGCCGTCCCCCTCCCCAGAGTCACGACGCTGGCCATCTTCACTTTCTTTATGGCAGCAGCACATTTGGGCATGTGTAGGGACCCTGCTGTCCTTACTGACGCACCTCTCTGCAACTAGACGTTTCAGTTACTTTTTGACTTTGTTTGGGTTGTTAGAATTTTTAAGTTTTTCCCCCCACGTTTGAAAATCATATGTGTTCCTTGTGCAAAACTGGAACATGCAGATGGCGATTAAAAGGCCAACAGTGCTGCTCAGAGCTGCACTCGGGTCTCCCCCAGAGCCTGGTCCTGCACACCCAGGGATCTGTGGGCACCTTTACATGTCTTGTGCCTTTCTAAACAGCTTTATCCTGCTCTTTCCACACACCAGTTTTATCACAAGTCTCTCATGCCTTTAAAATTCCTTCAAAGATCCCAACTCATACACACAGAGCTTTCCACACGAGGGACTGAGGACAACTTCCTTATAAATCCCCTACTGTCGAACATTCAGGTTGTTTCCTGTTGATTCCAAACGTTCTGAACACATGCCTTTGAGGAACATAGTGCTGTTTGTTCATTCATCATCTGCCTCCGAGTTCCTGACAGGGACGAGCAATTCTCGTTGCTGCCCCTTCACCGCAACGTGACCGGCAATGGGTTTCAATTTTTTTTAAAAAAAACATTAAAAATCGCTTTAGTGTTAAATGCATTTTTGTTCTATTCAAATTCGTTGAAATCTGTATTCATGGCACGAATTCTATCTTATCACTAGCCGTTTTTGTAGGCTGAACTTGAGAAATTTGTTTCTGGACCTGGAAATAACACAGAAATCCCAATCCAATTGGGAATTCCAAGCAGACTCTGTACTCTAATAAAAGCTGCAATTATTGTGCAAGTGAATGGAAGTTTATGTTTAAGAATGACAACAGGGAATTCCCTGGAGGTCCAGTGGTTCGGATTCCGTGCTTCTACTGCAGGGGGCACAATTTCAATCCCTGGTTGGGGAACTAAGATCCCGCGTGCTGTGCGGTGCAACAGAAAAAAAAAAAAAAAAAGAATGACGATAAACGATGATAATTACCCAATACTGTGGGTTAGTAGAATGATCACAGGCTAAAAATTAGGAGGTATACGTTCTAAACCCTAAGTATCTTCACAGCCTCGGGCAAATCACTTAACTTCCCTGGCTTCAATTTCTTTCTTTCTTTTTTCATTGAGGTATAATTGGCATATAATATTATATTAGTTTGAGGTGTACAACATCATAATCCGATATTTGTATATACTGCAGTGATCGCCACAGTAAGTCTAGTTAATAGTTAACATCCATCACTACACATAAAAATATGGAACGCTATGTGAATCTGCACGTCATCCTTGTACGGGGGCCATGTTAATCTTCCCTGCACTGTTCCAATTTTAGTATACATGCTGCCAAAGTGAACATAGATTTTAATTCTTTACATGGTTTTCACCAGTGTAACAGGCCTGCCATTAGTATTCAAGGTTTATGCGACTGGTCAAAACTGAATGAGGTTTAGGCAATTCCCTGGTGGTCCAGTGCTTAGGACTCCGAGCACTCACTGCCAAGGGCCCAGGTTCAATCCCGGGTTGGGGAACTAAGATCCCGCATGCTGTGCAGCACAGCCAAAAAAGAAAATTGAATGAGGTTCACACTTCAGGGAAGGCGACGCTCCCCCAATGTGCTATTCCACCATCTTCACGTGGGTTGTGCTATAAAAAAAAAAAGAAAAAAGATCAAGAAGGAAAACCACTTCCGAAAACCCTTAGGCTCTTACCTTCTTGGTGTCCCACGCTTGCTTGGAAAGGTTCTTGTCCATCTCTGATGTGGTCTCCTCCATTCCAGGGACTGTTAATAGTAAGACTGGGGTGGGGTGGGGTTGGAGAAGAAGGAGAAGCAGAAAAGGAATCTTTGCAGCTGCGTGGTGGCACCAGGAGGACACTTCCCTGACATACAGAGTCACGACCGTGATATGAATGTAATTGCCCCAACAGTAACTTCTGGGGATTGTACTAAAGTAAAAAAGAGTTTCGTTAAAAAAAAAAAAAAAAAAAAAGAAAGAAAGAAAAAGAAAAGTTAAAAAAAAAAAGTCAGAGAACCTGTGACTTAAAAAGAAATGAAAATGAAAGCTCTGGAGCTAAGGACGTGTGTCGACTCTGCCTCTCACAGGACCCACTCAGGCCTCGGGCTGCAGAGAACAGCCAAGAATCTCTCCCCATCTCCCATGACTGGTCGCCTCACCCCGTGCACCCCACCTACAGCCCTGTGGACACCTGCCTCCCCCTCTGGGCTGTCAGCACCCAGAGGCCGGGCCCCTCTTGGGCTTTTGGCACCAAGCCACGTAGCTCAACGTAGTCTGAGGTCGATCCAACCATGGTAGCTACGGCTCCGTGAGTTAGCTGCAATGCCAACCAGTCCCAGAGGAGGAAAGGAGGAGAGAGAAGGTCTGAGGGACTGGATGGGCATCGTTCGAGGCCCTGGAACCAGCTGTGCCTGAAGGCCCCTTTCCTTAAAACTTTCAGTTAAGGTGAGATTAAACACTTTCTTTATGAGATCCAATTTCTTTATGCCTGTTGGAGGTTCAGTTTTTCACCTGCAATAGCACCACTACGAACATAATTAGAAGGACGAGGTTAATTCCTCCTTCTAGAAACCTGGACTGGGGGATGGGAGGACAGCAAGGCTAACACCAGACTTCATTACTGCCTGGGCCCCTCCTAGAGGAACGGGGAGAGGTGATGTGTCCCCCCCCCCCACCAAGGCCAACTGGACTCTGAGCTGCCAGGGGTCCTTCCATGGTCACAAAGAGTCCCTGGGGAGGGCGAAGCCCACTCACCCACTCCCAAAGCCCCAAGTTCCTGGAGGACCCCCCTCAGGATAGACAGCGTCCTATGAATTGCCCCCAGCATCAGGAACAGGAGGCAAGTGCCAGGTCCATTCTCGTCACCCCTAGGCATTTGGAACCCTCGCCTTTATTATGGAGACATTCCCTTCTGCAATCTCGCCTTTGATGCCCAATGAGCTGGAAAGATCACATGAGGAGAGCCCCTGCCCACCAAGGGGTGAAGTTCTGGTTGACCATCCTTCTTCTATCAGCAAAATCTCCCCAGTATGTTTACATACTCGCACAGTGAAATGCTACCAAAAAAGTGGTAAACGTTTGGACCTGCAATGTAAATGATTAACTGTCTGGTTTCAGTGTCTTGGAGCAGATCAGGCCCACATGGGTTTCTAGGGCTGGCCTCACAGCGTCACACTCCCCTCTCTGGGTGACACTGCCCCAGTTTTTAAGATGCCATGTACCTTCCTGGAAGGTCCCAGGGATGCTGCCTCCATACCTGGCTCCAAGGAGGAACTGAGGCCTGGGCACAGATCTGCCCCAGCTGCAGGGGTGTGTGCATGACCCAGTTGGAAAGGAGGCTCTGGACAAGAGTTAGGGAACAGTTAGCCTCTTTTCCACCCACTGTTGCCAGGACAGACCCTGTGAACCAAGAGGTTCTGAGCATCAGAGCCGGGAAACGATCCAGTGTGAAGCCCTGGATCAAACGGTACCTGAAGCTGAACATCTAGCTCCGACTGTTGGTCACGAGCTGATAAATGCCCTTTTTCCCCAGGGTTGCTGCTCCCAACATTTGAAAGAATCTGCAAGGCCCCCAGACTGCACGGCCATACCCTGAATCCATAATCAGAAGCCAATCTGAGTTTGCAGGGACTGTTTTCTCTGCCTAGAAAACTTCTACCCACTCCTCAAAATCCAACTCAAATAGCGCCATCTCAAAGTTTCCCTGAACCCCTCCCCTTGTCCCACAGCACCTGCTGAGTCTTCCTTCTCAGGTCTGTCCACCTACATATTTGTGACCCCTGGGAGCACAGCGGTCACCCACTGGACTTGCCTGACCCCAGGAAAGACACCCATGGGCCCTGTTGATACCTTTTTTCTGGTGTGCGTCCTGGGACCCACCCGTAAAAGGCTCTGGCTGGGTGGGCGTCATTGTGCTCTGGTGCAGGGCAGAGTCAGAATTGGTCCTGGGGAGAGGAGAGAATCAGTGAGCCTTGGCCCCAAAGGGGACAAAGGGACAGTCCTGGCTCCACTCTATCTGGGACCCACCCGATGGAACAGGGTGGCAGTCATGGGTCATTTTTGTGAGCTGCATATCTGAGCAAAAACCCTGAAGAACCACAACAGTGACTGTGGTTTTCGTCTGCAAAGGCTGCAGCAGAGCTGTCCCTCCGTTCCCAACCAGCCCCTGCCCATACCTGCCCCTTCGATGGCCTCCGCGGCTTTAGGGAAAGGGTAGTGCTTTCCTGTTGAAACCCTGAAGAGAGGGGGCCTGACAGTCCCACAGTGGCCCAGCCTTGGGGGTATGAACCCATCATGGAGTCCCCTACTGGTGACCAACGGCCAAGGGGGGTCTTGCTCCAACCAGCCCAGTGCTCCCAGGAGTCTGGGAGAGGCTCCACTCTGCCCCAATAACACAATCTGCCCCCAGCTGCAGGTGCCTGGAGGGAGGGTCCCCAGAAAAACCCCTCAGCTGCCTAGGAAACCAGGGGCAGCCATGGGGAGCTGGGCAGACACGCAAAGGGCAGGTCCAGCTGCATAGCCAATTTGGGGAAAGAGCCACACACACCCAACGGGGATGTCCCAGACACTGAGAGTGACGTGGAGGAAACTTGGTTCAAGGACAACAGCAGGTTACAGAGGGCCGGGCTGTCTCTGACCCTGGGGCCAGCTGAGCTGTGAGGAGGCAGGGGGATCCTGGCTCCCCACCAGCTGTCTGTCCCTGAGCAAGTGTCCTGACCTCTCTGCGCGCTTTCTTATGCCTAAAATGGGGAGGATAGCAGCACCAACTCCACAGAGGTCTGTGCGTCTTACATCAGTTAATGTTATGTGATGGTTGAAATAGGACCTGGTATATGAACACGTGCTTGGTGGGCATTTAATTACATTATTTTTTTAATTAATTTATTTATTTATTTATTTATTTTTGGCTGCATTGGGTCTTCGTTGTTGGGTCTTAGTTGCTGCGCGCGGGCTTTCTCTAGTTGCGGCGAGCGGGGGCTGCTCTTCGTTACGGTGCGTGGGCTTCTCACTGCGGTGGCTTCTCTTGTTGCAGAGCTTGGGCTCTAGGCGCGCGGGTTTCAGTAGTTGTGGCACGCGGGCTCAGTAGTTGTGGCTGACGGGCTCTAGAGCACAGGCTCAATAGTTGTGGCTCACGGGCTTAGCTGCTCCGCGGCATGTGGGATCTTCCCGAACCAGGCCTCAAACCTGTGTCCCCTGCATTGGCAGGCAGATTCTCAACCACTGCGCCACCAGGGAAGTCCCTAATTACGGAAGTCCCTAATTGAATGATATATTTTGTGCTGTGTTTTTTTTTAACAGCTTGCTTACTTTGGGTCTTTGTTTACTGAAGTCACCTACATATGTTTTTTTCTGTACGTGTGGTAAAATAAATATAAAATTTGTCTTTTTAACCATTTTTAAGTATACACTTCTATGTCATTAAGTACATTCACACTGGTGTGCAACTATCACCTGTGTTATTGTAGGTATTTATATTAACTATATTATTGTTGTTATCTTAGATCTTCCTAGATGATCGCATTATGGACTTTTTTTTTCATCTTCTAGATGCATTTATGTATTTTCTTAATCTTCTAGTAATAAATATATAATACTTTTCCAATCAAATTTTCTATGGCTTTTCAGGAATGTGGGAAACAATCATAACAGAGCATTAAATTAAATAAAGCAAGTAACAACACTGAATATTCACTACAATCCCAACTTTGTTTAAAAAAGAAAAGGAAAAAAAAAGTCATAAATAGAGGGGAAAAAAAAATCCCTGGAAGACCCCAAAACTGTGACCTCATTGTTTACAGGGATAGAGCTGATTTCTAGAAACTTCTGGATGCTTCTAAGTTTTGTCATTTTTAAGTGACTGCGTATTGGTTTTCCAAGCACGGCCACGATGAAAGTATAGTTTTGCTTCCAATGAGAGGGCTGGGGGTTGGCTCTGGGTCACTGACCTTCTCCAGCTGGTGTCTGCAGGTGGCGAGAGGTACACGGTGCCATATGGGCAGCTGTCCGCGTGAGTATGAGTTAAGGGGATGGTGCTGTCGGCTGAGGCCCTGCCCTGAGCCCCAAGAACCCTGCGCTGGCCAGCCCGAGTAGCCAGGCTGCTGGGAGCCGGCAAACAGCTGGGGCCTCGGGGCGGGGGCCTTTCCTGCCTGGCTGCGAGCAGCCCCCAGGGTGCAGCCCCATCCACCTAGCACTCAGCACTCACCCCCTGCAAGCGCACGTGCAGGCTGCACCCCTTCCAAGAGGGGCCTCAGCCATGAAACGGGGGCCCGTAGGGGGGGCTGCAGGGAGTCTAGTTCAGCTGACCCCAGTCTTGACTCTTTGGGCTGACGGGGTGACTCCCAGGGCCCAAGGGCTTGGTCTGGCGCCCAGTTGCTCAGGCTCGCCTAGCCCATGGAAACGAGAACCAGGAAAGAACAGGCTTCTCTCTTCTAGAGAGCCGGGGTTCCCAGGAGCAGCCATTCAGACTCTAGTGGTGGGGGAGCCTGGCTGGTTAAGTACCAAGGGGCAGCCAAGTCAGTGGTGGGGGCGGGGGATTCCTGACAACCTCTCTGCTTGGCAGAGGTGCAAAGGCAAATTTTGTGTCTTCAGATCAAGCCTCCCTCTGATCTGTGTCTGGCTCAGATCCCCCTTGGCCCCACTGCCTTGGCTCCATATGGCCCCCAGAGGGGTCCACCACCATGGCCCTGACGTGTGGGTGCCCTGCTCACAGCCTTCCTCGGACCCACTGCCCAGTCAGGCATCTGAGCATACCCTCCCAACTCTCATCTCAGGCTGTGTGCTCCAGTGGCCTCCTCTGTGTCATTGTTCCCTGTGCTCCCCTAGCCCTCGCCTGGCTAAAGGCTCCTCAGCTTGCACTGCCTCCTCCAGGAAGTCTTCCAGGGTTGCCATGCAATGGCACCCCCTCTTGGTGGGGCCCGGTAGCCCTGGAGGACTGGAGAGGCCCTGATTCTATCACAGAGCTGGCAGCAGTCAGGTCCATCAGCTGGATGAAGTGGTCCCCGCCCCCCCCACCCCCATCCTCTGGGAAAAGGATATCTGCCTTCCATGTTTGTCCACTGACAGGGGCCGGCGATGCGGGGAGCCAAGGCGGCCACGCTCCCGGTACACTCTGTCCACTAGCCCATGGTGCCGGGTAGTTCGGCTGGTGTCCAGGCCTGAGGACTGGAAGGGTGTCTGGGGGTGGGGAGGGAGGAGAGGAAGAGATGGAAAAAAAGAGAGAGGAACCCAAACCACGGTTACCAGCTGTGGTCCAAGATCCGACCCCAGCTCTGCCCCCAGGATCTGACCTCAGGGTCCCTCCACAACCCCCCTGCCCAGTTCTGGAGACACCCTCGGCTACTCCAGACGGGCTTCCTTTCCTCCTCGGCCCCTGCCCCCAGTCTCCGAGCACTGTAGGGGTGGCGGCGAGCTGGGGTTCCAGGTGCCGGGGCGGCAGGCGTGCAGTGCAGCTGGCATGCACGGGCCAGGCAGAGCGGCGCAAGCTCGGGGCCCGGAGCCGGCCAGGGTGCCAGGGGTGCAGACGGTCCGAGCACCCCCTCCCAGCCTCGCCAGGTGCAGACAGGCCTCCGCCCTCTCTCTCCGGGCCTGGCCGGCCTCCTCTCCCCACCTACGTCATCCCTGGAGGGGCCTGCCAAGAGACAGCCCCAGGGCTTCCAGCCCAGGACGTCAGGGGCCCACCTGGCCAAGTGCTGGCTCCCTGGAGGCTCCTCGTGGAGCCTGGGGCTGGTCCTGATTGAAACTCGGCCCCCACGCACTCTTCCCCACGGCCTTGTCCCAGCACCACCGGCAGCCAAGTGCAGGCACTTTCCGGAGCCCTGGCCCACAGCTTGGCCGGACGGGGCTCCCTTCCAGCACCTGGGGCTGGCATGAGGCCCCCAGTCACGCCCGGCTCCCGCTCCTGGCTCCATGCTCCTGAGGCCCCCAGGAGCCTGCTCTCCGCCAGCCCTGGTGCCATGGGTCCCTCACCATCTGACTGGGGCGAGACTGGCAGCCTTAGCTAGCTCTGGATGCAGCTACCAGCCTCCTACCTGGCCATCTGGCCCTCGGGCCCTTCTGTCTTCTCTGGGCAGCCAGGCAAAAAGCAATTTCCTCCGGAAGACTGCCACTGGCTGGCTCACTGCTCTTCTCCACCTGTCCGAACACCTCGGCTAGCATTCAGGGCTGACTGCTCTCCCTGGCGTCCGGGGACCCCTGGCGTCCGGGGACCCCGTCTTTCTCTGACCCAGCAAGGACGCTGCCAGCTTGGGTCTTTCTGTGCTTCTGCCTCCAAAAGGCTGTGGGCCCGGGAGATGGCAGTGACCGAGGGAAGGTAGGAACCTCACCGTCCAGGCACAGACACCAGAGGACAGGGGCCGTTCATCTCCTCCCAGAGACGCCTGAAAGCCCAGAGGGGAAACCAAGGCGGCTGAAGCAGAGCCAGAGGCACAGAGAAGCTCGGGCCCAGCCACAGCCCAGCTCGCCAGGCCGAGTCTAGGATCCACGCACACGCATGTGTGCATGTGTCACAGGAACGAACCATGCAGCGTTGGCACGCATGCTAGGATCCCCCGGGGAAGGGGTCTCTCGACGCGACCATACGCACTTCCCCAGACAAGGGGGTGCAGAGCGAATCTGCTTCCGTTTGGCAGACGGGACACCTCCCGCTGGGCCACGGGGGCGGCCGCACAGGAATACCCAGCGCCCGCACACGTGCCGGGGATGCCGAGGCCTCAGCCAAGGGGCTCATTTACCAGAGAGACAGGAGCCGCTGCCAGAGCCTCCCCCAGATATCCGCTGGGCTGAAAATGCAAAGAACCAAGACTTTGAGACACTCCTGCCTCGCCTGGCCCCCCAGTGGGAAGCCCAACAGGCCCCCATGCACCCTCGGCCCTCGGGGGCTCTACAGTGGCCTCAGGCAGGGCCAAGCTTGGGGATGCCCAGAGAGACACTGTCCTTGATGGAGGAGGGGATGGGGAAACAGAGGAAGAGGGGAGCCAGGGAGGAGAGGAGAAAACCCAAACTAGAAAGGGCCCTGACAAAGAGGTGAGGCTTTTGGAGCATGTCAAGATCAGCATGACAGCCCCATGCATCTATCTGCTCTGATGTGGAGGCCATCTGAGGAGGGCCGTGCTCCAACAGGCCCTGGGGATTCAGAGCTGAGCCAGCCGGACCCCAAGCCAGCCTGCGGGACCCTGGGCTGGTGCCCTGCCACATCCCAGCAGCGGTGTGGGAGGACTACAAGCAGGGGAATGACTGCGGGGTGGGTGGGGACTGAGCTCCCTGTGGGACCGACCCAGCGCCACCTGGCCTGTCAACATGCTAACGGACGTGGCTGTTTCTGGGGCTCTGTCCCAGCAACGGGACAAGTGCGTGGCTGTTTGGTGGACCTGTCCCTGCAGAGCCCAGACATCGTGCTGGAGTGGGGGGCCCAGCTATCGGCCCAGTTCCTGGGCTCACCGTGCCCCCACTTCCACCTGCAGACCAGGGTCGAGGGACATGGCCTGGGAGAAGAGGCCGGCCCTGCACCAGGCAGGCGGTGGACCTTATCTGTTCTTATATTTATGATAAGGACGTGCGCGGCAGCTATGCGGCCTGCGGGAGCCGTGCTGTGTGGGTCTCTGCCAGAAAACGATTGCAGACAAGTGGGGTCAGGCTGAGGGGCCTCCTTCTGAGAATTGCTGGGCTTGCGGATTAGTGAAGCGGGACGGAGCCAAGCCCCAGAGGCCCTGAGCGGTTCCCGCTGCCGCACAGCCGGCCAACAGGTGTAGCGGCTGCCGAAACACTCACAGCCAGACCTCGGCCTCGCTGCGGGCTCTGCTGACAGGGGATGCGATGGGGGGATCCGGGTGAGGCCTGGCCAGGCCATCCCAGGGGAAGGAGTAGGTGGGGGCCAGGTGGGCGGCGGCAATTGTCCGGTGACCCCAGCTGTTCACAGGCTGTCATGCACGCTCTCTTGCTCTGTGGCCAGGGCCCAGACTGCAACACACTCCAGGTGGGAGGTGGTGTGGGAGAGGAATGGGGGCTCACCTGGAAGGGCAGATCCACGGTGCCGCTCCCAATCTGGTTCACGTTGGGCAGGGACCCGCCATAGTACTGGCCACGGCTTGGGCCCAGCTGCAGGTACTGGGACTTTTGGAGCTGGAGCTGCAAGAGAGAAACCGACAGCTATAGCGTGGAGGGAGCGGGGGGGTGGTTCCTGAGCACACCCTGCGGAGCGCCATTCCCGAGGGCCCCAAGTAGTGGAGTCAGTGGCACCAGGCACAGAGGGTGTGGCACCCCCATGACTCAGATTCTCAAAGGAGCCATGAGTCTCTCCACCAAAACCAGCAGAATCAGAGACCCGAGACGCCCAGGTGGCCCTCCCCAGGCAGGGAAACTCGCCCTGGGGTGCTGCCTCCGTGAACTTGAGGGGGCGTCACCAGCTGATTTAGACAATTTGTGAATAAGCAAGAGTATCAAGTGGACTTGGAGCCTGGAGCCTGTACAGGAGGCCCCTCACCCACCCGGGGGAACCATTTCTTATCACGCCAAAGGCTGCGTTCCTGGGGTGCGGGCCAGAGGCTGCGAATTTACGCCCGGACACAGGAGGAATTGTCTTTCCACTGGCCTGAATCAGAGAGGCCAACTCAGAAGTGCAGTGCTGGCTTTCAAAGTGCAGCATGTACAATCCCTCTGACAGCACACACAGGGCGAGAGGGTCTGCCAGACCCCGCCTGAGTTCTAAGGGGTCCTGCCCAAGCCCCCAGGCTCCTTCTGCCTGTCCCGCCAGCCTCACGCATTACAGAGCCTTCGTCTGGGGTGGCTGCATCCCTGCACAGTCCTCTGCCCATCACTCGCGTGGGGATTCGTCCCGCTGGGCCAGGCCTCAGAACCAGGAGTCCGGGGCTCCCTGACCAGCCACGGCTGCCTTGGAGCGGGGCTGGGACCTGGCCTTTCCTCGCTGGAGCATCGATTCCACTTTGCCAGGAATAGCAGATGCTCGTGACCTGGTTGACACCACCGGTGGCCCTAGGCCCTCAGCCAGGTCCCCAAAGCCCGTCAATCTGCCCTGGCTGGGATGCAGGTGCTGTGACGGAGGGGTGGCAGCTGGGCACCCGGGGAGGGGTGGGTGTCCGCTCCAGCCGGCTGGGGCGGTTGCTAGGGTCGACACTGTGTACACAACAAGACCGGCTCACGTTCCCTCACAAACAGCTCCTGGCAGCGCTCCGTTTGCTGTCCGCCCACACCGCCCCGCTCTCCCACGCCAGTCCCGGCTTCCTGGGGGGCCTCCGACACTGGAGGGGGAAGTGAAGCTCGGGAACTGGCTGCTCGCCCAGCCGAGCACCTCACCCAGGTAAACAGCTGTTTCCTGTGAGCCGCGGTGGAGCCGGGAGGGAGATTGACCTTGCTCCGTTCCTCCGCGGGTGGTTCTCAGGCATCTGTAGGGTCCGGCCCAGGCTCTGTCTCCAATGGCTGGAGACGCTCACCGTGAACACCCCGTGTCCCTCCCTGCGGTTGCATGAGATGAAATAGGCCAACCCCCGGTCAGGAGGGAGGGGGAGGCCAAGCAGGATGGGCGATGGGCACGGGTTACCTTGGACCCGAGGCCCACCCCCCCGCCCCCAGGCCCTTCTTGTGTCTGAGCCACGTGGCAGGAACTCGCCTTACATCCACCTCTCAAGAACCACCTCTCAAGTACCATGTGGCCCTGGGGAGCTACAGCCCCCTTCTGGGCCTCAGTTTCCCCCTCTCTAGAGTGGGTGGTCCAGGTGAGCATGTGTGCACAAACGACAGGTGTGTGATACAGGAAGTGCTTATACCACACATGCTTCTGTCACAGGCTGAACTGCCAGCTCTGGAAACCCCGGCATCCAGGAAAGTACTCTGCAAAGCTGCCACGTTCCGGGCCAGAGGGAGCCCAGACTGGGGACAGGCTGCTCACGGCTCGTGCGCTGCTGCAACACCGGCCCTCTGGCGGAGCCTTTCTTTCCCTCGATGGTTCCCAACCCCCATCCACTGTGCTTTGGGAATGTCAGGCTTTGTGGTGCGGCCTCTGGAGTGGACACAGTGCGGGGCTCCACTCGTCCTTTGGGGGACCCCTGTGCTCACCCTCGGTTGTATGTGGGGCTGTGCAGGAGAGTTAACCTGGCCCAGGGCAGTTTGACCTTTGCGCCCAGCTCCTGGGAATTGAAAGCCTGCCTGATAAGAGTGTCTCTGTTTGCCTAGGTCCTCAGGCCACGCTGGGTATCTATGCCAACAGTGTGACTTCGGGTGGAGATCTCAGGCCAATGCAATACCAGCTCACCCTCTGCAGCGGCTGGAGACAGCAGTCAGCAGAGTCTGCGTGGCGAACCCCAATAAAAACCCTGGACACCAAGGCTTGGGGCGCATCCCTGGTTGACAACCCCCATGTATGCCATCACAGACTGGTGCTGGGAGAAGCAAGCACTGTCCATGTGATTCCACGGGAAGGGACAACCTGCAGCTCTGTGTTTGGAAGTCTCCTGGCCGCCGCCCCATGCCAACTGTGATCTGTGTCCTTTCACTGTAACAGACCGTGACCGTGAGTATGATGGTTTTCAGTGACTTCTGAGTCCTTCCAGTGAACTGCCGAGCTGAATGCAGTCTTGGGAACCCTCAAATTCTGCGGTTGGTGTCAGATGTGAAGGTGGTCTTAGGTACCCCCTTAACTTTTGCAGGGGCTGACTGCCATCCCAGGCCTGGCCAGGAAACCCCAGGAGTAAGGTCCTGGGGTGAGGAGGTGCCAGTCTGGGCTCCACCCATGGACCTGATGCCTCAGAGGGTCCACAAGGAGGACAGCAGAGTGACACCACCAGTCAGGGTCTAACAAGCTGCCTGACGTTGAAGCTCATGCCTCTTCCCGCTGTCAAGCCACAGTCCCTCATGCATCCCTCCACCCAGTGGTCCTCACTCTGTACCCCCTCGATGGCACTTCCTACCCTATCCAAGCCAGGGTCTACCACCCAGCAGCACCTGCTGGTGGAACAAAGGAACATAGAACACAAGAGTGAATGAACGAATCAATGAATGAACACCACTGTTCCCACTCTCAGGAGCTGACTTTCACCAGCCAGGTGACAGTCCCATTTGGAGGTCATATAAGAACCTTTCAGGACACCAACATAACTCCCGATGCCCTCAGGAGGCTTGGGCCGCCCCTTCCCCTCACCCCATCCTCATGGGTTTTGGCAGAGGTGGGCGCAGACAGGGCAGTGAAGCCTGGACAAGACCCACCGGCTCAAAGGAGCTGTGACTCCCAGGCTCCCCCTTGCTTTTCGCCTGTGGGTCAGACAGCCTGGGGTCCAAGTCCAGGCTCCCCGACTGTGAGAGTGGACCCCACTCCAGATGCTGAGGGCAGGCAGATGGTCCATCACCCACGCTTTCACTGTGGCCTCCTTTCCCTCTGCTCTCCCCACTCTTCATTTCCTCTGGCCACCTGACCCCAAAGCACCCCGAGTTTTTGACCCTCCCCCGGGCCTCAGCCTGTGACAGCTCCCTCTCCACACCCATCCTGGAGGGGTCTCCCTGACACCCCACCCAAGGAGCAGGCCCCCCCAAGCCACCTTCACACTGGCCTCTGGCTTTGTTGTTGTTTTTAATAAAGTTTTCGGTTCACAGAAAAACTGCAAAGATGGCACAGGGAGTTCCTGAATCACCCTGCCCAGCTTCCCCTAAAGCTACCCTCTTCCTTTACTGGGTCAAAAGGAAGAAAAATGACAGCACCACTGACTGACCCAGGCCTTTTCCATATGCCTCTTGGTTTGTCTAGCCACGTTTGCCCCATCCAAAACGCCTGGCCCATGAACCCTATCCATCCCCATCCTGTACCCACCAGGTGGCGGGCTCCTGACATTCACGGTCTACTGGTCACAACGTGTCTGGTGCCAGCACTGCATGGGGCCAAGCCGGACCCCCAGGAAGTGCTGCTGCATGTCTGGCCTCGCCTCCCACCAGCATCCTGCAGCCCCAGATCTTTCCAGAACAGTCCAGTTCGTGTCTCTCAAATTCTCTTGCTCTCAGGTGTGAACCAACCAACCAACGACATGGCGCCACACCCTAGGGGTCAGAAGTGTTTCAGGGTTGAGGCCGATGGGGACACAACAGATGACCAGGAAGCACAGCACAGACCTTAGGCACCCTCTGAGCCACCCTCCCACCCCAAGTGTTGCAGACGGCACCCCTGAGCCCCTGCCATGGGCCACAGAGCCCTTCTCAAGTCTCGGCACATTTAATCATCACAACTGCCCTGTCTCAAGTGTCCTGAGGCGACCATAACAAATTACCACAGACTGGGTGGCTTATAACAACAGGAATTCACTCCCTCACAGTTCAAGAGGTGGAAGTCCAAAATCAAGGTGTGGACAGGGTTGGTTCTTTCCAGAGGCTCTGAGGGAGGATCCGTCCCAGGCCCCTCCTGGCTTCGGGGGGCTCCAGGCGTCCTTGGCTCACAGCTGCCTCGCTCCGATCTCCGCCTCTGTCTCTACACGGCCTTCCCCTCTGTGTCTGTGTCTCAAATCCCCCTCTCCTTTCTCTTAGAATAATACCCGTCATTGGATTCAGAGCCCATCCTAATTTAGAATTAATCTCATCTTGGGACCCTTAATTACACCTGCAAAGACCCTCTTGCCAAGTAAAGTCACATTCCCAGGTTCCAGGGGTGAGCATGTGGACATATCTTTTAAGGGGGGGTGGGGGGCACCATGAGGCATGGGGGATCTTGGTTCCCCGACCAGGGATCGAACCTGTGACCCCTGCAGTGGAAGTGCGAAGTCTTAACCACTGGGTCACCAGGGAAGTCCCCAGGACACATCTTTTGAGGGGACACAATTCAACCTAAGACAGGCCCTTTGGGAGCTCCCTGGTGGCCTAGTGGTTAGGATTCCAGGCTTTCACTGCAGTGGCCCAGGTTCAGTCCCTGGTCGGGGAAGATCCCACAAGCCATGCGGTGAGGCCAAAAAAAAAAAAAAAAAAAAAGAAAAAAAATAGTAATAAGACAGGCCCTTTGAGGAGATTACCAGCACACTCCACTTTCCAGATGGGAAAACTGAGACTCAGCAGGCAAGGGAATTGCTCAGGGCCATCGAGCTCAGAAGTGGCCAAGTGGGGCATGGACTCCACTCCTGGAACCTGACTCTCACATAACCCTGTGGACCAGCGGGTGGCTGGGACCGCAGAGTGTCACAGAGGCCACATCACATCACAGATCAGAGCACGCCAGCTCTTCTGGGAGCTTACAGTCAGAGCATCAACCCAACCATTTCGGCTCTGTCAAGGGGGACCCAGCACAAGTCTCACTATAAAAAGCCACTTCAGGTTCTGCTTTCGCCCTGGGCCCCTCGTTTCCACACAGGGTTCCCCTGCCCCGGCCCCTGACACAGCCTGAGCCAGGACCGGCCCTCCCACCCCCATACAAAGTCCTTCTCCCCCACCCGACCCCCACTCCCCCTACAGAACCGTGTATAAATGGGTGGCTTCTCCAGCCTCTCCCAATCCCCTTGCTGACAGGACCCCACAGGGACAGAGTTGCCCAGCACAGCGTGCATCCCCAGTCTGTGTCCACATCCCTACTGGGCACACACCCCCCGATCCTGGCAGCATCCAAGGGGCTGGGAGGAGTGGGGGCCACAAGGCCGGGGAAAAACGGGGGCCCGTGGCCCTGGGAAGGCATAGCATGGCAGATGCAGTCACTTCTCCAGGGCAGCCCCCGTCCTCTGGGAGCCCCACAGGATACAGCAAATTCCCATCTGCCAACCCCTCCCAGGCCTCGCTGTCTAGAAGGAGCCGGCCTCTGTCAGGCCCATCAGCAACCACCATGGCAATTGGCCAAGTTTCTAATGAAATTAAGGGGAGTAGCTGAAGGCTGAGCTCTGTCTTGCAAAACCAGGGCAGGCATGGGGGCCGCAGCAGAGCGCCAGAGAGGAGCTGTGAGCTCTCAGCAGACCTGTTTCCCCCTCTCACCACGAAGGCCTGCACTGTCTGGCCCTCTGCTCTCCCCCAACCACTGTGCTCTACCAGCTGAGGTAACTGCCTCAGGGCCTTTGCACTGGCCCTCCCTCCTCCAGAAGGCTCTTCCCACTGGGCCAGCCCAACACTGCGCACCTCTCCCCCATGGGGTCACCTCCTTCCATGGCTCACTATCCAAAACCACCTGACCAAGGTCTATGTCCTCCCATTAGACTGTCAGCCCTGCAAGGACCCTGGCACAAAGGAGTAGCTTGGCACTCACATGGGGACTGAGAGACCAGGTAACAGCTGAACATGTGAACGCAGGAACAACTAACTGTTCGATGTGCTCAGAATCCCAGGCAGGGACAATGTTTCTCCTGCGCCCACATGGGACAGCCCACCCCCCAACTCTGGGGAAACTGAGGCCCAAGGAAGAACAGACAGCTTCCCAAGTACACAGGCAAAGAGCCACTCGTGAGAGGGAGGTGGAGAGCAAATCCCATCTCAAGTGCAGGATCCTCCTGGGACCTGAGTGCTGAGCAGGACCCCAGGGGATTCGCACACCCTGGCCCGAGCACCGCCCCTCAGGGCTCCCCTAGGTGGAGTCCTCAGGAGGCTGCCAACAGCAGATGGGTCACCTTTGGGGGTTATTCCCTGGGAGGGAGAGACCAAGGCTTCATCAGGTTCTCCAAGTATTCCAGCAGCAGTAGGGGCCTGTGGAGGGAGCCCCACAGAGCCCCTTAAAGGGTCTGATTCTGAGTCACGTGGAGCTGCCAGTACATTTTCCGGGGCCAGCAGTCCCTGAGAGGTGTGTGCACCCCAGTTAGTCTGGCTGTGTCCCTCCAGGTTCCTTCCAAGGCCTGGCCCCAAGAGGCTGCCTGGTCTTAGCTCGTGCACCAGACGTGTTTGGGGAGGAGAGACGGCCCCTCCCGGGCTCCATTCACAACATCTGTGGGTCGTGCCGTCTCTCCCCACACCTCTCTTGCCCGCTCTGGAAAGGATCGGAAACCTGGGGCTCTGGGGGAGACGGCTGTGCCTGCACAGGTGCCCAACCAGGAAGGCCCGGGACCACTCTTCTCCCTTTTTAAACATTTTTTTTCTTTGTATCAAAATAAAAGTCACACAACATAAAATGAACCCTTTGAAATTGTACAATTCAGTACCATCTAGTACATTCACAGTGTCGTGGGACCATCACCTCTAGCTAGGTCCAGAGCATTCCCATCACCCCGAAAGAGACCCAGTGCTCATTAGCAGTTGCTCCGCATCCCCCCACCCAGAGCCCCGGCAACCACTAATCTGCTTTCTGTTTCTATGGATTTGCCTGTTCTTGATATTTCATATAAATGGGATCGCACACTATTTGTCCCTCTGTGTCTGGCTTCTTTCTCTCAGCATGGTGTTTTTAGAGTTCGTCCACACGGCAGCACGTGTCAGAGGTTCATTCCTTTTTATGTCTGAATAATATTCCACCGCATGGATGGACCACATTTTGTCCATTCATCTATGAACGCAAGTGTGTTGTCCCACCTTTTGGCGACTGTGACTAGTGCTGCCGTGGATGTGCATGTACAAGTATCTGAGTCCCTGTTTTCAAATCTCTCAGGTATGTACCTCCAAGTAGAACTGCTGGATCATATGGTAACTCCGTATTTCTCTTGTTGAGGAACTGTCAGACTGTTTCCCACAGCTTACTGCACCATTTTCCATTCCTACCAGCAGGGCACGAGGGTCCCAATTTCCCCACATCCTCATCAACACTTGTTAGTGTCTGTTGCTTTGATAGTAGCCATCCTGATGGGTGGGAGGTGGTATCTCATTTCGGTTCTGATTTTCATTTCCCTGATGACTAGTGATGTTAAGCATCTTCTCATATGCTTATTGGTCACTGTACATCTTCTTTGGAGAAAGGTCTATTCAAGTCCTTTGCCTTTTAAAAAAATTGGGTTGTATGTCTTTTTCTTGTTGAGTTGTAAGAGTTCTTTATATATTCTGGATCTTAATCCCTTATCAGCTATATGGTTTGCAAATATTTCATTTTCTTGACAGTCTTTTGATGCATCAAAGTTTTTAATGTTGATATGCTCCAATTAATCTATTCTTCTTTGCTTGTGCTTTTAGTGTCACATCTAAAACTCCATCACCTAACCCAAGTCCAGGAAGATTTACACCTATGCTTCCTTCTAGGAATTTTACAGATTGAGCTCTTACACTTAGGCTTTTGGTACATTTTTAATTCACTGTTGTTGGGAATTCCCTGGTGGTCCAGTGGTTAGGACTCTGTGCTTTCATTGCCAAGGGCCCGGGTTCAATCCCTGGTCGGGGAACTAAGATCCTGCAAGCCGTGCAGTGTGGCCAAAAATAGTAATAATTCACTGTTGTTAACTTTGTTGCTGCCCCAGTCCCACCTCACCATGGGCCCCCACGCCAACTGACGGCTCCACAGTGAGGAGAGCCAGGCAGCCCCCCTGAAGCGTGCCTGGTACACTGGAGTTTCTCATTACACGTCTACCAAGCACGGGAAGGAATAATGAATGAACCCGGGAATGAATGAAAGCATCACAGGCATGTGGCCGAGCGTGGATTCCAGGCTGAGTCACCCCGGCCCCCGGCCCCCTGGCCGACTGAGACACTCCCCAGCTGCCTCCTCACTCGTTCCCAAAGTGTAAATACAGAACCAGATACACAAACACCGAGTGCGCCTCGGAATGCCTTTAATCAGGCTCTGCTGCCGCTGCCAAATCCCCAACCCCGGCTGAATCAGAGGGTCCGCTCTGAGCATGTTTTGTTTCCCTCGTTGGTGGCAGTTGTTGAGCACAGACGGTCGGGCTGGGATGTAGGAAGGGTCCCTTGGGGTCTGAGTGCAGCACAGCTGGCTCCTGGGGGGCCTCTCTCCCCTGCCTGCCAGCCAGGCACCCACTCTGGGTGGGGCCTTGAAGCAGCCCTGAGATGGGGAGACATGGCTTCACCTCCGTTTTACAAGGGGGGAAACTGAGGCCCGGGGGATATGACTGGCTCGCCCTGAGGTCACCTGGGAAACGGGACGGGGCCTCAGTTACAATCCAGGCTCTTTTCCTGGCAAACCTCAATTTCCCGGTGGCCCACAAGGCCCTCCCCTGCCTCCTGCCTCTGGACCCTTGCACCCGCCTCACCCTTTTCTGGAACCTTCCATGGAGCTCCTTCTCATCCTTTGGGTTTCAGCTCAAACATGACAAGAAGCCTACCCTGACCCCTTATTTCCAAAATAACCCTCTGTATTATAAGGACACCTGTCCTATGGGATCAGGAACCCTCCCTTATGACCTCAGTTCACCTCAATCACCTCTTGCACGCCCCATCTCCACATATGGTCACACTGGAGGCTAGGGCTTCCACACAGGAATCTGGGGAACACAGTTCGGTCCGCAGCACCCTTTCACGGGTAAGCTGCCGGCCTGTGTCTGTCTGGTGGGCCAACAGGCCCTGACAGCTGGGGCCCTGCTTACCTGGCCTCCGTAGGTGCCTCAGGGACCAGCTCCCATCCCGAGGAAGCAACCATCGACAGCTGTATCTGTTGTTGTTGTGTTTTGTTAATATTTATTTATTTATTTATTTATTTATTTATGTGGCTGCGTCGGGTCTTAGCCACAGCGCGTAGGCTCTTCGTTGCAGTACGCGGGCTTCTCTCTAGTTGTGGTGCTCCAGAGCGCATGGGCTCAGTAGTTGCGGCTCGCAGGCTTAGTTGCCCCGCATGGTATGTGGGATCTTAGTTCCCCGACCAGGGATCGAACCCGCATCCCCTGAATTGGAAGGTGGATCGTTAACCACTGGACCACTAGGGAAGTCCTGTGTTTTGTTTCGTTTCACTGCACTGCACAGTATGCGGGATCTCAGTTCCCTGACCAGGGATCGAACCCACACCCCCTGCAGTGGAAGCACGGAGTCCTAACCACCGGACCACCAGGGAATTCCCAACAGCTGTATCTGGAATTGGGAAGCCCAGAACCGCTCCACACCCTGAGTCCTCTGGGAACACCCACAGCTAGCCAGGCCCAGGCGAAGCCCAGGGACCCCAGGTCTCCCCCAGCAGGAGCCCCCAGGGTGCAGGGTGGGGTGGCCTGCGAGGAAAGGTCTTCTCTGGACCTGTCCCGGGAGTCAGTGAGGCGGAGGTGACAAGTGGTGCGTGCTGCCCCGGGGCTGCTGAAGACAGAGATGTGATGGGTGGAAAATCACGGCTGGCGTTTCCAGAATCAGTGGTCCAAATGTAAAGTCATGTGCCTGTTCACCAGGGTCACGGGTGGGGGGCCGGGTGGGGGCACGTGCAAGGCAGCACGGAGGAGCAGGAACAGCCCAGGGTGAATCAGCTCAGCCACTATAGGGGGGCTGCATGCCCACCCGGAACCTCAGGATAGGACCTTGTTTGAAAATAGTTTTTGCAGCTGTGATTAGTTCAGGCTCTTGTGATGAGGTCATCCTGGATTTCGGGAGATCCCTAAATCCAATGACTAGTGCTCCTCGAAGAAGAGAACACAGAGACAGACAGGGAGAAGGCCGTGTGAAGGTGAAGGCAGAGATCGGAGGATGCAGCTACAGCCAAGGGTTACGAGGAGCCACCAGAGCTGGGAGAGGGGCCTGGGACAGGTTCCCCCTGAGAGCCCCCAGATGGATCCAACCCTGCACACACCTTGATCTGGGACTTCTCGTCTCCAGAACTATGAGGGAATAGATTTCCGGGTTTTGTTTTGTTTTTCTTCTGTTTGTTTTTGGTTTTGTTTTGAATCTCTGGTATTTTTTGATCCTTATATTATTAAATTTTTTTTCCAAAACAACTTTTTTATTGAAGTAGAGTTGATTTACAATGTTGTGTCAGTTTCAGGTGTATAGCGAAGTGATTCAGTTACACAAATATATATATAGCTGTTCTTTTTCAGATTCTTTTCCATTGTAGGTTATTACAAGATACTGAATATAGTTCCCTGTGCTGTATAGTAGGTCCCTGTTGTTTATTTATTTTATTTATTTTTTATTTTTTGGCTGCGTTGGGTCTTCGTTGCTGCGCGTGGGCTTTCTCTAGTTGCGGCGAGCGGGGGTTACTCTTCATCGAGGTGCGCTGGCTTCTCACTGTGGTGGCCTCTGCGGAGCACGGGCTCTAGGTGCGCAGGCTTCAGTAGTTGTGGCTCGTGGGCTCCAGAGCGCAGGCTCAGTAGTTGTGGCGCACGGGATTAGCTGCTCCGCGGCATGTGGGATCTTCCCAGACCAGGGCTCAAACCTGTGTCCCCTGCATTGGCAGGCGGATTCTTAACCACTGCGCCACCAGGGAAGTCCCTGTTTATCTATTTTATATACAGTAGTGTGTATCTGTTAATCCCAAACTCCTAATTTAGTCCTCCCCCTCCCCCTCCCCCTCCCCTCTGGTAACCAGAAGTTTGTTTTCTATATCTGTGAGTCTATTTCTGCTTTGTAAATTCATTTGTATTATTTTTTTAGACTCCACATGTAAGTGATGTCATATGGTATTTGTCTTTCTCTGGCTTACTTCACTTAGTATGATAATCTCTAGGTCCATCCACGTTGCTGCAAATGGCATTTCATTCTTTTCTATGGCTGAGTAGTATTCCATTGTATAAATATACCACATCTTCTTAATCCAATCATCTGTTAATGGGTACGTGGGTTGCTTCTGTATCTTGGCTATTGCAAATAGTGCTGCTTTGAACATTGGGGTGCATGTATCTTTTCAAATTAGAGTTTTCATCTTTTCTGGATATATGCCCAGGAGAGACTTGTTGTTTTAAGCCTCCCAGCTTAAGGTACTTTGCTACAGGAGCCCTAGGAAACTAACTCTGGGGACCTAGAGAGGAGGCAGGGCCACTCAGAGCCAAGCTTGGGGGAGGTGGGGACCCTGAGAATGGATGATCGGGGAAGGCCGATGATGGGGACCCTCAAGGTGATACTCCAGGGTGAAGAAGTAAGGGTCTAGGCAGAGGGAACATTAGGGGCAGAAGTGGAAGCCCAGGAAGAGAGGGAAGACAAGGTCAGGCCAGCTCTGATGGCAGTTACTGCAGAGTGGTGGGGAGGGAAGCACAGGTGCCCAGTCCGTGACAGCACAGGGAGGCAGTGAACGCCCAGCTGGAGACCCAGGGGCTGGTGACACCATAGTGGACTCGCCAGGCGGGGCGGTCTCGGCACACTGGGAGCTGCAGAAGGGCCCCCCCAAGACACGCCCCTGGAAGGTCCTCAAGGCACCCCTCCCCAACACTATGCCAATCCCACCCCAAGGTCCTGGGGGCTGTACTAGGTGGGACAACAGGGACATGGGGTCTTACTGGGCACAGAGTTCCGCTGGAGCTGCACACCTCCCTCTGGCCTGCACCTGGGCACTGCATCCCAGCGGGCTGGGGTGGGATCAAGTGAGCAGGGGCCTCAGCAACGTGACTGCCCCCAGCCCCTTCACCACATACTGACTGCAGGGCCACAGCCCGTCACCGTCAGGTTCACGGGGTGGGAGTCGGCCCGGAGGGTGTGTGCAGCAGGCCAGGAGGGCCCAGTGTTTGCTCTCCTACCCCTGCCCTACACAAGCCCTGACAGGTCCTAAAGAGGTGTGAGGGGCCCCAAGTGGGAAGCAGGGGAGCCATGCTTTGCAGGCCCAAAGGCAAAGCCCAGTGCTGCCAGCAGGGCCAACTGGAGACACTGCTCCCCTGGTTCCACAGCTTGGCGAGGAGAGGAGGCCGGCTGCCCCACAAGCACAGGATGGCCTGCACACGAGCGCCAGCCCCGACCCCATCTGTATGGGCAGCAGGTCCCCACAGCGTGGCTGAGCCTCCCCCAAGGCAGGCAGCCGAGCCTAGCACACAGTGAGGCCCCTACCAAATGGCCAAACGCACCTGGTTTCACCTGTGACCTCAGGAAGCTCTCCCGGCCTCCACAGGGGCTACTCAGCCCGGGCCCAGCAGGAGGCTCTGGGGGGAGGCCCCGGGGCTGGGGGGCTCGAGGCCAGAGGGACTTCCAAGAGTGAGGCCAACAGAATAATCGAGTGAACTTCGAAAGCAGATCAGGCTTGAAGAAGTTACTTGGAGCTGCCCATTTCTACTACGTTACTTGATTTCTGGAGCTGATAAGATCTAGATCTCTGATATGTTTAAGTCCAAACCCCTTAGACGCTGCAGTTCTTTCCCGGTTTTGCTTATCCACAATTCATTCTGTGCAGCTAATTAAGCTGGAGAAGCCTGGGAATAAAGTTTGGAACCAGGTTAATAAAGTTCCCTGCCTAGTAACAAAAAAAAAAGAAAGAAAAGAAAAGAAAGAGTGGGGTGGTGGTTCAGGACAGTGCACACTCCTGACCCCTGGCAGCCTCGCCACATGGCGAGGTACAGCGGGAAGGGTGCTTCTGTGGGAGCAGGAACCCTGACCCCAGGGCCCTCTATGTCCACCCCCCACTCTGGGGCACTATACACGTTTCCTGGGGCTGCCGTAACAAATGATCATAAACTGGGTGGCTTAAAAAACAGGAATTTATTCCCTCACCATGCTGGAAGCCAGAAGTCTGAAATCAAGGTGTGAGCAGGGCCGGACCCTTCAGGAGGCTCTGAGGGAGAATCTGTCCCAGGCCTCTCTCCTGACTGCAGGTGGCTTTCGGCAGTCCATGGTGTTCCTGGGCTTGTAGATGTGTCACCCCAATCTCTGCCTCTGTCTTCACATGGCCTTCTCCCTATGTGACTCTGTTCTGTCTTCTTGTAAGGACCCCAGGCACTGGATTCAGGGCCCACCCTATTCCAGGATGACCTCACGGTGACTTGATGAGATCTGCAAAGACCCTATTTCCAAATAAGGTCCCATTCGCAGGTTCTGGTTAAACATGAACTTGGGGGAGAGGGGACACTCTTCAACCCACCAGAGTCACCCAATCCTGTGTCCCCTCGAGTCCCACACTAAGAACCATCCCATAATGGCAACACCTCAAAGCTCAAGCCCCAACCCTGCTCCTGCAGCCCCTGGGCCCCCCGGGCCGTGCTCTCTCCTTCATTTCCTCCACTGTCACCCAGGGGCTGAGGGGTGAAGCCAGGTCGGCACACAGACCCGCCCAGCACACGTCAGCTGCAGAGGAAATGACCCAGACCCTGAGAGGCAGGTGGCCGGCAGCGTCTGCAGAGCCATTTGGCTGCATCCATTGGGAGCCTGAACGATGTTCCTGCCCTATGACCTGTAATCCCACTTCTGGGAAGCTCTCTTGAGGAAGATGGTCCAAAAGGCAGATTTATGCACAAGGATGTTCCTGCAGCGTCGATAAGCAGAGCGAGGAGCCCGAGCCGCACGGCAGGATCCTCCAGAGGAGAGCAGGGGACACACGCACCCCCCCCAGGGCTGGAGGCAGATGATGGGGAACGTGCCTTCTGTTGCAATTTCTGGACCGTCTCTGTGGTTGGTCCGTGCAGGCAAAGGCTGACCCGGGAGAAGGCTGGGCTACCTCCTTTCCAAGGACATCCCCAAGTGGAAACAGGAGCTGGAGTGTGCAGGCTGCAGGGTGGCCGGCAGCCCCAGAAATGCCCCATGGGACATGGGAGGAACTCCAGGTCAAAGGAAGGGCCATGGCAAACCGCATAACCAGGGTGACTGGGGCCACCTGGGCTCGAAGCGGGGACCCAACACTCCACGTTCGTCCTCTACAGGCCAGAGACTGACGTGAACCCGAAAACAGGCCAACACAATGATCCTGACAGTGAGGGGTTCTGTGAAGGTGGGGGGCTCCCTGGAGGCCATGGGGAGAGACGCCCCAGCTGCATGGAGCTGGGGAAGGGGAGGCTGCTTGAGGTGCAGAGGCCCCGCAGAGGTCAGAGGTCAGAGAGGAGGCTCCCCCCACTCAGGCCAAGGGGCTTGGGGAGTGGTGGGAGCGTGATCTCACATGCAGACAGTGCGTCACAGATGTCTACCCAGTGTACCTGGGGGATGCAGAGAGGCATCCCCAGCTCCGGGCAGGCCCACCAAAAGGGCATGGGAGGTAGGAGGGACAGAGCAGGCGTGCTGGGGTGACACAAGGCAGGGTTGGGTGGGCGACAGGGTCAGAAGCCCCTAACTGACAAAGGCAACGAAGATGGTGACAGCAAGACCTAAATGGCACCTTCCCACGCCCCACCAGGTGCCGACCAAGCACCTGATGTGGCTCAGCTCAGGCACATGCAGTGGGTTCACTTATGTCCCTAAAAACTTAAGTCTACATCCTCACCCCAGAAACCTGTGACTTTGACCTTATTTGGAAAGAGGGTCTTTACAGATGTAATTAAGGAAAGTATCTTGGGATGGAGAAATCTTCCTGCATTATCCAGGTGGGCCCTAAATCCAATGACAAGTGTCCTTATAAGAGACAGAAGAGGAGACACACACAGGGAGAAGGCCATGTGGAGATGAGGCAGAGACTGAGGTGATGCAGTCACACACTAAGGAACGGGGGAGCCCCCAGAAGCTGGAAGAAGCAAGGAAGGCTCTGCCCCCAGACTTTCAGAGGGAGCCATGGCCCTGCTGACACCTTGATTTCAGACTTCTGGCCTCCAAAGCCGTGAGAGAATAAACTCCTGCTGTTTGAAGCCCCCCAGTCAGTAGTACTTGTTGCAGCAGCCCCAAGACACTCATACCCACAGATCGCCCAAGCCAGGACAGATGCAGCCGTCTCCCCTTCCCAGGGGAAGCTGACGCTGGTGGGTGGGCCCTGAACCCCTCCCCCACGCACAGATGGTGCCCTATTACCTCTCTCTTTTAACTTGAAAATGAAGTTGAACTCCAGCAAGCACAAAGAACTACATACCATATATCCACTCCCTCAGTCTAAGACCTAATAGCTGTCACTGCTCCGTCATCTTGGCCTCTCACTCTGCAAAGTGGACAACGGAGCCCTGAGGAGGCCACCAGGGCACCCACATTACTGCCATGCTTCCCACCGGGCGACACTGGATGCCATCACCCTTGACGCACTGACTCACAATCTGCCTTCTGGGGGCTCTGAGAGCACCAGGGCCTCTGAGGGGACAGAGGCTACTTGGGGACCGTCTAGTTCCATCAGGGCCCCACACGCCTCTCACTAACAGGCCCCTCTGAGCATCCAGGTCACACGGCCCTCTTAGGCACCCCCCGCCCCCAAACAAAGGGCCCAGAGGCAAAAGACACCAAACAGATGAGCACATGCCCCAGCCTTCCAGAGTTCCCCACAAGGTCCTCCGTCCAGCAGGTACCAAGCCCACTACTGGAAACACTGCCCCGAACCCACCACAGGCATGAAATTCTGACACTTTAAACCTCACGGTGGTGCCACCACATGTCCCCAGAGGTCGGACAATCCCACAGCTAGAACCGGCAGACAGAGACAGAAATGGGGAGACTGAAGGTCATATGTAAACACATTTACAAACCGCGGATGGGCTGTTCACAACTGCCAGAAGGCGGAAACAACTAAACAGACGAAGGGATAGAAAAAATGTGGTCCGGCTATACCATGGAATATTACTCAGTCATAAAAAGGAAGGAAGCACTGACACAGGATACGACGCGGATGAACCTCGAAAACATCAGGCTGAGTGAAAGAAGCCAGACACAAAAGGCCACATAGTGTAGGATTCCACTTATATGAAATGTCCAGAACAGGTAAATCCATAGAGACAGCAGATTAGGAGTCACCAGGGGCTGCAGGGGGGGGTGTAGGGAGTGACTGCTAATGGCGACGGGGTTTCCCTTGGGGATGATAAAAATGTTCCGGACCTAGACAGACATGACAGTTGTCCAACACTGTGAATGCACTAAATGTCACTGAATTACTCACTTAAAAACGGTGGATTCTATGTTATGTGAATTTCACCTCAATTTAAAAATTGGTGGCTGCTGGTAATTCTTGGTGTTCCTTGCCTTATGGCTCCATCATGCCAATCTCTGCTTCTACCCTCACACGGCCTTCTTAGAAGGACACCAATTACTGGATTCAGGGCCTACCCAACTCCAGGACGATCTCATCTCAAGATCTTTGACTTAGTCACACCTCCAAAGACCCTTTTTCCAAAGGTCACAGTCACATGTTCCAGGGGTTAGGACTTGGACATACATGTTTGGGGGACACCATTCAACCTACTCCACCAGGGTTGCTGTAAGGCTGACAGCCTGTGTCTGTGCCCACCCTCCTACTCCCCAAACCCCTGGACTGCTGCTTTCCAGCCAAGGGACCATAAGCAAATCTGTAACCTCTTGGCCTCAATTTTCTCCTCTGCAGCATGGGGCTGGGAGTGCCTCCCCGGCCGGATGGAGGAGGGGTCGGGATGATTCTCACAGGGAAGCGCTGCGGGGTGCCTGGGATGCAGCGAGCCTAGGCAGGGACACCAGGGCACCAGTGCCCACAGTGCACATCCACAAACCCCCGGCTCTGTGCCCAAACAGTGAAGACCCCACTCACACTAGGCTGCGCCCCCATGTGCTTGAGTGAAGGCAGGGCAAATCACTGCACCTCTCGGGGAGCTGGCGCCTCACTGAGGGCCAGTGGACCTGCTTGGTGGAGGGTCTGTTGTGGGTTGAATTGTGTCCCCCTAAAATATACATCCACGTCCTAACCTCCGGTACCTGGGAATCCGACCTTATTTGGAGACGGTGTCTTTGCAGGTATCATTAGTTAAAGCGAGGTCGTACCGTAGTAGTGTGGGCCCCAGTCCAATGACTGGTGTCTTTAGAAGATGAGAAGCAACACAGACACACAAGGCAGAAGGCCACGTGGAGACAGAGGCAGAGACTGGGATGATGCGGCCACAATCCAAGGAACATCTGGAGGCACCAGAAGCTGGAAGAGGCCAGGAGGGATCCTCCCCTAGAGCCTTCGGAAGGAGCACAGCCCTGCCACACCTTGCTTGGGACTTCTGGCCTCCAGAACCGTGAGAGGAGATGTATTTCTGCTGTTAAGTCACCCAGTTCATGGTCATTTGTTACAGCAGCCACAGGACACCAAGATGGGCCTGAGGTCTTACACGTGCGTGCGTACTGTACACGGGGAGAGATAGGGAACTCTGAAACTCAGTTTCTCCACCTTTACTCCGAACATACACCGCTTCTGGAACATGTGAGCACGTGTCTCTGTTTACAGCCGAAAGAATGGACCCTCTGCAGTTTAATTTTAAACCTCATCACCAACTGGAGAACACAAACCACCAGCTGGGATGCCGGCCACTGGAAACCGGGGCTGCCTCCCAGCAAGCAGCCCCTCAGCCCCAGCATGAAGAGGGAGCCGGACTCAGACGGGGCCGTGATGGGTCCCGCGCCTCCCTCTGCCCGGCCCACCTTGAAAACATCAGACTGAGTTTCTGACAGGTGCCAGATGCAGCAGGGAGCACAGCCTTCTGCACGCCGTGGGGGTCAGCACCTGCCGGCCTCCGGGATCCCCGGCGCCGCGGGGCAGTCTGCCAGCAGCTGCTTCGGGCCGATGCCAAACGAATGACTTTTAAAAACGGCCTCCACACAGAACTCAGATTCTGGGTTGAAACCGCCTCTCGCGAGTGGCTCCTTCAATGCTGCCTCCCCCTACGATGGCAGGGGCCATGGGAAGATAAGACAAAAGCGAGATGCCCTCATTACCACGGGCCCAAAATAGCTTTTATGCTCCATTTTTCAGACATAGCACAACTCTGGAGTTACATATTAACACTGCATGCTGTTTTGTGGTCTGGGAGGCAGGATCCCGGGCCTGCCCAGGCCCACCCTGTGCCTCTCGGGCGCTCTCACAGCCCTGCCTGAGCCCCTAAGACCGCCAGCCCCCAGCGGGGCCCTGGGTGGCACCTGCTCCGGGCATGGGGATGGTTAGGGTCAGCCCTAGGGCTGCCTCACTGCCCTCAGACCACAGTCGGCCTGGCAGGGTGGGCCCCACTTGGAATTGTGTCCAGTGGACATGTCCCAGGAACCGTCACCAGCCCGGGGCCACGGTCCCCCCGCCCAGGGAAAAGAAAGCAAAGACAAGGGCTGAGAAAGGTGAACGCCAAGGGCTTGTGGGGACGAGCAGCTAGGCCGGGTGACATGGCAAGGAGACCATGAGAAGGTGAGGCCAGAGAGGAGGCCGGGCCGGGCTGGAGAGGGCCTGAGTGCAGGGCCGAGGAGGCGGGGGCAGGCAGGGGAGCATCCCATGGCTTCCCCTTTCCCTCTCCCCCTTGTTGTTTCTGTGAGCAAGTCCCAGTGGCTCCCCCTCCAGGGCCCCTGTGTGCCCCGTCCACAGTCGCAGCCTGGGTCATCTTGCACCAGGATGCCCGCACAACCTCCTCCCCGATCCCCCTGCCCGAAGCCCTCTCTGCACACCGCTGCCAGGAAAGCCTTTCTTTCCTTCTTTAATTAAGTTCAAATTGTGTCACGCTCCTGTTTTAAACACACCAGTAGGTTGCTATCCTATTTAAAATCAAAGCCAACCCCAGTTTGGCAGTTCCTGAACAAGTTAAAAAGAGTTACCTCGGGATGTAGCGGTTCCACTCCTTGGTACGTGCCCCAGTGAAATGAAGACCTACGTGCACGCTGACACTTGCACACGTGTATTCACAGCGGCCAAAAAGGTGGAGACAACCCAAGTGGCCATTGATGGGAAAATGGATAAACAAAACATGGTTCATCCACACAATGGAACATCACTCAGCCATAAAAGGAACAAAGCACTGACACACGCTACAATGTGGGTGAACCTCGAAAACATCATGCCGAGTGAAAGCGGCCAGACACCAAAGGCCACGTGCTGTATGACTCCATTTAAGTGAAATGTCCAGAACAAGTAAATCCAGAGAGACAGACAGCAGATTAGTGGTTGCCAGGGGCTGGGGGAGGGGGTGGGGAGTGACTGCTCACGGGGCTGGGGTTTCCTCTTGGCGGGGGTGGGAATATTTTGGAACCAGATAGTGGTGGTGGTCGCACAACATTGTAAATATACTAAATGCCATTCAACTGTTCTCTTTAAATGGTTACTTTTATGTTACATGAAATTCACCTCAATAATCAATCAATCAGTGAAAACTGAACCCGACCCTGGGGGGCTGGCTTCTCCCTTGCCCCACTGCCCCGCCACCTGGGTCTTCTTCCTGCTCCCCGAGGTGGCCGAGTCCCTCTCCCCCCAGAACCTCTGTCTGTGTGTCCCCTTCTCCTGCCCACGCTCCCCCCAATTCTGGGAACAGCTGCATCCCGACCTGGGGGTCCCATGCCAAGCCCCCTCCTCCGAGAAGCCCTGATCTGCTCCCTGCCCAGCACTCGGCCCTGCCTCCTCCCCTGGGCCCGGGAGGATGGGAGCAGCGTCTGCAGGCCTCCGAGCCACCTGGGGTCAAGAGGGGCTGCCGATGAGGAGGGGAAGACCTGGCCACTGGGCTGTGCCAGCCCGCAGTGAATCCACCCCAGCATGCGGTGTGGGGTTGCAACCCTGATCCTCTTCACGGGCCACCGAGAAGACGGAGCCGGGCTCCAGGGCGCACTTGACCCCAAGGGCCACCGCCCAGAGACCGATAAGGGGGAGGAGCCCTCCCCTTGGCTCCTGACTGAAGTCCACTTGGACCCTGACTCCCCAATCTAGTAGCCTCTTCTCAGCCCCCATCTCACGCTTGTCAGGATTCCCTCAAAGCTCTCCAAATTCTGACTTCCAACCCAGCGCCCGCCATCCTCACAGAGAGGCTGCACAGACATCACAGGCGAGACACGCACACACCTCGCTCACATGTGTGTGCAGAGGCAGGCATGCGTGTCTGGGCACACACACTCACACGAATGTGTTCACACACACCCAATACTGGATGCACACACACGCGCACGCGCACACTCACCCACACACTCGTGTGTGCAAACCCATCCACACGTACGTGTGCTCACTCACTGGTGCACACGCTCACACCCCTCCCACCCGGAAGTGCATCTCTCAGAGACACCCTCAGAAGCTGAACAGGCAAAGAAGGATCCTCCTCTAGAGCCCAAAGAAGGAACCAACCCGGGCAGCAACTTGATTTTGGACTTCTGGCCTCCAGAACTATGAAACAATAAATTCTTGTTGTTTTAAGCCACTAGGTTTGTGGTCATTTGTTGTGGCAGCCCCAGGAAACTAATAAACACAGTGCTTGAACTGTCCCTGAAGACTCTCAGGGGGCCCTCCCCAAAATCGCCCTCCAGGTGGGTGCAGTGGCACCAGAGCCCAGTGGTAGCAGGAAGGGCCCTGGAAAGGTGCTGAGGGAAGCATGGAGGTGCAGGCAAAGGATGCAGCCAGAGCGGGGAGGCCCCCGAGGTCATCTCCACCCCTCCAGATGTGGGAATAACATCCCAATCCCTAACCCACCATCCTGAAATACAAAAGCTCTGCAGAGACCCTTCTGGTGAGCGTGGTACAGGCCTACCAGCAGTAACATGACCAGTGGATGGGAGGCTATTCCTGTTTGTTCACAGAGCATCAGTTTTTCTGCGAACATGTTCCAGGTCCACACTGTGAGGCTGCCCAGACCCCACCGTGTCTGTACACGCACAATGCCATCTTCCTAGAAATAGAGCCAATATGATTCCCAGTGATTTCTGGAGCACCCTTGACCCCCTGCTCCTCACAGTCTTCCTGGGTGTGTGTCGCTTGCCTGGTGTCACACTGCAGGCCAGTGGGGGGACTGCATGGGCCCCAGTGAGCACTGCCACTCTGCTGCCTCTGGGTGGGCCTGGGAGTGAGGGAAGGAGTCCAGCACAGGCTGCCCACAGGAGGCACGTGACTGCTATTTTCAGGGTGGGTTTCCACACTCGTAGGCCAAGCCGCCGGGACAGGGAGTGGACTGTGTGGGTACAGGGCACAGCAAGGCGGGGGACTTGCTGGCAGCCACTGCACAGGCATCCAGTGGCACCTCCTTGGGCATGCAGTTAGGTGTGCACAAAGGGGTTCCCTGCTCTGGCCCACACCCTGGGGCTCTGTGCCTGGGCGTGTTATGCAACATCCCTGTGCCTTCACGTCTTCGCATATAAATGGAACATTCCAGATGGACCAGGGCAGGAATCCCAGCCTGCATCGAGCCCCCAGACACTGAGCTAGAAGCAACCAGTGGTGAGCCTCACGGTTACAGGACTGTGTGCAAACAACTCAAACCTCCACAATATAAAATAGGACAAGCCCAATAAAATTGGGAGTGAGTGGGGAGGGGAGGTGAAGGACCAGTAAATGGGCACAAAGCTCCAGATCCCAAGCTGGGATGCAACAGAGAACATGGAAAGGGTGGTTTGCAAAACCAGTTGGCTCTTGGAAGATGGTCTGGTGGGTCCTCGAAAAGTGAAACAAAGAATTACCACATGACCCAGCAATTCCACTCCTAGGTTATAGACCCAAAGAACAGAGCTCAGGTGTTCCAACAAAAACCTGTATAGCCATGTTCATAGCAGCACAAGTCACAATCACCAAAAGGTGGAAACAACACCCATGTCCACTGACTAATGAATGGATAAACTCAATCCATCCATACAATGGAATATTACTCAGCCATAAAAAGGGATGAAGCACTGATACATGCTACAACATGGATGAACCTTGAAAACGTCATGCTATGGTACTGGCAGAAAAACAGCTACAAAGTTCAATGGAACAGAATTGAGAGCCCAGAATTAAACCCTCGTATATATGAATAATTAATTTACAACAAAGGAGCAAAGAACATACAACGGAGAAAGGATAGTCTCTTCCATAAATGGTGCTGGGAAAACTGGACAGCCACGTGCAAAAAAATGAAACTAGACCACCAACTCACACCACACACAAAAATCAACTCAAAATGGATTAAAGACTTGACTGTAAGACCTGAAACCATAAAATTATTGGAAGAAAAGACAGGCAATACACTCTGTGACATCAGTCTTAGCAATATTTTTCTAGTATGTCTCTAGATAGGCAAGGAAAACAGAAGCAAAAATAAACAAAAGGGACTAGAGGAAACTAAAAAGCTTCTGAACAGCAAAGGAAACCATCCACAAAATGAAAAGACGACCCACCGATGGGAGAAGATATTTGCAAAACATATATCTGATAAGGGGTTAATATCCAAAATATATAAAGAACTTGTATAGCTCAACAACAACAACAAAAAACCCAATTTAAAAATGGGCAGGGGAGCAGAATAGACATTTCTCCATTTCTCCACAATGAGATATCAACTCACGCCTGTTAGAATGGTTATTATCAAAAAGGCAAGAAATAACAAGTGTTGGTGAGGACGTGGGCAAAAGGGAACCCTCGTGCACTGTTGGTGGGAACGTAAGTTGGTGCAGCCACTATGGAAAACAGTATGGAGGTTCCTAAAAAACATTAAGAATAGAGAGCTTCCCTGGTGGCACAGTGGTTAAGAATCCACCTGCCAATGCAGGGTACACGGGTTCGAGCCCTGGTCTGGGAAGATCCCACATGCCACGGAGCAACTAGGCCTGTGCGCCACAACTACGGAGCCCACGTGCCACAACTACTGAAGCCCACGCGCCTAGAGCCCATGCTCCGCAACGAGAGGCCTCTGCAATGAGAGGCCACCCCAACGAGAAGCCCGCGCACTGCAACGAAGAGCAGCCCCCGCTCGCCGCAACTAGAGAAAGCCCACGCGCCGCAACTAGAGGAAGCCCACGCGCAGCAATGAAGACCCAACACAGCCAAAAATAAATAAAATAAAATAAAATTAATTTAAAAAAAAAATTAAAAAAAAAAAAATTAAGAATAGAACTACCATATCAGCTATTCCATTTCTGGGTATTTATCCAAAGACTATGAAAACACTAATTCAAAAATATACATGCAATAATACTGAATCACTTTGCTGTACACCTGAAACTAACACAATATTGTAAATCAACTATACTTCAATTAAATAAAGTATAAATATATATCAATATATGCACCCATTATGTTCATCGCGGCATCATTCACAATAGCCAAGATACAGAAACAACCTAAGTGCTCATCAATGAATGAATGAATAAAAAAGATGCGGTGGGGCTTCCCTGGTGGCGCAGTGGTTAAGAATCCGCCTGCCAATGCAGGAGACACGGGTTCAAGCCCTGGTCCGGGAAGATCCCACATGCCGTAGAGCAACTAAGCCCGTGCGCCACAACTACTGAGCCTGCACTCTAGAGTCCACGAGCCACAACTACTGAGCCCACGCGCTGCATCTACTGAAGCCTGCGTGCCTAGAGCCCGTGCTCCACAACAAGAGAAGCCACCACAATGAGAAGCCCGTGCACCGCAACAAAGAGTAGCCCCAGCTCGCCGCAACTAGAGAAAGCCCACGCGCAGCAACGAAGACCCAACGCAGCCAAAAATAATAAGTAAATTAAAATAAATAAATTAAAAAAAAAAAAGAACCTGCCTGCCAATGCTAGGAACATGGGTTCGAGCCCTGGTAAGGGAAGATCCCACATGCCGCGGAGTAACTAAGCCCGTGTGCCACAACTACTGAGCCCACATGCCACAACCACTGAAGCCCATGTCCTACAGCCCGTGCCCTGCAACAAGAGAAGCAACCGCAATGAGAAGCCCACGCACCGCAGCGAAGAGTAGCCCCCACTTGCTGCAACTAGAGAAAGCCCGCGTGCAGCAACGAAGACCCAATGAAGCCAAAAATAAATAAATTAATTTTTTTTAAAAAAGAAGCTTTGTTTGGTTTAAAATAAATTAATTTTTTTAAAAAGTCCCCTCTTAAAAAAAAAAAAAAAGAGGTGGTGCATGTATACAACAGAATACTACGCAGCCATAAAAAAGAATGAAATTTTGTCATTTGCAACAACATGGATGGAACTTGAGAATATTAGGCTAAGTGAAATAAGTCAGATGGAGAAAGACAAATACCCTATGATTTCACCTGTATGTGAAATAGTAAATAAATAAGTAAATAACCAAACCAAACAAAAACAAACATGTAGATACAGAGAACAGAGTAGTGGTTACCAGAGGGGAAGGAGTCGTGGGGGCAGAGAGGGTGGAACGGGTAAAGGGGATCAACTGTCGGATGGTAACTAAATTTTTGACAGTGAGCACACTGTAGGGAAGGCGGAAGTAGAAACATAATGTTGTACACATTAAACTTATATAGTGTTATAAACCAATGTTACCTCAATAAAAAATAAATTAAAAAGAAAACATGACAGAAGCCAGACACAAAAGGCCACATAATGTGTGATCCCATTTATATGAAATGTCCAGAACAGGCAATTCCATAGAAACAGAAAGCAGACTAGTGGCTGCCAGGGCATGAGGGGAAGGAGGGAGGTGGGGAGGGACTGCTCACGGGGACGGGTCTCCTTCTGGGGTGACGGAAATGTTCTGGAACAGACAGAGGTGGCGGTTGCACAACACCGTGAATGTGCTAAATGCCACTGAACTGTGCACTCTGAAATGGTAAGTTTTATGTTATGTGACTTTTACCACAATAAAACAATATGTAAGAGAAATGAAACGCATTCCCAAGGTTCTGGCCAAGCGCAAAGTGCACGTCAGCATGGAGGTGAGCGGTGGGTGAGGCCCGGAGCGACCTGTCCCGAGCCCCCTCCGGCAGGACAATGGCGTGGGTGGGGGGATGGTCGCCCAGGACCACGCCCCTGCCCTCAGAGCAGTGTCGTCTAACTGGGAAGCCACCACGGCCCCACATGTGCACGCAGAAGAGGAACACAGACTGCCGATCGGAGCCCCTAGGCCACGTGGCTTCTTGGCCATGGCACATCCCCTCTTGAGGCAGCCCAGGGTCAACCTGCCAGGCACTCACCCCAGGAGGGACACAGCCGCCCATGCACTGCCAACCCACAGCGCCTTGGGGTCCATCGGTCCACGTCAGAGCCTGTGATCTGGCAGGCAGGAGCACCGAGGCCACAGCTGTGGCCTTCTTGAGGTCTAAGAAGCATTTCGAAAAATGCAAACTAGTGGCCAACTTCTAAATTTTTTTGAAATTAACTTAAACATCAGAATTGCTGGCTCCTCCTGTAACACTAAAAGTGCCAACAACTTGGGGCCTGGATTCCTGCCTCGTGGTTTATTAACAGCCAGCGCAGGGCCACATTCCCTGCACTGAGACAAGGGGGCTGCACAGGTCCCCTCACGCCCCATGTGCAAGTCTGGGTTCCAAGAGGGTCGGCAGGCCTGAGGTCACCCAGCTGGCTGCAGACCCAGGGCTGCCAAGCCCAGCTTGTCCCCGCTGCCCCTCCCTCCAGCTCAGCAGCTGTGTGGACTGACCCAAGGCCTGGAGGGAGGAAGCCCCCACCCCACCCCCAGAAGCGGGCCAAGTGGGACAAGAAGGTACAGAGCTAGGATGCTGCATGTGGGCCAAGCGAGGCCCAGAACGCAGGTCTCACCCTGAGCCAAACCCCAAAGAAATCCACTGCTGCCCGTCCAGCATTTAACCATGAGCAGCCCCAGGCACAGTGGACACCAAGAGGTCTGCAAAGCCCTGGGGAGGGGACAGAAGCAAAGGCAAGGGGTCAGCAGTCAGGCCCAGGCTGGCTCAAGAGCCAGGGGTTCCTTGGGGAGAGCCCACACTACACTGCCTCCCAGAGCCCCCACCTGAGGGAACCACTCAACACAGCCCAGGAGCCCCGCCACCCTCACTGGCTCCTGTCTTCACCCTCCAGCAGTCCCAGAAAACCCTGTATGTCTGGCCCAGCCGGCGGGGCTAGTGCCCTCCAGGGAGGGTCCACTAGGCATTGCCTGGGGCCAGAAGGACAGGAGGCCCGAGCAGGCAGTTGGAGACACGGGGAGCCCGTCGCCTGAGGGTGCTGGAAAGGAGGACGGCAGGGAAGCCAGCAGGGCCAGGGACGAGCTCTGTGGCTCACGTGCTCACCCACCAGCATAAAGAGGTCCTGGGGCGCTCCAGGTACCGGGCTGGGTGGAGGCTGAGGATTTCTGAGTGAGAGGGGCTGTGCAGAAAACAAGCAGGAAATGGGGTCGGGGGTGGGGAGCAGGTGGCAAAGGAGGTGACACTGGAGCTGGGAAGAGCACTCCAGGCAGGCGGCCCAGTGAGTGCAAAGGCCCTGGGGTCAGAGTGAGCATGACAGGCGGAGGGGGACATGGGGGCAGGCCAGGCCACCCATGAGTGAGCAAGGAGCTAGGGGGAAGAGGGCGCAGAGCCTCATGGGATATCACTCTGAGTGTGATGAGAAGCTACGAGAAGAATTAAAGCCAGTGACCTAGGCTGCCTTCCCTCACACAGAGTTCCCATGCTTGGAGGAGGTGGACAGAGGAGCCAGTGTCGCGCTGGCAATGGGGGAGCAGACGGCCCATCCACAGCAGGCAGGGCACAGGGCAGGTGGAGATTAGGCCCCTGAACTCAGCCACCTTCCAGGATGGGGCCCAATGTGACACCTGGACAGATGAGTGGCTGTGCAGGCACAAGGAAAACCGCCCAGGGCAGACGGGACCTGGAGACTCACCTGTCCCAGGGACCAAGCGCTCCCAGGTGGCACCCCTGGGTGCACTTCCAGCTTTCCAGCAGGTCCCAGGAGGGTGCTGACAGGCACACCGGCTCACCCCAATTATCATCCATGGCCCCTGGCTGGTCCCCAGGCTCTATCTGTCCCTCTCTTGTCCCCATGAAGGTGCTGGCCAGCCTTCCTCCCAACGTCTCCCTCCTTCCCATCCAGACCCCAAGGCGGGGTCTGCTCCCCTGCTCCAGCGGCTGTGCCCCTCACTGCAGGCTTCCTGCCACGACCCTCAGGATGAAGTCCCACGTGCCCGCAGGAGCATGAGGCCAGGACAGGCACTCTCAGGATCCTGTCCCCTTGGTCCCCACCTTCTCACAGGCAACCCCCACCCCGCCACGCCAAGCCTCTGCAGCTGCTGTGCCCTCTGCCAGGTGCACCCTCGCCTGCCCCCCAAGGCGAACCTCACTCGGGGCACCACAGGGCCCAACATGGCTCCCCCCATGCCCCATCGGGCACCCACTGCTCCAGACGCAGCTGTAGCCCTGCACCTCCAAGCACCATGAAGGCTCAGAGCAGACACTGCTGGTCAGGCCTTTGTCGACCAGGGGTGCCTCTCCAGGCTGGTGCCCGTGGCTACCCTTGCGAGGGAACCCCCCTCTCTCCCCGTTACTTCGCTCCTCTCCCAGCCTCTGCCCTGTGGTCCCCTCCCAGCTCCCTCCAACACGGCTGTCTTAAGGACTCAGCCCTCTGCTTCTCACATGTCACCCCTTCTAGGGCGGCCCCGGATGCCGAAGTCAGCCAGCAACTCCAGTGTGCCACCTGGCCCTGTGCTCGGAACGCTCTCCGTGATGCTCACAGGAACCTCCTCCATCTCGGCAGCCCCTCACGAGGCTCTTGTCCCCCCGAGTCCTCCACTCCACACCCCCACTCCTCCTGGCCCTGGCAGATGACACCGTGATCTTCCCCATGCAGCAGCCAGAAACCCGGGGGTGGCCCCGTTCTTCCCTCGGGCCTCCCCGCCGTGGCCGGCCTGGCGGTCACCTCTCCTCCACAGCTCCTGAGCCCCCAGATTCCCCTCGCCCCACAGTCGTGCCCCAGACAATCCCCTGCAGACAATCCCCTGCCAGGTCTCTGTGCCGCAGGACATACTGTTCCTCCTCCTCCCAAAGATGCTGTCACTCCCTACCCACCTCCTGTCCCACCACAGAGCTCTCCGTCTCCAGGCAGCCCTCCCAGCTTGGCCCCACCCTCCAGTAACCTCTTCTCCCCTCTAAGTCAGTAGCTCCTCAGGGCAGTCAGCAGATGTGATTCCCTCCACAGGGCACCAACTGTGTGCAGGTACAGTCCTAAGGGTTGTTCACACACTGACATGGTTAACCCCCTCTACAGCACATCTTAGGAGCAGTGATGGGAAAACTGACAGGGGCCAGTTATGTGTTTGCCCAGGGTCACACAGCTGGCAGGAGAGGAGCAGAACTTCATACTGTTAGGATGGCAACAATACCCAAAGCAACCTACAGAGACAATGTAATCCCTATCAAAATCCCAACAACAGGGGCTTCCCTGGCAGTCCAGTGGTTAAGACTCTGCGCTCCCACTGCAGGGGGCACAGGTTTCGATCCCTGATTGGGGTAAGATCCTGCATGCCGCACAGCGTGGCCAAAAAAAAAAAAAAAAAATCCCAACAACATTTTTGGCAGAAATAGAAAAATCCACTGTGAAGTTCATATGGAATCTCAAGGGATCCCAAATAGCCAAGACCATCTTTAAAAAGAACAAAGTTGGAGGACTCATACTTCCCGATCTCTAAACTTACCACAAAACTACAGCAACCAAGACAGTGTGGTACTGACATAAAGACATATAACACCAATGGAATAGAACAGAGAGCCCAGAAATAAACTCTCACATATATGGTCAAATGATTTTTGACAAGGGTGCCAAGACCATCCAAAAAGGAAAGGACACTCTTTTCAACAAATGGTGCTGGGAAAACTGGATCTCCACATGCAAAAGACTGACGCTAAACCAATACCTTACACCATATATAGAAATTAACTCAACATGGATCCAGACCTAAAGCTAAAACTATAAAACTTTAACTATGTAACTAAAACTATAGAAGCTAAGACTATAAAACTCAGAAGAAAACAGAGGAAAAGCTTCAAAACATTAGATTTGGCAATGACTTCTTGGCTGTGACACCAAAAACACAGTCAACAAAAGAAAAATATATATAAATTGGACTTTGTCAAAATTGAAAACATTTGTGTATCAAAGGACACCATCAACAGAGTGAAAAGGCCCCATTCCCATGGAACGTGAGAAAATATTTGCAAATCATGTATCTGATAAGGGATTAATATCCAGAATATATATGGAACTCCTAAACCTCAACAGCAAAAAACAACTCAATTCAAAAATGGGCAAAGTAACACAAAAAAACTAATTAGAAAACATATATGCATCCTTATGTTCATTTCCACACTATTTACAATAACCAAGATATTGGAACAAACTAAGTGCCCATCGATGGATGAATGGATAAAGAAAATGTTTTATACATATGTATTTATACATACACACACACACACAGAGTACAACTCAGCCATAAAAAAGAATGAAGCCCTGCCATATGAGACAACATAAATGGATATGAGAGTGTTATGCTATGTCAAATAAGTCAGATGGAAAAAAACAAATACCATATGATTTCGCTCATATGTGGAATCTAAAAAAAAGAACAAACAAAATAAAATAAAAACTCATCGATACAGAGAATAGATTAGTGGTTACCAGAGGGAAAAGGGGTTGGGGGTGGACAAAATGGGTGAAGGGGTCAACTGTATGGTGATGGATGGTAACTAGACTTGTGCTGGTGATCATTCTGCAGTGCACACAGATGTTGAACTACAATGCTGTACGCTTGAAACTTACATTTTAAAAAAATAAAATGGGCAAAGGACCCAAATAGATATCTCTCCAAAGAAAATATACAAATGGCCAACATGTGCATGAAAAGATGTTCAACATCACTAATCATTAGGGAAATGCAAATCAAAACCACAATGAGATACCACCTCACACCCACAAGGATGGCTATAATCAAAAAGCCATGAAATAAAAAGTATTGGTGAGGATGTGAAAAAATTGGAACCTCTGTGCACTGTTGGCGGGAATGTACAGCCGCTATGGAAAACAGTGTGGAGGTTCCTCAAAAAATTAAACACAGGATGGCCACATGATTCAGCAATTCCACTTTTGGGTATACACCCCCCAAAAAAATGGGAGCAGGGATTCGAACAGATATTTGTACAGCCATGTTCAGAGCAGCATTATTCACAATGGCCAAAAGGTGGAAGCAACCCAAGTGTCCAATGAAGAATAAATGGATAAACAAATGTGGTCCATCCATACAATGAAATATTATTCAACCTTAAAAAGGAAGGAAATTCTGACATATGCTACACCACAGACAAACCTTGAGGACATTATGCTAAGTGAAATAAGCCAGTCACAAAAGGACAAATATTATGAGTCAGTCCATTTACATGAGGTCCCTAGAGTAGTCAAATTCATAGAGACAGCAAGTGTTTAATATGGGAACAGAGTTTCGGTTTTGCAAGATGAAAAGAGTTCCAGAGATGGATGGTGGGGACAGTAGCACCACAATGTGAATGTACTTAATGCCCCCGAACTGTACACTTAAAAATGGTTAAGATGGTAAACCATTACGTATATTTTCCCACTTCATTTATTTACTTATTTGGCCACGTCACGCGACTTGCGGGATCCTAGTTCCCTGACCAAGGATCAAACCCGGGTCCGGGCAGTGAAAGTGCTGAGTCCTAACCACTGGACCGCCAGGAAATTCCCTCCCACAATTTTTAAAAAGGAAAAATACAAAAAGAAAATTAGCATTTCACTCCTATGGAATTCCTGCCAAAAACACACCACCTTAACCCAATGGCAAGAAAACAGACAAACCGCCCTGAATGACATTCCACAAAAAGACTGAGCAGTTCTCTTCAAGAGGTGAAGGTCGTGGACGATGAGGAAACCCTGAGCATCATGGATTGGAGGAGACCGAGGTGACCCAACGACTAAGTGCAACGTGGGAGCCTGGACAGAACCTGGGCCCAAAAAAGGTCACTGAGGGACATCTGGGGAAATCCAAACGCAGACTCGAGTCTAGTTAATAGACCTGTGACAATGCTGCTGTCCTGGTCCTGTGACACGTTCATGGTGAGAGGCTATGGAAACTGTACTGTCTTTGCAACTTCCCACTAAATCTAAAACTCTCTCAAAAGAAAAAGTGAAAAGAAATGAATATTCCCCCCCCCAATAAAACTGAACAGACAATTCCTAAACTGTTTCTTGGCCATCTGTCACATGTCAAGCCAGGGCACATGGGTGCAAAGTGTAAGACCCTGCCCCATGGGGCACCCTGATGCCCACCGGCATGAGGCTAAGCGCTTAGGGTGGGCATGTCATCTAATCTGTACAACTCTACACATGGGAAACTGAGGCACAGAGGAGGAGTCATTTGGGGAAGCCGGCAGAGGCAGGGCTTTGAGCCCCAATAATAGCCACTTAGACTTGCAGGGTGGGAGGGTCGCCATGGGGCGGGCTCTTGGGCACAAGTGACCCCCAGAAGGCCCCTGCTACTGATCCTCAGGGCTCCTCCCTCTGCATCTGCTGAGCCAGCAGGGATGAAATTAGCAACTCCTTGGCACCTCGGCTGCTGGGCCCATAAATCACTCCTGAGGCTGTGCATTGATTCTGTGATGATTTAATGAGCTGCTCCCATCCTAATTACAGCTATCAAAGCCCTCCTGCTCGGGAGGACAGAAGGGATCAAGACAGCACAATGCTCACGGGTACAAAAGGACCCATGCAGGAGGGCTGCAGGAGTTTGTCTCTTCTGAACTTGATCACTGAACTTGATCTCAATGTGAGAGAGGCTCTTTAGCCGGCAGGGCATGGACACAGCAGCCCCCTGGACGTTCCGGCAGGGCGGACAGATCTCGGTCTTTGTGGGGCATGCTCCACCTCCCCGTGTCCCCAGCCCAAGGACTGGCCAGCCCTGCAGAGCCAGCCCTGGGCACTCTGCCTGGCTGGGCTGACACTTCCTCCCTGAGATTTCCAGGCGAATGACCAGCTGGCATGCACCCACCCACCCTCCGCGCCCAGGTGAGCTGTTGTCAGATGCACGGAGGAAAAGGGAAGTGCTTTGGGTTTTCTGTTTTCAATTCTCATCAAAGTTTTGAGACATAAACAATTTCTTTTATTATTGAAAAAAAAAAGTGTGGCCGAGTGCGTCCCTGCAACCCCAGCTGGCAGGGAAGGGCAGCCCTCAAAAGCTCTCACAGGGCTTCTCCCCTCATGAGCGTCCTTGCGGGAGCAGGGCAACTCAGGAGGGACCACCGAGCTCCCAGGCTGGATCCAGGAACAGAGGCTCAAACGCTCAACAGCCAACAAGGGAAAAGATCTGTCCTTCACAGCAGAGACTGACCCCTCTGGATAGAATGCCGTGCCCCGGCTTTGGGGTGAAACCCCCGTGACCAGTGGGGTGTCAGGATGGGACCACCTGACAGAGAAGGAAGTTCACATATGAAATTAGGACTCAAGGTCTCTTCTCTGCTGCAGAAATGCCTTTCCTCATTACGGGGGCCACCAGAGCATAAAGTGAGAGCTATTTGATATAAACCTCCCCCATCCCCACCCTGGGGAATCAGATTCCCGATTCTTGGGTGAAAGAACGTCTGCCAAGTCAGCAAGTCCTGGTCTGTAAGGAGTCAGCGTGCATTCCCTCAGCACCCACCACCCCTTGGGGATGCCTGCCCTGGTCCCCTCCCAAGGGACTAGCCCACCCCAGACCCCTGCATCCCCTGCCCTCACTCTCCCCAGGCCTGTGCCCATATGGTGGCTGGAGGGATCCTTGCTAAACCTACATCGCACATCACTGCCCTGCTCATAATCTTTCTGGAGCACCCCACCACCCCAGAATCAGACTCTGACCCCTCACGGGGGCCCATGACACATCACTCACGGAGCTCGGCCAGGCCAGGCTCTCCCCAACAACAGGCCTCACATCCCCCAATCCCATGGCTCACCCTTGTGCCCCGGGGCTCAGCCCAAACACCACCTCCACCAAAGGGCCCCCCTACTCCCATCCCATTTCACTCTCTCAGAGCCATGACCTTGGGGCCAGGGACCAGCTGGCTGCTGGCATGGTGTCCCCCCTGGGGCAGGGGCTCCTGGTGACTTGTTCTGCAAGGTGTCCCCAGGGCCCAGCACAAAGTAGGTGCTCAATAAATACTGACTGAAGGACTAGACTTTCCAGTCCAAACCCTGGCCGCTGCAGGGAGACCTCACTGGGGGGCCCGGTGCTTCCTACGTTGCCCAGCCCAGGGTACGTGCAGGGCCAAACAGGCACCACGCTGCCCCAGGCCCGCCCTCCGGAGCCCACAGGGCTCTGCCAGTCCACTCCAGACCCCTGCGTAGTCAACACAAACTCCAAGTTTCTCCCTAAAACTGTTCAGAAAACTGTAGCTCTGGGAAGATCCCATTACCCACCTGGCTCTGTAGCCACTCAGCACCTGGTACACATTCCCAGATGGAAAACAGGACCCCACGCCACATTCCCACTACTTAAGGGGAGAAGCCTGACTGTGTGGTGGGAAACTGGCCCTTTTAAAGGACACGTGCACCCAGAAGATTCTAAAATGAACTAGAGATAGGCCTGCCCTCAGGGGGGCACAGTCCAGTATCTGCTTAGTGCCTGTCGAAAACCCACTCTGTGCCTGCTGAGTGTCTGCTGTGTCCACTCCATGCCTGCTGCCAAGTGCCTGCTGAGCACCTGCTGCGCACACCCTGTGTGCCTGCTGAATGCCTGCTGTGCACCCACCAATGGTCCACTCTGTGCCTGCTGGGCACTTGCCGGGTATACTGTGTACCTGCTGAGCAGGAGCCGAGTGTCTGCTGAATGCCTGCCATTTGCCCACCCAGTGCCGCTGAGTACCGCCGTGCGTTCACTGTGCACACGCCTCCAGAATCTTAGCAGCAGCAAGCACGCAGCGAGCATCTACGTGCGAGCCCCATTCCGGACACGCTACCTGGGTTAACCCGTCTATGTCTCACCACAGTCCTATGAGGCAGATACCACTGTGACCCCCGCTTCATGGAGAGTGAGAGGAGCCCAGAGGGGACTCCCAGGTCTAAACTCACTCAGGAGGAAGCAGGGAGAAGCCCAGCAGCATGGTCCCAAGCTGGGTACCAGGTGCTACAGAACCCCCTGACCCCGCCCCACCACCCCAAGCACTTTCTCCCCTCCATGCCCATCTGAGAACCCTGAGGAGGAAGCCCCAGCCGCGCCTCATTTCCATCTGGCAAATAATAAATATTGACTCTCTCTGAATCCTTGGCCCGAAGAGGCAAGCAGTGGCTTCCTTGTTTGCGCACCTGGACCCCCATCCGGCCAGCGGCATCAGAGCCACCCCTGGCCAGGGCAGGGCACACCCACCTCTGCTCTGGGGTAGGGCTGGACATGGTGGAGGGAGGGAGGTGAGGAGAGGGGGTCAGAGATGTCCCAGCCAGAAATGGGGGGCCAATCCATCCTACAAGCTCCAAGATGAGGTGAGACTCTCCCATCCCCACCCCTTTCTCACTGGTTTCCCCCACCTCGCTCTCCTTCCTGTTCACCTCTGAATAAACCCTGTCATTATTACCTCTGAAATGTCCCAAATCGGCCTTCCCTCTGCCCTCACCGTGGCCGAGCCCAAGGTGCTACAGTCCCCTCCCTGCTGCAGGGGGCTCAGAGACAGACACACAGGTGGGGCAGGCACAGGGAGGAACACAATAAACGCCTGATTTGCAAAACACCAGGGATGACCGCCATGGTCCTCAACAGATGTATATGAATCGAAGCCCAGCCTCCAACAGGGTCCCTTATGGCTGCATTAAGAAAAATGTGGGCCCCAGATTCAGACACAGGGTCGATCCCAGCACCTCCACACACAGCAAACCACGTGACCTGTCATGCCTTGGTTTCTCATCTGTGCACCAGGGGAAGCAACAGGCTCTTTCTCGGGGTGACCACCACAACTTGCCGGGTGTACGCACCTGGGCTCTAGCAAGTATGGCCCCTGCCACTCCTGCACCTTCGTGTCACTCACGTCACCATCCTGCTGGAACCTTCCATGACACCCCATGGCCCACAAACAGGGCCTGGCCTAGGGCCCTCCATCACCCGCCCCACCTCCCTCCCCAGCCCTCTGCCCGTGCAGTCTATGCTCCTCAAGCCCTTCCCTCCACGCACAGGGTTCCAGCAGCCTGGAAGGCTCTGCCCCACCCCGACCAGCTGGCCAACTCCCAGAGCTGCATGAGACAGGGGAAAACGTGTGGTGGCCTGGGTCTGTCCAAAGGGGTCAAATCCCAGCTCTCCCACCTCAAATGTTCTGTGACATTTGCTCTCTGAGCTGTGGTTTCCCCCTCAGTAAACCCGGGAGGACGCCATCAGCTGCCTGGGGTGTTGTCATGTGGCCAGGCTCAAGGTCTACACCTCAAGGAACCGGGGGCCTCTACAGACCCCTTCTCGCCTGCACAATCCTGGCACGCGGGGGAGCACAGGAGCAGGGCTTCTCAGCCTCAGCACCCACCGACATCAAGGGCCTTGTGCACACTGCAGGGTGTTGAGCGGCATCCCTGGTCTCCATTCACCAGATGCCAGCAACACCCACCGCCCCAAGTCATGACAACCCAAGATGTCCCCAGATGTTGCCAAATGCCCGCAGAGGCAGAACCGGCCAGGGTGAGCACCCTGCAGCACCCATTTCTGACACTTCCCCACCACTGCACTCGGGCCGGTCTCTCCCCAGGCCAGACCCCACCCCTGACATCTGCATGGCATCTTCCAGAGGGTCCCCGTTAAAAAAGAAATTCCCAGCACCAAGGACTCTGAATCCCAACCCCTGAGGCGCCGGTGCCCTGTCTCACGGAACAGCACGGAAGGGAGCCTGTACCGCTGAGCTGAAACCAGAAGCTCCCGGCGCCGAGAGCGGCAGAGGAGGCCCAGCACTCAGCCTTCGGGACGCCCACAACGGCCCAATTCTGACCCAGAGTAACCTAAGTAACCCCGAGCAGGACCAGAAGGCCCACTGCATGGACAAGAGTCACCTGGCACTGTGCCCCCGGGCCAGCACTGGGGACAGGGACAGCAGAACCCTCCCTGGTGGTACGGACCAACAATGACCACCAGGCCACCAACCAAGGGCCAGACAGCCCACTTACCCCTCTGATGGAGACCAACCCTATCCCTCCACCTGGCACAGCCCTGGTGACCCCGGTGTCCGGGCCTCCCAGCAAGGCCCACATGGCAGGGTCCTCAGATCCCCACTCAGAACTCAGGTCCCCACCCAGACCTCCAGAAGCAGGATCTTGGGGGAGCCCAGAGTCTGCATCCTTTAGTTCCGAGGTGGTTCAGAGACCCCCAAGAGTGACAGAACCACTGCCCACCATCCTCCCAACCTTCCTTGTTGCTCTTGGTCAGTGGGGCTCAAACTGTGGGTGACAGCCATTGGCCCAGGGCCAGCAAACTCCTGTAAAGGGCCAGATGGTAGATATCTCCACCTCTTTATGCCATCAGGTCTCTGTGGCAATGACTCAACTGCCACAGACAAGGCATAAATGAATGGGCGTGGCTGTGTTCTAATAAAACTTTATTTACAAAAAACAGGTGTAGCTTGCTGAGCCCTGGATTACTGGGTTATGAAACCAATTCAGTGGGTCCCTGGCATTTTATAATAAACAGAAGGGAACCAATTATATCAACTTTGCACACACACAGGGAGGGCTGGACTCCTTGGAGAAAACTGTTTCAATTGTATGTTTGTTGGTGGCTGCTGTTATGTCACGAAACACAAATTTCTAACAGTGGGTCACAGTCAAGGAAATGAGAAGGTGGCCTCGGAACTAAGCCCTCAGCTTCCATGCCTGTCCCTCAGCCAGTGACACCCTCCTCTCACCCAGCCATAGACACCCCTGGTTCCACACCTACTGCAGGTCCAGGAAGCCCCCCTGGATTCCCCAGAGCAGGTGGGCCCCAGCACCGCACACCCTGAGCACCGGCCACCACCTAGTGAATCAATATGCCCGGCAATTCCACTCCCGGGCATGTGCCCACAAGGTGAAAACAGGGGCTTGTGCAAACACCTGCACACACATGTTCACAGCAGCACCATTCATGACAGTGAGAAAGTGGAAACAAGCCATATACTCATCAACAGGTAACAGATAAACTAAATGTGGTCCATCCACACAACAGAATATTATTTGGCCACAAAAAGGAATGACACTCTGACACATGCTACAAAGTGGATGAACCTCAAAAACATCATGCTGAGTGAAAGAAGCCAAACACAAAAGGCCACATGTTGTATGGACCCATTTACATGAAATGTCCAGACACACCAATCCATAGAGACAGAAAGTAGATTAGTGGTTGCCAGGAGATGGGGGAGGGGAGGATAGGGAGTGACTGCTAATGGGGATGGGATTTCCTTCTGGGGTGATGGAAATGTTCTGGAACTAGACAGAGGTGATGGCTGTACAACACTGTGAATGTGCTAAATGCCACCAAAATGTGTATTAAAATGGTTCATTTTATGTGAATTTCACGTCAATTTTTTAAAGGCTTTTTTTCAAAAAAAGGTCACTCAGCATGGTTCTGAGGCCCGGGCTGGCCATGAGCTTTAGCAGGGTTCTCTACACAGGACCCCAGGCTGGCAGAGCCACGCAGCAGTTCCCTGTGGGAACAGAACCAGGGCTCTCCAAGAAAGCCTCCTTCCAAATGACAACTGGACCAATTAACCCAGAAGCGTGTCCCGTGCCAGCCACAGAGACTTCAGCACCCAGCCTGATCTAGACCATGGCTTTTATGGGGAAAATAGCCATGGGCCATGCACAAAGGTGTGTGTGATGGTGTCCCAAGGCTGCCGCCTCCAAGACGAGGACAATTAGTGACAGGAAATATGGAGTCCAGGGTCCAAGTCATGGGACAAACAGGGGCATGGTTGGAGAAACTGAGTCACGGTTCGGAAAAACCAAGGCCCACGTGAGGCCAAGCAGGCTCTGGCGAGCTACTGAACGTTCTAGTTTGTGTTCTTACTTCCTTGTTTCGGACACAGCACGTGTGCTCATCCCAGAGCTAAACGTCAGTTCTGCCTCTTCCCAGCTGGGATGCGGCTCTGGGCCTCAGCTTCCCCATCGGCACAATGGCAAAGACGACACCTCCTCTCCGGTGGGGGAGGGGCTGAGCAACAAGAATGGGGTTGAGTGAAAGCCACACGGTGCCCAGCAGGGAGCAGGACCCAAGAGTGCAAAGGACAAACTTTACCCCCCACCCCACTGTGACCGTACTCTGGGTCAGCTCCTGACAACAAGATGCCCCCTCCTGCCCCAGGGCCCTTGCTCTAGCTGCTGTTTCTCAGGCTTGTTCACCATCACCACCAGGCCCAGTACAGAGCAAGAGTCCCTACCTAGTTCCTGACAATGGGTGTGTGACGGGTCCACTCAAGGCCTCAAGGGGAACATGACTGCCAGAGAAGAGCAGATGTGCACATCTGCAGACAACCCTCAGGCCCACCGCCCCGAAGCGGGTTCCGCATGGTACTTGGACTCTGCAGGCTCTGTCTCAGCCCAGGGGAGAGTGTCCCGGGGCTGCCATCACAAATGACCGCCAAAGTGGGGGGGGGGTGCATAAAACAACACAAATTTATTTTTGCACAGCTCGGGGGGCCAGACATCCAAAATCGAGGTGTCGGCAGGGCCACATTCCCTCTGGAGGCCCTAGGGGAGGATCCTCCCTTGCCTCTTCCAGCTTCTGGGGGCTCCACGCACCCCTGGCTCGTGGCTACAACACTCCAATCTCTGCCTCCATCATACAATACATGGCCTCTCATATGTGAGTCCGGGTCTTCTCTTTTTGTGAGGACGCCAGTCATCTGACCACCCTAAATCCAGGACAACCTCATCTTGAGATCCTTACCCTACTCACATCTGCAGAGACCTTTTTTCCAAATAAGGTCAGAGTCACAGGTTCTGGGAATCAGGATGTGGGCATATTTTCTTCGGGGCCCCCATTCAACCTATTATTGGGTGTGACAGATCACAAGCTGGAGAGCACTGAGACTGCTGGGGCTTTCTGGAGGTGGGGTACAGTGTACCCCATCCTCTCAACAGAGCAGCTCGGCGAGTCCTGCGTGCATGTGTGTGTGTCAAGGCTGCAGATGGCACCAGACACTTGAAGCAGCTGGCACAGAGGCAAATGGTGCCAAAGCCCAGGATGGAGGCCAGGACTGGGGGCGGCCTCCACGCTCAGCTAACCCGAGCCCCCGCTGCACGGTGCCTGAGGCCCAGAGGCCCGTTTTCCAACAGCCTGTGCAGAGCCACCCCCGTCACAGGGTAGGGCCGGGAGAACACCCTCCTTCAGCGCAGCCAGAGCCGGCAGCCCTGGCTGGGCCACCATGCACTGCTTTGCACGCAGGCTTTTTTGGGCCCAGGTGCTGCTCCCTGGGATGCTCAGTGATCAGTTACAGGCAGAGCCTCCTGTGCCCTGAGCCCCTGGCAAGTGGGTGACACGCCCCCATCTCTTCCCCTCACCTCCCACATCCGATCCACCCACACGTCCAGTCACCTCTGCTGCCAAAATATCACCAAAATCCACCGCTCTGGTCACTGCCACGGCCACCTCCCTGCTCAAGCCACCTTCTCCATTCCCCAACCGGGATGCTACAGTGGCCTCGCACCATCTGCCTGCTTCCCTTCTCACCCCGTTGCCCACTCAGCTCACAACCATCTTTGTAAGACACGAAGCATCCTTGAATGATTAAATGGAGAGTTACCATTTGAGAGTTACCAGCAACTCCACTCCTCGGCATATACACCCAAGGGAAAGGAAGACCTGCATCCACACAAGCACTTGGACACAAACGTCCACGGCAGCACTATTCACAGCAGCCAAAAAGGTGGAAACAACCCGAGTGTCCACGGATGAACAAATGGATACGCGAAATGCAATGTATCCACACAATGGAGTATTATTCAGCCTTAAAGAGTAATGAAGTAATGGACAGCGGTGGCTACAAGACACTGTCAAAGTACTTAATACCACTGACCTGTACACTTATCAATGGTTAGGATGGTAAATTAGGGACTTCCCTGGTGGTCCAGGGTAAGACTCTGAGCTCCCAATGCAGGGGGCCTGGGTTTGATCCCTGGTCAGGGAACTAGATCCCGCATGCCGCAACTAAGAAGTCCACATGCCGCAACTAAAGATCCCACATGTCGCAACGAAGATCCTGAGTGCCGCACCTAAGACCTGGCACAGCCAAAATAAATAAAATACATAAATGTTAAAAAAAAAAAGGTGGTAAACTGTATGTTTTGTATATTTTACCACAATTCTTAATAAAGAAAGGAAGGACTGATACACCCTACAATATGGATGAACCTCGGAAACATCACGCTGAGTAAAAAAAGTCAGACATAAAAAGCTACGTGTTATATGATTCCATTTATATGAAATGTCCAGAACAGGCAAACCCACAGGGACAGAAAGTAGATTAGTGGTTGCCAGGAGTGTGGGAGGGGGAATGGGGAGTGACTGCTAAGGGGACGGGGTTTCCTTCTGGGGTGATGGAAATGTTCTAAAATTGACTGGTGATGGTTGCACAACTCTGTGAATATGCTAAAAACCACTGGATGGTACACTTTATTTATTTTTTTTGGCCGTGCCGCGCAGCTTGCGGGATCTTAGTTCCCCGACCAGGGATTGAACCTGTGCCCCCTGCAGTGGAAACTCAGAGTCTTAACCACTGGACCACCAGGGAAGTCCCTAGATGGTACACTTTTTTTTTTTTGGCTGCGTTGGGTCTTCGTTGCTGCATGCAGGCTTTCTCTCTAGTTGCGGTGAGTGGGGGCTACTCTTCATTGAGGTGCGCTGGCTTCTCTTGTTGCGGAGCACGGGCTCTAGGCACACGGGCTTCAGCAGTTGTGGTGCGTGGGCTCAGTAGTTGTGGCTCGCGGGCTCTAGAGTGCATGCTCAGTAGTTGTGGCGCACAGACTTAGTTGCTCCGCGGCATGTGGGATCTTCCTGGGGCCAGGGCTGTCCCTTACATTGGCAGGTGGATTCGTAACCACTGTGCCACCAGGGAAGTCCCAGTACACTTTAAATGAGTGGTTTGAATGTATTGGGAATGATATCTCAATAAAGCTATTACAAAAACAAGCAAAGGATCAGGCCACTGACCATCACAAACCCCCCAGGGCCCCTCCCTCAGGGGCCAGCCGCATCTCTCCTCTCTCTCTCTCAATATGCCAGCCCCAACCTCGCCAAGCCCTTCCCACCTTGGGGCCTCTGCACCTGCCTCCCTCACAAGGGACACCCTTCCCTGGCATGGGGTGGGGGGGGGCCTCTGTCTCACTGTCCAGGCATCAGCCTCCCGCCCTAGCCAGTCCTAGCACATTGCTTTGCTTCTTCTCTCTGAAAGCATCTGCCTCATTTATCTGTAGCAATTCTCTCCTGTCCCCGCTAAAACCATGCCAGCTCCCCAAGAGCATGGTCCTCACATGCCTCATATGCTGCTGGCTCCCCAGTACCTAATACAGTCCCTGGGACGTGCTGGGCAAATAAAAATGTCATTTTGTGGAATAAGCAAGCTACCCTTGCTCACAGATCAGGATTCTGAGGCCCAGAGAGGTTAAGAAACCTGCCCGAAGTCACACAGCAGAGCGCCACGGCCCTCTCTGCACATCAGGCTGCCCAAGTCTGAGGACGAGAAAGGAACATTCGTGCACTCACCTCTCTACTCTGCAACCCGAAAGTGGACGTCACACCCCATCCCCCACCCGAACTAGCCCTTGGGGTACCTGCCCCTGGGTGATGTGACAGCTCGGATCTACTCATCAGGCTCAACACCTGCTGACCTTCACAAGGGAAGGCACCGCGGGTGCACCCATCACGACCGAGGACCGCGAGCAGACACACATCGACACGAGTGTCCCCGCTTGCTCCAGGAGTGGGCATGCTGACCTGTGGAATTCCCCTGAGAAGAGCAGGGACCAACTGGGCCACGTCCCACCTGTTCTCAGGTGAAACCCTGGTGTCTACTGCAGGCGGAGGCAGCGCGGAAGGCTGCAGCCACGGGAGGGTGAGCAGGAGGGGACCCTGCATCAGGCGGGTTCACTCACCTGCACCAGACACTGCTGATGTACCACGTGCCACGTGCAATAGCCGGAATAGGCTGGGAAAGAGCTTGCCCATCCTGGTCTCAGGTGCAGGCAAAGCCATCAGCCTGCCCACAGTGGCACAGCCGTACTGGTGGGTGCGGAGTTTTGAACTATCTGCCCGGGTGCAAAGCTCGCACCCCTGCCCACACAACGTTTCCTTCAAACTGAAGGTTTCTCGGCCTTGACACTGCTGACACCTGGGGCCGGATCACTGTCTATGGTGGGAGCCGTCTATGCATCGTGGGGCGTTGAGCAGCATCCCTGCTCTCTACTCAGTAGATGCCAGTAGCAGCCCTTCTGCTAGTCGAGACTACCAAAAATGTCATTGCCAAATGTCCCCTGAGGACAGAATCACCCCCAGTAGAGAACACTGCTCTGTCTGTAAAAATCTAGTATAAGCGCACCTCCGCCCAGGGCCCAAGCCCACCCTACCTCCCCAACTCCCGAAGTAAAGGAAGGCAACAGGGAGAGGGAGGAAAGAGATGGGAAACGGTTACCAGGGGCCAAGAGAACTGCTGTCTGCGAATCTTAAAAATTCTACATCCATCAACCAATGAATGGATAAGCAAATGTGGTCCAGCCATACAAAGGAATACTACTCAGCCATAAAAAGGAAAGAAGCTTCCTGATACACGCTACAATGTAGATGAACCTTGGAAACATTAGGCTGAGTGAAAGAAGCCAGACACAAAAGGCCACATCTTGTATGATTCCATTTATATGAACTGTCCAGAACAGGTAAATCCATAAAGACAGAAAAATTGGTGGCTGCCAGGGGCTGGGGGGAGGGGCAAATGAGAAGTGATTGCTAATGGGTGCGGAGTTTCTTTGAGGAATGATGAAAACATTCTGGAATTAGACAGTGGTGATGGTTGCACAACTCTGTAAATGTACTAAAAACCACTGAATTGTACACTTTAAACAAGTGAATTATATGGTACTATCTCAATAAAGTTGTTATTTTAAAGATATCTTTCCAACAACAATTCAAAAACAAACAAACAAAAAAAACCAATAATTCATTTCCAACCCTAAAGCAGAAACCAGGCCTCCGATCATGAAGAACTGTCATGAACCAGTGTGACCCCTTCTTCTTGTCATACCACATACATTTGACACCTACTGCATGCTAGCACACGCTACATGCTGGAGACTAGATGAAGTGGACACTCCTGCACTCAGAAGCCCTGACGTATGGGCAACACTCAAGCTACCATTCATTCATTCATTCACCAACCACGTCCTGAGCGAGGCCGCAAGCTGCTGGAGCAGGGATAAGCAGCACCTGGCCGACAGTGAGCACCCGACTGATACAGCTGAACAAATGCATGGAAATGAAGACACACATTCTAGTCTTAAGGTCATGATCTCAAAGAGAAACAAGCAACTAATTAAAAAATAACGTCACCCCAAAAGCCCACCTGAGGAATCAGAAACTGAGGCTCACAACATGGGAGGTAGATCTGCCTAGGACAGTCAGATCGGATGCCAAATACAGAAACCAGCGAGGTGGGTGTCTGCAGCTCCCACTCAACTCCTCCCCGAGGCCCCAGGGTACAGCACAGGGGTCCCATCGCTCTGCAGGATCGAAGCAGAGATTTACTGCCACCTGTGCTAAGCATGCTCCCCTCCCTGACCCACGAGGAAGGGCTTGCTAGACACACTCCACAAGGGAGGACACGGAGACCCAAGGAGCTTGGCACCTCACGGTAGTCGCCAGAGAGCTGGGGCCCAGAAGAAGGGCCAGGACCCCCGACCCCAGCCACAACCAAGCCCCTGCTCCAGGCCTACAGCGGCTTCCCAAGTGAGGTTAGCAGGTAACCGGGCCTGCCCCTGCACACCGAAAGCACCCAGCCATCTGAAGAACTGTCCCTCCATCCTGGTCCTGAGGGGCCAGGGGCCATCTGTGGCCAGCTGTACCTTGTCCTAGTGGGAGGAACATCACCTGGTCCCCACCATATGGGCTGCATGGGGAAGGGGCAGCTGTCTGCACTCCAAGCTCCAAGACAGCCTAATCTGCCTTCCTGATCCCGCCCAGGTCCCCACAGCGGAGGCCAGACCTTTCCCTCAGGTATCCAAAAGGGAGAGATACCTATCCCATCTCAGCTCTGCAAGTGGGGGTACCTGTCCTTCCCCCAACACTCAGGCAGTGAGTGCACAGGTGACAATGATGGAGAGACACCTGTCCCTTCAGGTAGCAATGGTGTGGGGGCAGCTGTCCCCCTCAGGTACCAATGATATACGAGCACCTATCCCCCCTCCCCAGGTAACAGTGATGCTTGCAAGCAGCACCCAGTTCACACACCTCAGTATCACTGCCCTAGGTAGCAGTGATATAAAGGCACCTATCCCCCTCAGGTAGCAGTGTGGGGACACCTTTCCCCCCTCAGGTACCAATGATGTAATGGCACCTGTTCCCTCCATGTAGTAATGATGTAAAGACCCCTGCCCCTACAGGTAACAATGATGTAATGACACCTGTCCCCCACTTCAGATAGCAATGATGCAGGGACACCTTCACTCCTTCAGGTATCGATGATGTGGGGGCACCTGTCCCGCCCACGACGCCCGGGGCGTGGGGACACCTGTCCCCTTGGGCCGAGCCAAGTCCCGCCCCCGCCGCGCGCGCCCCGCCCCCGCCGCGCGCCCCCCACCCCGTGCACGCGCCAGACACGCGCCCCCTGCCTCCCTCTCCGGCCCAGAGGGGTCGGCGCGGGCAGCCCCCTTACCCGCGCGGCCCGCGTCAGGCTCAGGTCCTTCATGACCTCCTCGAAAGCCGCCGTCTCCTCCGCTTGCTTCTGGTTGTGCAGAGCGATCTTCTCGCTGAATTTCCGCGGATTGTTCGAAGTCGCCATCTTCTCGCCGCCTCCTCCTCCTCCTCCTCCTCCACCACCTCCTCGCCCCCCCCCACTCGCCGGTGCCACCACGCAAGCGCCGGCCAGACCCGCGGGCGGCGGGCAGTGCGCAGGCGCGCCGGCTGTAGTGAGAGCGGCACATGCGCACAGGAGTGGCGCGCGGCGCGGGGGCGATGGCGCATGCGCGCGCCTCGGCGGCGCGCTCAGAGGCCAGAAGGGGAGGCGGGAGAGGGAGGGTGGAGATTTCAGCGCAGTCGCAGTGAGCCGCCTCCTGGCCCGCTGGACAGCGGCCGCCTGGCTGTTGGGCAAGGGACAGGCTGGGGCACTGGAGCTCCCAAGAGAGAGACTCCTGGAAGCAAACCCTTCCAGGTCACCAAGATGGAGCCAGCACCCATCCCAAGGACAGGTAGCACTCGAGGCTGAGCCTGGGCTCGGACCAGTTCAGCTCAGAGACCAGTTCAGGGCGTTGCTCATCCATGCATGCATTCATTCATTTATGGAGCGCCTGTGTGTGCCAAGCGTACTGGGGGAACGGCGTGAGCAAGCAGACGTGGTCCCTGCCCTCATGGGATGCACAGTCGGGGCGGGGGGATGGAACATAACCCACCAACAAATGACCCGAGAACTTTTCAGATGGAGAGAAATGTGATGTGGAAAATAAAACCAGTGATGGGCCAGGAGGAGAGTGATGTTAGGAAGGGAGGCTCCTATGGCCAACATGGTTTTGGGGGTGCGATCAGTCCCCAGCCCAAAATCCCAGTGTCGTCCTTAACACCTTTCTTTCCCTGTTCCTATTCCCTATCCAGTTCCTATTTTCTGGATCCTTAAGCTCGGAGAACTGGAACTACAGAGCTTCAGCCTCCTCTCTGTGAATTTCTCCAGTCCAGTTTTGCTCAAGGAAGCCAGCTTTGCCATAGGGTGCTAAAGGACAGGTCTAGAAATCCCACCCAGACCCAGCAGTGAAAGGGACAGCAGAGTCTCCCCAATGATGAGGTGGGGGGGCAGGTGACCTAGGGAGGCAAGAGGGATTCTGACATCTAGTTGTCCCTCCCCAGACAGAGGGACCCCCAACCACCAATGTCAAAAGTTTGTATTCAGGAGGCTCCAGGGATTTCGGGGCATGGGCAGGGCAGAAGCCAGGAGGGGCAGCCAGGGGAATTGGGGGCATCTCTAATTGCACAACAAGCACACTTTTTTACCAGGGCAAGGGAAGGCTGGAGGGACACTGATGGAGATCACAGGGGGACACCAACATTTTCCAAACATGCTTTTATTTACATTTTACAACAGTTTAATGAAAAGTCCACATTAAATACATACACATACATAGATTTTAATTTGGAGTGTCCTGGGCACTGCCACTGCTCTATTTTATCCTTCTTGTTCATATGGTTTTGAGCACTTTCTTGTACTTCTAGCCTTCTTGCCTAGCAAGTATCTGCCCCCTATCTGGGGTGTCAACAACCAACTACCTTTCAGGGAACGCTTTCCAACTTTCAGTCCCTGGTTTGTGGTAGAGCTGGTCTCACCACTCGCTCTCCCCACAAAGTCTCCCTTTCAAATTGGAAGGCTTGGCCAATCAGCAGAGCCATTGCTCTGACCAGCACGATTGGGTCAGGGCAGGCATGTGACCCAGTTTGCTCAATGAGATGCAAGTCTGGAATTTTTGTTTGAAGCATGGGAAAGAGAAGCACCCTCTTTGCTTGGGTGGCTGATTTGAAGGATAACACAGGTTTGCAGAGCCAGAGGTCACCACTTGAAGAGAGGTGGCCTGGGGAATTCCCTGGTGGTCTAGTGGTTAGGATTCTGTGCTTTCGCTGCCGTGGCCTAGGTTCAATCCCTGGTTAGGGAACTGTCCCAGAAGTTGCACAGTGCGCGCGGACAAAAAAAAAAAAAAAAAAAAACAGAGAGGTGGCCTGAGAGTAAATTTACCACACAAAGGAAAACAGAACCAAATGTAGGCAGAGACACTCTCAGAATTCCTGCATCCAGCCATACCTGAAGCTAGACACTCCTGCCTTTTCAGTTATATGAGCCAATAATTCATTCTCTTTTTTGCTGAAGTCCATTTGAAGTCCATCTTCTCTCCCTGGCACGGAGACTGAAGCTTCTGGGAGTCAGGTAAGGGACTGGACATTCTATTTATGTGACTTTTAGTCCCTGCCACCATCCTGTGAGATTGGAGAGGAAATAGTGACAGAGAGCAGGGACGGCAGCTGCCCATAACAAGTTAAGCGCCAGAGCCAGGACTGGAACTCAGGCCTGACAGCAGAGGTTGGCTTCCTTCTCTACACCAGGTTTTGTCAAGTTTAAATGAGGTTAATATATGTCAAGTGCCTGGCTCATAATAAGTGCTCAAAAAATGCTGGTTACCCTGATCACTTACATAAGGCTGCACTAAGCCGGTTTCTGCACAGAAAGATGGAGGAGAAAAGATTTGGGGGGTAGCAGGGGCCACAGCAAGAGGCCATGCCCACAGGGCAGAGGTGAGGGGCCAGTGCTAGCCCTACTCACCCCCGTTTACCCCGCACCCCAGCAGCAACTCGATCCATCCTAAACCCTGGTGATGAGTCAGAGGAAGCCACAAGCCTGCTTATTGCACAATGGCCAGACGGTGACCCAAGCCCTCCTCCCACTCCACTGACCCCCAGCCCTGAGAAGGGTGAGGCCAGGGCGTCTGATGACCCAGGCAGAACCCCACCCTGACTTTATCACTTTCTCCCTTCATCAAAGGCAGCTTCCGCCACCCAGTGTGGCCCGGGCAGGACTTCTGGAGCAGCTCATGGTCTTCGTAAAGAGGGGCGGATCTCATGCTCCCTATGATACTCAGAAAAAAATCCAGTGGCCCGCAGGGTCCTCACACACCCTGGCGCCTCACTCCAGCCACCCTGGCTTCCTTGCTACTCCACCTCCAGGTCTTTGCATGTGCTGTTTCCTCTGCCCGCACTGCTCTCCCCCCAGATCCTTTCATGGCTGGCACCTTCTCATCTTTCAGACCTCTACTCTGGCAGACCCACCCTGAGGGCGCTATCTAAAGTGTACCCTTGAATGTTTGTCCCATGATCCAGGAACATCCCACCCTCTGAAGGCAGCTGTGTCTGGAGTACTGTCTGCTCCCCTATAGACTGAGCAGAGATCAGAAGCTGAAAGTATGTTCACCCTTCTCAGACACTCCGGGGGCTTGAATTTCCTGTGTGATGCAGAAAGAACACAGACACACCCAATTCCCTACTCCTAAGGCTTGTTCTCTGTTGATGGCTCTGAGCACTTTAGGCCTCATTTTATACTCATCTGTGTTCATTCTGTTTCCCTGGATCCCCAGAGCTAACACAAGACTAGGCAGAGATGGGGAATTAGGAAGGGTTTGTTAAAAGAATATGCCTGGGAAACTCCTATCTATCCCTCAAAACCCACCTCAAATGACCCCTCCTCCAGAAAGCCATTCCTGACACCAAAGCAGACCTGTTCCTCCCTCTGGACTCACACAGCGCTGAGTCCTTCTCCAGCCAACCCTGACCCAAAGGGATAAGGAATATCCCATTCTCTCTCTCTCTTTTTTTTTTTTTGGCTGCACTGGGTCTTCATTGCAGAGCGCAGGCTCTTTGTTGTGGCACGTGGGCTTCTCTAGTTGCAGCACACGGACTTTCTACTTGTGGCGCAGTGTGGGCTCAGTAGTTGCGGCACGCAGGCTTAGTTGCCCACGGCATGTGGGAATCTTAGTTCCCCGACCAGGGATTGAACCCACGTCCCCTGCATTAGAAGGCAGATTCTTTATTTTTTCTTTTTTAATATTTATTTATTTATTTGGTTGCACTGCGTCTTAGTTGTGGCAGGTGGGCTCCTTAGTTGTGGCTCACAGGCTCCTTAGTTGTGGCATGCGAACTCTTAGTTGCAGCATGCATGTGGGATCTAGTTCCCTGATCAGGGACTGAACCCCAGCCCCCAGCATTGGGAGCACGGAGTCAACCACTGAGCCACCAGGGAAGTCCCGGAAGGTGGATTCTTAACCACTGGACCACCAGGGAAGTCCCAGGAGTATCCCATTCTTAAATAGCTTCACTTGAATTACAGAGCACATCCAAGTGTGAGCTAAGAGGCAAGTCCTATAAGCTACTTCTTGCTGCCTCCATGATATAGTTTTCTCTCCTCTGCTCCATAACTCTGGCTGGCTCCCTTTTTGTCTCTGCCAGCTTCCCTAGCATCCTCTCCCACCCTTCCCTTTCTCGTGTCCTCCATCCAGCCTTGCTGATCCTGCTTGGGCCTTTGCACAGGCTGTCTCCCTGCCTAGAATGCCCTTTCCCCTGCATCCAGGCCACAGCACCCCTCAACGTAAAGCTTCTAAATACAAGCTAAATTCAAACCTAAATTCCTGTGCGTTTCTGCGTGGCCCAGCCCTTGCCAATTCTCCAGCTGTGTGACAACAGGCAAGTGACTTCATGTCTCTGGGCCTCACTGTCCTCCCATGTGAAATGCAGATAATGGCGCTCCGCAGAGCAGGCTCTTGGGAAGATTAAATAGATAATGCATGTAAAGCACTTAGCTCAGCGCCTGCTTCCTCGCAAGCACTCAATAACTGTTAGGGAAGCAAAACCCTACATCGAGATGTTAGTTTTCATGGCTTGCTTTTCTGCACTGCCTTATATGGAATCTTAGTCAATCCAGGGTTACCCACATTGCATGAAGGTGAACTCGGGCCATTTGGAGCTGGAAGGCAAAGAGGAAAACCATCCAGGGCCCGTCTTTGACTTCCAAACCAGGCCCTCATCAGACAGAGTTTTGAAAGGCAAAGCAAGAACCAGGTTTGATTATGAAGCGAAAGGGAAGAACCCGATGGGAACCAGAAACACCAGACATGGAGCTCACTCCTTACGACCGAATAAGAGGTTAGATGAGGACCCAGGCCCCTCAGCCCCCCACCGCAGGCTGAGTGTGGGGTGGAAGGTGGGACGGGGCGGACTGCCGGACTACCAAGGAGGCTGGAGTTGAGGGGGCAGGGACCTGGGGGGATGGATCTAGGGTATGGTGGGACAGAGCCAGCCGTCCAGTCCCCACCACAACAACCACCATGCTGAAGGGACATCTGGGGCAGGCCTTCCAGTGACACCAGAATGCCCTGAGCTTCAGCTAAACTGCCTCACAGAGACCCCCCTACCCGCTGTCCAAAAGCCCAGGACACTTACAGCCCCAATCTACTCCACAATAAAAGAGAAGGATTCCCCAACCTCTAGGGGGCAGTGGCTGCAGAAGAGATACAGCTGGCTTTTCTTTTTGGTGGCCCAGCATCTGGAGGCTGGGGAGTCCCCATAATGGGAATTCAGCCTCCCCACTGACAACAGAGGCTCCAAAGCCAATGGTGTGATCATTCAAATTATGGGCCTCAGTTCCCCTTCGTTTCTGTGTCCCACCCTTTGCCACACCACTGTGCATTCTTCCTGCATAAGGTAGGGGATATTTCCCCAGCCCTGATTTTGAGCACGTCATTTGCTTTGGCCAAAGGAATATGGGTGGAAGCAACAGCACAAGAGTTCCGAATCTGGACCTTAGGAAGCCTCATGTGATCCCACTTGTCCTCTGGCACCATTGTAGGAGGAGAACATAGGTTGACTAGCTGCTGGTCCCAGGAAGATGCAAGGCAGGTGGAGCTGAACTTCCTGGTTACTCCACAGTCTTGCACCTGGAAGCAGAGCTGCTCAGCCAAGGGAAGCCTAGAACAGATACCCCACCCCAGCTGAGTCACAGACACGTGAAAAATATTTTTGCGTGCCATTGAGACTTGGGGTTGCTTGTTACACAGCAGCAGCAGCTGACTAATACACTGAGGTACTAACTTTCCCCACTCCCTAGGGCATTGGAGCGGGACATGGGCTGAGCCAACAGGATGTTTCCAAGTGATGCAAAGAAACAGCGTTGGGGCAGGAGCATGTGGTTTCCGGGGCAGCTATGGCGGAGTACCAATGGCAGTGCCAGCTGAGGCATCTGGATTCTGTGGTGGTGGCAGGAGTGACCTCACCAACCAGTTCCCTGGCATGATTTCAGCTAATCACCCTAGCCTCCTTGATTTCTACCACTTTCTGAGCCTGGTTTTCCAGCCTTCCTGCCACTTTTGTGAGGAACTGAACAGACTTCCAATGCACGTTTTTGCTATTTAATTTGGCCGGTGTTTCTGCTGCTTGCAAATTAAAACCTTGACTTACGTAAGATGGGGAGACCCCAGCATCTGTTACATTTATATTATAATTTTGGAACTGTTTGGGTTACAATTAGCAGAATATCTGACCACTAGTATCTTAAGTGGCACAGACATTGTGATTTTTCATAAAAAGGAGTCTGGAGGTAAGAGGTTCCAGGGTGGGACTGGTGCCCCCATGGTTTCAGGGCTCTGGGAGGCAGCATCTCTGTGCCTGTCTTAACTTGCTCCTCATGGCCACAAGATGGCTACAGAAGCTCCTGGCATCATGTCCTCGTAGGAAACAGTAAGGGAGGGAAGGGGGCAATAAAACCTTTCCTGTGTCCAGAAACCCCTACCCCAGACCTCCCCTTACAACTTGCTGGCCAGAACTGGGAAATGTGCCCAGATCGAGAAAACCCCCCACAAAAGACGTTGCCAAGAATGGCTCAGCCAAATCCTAAATTAACCCCCGAGGCTGGGCACCAAACCATGGCTCTGTTGGTGAGGAGGGTGAAATGATCGCCGGGATGGCAACAAGCAGGGTCAGCCACAAGAATTAAGCTGGGCCCTTTGTTGTGGGCAGGAGCACGGCTTCGTGGCCCTCTTGCCCTTGGGGTCTGCAGGCCAATGATGCCCACGGATGCTGGAGTGGATGAGACTCTGCTCCCACCACCCCACCCCAAAAGCTGTCATTTGTGCAACAAACATTCAGGCTGTGCCTCCTGGGATACATGGCCAGGTGCCCCTAATAAAACTGGTGCGCCGAGGCTCCACCATGAGAAGCAAAAGCTCCAGGGCCCGTGAGAACAGAGGGGCTGGAGCTGCATTCTCAGAGATGAAGCCAGGGGCGGGTTTCCAAGCTGGCCAGGTCTGGGGCAGATTCCCACCTCACACGGCTCCCCCGAGGCCCCCTTGGCCCTCGCTCGCTGTGAGGCCCCAGAAGTCACACTTGGCCTCCCTCTCGCGGGCCTCCATCCCGCCGTCCCAGGAGATGGCGTTTTCCCACAGCCCAAGCCCAGGTGCAGAGGGAGGCTCCTGCCGGCCACATCCAGGGCCACGGTGGGAAAGCAGGATATCTGGAAGCAGACGGGCTCTCCACAAGCTCAGTCCCTACGTGCCCAAGCTGCCCTGGGCAAAAGGTGAAGGAGGTGATGAGGTGATGAGCTCCAGACCCCTTCATGGTGCTGTGCAGAGGAGGGCCAGGCTAGTCCAGGAGCATGTACACGTGAGCTGTGTGTTTAATTGTGCATGAGTGAGCATGTGAGCACGTTACACGGCCTATGAGCAAGGCTACCTGTGAGTGTGACCACGTGGATGTGGGTGTCAGATGCATGAGTGCAGGTGTGCGTGTGAGCGTCTGCGTGCCTGTGTGCACGCATGTTCCGCCTCCCTCTGAAGGACACAAATGTGCACAAAGTAAAGATGCAAGCCAGTTTCTGCTAAATTAAAAACAGCTTTTTCGTGTTTAAAGTTTACAATACGAAAAATAATTTTCCTTTCTTCCGGGGGGGTGTGGGTGTGGAGAGGGAGGGGCAGGGGGCCCCTGAGAACATTCCATGAACCAGCCCAGACGGTTATGCACAATCGACCCGGTTAGATATGGCAGCACCTCCCCACCCCCAACTCCGCGCCGGCGCCCCTGCCAGCTCGTTGGGGACAAGATGTTCTGAGGTGTGAGCTGATCTGGGGGGACTTGCAGCTGGCAAAGGCTTCTCCCTGCCCCCCCGAAGGGGCCGTGCCTCCAGCAGGGAAGGGTTCTCTTTGGGGGAGCTCAGGTTGGGGGTGATGAGAAGGGGCTAGAATGTTCCAGTAAGTCCCTGAGGGCTGCTGTTTTTTCACTTCTATGCCCCTGGCAGTGTGGGCTCCTTATTGGTTCCCAACCAAGTTCCTATTTCCACCCCGCACCCTCATACACACACCCAGCCTCACCCCGGGCCCCGACGGCCGCTGCACAGGAGCACCAGGCCTGTGGGTATGTTTTGAGGGTGATCCCGGAAGCCTGCCCTTTCAGAAGGCTGTCAGAATACTGCATTCTCCACCAATTTGCAGCCGGGTTCGCAGAGAGGCCTGCCACAAGAGCAGGGGCCGGGGGCAATTTGAGGAGCTCTTGGGCCCACAGGGAAGCACAGTGGCTTCATGCTTCCTTTAGGACCTGCCCTACTTCTCCCCCATCACAGCCTCTGGGGAGGGGGGCTCCCCAGCTTTCCAACCTGGAGTCCCAGGACTGAGCAGATGGAGACAGAACCTGCCAGGGGCTGTGGGGCTGGCTGATGGCAGGGGGCCGGGTCACCAGGCGCAAGGAACCACCTGGAAAGAGTCTCTTGAAGGCTGCCTTGCCCCGGCTGGTTGCCCTCTGTCTTCCGGGCGCCAGGTGGAAGGAAGTCCTAGCCTCCTTTCCTGCTGCCCCCAGGCCTCTGAGCCAAAGGCCGGCCCCACTTCCAGCTCCTCTGCAATGCTGGAAAAGGGCGAGGGGGAAGAGGAGCCCCCAAACATGCAAGGACACGAGGAATCTGCGACCCATCAAGCCCCACAAGCTCAGCACTGGGCCCACTCCATCTTTTTACCATAACATTTTTATTAAATAAAAGGAAAATATTAGGAGACGACGTCTGCTAAGGTATGAGGTTAATTCTTTACATGGCGAGTGGGTCACAGAGACACGACATCAATCGTCCATTAGCAGCAGAAGAGACACTTTAAGTTGCCCCGAGGGGACAAATCTCATTTATAAGACAGTGGTGCTGGCCTCTTAAAAAAAAAGCAAGAGAGAACAACAACAAAAAAAATGGTTTTGAGGTTCAGACAACAAAACAAATGTGGCTGGAGATGCCGCAAAGCCCTTGAAGGCAGAGGCCTCACGGCCCGCCTGACTTCCCATGCAGGGTGGGCACAGGCCCTGCGGCATGTCAACCTGAACACAGGGTTGCGGGGAGCAGACGGCTGGAAAGAGGGGGAGAAATAAGAAGCACGGGACAGGCCTGTGGAAAGCAGACGCACTGTGAGATTCTGAAGCAGGCGTCCCCTTTCATTCACGGGACAGGGACAGGGAGGAGGAGAGCCAGCCCGTGCTTACTAAGGCCCCACACATCACCCAGGGCCAGAGGGGAAGGCCTGATGCCCGTAAGGACCGTCTCTGGGAGCTGGCTGTGTTTTTTTTCCTCCTGAAAGCAGATGATAGAACACCCTGAAGGTGCTAAGACCCAGACCAGGAATGGAAATGAGTGCCGGCTCCCTCCTGACCAGCAGCTCAGGCTTCCTGGGGAGGCGGAAACGTGCCCTTCTGGCCAACCCAAGCCAGGTACTTGCCAGCCGCTTCTCCTGCTCCTGGAGGTCCATATGTTACAGAGATCTGGGGTGTGTTTATTTAAAAAAGGACGCATGCAACTCATGGGGGTTGGGGGGAATTTGGGGATCAACCGTGAATGAGTTTGCATCTGAATATCTCAGACCTCTGGGCAGGGGGAGGGGAGAGAAGTGGGGCAAAGCCACACCACGACGCCCCAAAGGAGACCCCGATTCCTGCCCGCCAGCCATCCAGCGAGAACTCAAGGTGGGCGAGGAAACCGCCTTGGGTGTGAGTTTGCTGCCACATCAGCCTTGTTGCTGGCAGCCTCCCCCACCGGGCACAGAGCCAGAATCTGCTTCAGGAAGGAAGGGGGGTGAGGAGGGTGCCTTATGCGAGACCAGCCCGCGGGGGTGGGGATTCGAAGTTCCCCGCCCAGACGCGCACCCGCCAAGCCCCTCGCAGAAACAGCAGGCGGCCAGGCCGGGAACCAGGGTCTGGGGAGCTACCTCCTGGTCCTGGCCCGGGGCAGCAGGACAGGGGCACAGGCGATGCCGGCAAAGGACTCCGGGAAGTGCAGGTCGCGCTCCCACTCGTCCGTCTCAGTGTTGTACACCTGCACGATGCCTGTCACATTGTTGAGCCGCCAGTTGTAGCCTCCAACGATGTAGATCTTCCTGTCCAGCAGGCAGCAGCCGGCCTCTGACTGTCCAGCCCGCATGGGGCTCACACTGGTCCACTGGTCCGTCTCGGGCACGTAGTACTCCACGGCCAGCACGTCAAAGCAGCGGTCAACGTGGTCCATGCGGCCGCCGAGGGCGTAGATGCGGCCGCCGGCGCCCACCATGGCGTGGAGCACTCGGGGCTCGCTCATGGGAGCCTTGAACTCCCACTGGTCGGTCTCGGGGTCGTAGCAATGCAGGGCCTTCTTGTCCTCCACCGAAATGCCGTAGCCGCCCGAGATGTAGAGGCGGCCCCCAGACGAGGCACCCGCGTGGCCCCATGTGCGGCGCTTCAGTGAGCAGGCGTAGCCCCACTCATTGCGCCGCGGGCAGTACCTCTCAACTGAGGCCAGGCTGCCGGCCCGGTTGCGGCCGCCCGTGGCGTATACCATGCCGCACAGCACGTTCAACTGGAACTGGATTCGGCTCTCCTGCATGGCCTGCAGGCGCAGCCAGCGGTTCAGGTGGGGGTCGTAGCGGTAGCAGGAGTCCACAGCGCCCTCGCCACTGCGGTACTGCAGGTGCTGACCCCCGGCCACATACACGAAGTTGTCCAGCACGGCCACGCACGTGTGGCTGCAGCCCACCTCCATCTCCGTCAGCTCACGGAAGTGGCGGGCCCCCGGCTCGGGCAGCTGGTACACCTTGCTGCTGACCGAGCGGTCGCTGTCGGTGTAGGGCGTGCCGCCAAAGGCAACCAGCGAGGGCACGTCCGAGCGCACGGCTGTGCGCGGCGACTGCATCTCATGCTGCCGGAAGGGGAGCACCTGGTAGTTGAAGGCCTCCAGCAGGTACTGGCGGCACAGCACGTCCTCCACCATGATGTCCAGCGTCTGCACGCTGTCCACCAGGTCTGAGGACCGCATGAGCGGGAAGCGGATGTGGCAGAGCACGTGACTGGCGCGCAGCCGCCGGGCGGGGTCGTGCTGCAGCCAGCGGACGGCCACACGGAACAGGTCAATCTCGGCGCAGCTCTGCAGCCGGTTGCTCTTCAGGAAGAAGACGAGGCGCTCCAGCGGCAGGTGCAGGAAGTCCTCCTCCTCGGCAATCTGCAGGAAGTGCCGGAAGGTGAAGGTGTCCACCGATTCCTTGAGCGAGGCCAGGCTGAAGGTGGTGGCCATGTGGCCGATGTTGAGGCAGGTCTCCACGCTCATGGCGGCCTTGAGGAACTCCTCACACAGCTCCACCACGGGCAGCATCTGCAGGAACACGGCTGCACCCAGCACGTCCTGCACACAGTCCAGGTCCAGTGTCACCTCAGCACTGTAGGCGAAGTCGATGATGTGCCGCAGGCCGCGGGCCGACACGCCCTTCAGCTCAATAACGTCCTGGCTCGTCTCCCTCATGCCGCCCGTGAACATGGCCCTGAAGGTCAGAAACACAGCATGTGGGCTCAGGGCAGCCAAGGGGCACTGTGGCTGCCCGAGCATGGCCTGGCCCCGGGACACTGCGAGCAGGGCACGGCCGGCCAGGGGAAAGCAGGCCGGATGCTCATTAAAGACAGGCAAAAAGGAAAAGAAAGATTTTTAATCCACCCCTAGCCATGCGTCTTCCTACAAGCAGCAACTCCCCACTCTGCCCCCCTAGGTGGAGCCCTGCCTGGCCTCACCCAGAGGTGTGCGGTGCTGGGGCTCAGCTGACTCAAAGGGCGGGGACCAGGGGCTGCTCGCTGCGGGGCTGGTGCGGCTGTGCAAGAGAAGACCAAACCTTGGCTTTGGCTCTGGCTCTGGGGACAGGTCTCCAGCCCCACCTTAACACCCAGCCCTGGACGACCACGCCAGTGGCAAGTTCAGGAGACAAGGCAGGGACCCCCAAGGGCACTAGGCACTGTAGTTCACAGAGCCCAGCCCCTCACGTGGGCAGCTGGCTCCACCTTCCCCAGCCTGGGTCACTGTCACATGGGTTGGGGAGGGGTGAGGGTGCCCAGGTCAGAGTGCCCAATCAGGGGGCTGTGCTAGGGTCCCTGCCATCTCCAGAGGCTTACGTGGTCAGGAAAGCCCCCTGAGAATGGCCCAAAGGAACACCAGCCCATCGTGAGACCTGCCCCCCAGCAGCAAGTAACCCCAGCTGTCAGCCTGCTATCCTGCTCTGAGAAGCAGTGCTAACGTGAGCGCTGCTGAGAGACGTAGGCCCTGGGTCACAGCTCCCCATGGCCTTTGAGGGCCCCCCACCAGGAAGAGGGGTGAGAACCCCAGTGCCTGCTCAGGGTTCATGGCAGGTTCTAGAAGATGGCGTGTGCTCCAGCTTGGGGCAAACTGGCATTTCATCATAATTATAACTACCATCAGCACACATCTGTGACAGCCGTCTGAGGGGAGAGAACTTCCCGACCTTGCCCGACAGATGCCCGTCCCCTAGTCGCACACCCAGTGGGCCCAGCTCAGGCCCCAGAGGAGGGACAGCTGAACTTGGTGCTGCCGTGGGGCCACTAACAACCGCCCAACCCTCCACCGCAGTGCTCTACCAGCCCCCTGGACCCTGCCCCTTCTTGTCCCCGCAAGTCCCGTCAGTCCATCGAAGGCAGAAGCAATCACGGTGACGGTGACGGGAGGGAGCATTGCCTTTTAAGGCCTCACCAACTGCAGTGCCAGCACAGAGGAGCCTTTAAAGGGCAGTTCTGGCTGGGCCAGCCCGCCCGTCCCCAAATCCAGAACAAAAATAGAAGCGGCGCCCCAGATGGCTTGGCTGCTCCAACTCCCCAGAATGGCCCCTCTGAGCCCGTGGGGCGGGCAGCCAGGGGGCGCACCAGGCAAGGCACCCCAGCTGCGAGGAACATGCAGCCCGAGACGGGCACCTGGGATGGCAGGTGGGAACGCTTCGGCCACCCCTGGCAAAGTGGGGCTGAAGAACCACCCCCAGGGCGGCACCCCAGCTCTCTCTGGTGTCAGGAGGAAGCTTGCCAGCTGGTCACTAAGGGAATGAGGGAGACTGTCCCCAGCCTGTGACAGCCCCCAGCTGATGAGAATGGCCCCCAGCCCTGCTCCGTGGGGCCCTCGCTCCCCTGCTCAGCCAGGCACAGGGAAGGAGCTTTCAGGAAAGGGCCTTCAGGGTAGAGAGACCTGTACACCCAGCAAGGCCTCACTCATCACGTGGGGCCTTGGACAGAGCCTGGCACACACAAGGGCTGCCGAGCAGGTGTCCCTCCCATCCCTCAGCCTGAGCACAGGTGCCATGAGGGCAGAGCTCGTGCCTGTCTTATCCCTGCTAAATCCCCAAGGCCTAGAACAGCGCCTGGCACATGCAGGCATCAAATAAAGACTTAGAATGAAAACCTGATGGAGCCCTGCCACCTTGGCAGGGCAGAAGCTGCTAATCGGGCACCCACCTCTGTCCCCCAGGCATGCTCTGCTTGTCTGCTCAGTGTCCCCCATAAGTTTGAATAAGTAGCAAACCTGGAAAAACCTGCAGGTTTACTGGACTTCTCTCCAAACCCAAAGATGGGCTAACCCCAGCCATTTTCCCTCAGAGCCATCCCCGGCTAGATGCCCAGCCCTGAGATCTTCCCTCTTAGAAGGGCGGCACCCTCCACCCTGCCCCTGGGGGCCCACGCTCACCTGAAGTAGTCGCTGCAGGCGGCCAGGACCACCTTGTGCGCGTGAAAGGTCTCTCGGTTGATGGTGAGCACGACATCCAGGAGTTGGCCCTGGGCGCGGAGGGCAGCGAGGCCCTGCAGGAGGCTGGTGCTGTGGCCCGGGGCCGAGAAGGTACACTTGAGGGCCCCGTTCTTGTCGGCCATGCTGCGGGAGAGCAGAGGTGGGCAGGTGGCTCACAGGCCTCAGGGCCGTCTGGTCCCTGGGCAGGTTTGGCAGGGCTCTGAAGTTGCCCCGGGTGGAGGCAAAATTGCCAGAACCAGCCCCAGAGAAGTGGAAACCAGGCCTGGGTCCCAATGGTGTCTGCCACCTGTCCACTGACTGGCCGTGGCAGTGGATGCGCCTCTCCAGCCTCCATTTGCCACCTGTGAAATGGGTTTGATGCAGGACCTGCAGAGGCTCCCGCATCCCTTTTTTTTGTATTTGAGATGAGATTCACATAACATTCATCATTTTAAACTGTACAATTCAGTGGCATAAAATCCACTCACAATGTTATGCAACCATCACCTCTATCTAGTTCCAGAACATTTCAGCACTGTGAAAGAAGACCCATACCCATTACCAGTCACCCCCCCCCAATTCCCCTCCCCCAGCCCCTGGCAACCACTAATCTGCTTCCTGTAACTACAGATTTGCCTGTTTTGATGTTTCATATAAATGGAATCATGCAACATGCGGTCTTTTGTATCTGGCTTCTTTCACTCAGCCTGATGTCTTCAAGTTTCATCCATGTTGTAGCGTGTGTCAACGCTTCATTCCTTTTTCTAGCTGAGTAATATTCCCCTGTGTGGACACACCATAATTCCTTTATCTGTTCACCCATCTATGAACCTTTGGGTTGCTTCCAACCTTCTCCTCTTTAAAAATTTATTTCATTAGCTTTCATTCTAAAATGACCTGTGCCGGGGCTTCCCTGGTGGTGCAGTATTGCGGCTCATGGGCCGCTTCTATTTTTATTCTGGATTTGGGGACGTTAGGAATCTGCCTGCCGATGCAGGTTTGAGCCCTGGTCCGGGACGATCCCACATGCCAAGGAGCAACTAAGCCCATGTGCCACAACTACTGAGCCCGCGCTCTAGAGCCCACGAGCCACAATACTGAAGCCTGCATGCCTAGAGCCCATGCTCGCAACAAGAGAAGCCACTGCAATGAGAAGCCCGCGCACCACAACGAAGAGTAGCCCCTGCTCACCACAACTAGAGAAAGCCCGCGCACAGCAACGAAGACCCAACACAGCCAAAAATAAATAAATAAACAAATAATAAAAAATAAAATGACCTGTGCCTACTGAGTGCTCATTTTAAGGTATAGGACTCCCCATGTCACCTCACTGTCCCCTGTGCCCCAGTGAGCCATCCCCACGAGTAAGCCCCTCTTCTCTCCCCTGCAGGAGGCAGGGTGGGATTAGTTGCCAGCACAGAGCTCCAGCACAAGTCTGAAGGAGGAACTCAAAACCTGCAGCCTCCCGGGTGGCACTAAGCCCCGGGGTTGGGGGTGCCATGGGCCAGCTTCTCACCGTGGGAGAGGGAGAGCCACCTCCAGCAGGTGCTGACCTTCAGGTCTAGCCACTCTGACACCAGCCAGCATGGCTCTTGTGCCCTGTACCCCAGGGGAGGGCGGCCACATGACCATAAAGTCACCCTGGCCGTTTACAAAAGAATTTCGCTCTGGCTGCACTCGGTGGACACCCAGTCGAGGGGAAACGCCTGTCAGTCCTACCTTTCAGGGACACGCTAAGCAGTTTGTCCACAGCCCCAGGGCTGTAAGAGGACACAGGAGGACTGAACCCGGGCCCAGGAAACAGCAGGTTGCATGGGATCTTCCTGTCACCAATGTAAGGAAGTCATAAAACCAAGAATAACTGCCCTAAGATGGATTTACCTACGGGGGCAGTTAGCTGGGGATGCGATAAGTAAAACAGATTCCTGCACCTCAAAATGAGGATGCACAAGGCAAAGGTTGCCTTGGAATAAAAATAAAGTTTTGAAAAGGAGAGGGGTGGAAATAACCCAAATGCCCATCAGTGGATGAATGGATAAACAAAACGTGGTGTATGCATACAATGGAATATTACTCAGTCATAAAAAAAGAATGAAGCTGAGTCATGCTACAACATGGAAGAAACTTGAAGACATCAGGCTTAGTGAAAGCCGCCAGACACGAAAGGCCACGTGTTGCATGATTCCATTTATATGAAATGTCCAGAAATCCACAGAGACAGAAAGCAGATTAGTGGTTGCCAGGGGCTGGGGGAGGGGGGGTGTGGAGTGACCGCCTGAGGGTACAGGATTCCCTTTGGGGTGATGAAAACGTTCTGGAACTAAACAGAGATGATAGTTGCACGACATTGTAAAAGCACTAAATGCCACTGAATTATATACTTTAAAATGGTGAATTTTATGTTATATGACTTTCACCTCAAAAACAAAACAAAACTCAAGGACATCTGAGCCTTCTCAGGTCATGGGCAAAACCCTGCCATGACCTCCAGGGCCTCACAGCATACAAGGCCTCTGTGGCCCAGCCCCTATCACCCCCACTCGCTTCCCCTCATCCCCTACCCCCTCCCCAGCCCCTTTCCCCTTTGCTGTTTCATCTCGGAAAACTTTTGTAGAAATGCATCGATAGGGCTTCCCTGGTGGCGCAGTGGTTGAGAATCTGCCTGCCAATGCAGGGGACACGGGTTCGAGCCCTGGTCTAGGAGGATCCCACATGCCGCGGAGCAACTGGGCCCGTGAGCCACAACTACTGAGCCTGCGCGCCTGGAGCCTGTGCTCCGCAACAAGAGAGGCCGCGATAGTGAGAGGCCCGCGCACTGCGATGAAGAGTGGCCCCCGCTTGCCACAACTAGAGAAAGCCCTCGCACAGAAACGAAGACCCAACACAGCCATAAATAAATTAATTAATTAAAAATTTTTTTAAAAAAAGAAATGCATCGATAAATGAGTTTAGGAGGCCCTAATATATCACTTCCTCCTCCAAACACAACAGAAGGGAGCAATGCCCATCAGCCTCCATGGGGTCAAGAGCCTTCCCAGGACTCTCTCAGCCCCCACCCCACCCCAGGCAAAGGCCATCCTCCCCAGCCCTCTGCTCTCTCCCCATGGCCTCCGGCTCTCTGGAACTTGCTTTCCCATTCCTGGGACTGACGCCTGCCCACAAATGAGGGTCAGGAATGTGGGCACTGGTCTTCCCAAGAAAGCAGGAAGAGAAAGAAGGCTCCTCGACTCCTACTGCCCACCGGCTCCCAAAACACAACCAGGGGTAAAAGAGCTGACGCTGGGCACAAGACACACAGTCGCTGCTGACGGGAGGTCCCCGACTCGCACAGGCCGCCCACCTCAGCGGCCCTTCTGCAGAGCCTCGGGAAAAGGGGTAAACCATCCAATGGGCAGAGGGGCTGCAGGGCCCTGGGCACTGCCTGCAGGCCTGCGAGATGCTCAGGGTTCCGAAGGTGTGGGGACATGGCGGGGGGACAGGGGACGTGGCAGGGGGACACCACCTGTGCTTAGCGGAAAACCATCCTGTCTCTGGGAGGCAGGAACACATGTGATTCAGAGCCCAGCGCTGTGGTCATCTGAGCTGGTGATACTGGGACGCCAGTGGTGTCGGTAGCCAGATCCTGGGTTTGTCCCGGAGGCTGGGTGTGCAGACCGTGGAGGGAGGGAAGGAAAGGGACCCAGGAGGACCCTGAGTCTCTAACTTGGCTGAGTCGCCTCTCCCCACCAGGTGGAGGGGATGCCCACCTCACACGCCCCCCTCCTCTCCCAGGCAGGAAGCAGCCAGTGCTGCTGCATCCAGCCCATCCTTCCTGACTGGGTCACTACTCGGATCCGAGTCTCTGCTCTTTTGGTTTCCCAAGAACCCCACCTGACCCATGTTCTGAAGATCACGAAGAGAATGTCATTGGACCCTCAGGATTCAGAAGGCCTCAAACTGTACCCACCCACTGGCCAGGGCTGCCCTCAGCCATACAGGCCCTGCCAAGACATCTCCAGGGACAGGGTCTTGCTGTGTCCTCTCGGCGACACCCTGTGACGGGCCTCTGGACCGCCGAGCCAAAGCCACATCCCACATGAGCCTCCAAGGACCCTTGAGGTGCTCAGATCCATCCCCCCCTCCCCCACTCTCCTCATGGGCTTTTTTGTCAGCCCCTTGTCTGTTTCTCATGGGTGGGAGGACACAGCATGAATGAGACAGAGCAGACCAGCCCTCGTCAGGCACACAGTCCGGGAAATGGGGACCCAAAGTGGTCACATCATCCAGAACTGGCTTCACATCAAAGCTGTGAATGTCTCGCGGGGAGGAGACAGGAGCTGGGAGCAGAGAGGTGCAGAGGCCAGAAAAAGCGGGGGTGTCCCCGGCTTCTCCTCCCAGCTCTGCCACCCCTGAGGTTAGACAGTGATGCCCAGCCTCTCCCTGGGAGCAGAGGGCTTGGCTGCATCCTGGGTGTTGGCCCTAAGGCTCGACTCCCACGAACGGCTGTCCCTGTGCAGAGCCACCTCCCCTCCCAAGACGGGCCCCCTCCTGCCTGGGGCCAGGTGCTCCACCTTCCCTGTGCAGCACAGTGGCCTGGGATCAGGGACGGCTGGTGTGACCCCTTGGAACCTCCCTCCCAGGACCAGGGGGCAGAGAAGAGGTGTGTCTCAAACCAGGGACCGTGTTAAGATGCAGACACAGACGTAGACTTGGCCAGTCTGGGTAGCCCCGGGGATGGCAGTGCTGCTCTCCGCAGATGCCACTCAGCACAGCAGGGGCTGCGGGGTGTGAGGAGGTGACACGCAGACAGCACCTGTGCGCCACTTGCATCACCAGGATCCCCTAGAGTCATCCAAGCCTGGATCCTGGCCCTGAGCAGAGTGTCTGGAGGGTTGGGCTGGGACCCAAAGCCTGGGAGGTGAATCTTGGCCAGACCCACTCCGGAAAGACTGCCCGGACTGCACCACGGCCCTTGCTGCTCCAGGCTCCGGCACCTGGTGTGAGGAGCAGAGGGCAGGATTCCGAGGCTGCCCTGCTATCTGCCAGCTGTGTGACTAAGGCACGTCCCCTGGTCTTCTGGGTCTTCATTTTCTCAGCTCTCAAATGGGGCAGGCAGGACTGCCCTGGTGGTCCAGTGGTTAAGACTCTACGCTTCCACTGCAGGGGGCATGGGTTCGATCCCTGGTTGGGAACTAAGATCCCACATGCTGCACAGCGCGGCCAAAATTTTTTTAAAAGGTGGGGAGGGGAAGGGAGGAGCAGACGTCACAGAGCTGCCATGAGGCTCCTCGGCCCCCATCACCTTCTGGGAAATGAGGGACCATAGACCCACTTCCCCCAGCTTCACTTTGGGCTGGCAAGGCCCAGTGGGGGGCTACATCCTGCCACCAACCATACAAGCCACTCATATGCCTTTGAATGGGGCCAAGTGCTTGGGAACTTGAAGCTTGGAACCACCCACAGAGCACCAGCCCACGGCAGGTGTCAAGTGAGCCTGGCTGGCCTCTCTGTGGACACCTCACCTCACAGATTTTGTATATTCCCCCAACCCAGCCTTTGACATTTTGCTTTTAGCTGGCCTCAGTTTTTTCTTAGAAGTTCCTCTGAGAGTGTGAGGCAAGCTGGGAGGATTTCCTGTGCCTCCTCTGAGCTCTGGGGAATGGCGTGCCTATGCATGTTTTCACCAGAAGAAAGATCTCACACCAGAGGCAACTTCATCCTGGGGCTGCTTGGTCCCTGGACATATATTTACTGTGGTCCTCCATATATAAAGAGCACCAAGAAATCAATACAAAGCCAGCAATGTCACAGAAGGATGTGGGCTGACGGTTCCTAGGAAAGGAAGCACAGCTGGCTGGAGAGACCTAAGACTCAGCCTCGCTCACGATAAGGGAAGTGTGCTTGCCAAAGGACTGGCTTGACCCCTCAGGTGGGCAGAGTCATGGGGTGGGCCATCTGGCAGCAGACGCTCTTGTCCATTCCCAGCAGGAGTGCAAAGAGGGACAACTCCCAGGCAGGCAGTTTGGCAGATCTAGCAAAATTCTAAAGGCTCACATCCTTGACCTAGCAAGTCTACTTTTGGGATTTACCTGAGATGTACTCATATGTGCAAGTTGAGAGATGTGTGAGGATATTTACCAAATACCATTTCTGGGGGCTGAAGATGGGAAACAAGCTAAACACCCTTTAAGGGGGTACAAAGGGCTGCCCTCCAGCTGAGCACGGAGGCCGTGCATACTCTAAGCGTTAAAACGCTCCTCTGCAGGAGTTAGGACACCCCGGCCCAGGAACCCCTACAAAGCCCATAGCACTTCTGCTTACAGGGTGTGGAGCCCAAGTTGCACCAAGGGGGTAGGAAACGGCCCCTTTCTGCACATGCCTCATCCTGTCCCAGGCGCTCCTCCTCGTGCCTCCAGCAAGGCTCACGGCACCTCACAAGGCTGGTTTCCTCCTCCCATCTCACCAGTGGGACAACTGTCTCTGAAGCCCCCACCGCTACCCCACACACACCTCACAGCCTCTGGGGAACTCAAGGAAGGAGGGAGGAAGCCGGCAGGGGCCAAAGTCCCCAGCCTAGACAGAGAAGCAGGCTTGGCCGGGCGGAGGTGGGCAGGAGGAAGAGGGAGGGCCGGGGCCTGGGACCGATGACTAAGGGAAGGACCCATTACTCAGACCGGCCCAGACAGGGGGCGGCTGGCGAGGCGGGGCCCCGGGCCCCCAGGAAGGCGGCAGCGGCAGCCCTTGAGCTAGTCCGAGTCTGCAGACGGCCACCCAAGCCACGGTCACCCGCGCTGAGTCATCGGAGCCAATGCGTCAGCAGCCGGGTCAGGGCGTCTCTGGAGGCCACTCACTGCCTCCCCAGCTGCACCCTCAGCCTGGACCTGGCCTCTGACCATGTGCCCCCCGCTGTCCTGACCCCAACCTCCGCGCTGTGTCTCTCTAGCACTGTCATCAGGCACCCCCAGCCATGTGCAGTCCCGTGCTGGACACGGGGACACAGCTGTTGCCTCCCTCTGGATGTCCCTGCACAGGGGCTGACAGCCAGTGGGACTAGGTGGGGTAAATGCCCACCTGTGGCAGGATCCCCACAACCTCCAGGCATCCCCAGCCTGCTGAGCCCATTGCCCAAGCTGTCGCTGGATCCTTGCTGGCGCCCCCTGTGGGGACTCCTTCCTGCCCCCCATTCTTCATGGGGTCACCCCCCAAATACACCAGGGGCTAGAGTCCTTGCCTCAGGGCCTGCATCGGGGGGACCCAAGGCAGGATGGCCTAGTGAGGGACAGCCACAGGAGGTGCAGAGCCACACCAACAGTGACAGGGCCCCGCGACGGCGGTAGGGGCTGCCTTGGGAGCAGCACTTGGCGGGGTGGGCGCTCCCCTCCTCCTGCCCTCGCCCGGCTGCTGGCCCTGGTCTCCACTGTCGGTTTCCCAAGCCCACAGGAGAGATATGAAGCCCCTGAAAGTTCTTTTCACTGGAATGTCCAAAAAAAAAAAAATGGGAAAAGGCAAGACCAAGAAAGAATTTCATGGAAACATTTCTTTGGGGTTTTGTAAACTCCTTTCCCACCCCCACATGGAGCCCAAAACTCAGGCCAGAACAGAGTCTGACGGTATTGCCCCTTTAACATACTGTTCTGACATGCAAATTCCCTCACTTCCCCTCAAAACAGAGAGCACTTCCACTTTCAAAGCCAATTTTGGTTTTATTGTCCATGTGGCTCGATGGAGCACAGCAGCGCAGCGCAGCTGGTTGGCTCACACCCCGGCTGATGCAGTACCAGGGAGCTCCAGGCCACTCCGCCTTAGGGTCCTGGGTGCATCAGCAGGGAAGACACTGCACTTGGGGGGACAAAGGGAGACAGAGACCCAGAGAGGGGGAGAGAGACCCAGAGAGGGGGGACAGAGACCCAGAGAGAGGGGGACGGAGACCCGGGGGGGAGGGACAGAGGTTGGGGGATGGGGATGGGGCTCTCTAGCTGCAGATGGAGAAGTGCCGGCAGCCCGCTGGTCACCTCTCTGTCCTATTTCCCATACCACCAACCACTGCCTCCTATCCAGCCACACTGGAAGCTTCTCTGGCTTCCCCTTCCTGCCCGCCTCAGACCCTTCACAAAGCAGGCTCACTGACAGAGCACATGCTGGGCACAGCCCTTCACAAAGAACTTCATGAATCCCTGGCCAGCCCAGGAGGTCAGTGCAGCAAGTGTCCCCTTCAAGATGGAGAAACTGGACTTGCCTGGTGGTGCAGTGGTTAAGAATCCGCCTGCCAATGCAGGGGACATGGGTTCGATTCCCTGGTCCGGGAAGATCCCACGTGCCGCGCAGCAACTAAGCCCATGTGCCAGAACTACTGAGCCTGCGCTCTAGAGCCTGAGTGACACAACTACTGAAGCCCGCACGCCTAGAGCCCTTGCTCCGCAACAAGAGAAGCCACCGCAATGAGAAGCCCGCACGCCACAATGAAGAGTAGCCCCTGCTCACCATAACTAGAGAAAGGCTACACGGCAACGATGACCCAAGGCAGCCAAAAATAAATAAATAAATATTTTTATTAAAAAAAAAGATGGAGAAACTGAGGCCCAGCATGACCCCCCCCCATGGCTGCAGGCAGCTCCAGTACTGGCTCCCACTTCCCGCTCTACTACAGCCTGCTGACTCTGCCAAGGCCACTGCTCTGCCTTCCAGGCACGCAGCTCCATGGATCAAAGGTGCATCTGAGCCAAGGTCCCACATGTCCCACAAAGGCAGACACCCCAAGCCACTGTTGCTGTGGTTACCACAGTATTTCACAGCTCTGGGTACTGTGCTCCCAGCCCAAAGGATGGAGTCACCATGTTTTGGCACCTGGCAGTAGCCCTCAAATGCTCCGGCTGGCCAGCAGCCCCCATGCTCACGTCAGCACGCTCTCTCCTGGGGCTGCTCACCCCAGGCCGGCTCCGCCCTCCTCACCCCCAGACAGCCGCAGCCCCACGGTAAGGGGCAGCTCCTTCTCAGATGCCTGCAGTCCTCTCACAGGGCTTGATCCCTGGGCGCTCTGGGGAGCAGATGAAAGAGCAGGGCTCCTGTGTGGACAAGTGTGGAACCCAGGAGCAGATGAAGATCCTCAGAGCAGGGTCCCAGCAGGCCTGGAGGCCAAACCACTGAGAGAGACTGGGGGGCACAGAGACCCATAGAGAGGGGACAGAGACCCAGAGAGAGAGAGAGAGAGAGAAGAAAATCTGGCCAGGGCCCCAGATCCCATGTGCCCCTGAGCCTGGGCTCTTTCCACAGCATCAGCTGAATTGTTTATTTCTCCCTCCTGGTCATCATACTGGTTACTTCCTACATCTTCTGCGATAATTTAAATCAGGATGCCCAGTGGCAAGGTGGATCTGCGCACCCCATGGGAGGCCAGGTGAGCCAGGCCGCCAGGCAGGGGCAGAGCCTCATCCACTCCTTCCCACCTGCTCTGCCTCCTCCAAGAGCTGGGCCGTGGACACATCTAGGGCCTACTGTGAGCCCACCCTGGGAGCACGTCGCCCACAGAGACGCTCTCCCTGAGCCCTGCAAAGGGGCACCAGGCCACACTCGCCCACCTCATCTTCAGGGCATCACCAGGCAGGGCCACCCCCCACACGTATGTCCTTGGCTCCTGCCTGTCTGTGCCTGCAGTGCAGTGACAGGGTGACAGAAGAGAGGCGGTGCTGGGTGCTGGGGAGTACCGGCAGGAGGGAACCATGCAACCTGCCGGCACCCGGGACTGGTGGCTCCTGAGAACCCCCACGTGACAGCCAGGGAGGCTGAGGGTCCAGAGGGTGGTAGGGAAGGCAGACAGGTTCTAGAACCCACGTCCACCTTAAAAGAACCATCATGACGCCTCTCAAGGACCCAGAGAGGTGACAGGAGCAAATTCCTAGGGGCTGGGAGTAGAGGCAGGGGTGTGCCTGGCCCCACAAGTCACCAGCCTCACAATAAGACCCCACCAGCCATCCCCAAAGCCTGGCTGGGATCCTGCGCGCACAGAGCCTGGCGCTGGACAGCCTCGCTCAGTGCTGGTTCCACTCAAGGCAAGTGGAACCACCCGGTCAGCTCCGTCATCCCGCCCTCCTGAGACAGGGACAAACCGTGTGGATTCCCCCACTCCCGCAATACTCACTGGGTTACAGCCAAGAACTCTACAGGTATGGCCCACCCTCCCACAAGCAGAAGGCAACAATGACGTCAAAGTCCATCACTCTCCTGCCTAAGCCCCCTGTGGCTCTCCGACAGTCTTGCTCTTCAGGGGCCACAGTGAGCCCAGTGCCCCTGAAGCCCAGCCGTGACCTCTTGCCCAGGCTCTCTGCCCTCACCCCAGCCTCTGACTGGTGCCCCAGGGAGCCCAGGATGCGTGAGGATCTGGCCACTGCTGATGGACAAGAGGACCCTGTAGGCAGCACTTCCCCAGTCCCAGACCTGCCAACTCCAGCAACTTCTCAAGGCTAGGAAGACAGAAGGGGGACACCCAGACCCTCCTTCCCTCATCATCAGCAAGCTCTCTGCCTCCACGTACCCCCACCTCTCCCCATCCTGGCAAGCGAGCATCCTCCCACTCCATGCAAGACTGTGGGCCCGGGGCAGTGCCAACCTGGTTCCCAGCTCGCCTCTCAGTGGGCAGCCTGGAGAGGGGTATACCACTATCGTCACCATTTTACAGATAGGGACATTGAGGCACAGAGAGGTTCAGGCACCCACCCAAGGCCACACAGCACGTAAGAGGCCTGGCCAGTGTCAGCCTCTCTGTAGCCCCAGGTGGATGGGCCCCCTGATCACCTCCATGATGCAGATGGGGAGACTGAGGCTGGGAGAGCTGAGACCACTCACCAGGAAGGCCAAGCCAGGAGGTGGACGTGGAGCTGGACAGCAAGTGGGGCAGGATGTGGCTCCTCAGTGGCAGCCAGGGCAAGGGTGTGGACTATTCCACTAACCCCCCGTTATGAGGGAGGTAACCCCATTCTGCCAGGTCACAGTGGGAAAGCCCCACCCAGGCCTCCACACCTCTCCGACCCCAACCCAGCTCTATTTGTCTTGCCTGCCCATCGCTCCACCTGGTAAACCATCCGTCTGTTTCCAACCTGTCTCCTCGAAGCTGCAACAGGAGCCTCACCAAGCAGGGCAGGGTGGGTTCTGTCTCCTGCTGTGTACCAGCACCTGGCACCATGCCCAGCATGTACTCAGAGCTCAGTCACACTTGTTGATTAAATGGCTGGATGGCTGAGTGGGTGGGTGGATGAATGGATGGATAGATGGGTAGATGGATGATGGATGGATGGATGGACAATGGGTGATAGGGTAGATGAATAGATGAATAGACAGATGGGACAGATGGATGGATGGTTGGATGGAAGAGTGGGTGGATGGAAGGATGGGTAGATGGATGGATGCAAAGGATGGGTGAGGTGGCAGGTGGATGGCTGCTAGGTGGCAGCAGTGGCCGGGGCCTGACTCATATCTCTGCTTGTTGCAGGTATCTGCTGCATATATCTGCTCTGTTACCCGCTCCACGCAACCTCTGGTCCAAGTCCTGGGACTAGGTATGTTATCCTCTGACTGGGCTCAACCAGGAAGCCCTTGGCAGGCTCCTCTCTGGGATGTCTGGCCTCCACACTTTACTCATGCTATTCCCCAGGTTGAAGGGCCAACTCCTTCTGCCCCCCACCTCCACCCCTCCTCCCTATGCTGCACTCTCAAGCCCACTAGCTCTTCCACGCTCCTCCATCACTTTCCCTTCCAAGCCTTCTCGAAGTAGAAGGTCCCCCCCATGACCTCCCTTGCCCTCATGGCCCAGTCAGGGTTCCCCACAGCCTCCGTGACCCCTCAAAGCCCAGCCAGGGCCCCAATGCCAGGGGCAGCAAGGGCGACTAATAAGCAGGTCTCAGGGTGAAGCTTCGCCTGTTTTGTTCCCACCCACTGACAAGAGGCTGATCCCAGTAAGAGCCCATCCCCCCACATTATCCCTGCTGCACTGGGCTTGGAGATGGGGCCACTTGAATGAGCAAAACCCCTTCACTCTACAAATTAGGCAAGTAGGCACATGACTGCATGGCCCCAGAACACCACTCGGAAACCCTGTGAGAATCCAGCATTGCAAATGCCAGCATTTCAGGACCCAGCCCAGCTGCCTCCCCTGGCAGGGCAGGTATTGAAAGGGACAGTTCCACCAAATGGCATGTGCTCATGCCCAGTGGTGCTAGGCCATATGCAGGCAGACACAGTATGGGTATGGCTCAGCAAGGACCTTCCAACAGCAGCACAAACTTAGGCATCAAAAGGGGCCTCTCACGAATATCTTCATTTTAGGGGGTGCCAACATCCCTTCCTTCTTCTGTTAAGGGCCCCCTGTTTTCCTCAGGGAACCTCCTTCACTCTCAGCCCCAGTGGTAAGGATCAGGAGACCCACCCCTGGGCTGAAAAGGGAGAATTCATAACCCAGCCTGGCCAACCAGAGCCTCCCAGGCCCCCAGCCATGCTGATTGATCCCAGGATGGGGAGTGTGACCCATTCGACCCAACCAAAACCTTCCCTGGGACTTTTGCTGGAGCCACCAGGATGGAAACTTCCCTTCCCCCTAGGGTTGCTGGGATGATGGGGAGCAAGGTGAGGTTACCTTGCCCAGCCAAGAGCTAAGAGACGGGAGTCACAGGTTCCAGAGGAATCATCTGAGCTCTGAATTTAATGAATTTAAAAACCGGAATTCTCCCTGAACTTATTTTCTATGTGAACGATGAACTTTTATTTTTTAACTGAAGGCAGTGAGTTGAGTTGAGTTTCTGGCTCTCGTAACCAAAAGGGGCCTTCAATGTCAGAAGCCTCTGATCCGGGGCTCGAATTCTGGATGAGCCTCTGGAAAAACCACTGTGGAGTTAATACTTCTCCAGCTACCACCTCTCCCTGCAATGCACACTGGCTTCCTACCCTGGGAATGGGGATGAGGAAGCCTCACTGGTTGATCTGCAGGTGAGTGGGTGGTGACCAGACCCAGCCTGAGCCCCGCCTGCCCGTAAAGAGACGGCCCAGCTGTCTCCCTGTGAAAGGTCAGCAAGCTACCCATGCCCCCTACTGTGAAAGTTCAGCAACTCTAAATGCTAAAATACTGGAAGCACGCCCAAGGCTGGAGCTGCAGGGCAGCCCAATGCCATCAGCCTCGGCAAGGAAAACACCACCCAGAGTTTCTGCAAGTGACTCACGTGGAGCGTAAACATTTGTGTGTTCCCAGTCTCCCTGCCTTACGGCCCACGGGCTGCCATTACCCCTTGCACGACAGAGGTGGGGAAAAAAGAGAGAGAGCAAGAGAAGCCCTCCTAGGATCAACCAGACTTCACCAAGCCAGCACACAGTTATGACTTTAACTATAGTCCTGGAAGTTTTCCAAGTTGAGGCTGCCTTGGGGGTCTGCAGCGGGGCTCCCCTACATGACTGTTGCTTCACGGGCATTTTGTCACCCCCCCCTCCAAACCCTTCCTCAGGAGAATGTCCCACTCTCAGCTACAGTCATGGAAGATTCTGAGTGATCACGTCTCCCTGCTCCTGCTTCCTCCGGCAGACTGCTTCAAATTCTAACATCCCTTTGAGAGGCGAGCTGTCCAGATATCCAGCCCAGCCCAGCCCAGCCCAGCCCAGCCCGCTCCTGCTAGGATCCTGTCTTTGACCCCTGTGGAATTTCGCAGTTGTGGCGTCAGAAAACGTCTTCGGCCTCGATCCTTGATCCTCGGGTGACCCCCCCTTGAGGCCTTTAAAAGCCCAAAGGTCCACCCCTCAAGATTTCCTCCAGGCTGAGCGTGTTCAATTCCGGAAGCTGCTTCCCTCATAGGAAAGGTCTGCGATTCCCCAAAGGCGCCGGTTACTTCCTCCCGAATCACAATATTTTCAGTGTGCGGCGAGGTGGTCTGCGGGAAGAGCTCAGCAGCAGGGCTGCTCGGCGAGGGGTCTGAAATCACGCTGGATGCGCCCCAAAACCCACTCTGCCAAGGAATGTTAGGGAAACGCTCTCATAGACATGGGGGATGAGTTCTGTGAATCCTGAGCAGCCCTCTCTGAAGGGAAATGGGAAAGGGGCGGGGAGGAGGAAGGGACTGGAGACTCGGGGTTAACAAGTGTTAAGAGCCCGTCTGCACAGCTGCGGAGCGGCTACCACAGGAGGAGGGCGGGTCGGCCCGGTGGGGACCCAGCGGGCCCCAGCCCCCACTTCCCCCGGCAGGCAGCTGGACAGGGAGCACGGCTGGTCCTTTCCCCATCTCCAACACGGCGCTAAGATCCTGTCCGTGAACTAAATGGAGCGCGTGCAAAAGGGTACTGCTCGCTGGCTTCTCTCTAACGGGGCTGATTCACTGACAACACACCTGTGAGTCTCTGTTTCTCTACCCGGACCCTGCCATTAACAAAAATCAGGAGAAGAAGAGTGACCCTTGCTCGGCTGGCCGTGGAGGGCCGTTCCAGAAGCCTCCCAGTCAGGCCAGCTCCTCCTGCAAATCCATCGTAGATTGTATGTAGAATATCCGCTAGACTGTATCAGAGCCTCCACAGTGAAGCCCTGCCTGCGGGGAGCACACATTCTAGGGGACACAGATCCTTAAGAACACAGAATGGACCATGAGCCTGGGGCAGAGGACGAAGAGGGGCAGACGGGGGGAGTCATGGTGGACAGAGTGGCCAGGCCCCAAGGAGGCAACACAGGAATTGTGCAAAGCTCTGGGACAGGTCACCCCAGCCGAGGGAGGGTGAGCTCACGAGGCCCAGGAGGGGCACCAGCCTGCTGTTGGAGATGTGGGCTGTGGAAGCACGGGGGCCCGTGGACGGTCAGGGCCTCGCCGTGGGAGACAAGGGGATCACGTGGAGAAGTGAATTTTGTTCTGAGACTGTTCTGAGAGTGAGGAAGCCCCCGGCAGGTGTCAGGCAAGGGACGGCCTGGTCTGATGCCTGCCTTGGGAGGGTCCCGCCAACTGGAGGTGGGGGGACAGCAGCCAGGAGGGCAAGAGTCGATGGCAGCTCAGAGCCAGGATGAGGTGGAGGTGGAAGAAGGGGCCGGACGGGGATGTGGCTCAAAGGTGGAAGCAACACAGTGTGCCAATAGATTAAAGGAAGAGAGAGCAAATAAGTGTGCATGTGGTGAGTGCTCTCAAGGAGGTCAGAGAGGAGAGGCAGGAATCGAACTGGGAAGGACCAGGTCCTGGTTGTTAGAAGACCAGGGACCCTCGAGCAAGGAGAGGCACGAGGACTTTCCAGAACAGAGGGGGGACCTTGAGCCCTCCAGGCCAGATGTCCATGTCTGCTCCCTGTCCCCACTGGATGCTCTCAGGCAGCAAAGGCTCTCAAGCCAAGTGGGGCCTCATCCTCCTGCCTGATGCGTCCTCCACCAGCACTCACTCTTTGGTCCACGGCAGAAACCTGAGAGCTGGTGACTCCCAACCTGGCTGCCACCATGGGTCAGCATGTCACACAAGTTCAACCTTGAATCTTCCCCAAACCCATGCCCGCCTCACCATCTCCACACCCGCCCCTCAGCCCAGGGCCCCTCATCTCCTGCCAGAGGGATCCTTCCAAAACACGAATCTGACCCAGGTGCCCCCTCACCCAAACCCTGCACCAGCCCCCAGTCTCCCCACTCCTCCCTCTCACCCTCTCCAGCTCCCCTCTGCCCTCTGGACCCCTAAAAAGCCAGGCTCCTCCCCCTCCAGAACCTGCACATGCCACTTGCCTGTACCCAGAAAACAGGCCACCTCCCGAGACTCCCTTCCCCCAAGCTGATGGCACTAACCTTTAGACTCTGCTCAACCTCATCTGTAAGGAGACTCTCAGAACCTTCCAGAGAAGGCAGGAACCTCCAACTCAGCCTCGGGACATTTTATGGCAACCGTGGGGAAATGACGGCCCAACTGTTTCACTTGCTGGCACATAAGTGTCCCACACAGGCACGGCCCATCTGTCCGGGGGCCCCATATGCCCAACACCAAGCGCAGCGGCAGGCACACAGGAGGCATGAGACCACCGACAATCGCCAGGGGAAGAGAAAGGTGTCAAATGAGTCCCATCCACAAGAGGAAGGAGCTGGGGATGCGGAGAAGTCACCCTCCCTCCTCCCCCTTCTCCAGGGCCTTCAACCCTAAGTCTGAAACATGCCCCAAGACCAAAGGGCAGGAGTGCAGAGAAGCCCCACTTTTAAAGTGTCTGGGGGGGAGGCAGGCGCAAACCTCCAACCTGGCCCCTCTGAGCTCTCCCGTGAGGATCGGCAATAAAACATAACCAGTTAAGGAAAGTGGGATGACACACTACATCTACTCCCTAGAGATGGCGCAATGATAGCAGAGGCTAATAAAGCCTTTCTACCCCATAACTATGGCTGACAAGAAGGCCATCCCCGGGGGGTCGCAGCTACCGGATGGAAGTGGTTCAGCTATGAGACAATCAGGCTGCACAATTCAGGGCGAAGTGTGCAGTTTTCAGAGCAATTTCACATCGTGACCTCAAGGGACCCTACCGGTGAGAAGGTGAGGAATGGGGCGCCTCACTCCCAGAGGAGGAGCTGGGCTGCGTGACCCAGCCCCCGAGCACCTCTGCCCAGCACTCTCTCCAGCTCACCCCAGACTCAACTGCCCCACCCCAATACTCTGCCAAGACCCACCAGCTCATGCTCTACACTCTGTTCCTAGGTGCCAGGCTCACATGGCAGCATCTGTTCTCTCAATGCTGCAGAAGCAGCTCAGACTTGACATGTTCCATTCTCCCACTGGCCCTGCCACTGTCCCTCTCATGGCCACCAAGTAATGATACTACCATCCTCTGAACTGCTCAAGCTGACAACCACAGAATGAATGCTTGTATCCCCCCAAAATTCACACATTGAGACCTATTCCCTAATGTGATGGTATTAGAGGGCAGGGCCTTCGGGAGGTGATTAGGTCATGAGGATGGGGCCCTCATGAATGGAATCAGTGCCCTTATAAAAGAGACCCCAGAGAGCTCCCTAGACCCTTCCACTATGTGAGGACTCAGCAAGGAGGCCACGTCTATGAACCAGGAAGAGGCCTCTCCAGACACCAAATCTGTCCGCGCCTTGATTTTTGACTTCTCAACCTCCAGAACTTCAAGAACTAAATTTCTGCTGTTTATAAGCCACCCAGTCTATGGTATTCTGTTATGGCAGCCCAAACAGACTAAGATACCAACTTTCTCTTCCCAACCTGCCACATTGGCTCGTTAGCAAGACCTGCCAAACACCCCATGATCCCTTCTTGGTCCACGTAGGCACAGCGGACAGAATGCTAACAGCTTCAGGACCGCAGGGCAACATTGCCACTTCCACACTCACACACACACATGTGCAACATGCTGGGCACCCTCTGAGCATACCCTCACCCTAGTTTGCTTCTTCCCAGCTACCCTGCCCAGTAGGTCTGGGGTCCCACTTCCTGGATGAAGACTAACACACAGAGGGTTGCAGATGTGCCCAAGGCATGCAACAAGCATGTGGGTCTGATGAGGTGCCTGATGCCACCAGATCTCCCAGAATTCCTAGGAGGAGTTGAGTTCCTGTCTCTGAAGGGTCAAATTCCTGTCTCTCCCTCTCAGCTGAAGAGAGGATGAGGCCAAAGGAACAAGAATCTTCTCAGAAGGCCAAATCATTGCCCAGTCTTTCACACAGGAGTTGGGGGGCTGGACTCTTCCAGAGCCTCAGGGATTAGTGGAGACAATCTAGGGTGCAGCCAGAGAGGGCTTATTAAGAAAGTTTAAACAAGCAAAGGCCACCAAGCCAGAAGCAGACGCCTCAGCTGAACTGTGCCAAACCCACTCACACTGTGTCCCAGTCACGACTTCCCAGAGAAACACCTATGACTGGCGTGCCCCTCACCCAGATACTCCTGCCTCACCCCCCAAGAAGCAGTGTGAATCAATGAGACTAGGCCCCATCCAGACACCTTTAGGAAAGATGGGCGGTGAAGAGAGGATGCCAAAGGCCCAATGTCTGAAGAAACTTCATGGTGAGACGGTTCCTCCAGAACTAGGCAGGCCAGGTACCTCACAGCAATGGAATTGTAGCTGGGGAGGTGCGACTCCTGGGAGAGTTCCTCCACCCCCTCACAACACACTGTAAACCTCCTCTCTCTCCAGGAGCCTGGACCCCCTCAAGGGCCTGAGGTGGAGCTGAGAGGGGGCCTGCTGCAGAACAAGTTTCTTTTGTGTGAGTGAGCCTGCAGCTAGGACCCCACCTCCCCTCAGCAAGCGCCCAGCCAAGGCAGCCATGCTCTGTCCATCCCAGAGGTTCGGCTTGGTCATTAACGACCATCTCTACTAGGCAACGGGTTTTTTGTTGATCCCTCGAGATAGGAAGGAAGGAGAATAAGCTTTTCTCTTTCTTTTTTCCCCCTTGGTTGCAGAAAAGTGAAGTTGGAACAAACAAGTTATATAATGCTGGGGGCGGCTGGGGGAATGCAGTCCCTCCTAAGGACAGTTTTTCAAGTTGTGGGACCGTTGGAAGGGCCGAGGGGAAGACAGGAACCGCCCCCACCCCTGGCCAAATGACAAAACCCTTCATGGGACAAAAAGGCAGATGCAGGCACCACCTGGAAGGCTGGAAAACCAGCCTCACAGACAGGGCCAGCCTCCCCCCCGGTCCCTGGCAGGCCCACAAGTCTCCCCGAGAAGGCAAGGGACAGACCTGACCACCTAGAAGGGACTTCCTACCAGCCAGACTACAAGCCCTAGAGAGCTTTTCCACACTCCATTCATCCATCCCTCCCTCCCAGCCATATTTCCTTTTTTTTTTTTTTTTGGCTGCTCCAGGTCTTAGTTGCGGCTTGTAGACTTCTTAGTTGCGGCATGCAGACTTCTTAGCTGCGGCATGTGGACTCAGTTGTGGCATGCATGCAGGATCTAGTTCCCCAGCCAGGGATCAAAACCGGGCCCCTGCATTGGTACCGCAGAGTCTTACCCACTGGACAGAACCCCAGGGAAGTCCCCCAGCCATATTTCTTGAACACTTCTTTCCTCTGGGCTGCCTGTGCTCCAGGCATACAAGACCAAGACTACACGAGACAGACATGCTCTCTACCCTCAATGCATTTCCACTAATAAACACACCAAGTAGTGTTGGGTGGTGACTGCATATTCAAGGACACACAACAGCCATAGGACCCAGCAATTCTGCTCCTGGTATATACCCCTAAGAACGGAACACAGGTATTCAGACAAAAACTTGTACATGCATGTTTATAGGAGCATTATCCAAAACAGCCAAAAGGTAGAACCGACCTAAATGTCCTTCAGCTGGTGAACAAATAAACAAAACGTGGTATGTCCACACAATGGAATGTTATGCAGCCATAAAAAGAAGTGAAGTACTGACACACATTACATTGTGGATGAACCTCGAAAATATTAATATGGAGTGAAAGAAGCCAGACACTAAAGGTCACATATGGTATGATTCTATTTATAAAACAGGTAAATTTAGGGAATTCCCTGGCGGTCCAGTGGTTAGGACTCTGTGCTTCCACTAATACGTTGCATAGTCGCGTGGTGAGGCCAAAAAAAAAAAAAGGTAAATTTATAGAGACAGAAAGTAGATGAATAGGGACTTCCCTGGTGGCGCAGTGGTTAAGAATCCGCCTGCCAATGCAGGGGAAACGGGTTCGAGCCCTGGTCCGGGAAGATCCCACATGCTGCGGAGCAACTAAGCCTGTGCGCCACAACTACTGAGCCTGCGCTCTAGAGCCTGCGAGCCACAACTACTGAGCCCGTGTGCCACAGCTACTGAAGCCCGCATGCCTAGAGCCTGTGCTCCTCAAAAAGAGAATCCACCACAATGAGAAGCCTGTGCACCGAGTGAAGAGTAGACGCCGCTCGCTGGAACTAGAGAAAGCCCGCGCGCAGCAACAAAGACCCACCACAGCCAAAAATAAATAAATAAGTAAATAAATTTATTTTAAAAAAATAGGAAGCAAAAGTACAAAGATTCAATGAACAATTTTTTATATTTTCTGGGATGGGGAGGCCCTGCTTGTTAAGAACCTCAATTGCTAAGGCGAAGGGTTACGCTACAATGTGCATCATTGATTTCCTCTGCCTCTTTTGCTCTGTTTTATTACAACCCCTAATTTGTTCATCACTCTAGTATTTGTAGAAAGATGTTTTGTATTTTGCCACATCATGATAATAAGAGTCCCGGTCTGACTGGCTGGTTTATAAGTTTAAGTACAAATAAATAAAAGATCCATTTTACCTTGAAAAAAAGAAAAAAAACTTAAACCTACACCTACCATAGGACCCAGTCATTCCACTCCTAGGTATTTACCCAAGAGGATGAAAGTATATGTCCACACAAAGACGCATACCCAGATGTTCACAGCAACTTTATCTGCAATTGTCAAAATGGAAACAACCCAAATGTCCATCAGCCAGTAAATGGATAAACAAATTGTGTCCATCCATATAATGGAATAGTAGGCAGCAGTGAAAAAGAACGAACTTCTGATACTTGTGACAACACAGATGAAACTTCAAAAATATTCTGTTAAGGGACAGAAGCCAGACACAAGAAGCCACATATTATATGATTCCATTCATGTAAAATTTCTAAAAAGACAAAACTACAGAGAGCGAAAGCAGATCAGAGTGTGCCTGAGGCCAGGGGTGGGAGAAGGGTTGACTGCAACGGGCTTGAAGGAATTCATTGTGGTGATGGACGCGTTCTGAAAACCTGGATTGTGTTAATGGGTACATAACTCTATAAATTTATTAAAACTCAGTGAGGAGACTTCCCTGGTGGTCCAGTGGTTAAGACTCCGTGCTCCCAATGCAGGGGGCCAGGGTTCAATCCCTGGTCAGGGAACTAGATCCCGCATGCCGCAAAAGCCCACCTGCTGCAACTAAAAGATCCCGCATGCGGCAACGAAGATCCTGTGTGCCACAACTAAGACCCGGTGCAGCCAAAAAAACAAACAACTCCAAAAAACTCAGTGAACTGTTCAGCTAAAATGAGTGAATTGTATAGCATGTAACGAATTATACCTCATTCTTGCCGCAGGTTATCCCTAGCCAGGGCTCAAAGCAGGCACTAGGGTTCACTGTCCCTTACATGCCACCTCCTACTGGTCACCAAATCCTGTCCACTCTATGCCCTGCATGTCTTCCCAAATCCCCTGATCTCTCTTTGCTCCCCACTACAGGCCTCCAAAGCCCAACTCATGCACCCGGACCCTCAGGCCTTTCTGAGGCACACGAGTATTGACCATTTCATCATTTATCACGCTGACGGAAATTATTTGCTCCCATAAGCTCACCAGCAAGAAAAAGTCCGAATTTCTTCCTTGGCCAGCCAAGGGTAGCAGACTGTCCTGGGGGACCGGGATGAGAGGGTCTAGACTACTCTGGCCTTGTGCAATGGGAAGAGGGAGGGAGGTCTTACATCCTAAGGCAGGTGTTCTTTCCCTCTGAGAACCCAGAACAATGCATAAAAATACCTTCAATTGCTATGCCAATTCTTCGGTTCAAACAACCAGTCTCAGGACTTGTACAAAGGGAAAGGGGGCCTCTCTCAGATCAAAAGGGGTGAATTCTTCCACCTTGATCTGAGGGCAAGACCTTGCTTCAAGTTCTTTGCCCTGGGGATGAATGGGATTTACACCCCATGGGGCTTGTAGGGAGGAGCCACAAGGATGGACCCTTCTCATGTATTTTTTAAACCTTCAGCGCTCTCTCACCATCTTCAGGCTTCCCAAGACCCACTCTAGCCCCTCAGGACCCCTGGGACCCCAAGACCTCTCCCTGCCAATCAGGACTCACTGGGACCCCCAGGGCCCCTCAGCTCCCTCTCTCAGGTTCTCCCAGGTCCCTCAGGCCTCTTTCAGGCCCTTGGGTTCACTTGAGCCTCCTACTCCCAACCTTCTACAGTCCTCACCCCTCCCAGGTCCCCTCAGCCTGTCCTCAGGACCACCTTTAGAAACCTCGGGGTCCTTCAGCACCCTCCAAGAAGCCGTGGGCCTCAGCCCTGCAATTTCCCCTCAGCCCCTCCTCAGAGTAGCCCAGACAGCCTCAACAACCTCAAGACTTCCTATGGCCCCTGCTCAGGACCTCCCTGCCTCCCAGACCCCTTGGCATCCCCAGTTCCCCCATGGCCACATCACAGTCAGGAGCCCCTGGGTTTCCCTTCAGATCTCCACACCCCTCAAAGCCCTCTCAGGCCCCTAGGGCCGCATGCAGACGCCTGGAGGCCCTGGGGCCCCCAACCCGCCTTCGGATGCCCCGTGAACAGCCCTCAGTCCCCTCAGTACTCCATAGCCACCTAAAGTCCGCAGCCCCCGTAAAAATCCTCGAGTCTGCCCAGGCCGCTCCTCCAGGACTCCCCTTAGGTCACTCCAGCCCCGGGGCAGGTGCAGGCCCACCCTGTGGGCTGGTTCTCACCTGTTCGGGCGCTCGGGGCCCGGGCCCGCGCCGAAGCCGCCGCCACCAGCGCCACCACCGCCACCGGACGCCGCCATCTTCCCGCCGCCGCCACCGCGCGTGCTAGTGACGGGAACCGCGCGCGCCGGCCCGGGAGACTAAGTCTCGGGGGGTGGGGAGGGGCCTGCTCTGAGGAGGGGCGGGGCCCTAGGCGAGGGGCGGGGCCGGGTCTGAGGAGGAGGCGGGTCCTGGGCCGCGAGGGGGCGGGGTCTGCAGATGGGCGGGGCGGGCAAAGGCAAGTGCCGGTTCAGCTGGAGGAGAGGGGGGTGGGGCCTGGGGAGAGGGGCGGAGTCTGGGACGAGGTTCGGTCGTGGGTCTGAGGAGGGACGGGAGACTGGTGGGACAGGGACAAGGGGCGGGGGGCATGGTCTACGGAGGGACGTGGCCCGAGTAAGGGGAGGGACCTGTCTGGGAGAGACTGGGCAGAGGAAACCTGTGCGTGTGGGGGCGTGGCCTGGGGGGGCGAGGAGTGAGGCGAGGGTGGGACGCAGCAAGGAGTAGGGGCAGCCCGACGGTTAAGTGCTGCACTTCAGGAGCGGGGTTGGCTCTGGGAAAGGGGAGCGGCGGAGGCGAGCCGAGATGAGAGGAAGGACATGGAGAAACTGGTCGAAGAAATCTGAGAACACCCCCCCCCCTCTCCTTCCAGGGTCACTCCCTCCCCAAGACCTCCCTCAGACTCAGGAATTCACCTGGTGCCCAGGCCTCAGACTTCCAACCCATCTTTGGGTCCCAACCCTCCCCCATCTTCCCAGAGCCTCCTCTCTCACATCCAAGAACCTCCACCTTCAGATTCCAATCATCTGCCCTCAGATCCCCATACCTCCTGCTTCACCCTCAGTTCTGGTTCCCATACCCCCAAACCCCTGCCCTCAAGTTATCTCCTCCATCCTCCACTCAAATCCCAACTCCACTCCCCCAAATCCTTGCCCACAGACCCTTCAAACCCACACTTACACCCCCAAAGTCCATTCCACCAGACCCAACCCCCTTGGACCTCCCAGCTCCAGTGCCACAAACACCCCAGTCTTCAGCCAGGGCGCGAAGTCCTGTATCTGTTTCCTTCCTTTTTCTCTTTGTTCTTCCTTGTTGCCTCCCTTTCCTCTCCTCCCTTCTGGACCCCATGGAGCCCGGAGCCAAGAAGGTAAAGTTTCCAGAACCTTTGAGGCCACCCCCCACCCCACCCCCAACCCACTGAACGCCTAGAATCTTCACCCTGGAAGGATCCAAGCTTCCAGGATTTTCTCTCCAGCCTTGAACCCATTTATTCTTTCACCTTCTGAGTTGGAAAACCCTCCCTTGTGCAGCCTCAGACAGGGTCCAAGGGTCGAAATGGGGCTCAGAGCCTTCCTGCAGTCAGCGCTGGGGAAGGGGGGTGGACATGGGGCTGGAGGGCCCAGAGGAGGAAGCAAGGGGCCTCCCTGGGTGGGCTCCTTCAGGTAGAACCAGACGCAACTGATCAATCTCCAGCAGAGGGTCAGGTACACAGTAGGTACTCAATCATTTGTGTAAAATGCTCAGGACACTGAAAGTTGATAGATACCAGGTGCTGAAGGGCCCTGCTAACTCCTCCAGCACACAATAAGCGCTCGATAAATATTGAATGTGTGAGAGCATGAGCAGCTCACGTTCCGGCTAGCTCTGCACACATCCCCTCACCTGCCTGTGGTCTGCCTGCCACTTGAGCCTTTGTTCCGGACGAACCATATGCAGGCATCAAACCCCGCTCAGCAGAGACCTTCAGCTCACACGCCCGACACGTACAGCTGTAGTCAATGGCATCCATATGCACCCACACTTCATAAACACCCAGATTTGACCCACATGTCAGACACACAGTCAAAGATAAGCAAGAAGAGGTTCACTGGGCCCCTGGCTGTGTGCTTACACGTAGCACACTGCAGACACGTGGTCTGTGGACACACTAGTGACTTCAAGATCACATTGCACAGGACAGCCAGTGCAAAGGCCCTGAGGTAGCATGCCTGCAGTGTTGCCTGGTGGGGGAAAGTGAGGGAGAGGGAGAGGGAAGGAGAAGATGAGGTGGGCAGCCACGAGGGGTGGTCTAGGTCATGGAGGACCTTGTGGACCACTGTGGAGGCATTTTCCCTGTGTGAAATGGGGGGGGGGGCTGGTGAGCAGAGGGAGTATAACCAACACTGACAGTTGGAGGCAATATCTTGACTTAGAGACATTACTTAGGTGGCAAGATTTCCTGGCCAAAAGATGATGCTCATCCCAGGGTGGTGGCCAGGGAGGAATGGGAGGCAATCCTTGCCAGGATGTACTTTGCAGGTGGAGCCAACAGGTGATACAGCAGATGGGATGTCGGGGGGCAGGCAGAGCGAGGCCAGGGATCCCCCCCAGGGTTCCTGGCCTGAGCCCGACGGGCTGCAATACCTGGAATGCGTCACGGGCAGGTGGGGACAGAGAGGACCCAGGAAGGTTACTGCACACAGTCATCCAATAATGATGACCTATGGTCTGGCAGAGCCCACAGGCAGAGACATGGCAGGCAGCGTCTGCAGGCCTGGCCGCCATCTGGCCCACAGCTGGCACAGCTCTCCCAGAGGCAAGGGCCTCACCACCTGCTCCCCGCTCCAGACCAGCTGTGGGACTCATGGCCCCAGGTTGGAGCTGGGAGGCCTCCTTATAACCCCCAGGTGTTACAGAGGAGGAAATTGAGGCCTGGGGGATAGGAGATGCCTTGCTTTCCTACAGCCTCATGCTGGGGCCTCATCCACCCTGTCTGCCCTTCACCATTGAGTGGCCTCAGAGCAAGCTGCTGACACTCGGGCGCCTCCTTCTGCTTCTCTATGAACTAGAGAGGTCACCATCAAATAAATTCTCACAATCTTTGCTATTACCCTTAGTTGTGCATCAACTTCTTATGAGCCTCAAGGCCTTGAGTGGGTTGCTCCAGCTCTACACATCAGTTTTCCCATCTTTAAAATGTCCTTGTGGGACAGAGCAGAAGCCAGGATAAAATAAACAATGTACAGTGCTCAGGGCCACTCAGGTAGTAGATCCTAACTCCATGCCAGCTGTGGGCATTTCCCCTCTCCCACACTCACTCTTCGACCCCCAGCCCTGCTTGATTTTTCTCTCTATCTAACAAACTCTGTATTTTAGGTTTCCTTTTTTTAAAATTGAGATATAATTCCCATGCCGTAAAATTCACCATTGTAAAGTGTACAGTTCAATGGCATTCAGTGCATTCATGATGTCATGCAATCAGCACCTCTATCTAGTTCCAAAACATTTCCATCACCCCAAAAGGAAACCCCATCCCCGTTACCTGTCACTCTCTGTTCCCACTCCCTCAGCCCCTGACGATCACTAATCTGTTTTCTGTCCCTATGGATTTACCTATTCTGAACATTTCATATAAATGGAATGACATGTGTCCTTCTGGGTCTGGCTTGTTTTATTTTATTCGGCATAATGCTTTTGAGGTTCATCCACATTGTAGCATGTGTCAGTGCTTCATTTCTTTTTATGACTGGGTAATATGCCATAGTATGGGGATTTCCCTGGCAGTCCAGTGGTTAAGACTCTGAAATTCCACTACAGGGGGTGTGGGTTTGATCCCTGGTCGGGGAACTAAGATCTCACATGCCGTGCAGCGTGGCCAAAAAAAAAAAAAAAAAAAATTCCACAGTATGGATGGACCACATTTCGTTTATTCATTCATCCATTGATGGACATTTGGGTTGTTCCTCTTTTGGCGATTGTGACTAGTGTTGCTGTGAACATGCGTATACAAGCATCTTTCAGAGTCCCTGTGTTCAATTTTGGGGGGGCACATAGCTAGGAGTGGAATTGCTGGATCACAGGTTAGCTCTATAAGGAATTTTTTGAGGAACTGTCTCGCATTTTCTTTTCTTTTCTTTTTTTTTTTTTTTGGCCTCATGGCATGCGTGGCTTGCAGGATCTTAGTTCCCCAATCAGGGATTGAACCCGGGCCCTCGGCAGTGAAAGTGCAGAGTCCTAACCACTGGACCACCAGGGAATTCCCTGCATTTTCTTTTCTTCCTTATCCTCTGTCATCTCCTCAAGGGATGGGAACTCTGTTTTCTTCCTGGCCACTCCACAGAGCCCTGGGCAGCACCCAGAATGTTAAGTAAATACACGATGCATGAACAAATCAATGTGACTCTTGGCTGAACAATAACTCTTAGGTTCTCTGGGATCTCAATTTCCATATCTGTGAAATGCGAATGGACTCAATCCTTCCCTTGGTAAGAATTAGTCCTGGGCTTCCCTGGTGGCGCAGTGGTTAAGAATCCACCTGCCAATGCAGGGGACACGGGTTCGAGCCCTCGTCCAGGAAGATCCCACATGCCGCGGAGCAGCTAGGCCCATGGGCCACAACTACTGAGCCTGCACTCTAGAGCCCGCAAACCACAACTACTGAGCCCACGCGCCACAACTACTGAAGCCCATATGCCTAGAGCCTGTGTTCCGCAATGAGAAGCCACCACCATGAGAAGCCCATGCACTGCAACAAAGAGTAGCCCCTGCTCGCCGCAACTAAAGAAAGACTGTGCACAGCAACGAAGACCCAATGCAGCCAAAAATAAAATAAATTAAAAAAAAAAAAGAAAGAAAAGAATTAGTCCCCCTTCCTCCAAAAAAGCTGTGAGCCTGACACTCAGATGTCCACAGTGTAAGCACCATGGGCTGCTAAGTCTCCCCAAGCAAACAATCACCAATTCTGCATTTCTTCCTCCCAGTGCTGCCTCCACAGATGCTCAATGGCCGGAACCTGAACAGCAGAGAAGGTCAAGTGCAGAGATGGGGAGGGGCTCCTGCAGTTACACAGCAATGGCTTTGGGCTCTGCGCCTTAAGGAGTGGGCTGTCTGGGAGGCTGAGACAGAGCCAGTTCTGGGGAGCCCCACCTCAGTTGGAGCACTGGGGGCAGACGCCATTCCACAGCCAGGCAGGGCCAGGACTGCTGCTTAGAGGTGAGCCAACCCCAGGGGACCTCATGTAGAGTGGGCAAAGGAGGCCCCAGTAACTGATCCCTAGTGGGAGTGGGCTCTGGGCAAGGGGAGGAATCCCAGCTTCCCCCGTTGTTACTATTAATAACATAGTAGCCACTATGGACCAAGTGTTGTGACATGTCCTCCCAGAAGCTTCTTCCTATGAGCCAGGGGTCCTGGTAGCTCCCCAGGACCAAAGTCACATGTGAGTGTCCGGCAGAGCCCAGCCTCAAGCCAGATCCAAATCTCACCTCATTTCAAATCTACACTCTTCACAGCTGACTCATCCCCTCTCAGCCTCAGTTTTCTCATCTTTAAAATTGGCGTACACCCAAGGGAAGTGAAATCGGGTGTTTAAACAAATACACATGCACACATGTTCACAGCAGCATTAGTCACGACCGCCAAAAGGAGGAAACAGCCCAAGTGTCCATCAAGTGACGAATGGATAAGCAAAATGTGGTCCGTTCATACAATGGACTATTACTCAGCCATGAGAAGGAATGAAGCTCTGACACAGGCTATAACGTGGAAGAACCTAGAAAATATGCCGAGTGAAGGAAGCCACACACAAAAGGTCACCTTTTGTATGATTCCATTTATATGAAATGTCCAAAACAGGCAAATCCATAGAGACAGAAAGCAGATTAGTGGTTGCCAGGGGCTGGGGGAGGGGGGGTGAGGAGTGGCTGCTAATGGGAACAGGGCTTCCTTTTGGGAAAAATGGAAATGTTCTGAACTAAACAGAGGTGATGGTTGCACAATATCGTGAATGTACTAAATGTCACTGAATTGTTCACTTTAAAATGGTTAATTTTAGGGAGTTCCCTGGTAGTCTAGTGGTTAGGATCTGGTGCTTCACTGCCAAGGGCCTGGGTTCAATCCCTGGTCGGGGAACTGATATCCCTCAAGCTGCGCAGCGAGGCAAAAAAAAAAAAAAAAAAAAAAGGTTAAGTTTACATTATATGAATCTCACTTCAGTGGAAAAAAAAAAGGGGAGGGGCATAGAGACCACTTCCTTCCAGGATTGTGAGCAGGGCTCAGTGACAAATAAACACAGTTGCCCTTGATCTTCTTCTCTCTCGCTGTCGCCCCAACCGGCCTCACTGCAGCGCCCCCTTGAAGTCAGATCTGCACCGGGTCCACCTTCTCTAACTTTACCTGCCGTCTAGAACGTTTCCTGCCTGGGTCGCCCTCCCGGCCCACCACCATAGCTATACCTCCTAAGATCGTACTGGGTACTCGGTGACCTCCAGACTTTGACCCTCATCCTCACAACAACCTTGCAAAGTGGGGAAAGTGAGACTCAGAGAGTGGAAGCGTCCTGCCAAGGCTCAGGAGCTGGAAATGGAACCCCCAATCTCCGACCCCGAGGCTATGCCCTCTCCAGCACCCCATGCTGACTCCCTCTCCTCCTTTTCTTCAGGCATTCAATGAGCACTTATTGACAGCCTCCTATGCCCCAGACCCTGTGATGGGCACGGAGTACATGCTCCAGACAAGGCTGAGACGGCCCTACCCCCAGGAGAACAGTCTCTCTGGAAAGAAATTGAACAAATGCCCTCACTGTACTGGGTTGAATGGTGTCCCCCCAAAGACATGTCCACCTGGAACCTCGAAATATGACCTTTTTTGGAGTAAGAGTCTTTGCAGATATAATTAAGGTAAGGATCTCGAGATGAGATTATCCTGGATTGGGTGAGGGAGTTAAATCCAATGACTGGTGACCCTAGAAGAAGAGGTAAATCCAAACAGAGAGAAGGCCATGTGAAGATAGAGGCAGAGATTGGAGTGATGTGGCCACAAGCCAAGGAATGCCTGGAGCCACCAGAAGTTGGACGAGGCAGGGAAGGATCCTCCTCTAGAGCCTCCAGAGGGAGCACAGCTGCCAACACTTTGATTTCAGACTTCTGGCATGGCAGAAGGGCTGGTCAGTGTGGTCCTGTGCACCCTCCCATGTTCTTCAAACCCACCACAGGTCTCTTCCTCCAGGAAGCCTTCCTGGCTGCTCAGCAGAGATCCCGTTTCCCCTCTGCCTAGTCTGGCTGCCTAGCCTGTGTCCAGATTGGGGCCTTGCCAGGCTTCCAGCCTCTTGAATCCAGCATTGACTGGCAGCAAATCTGTCAGTGAATGAATGAATGAATGAATAATATTTTCTTGTGCTGGCTCTGCTCTGGGTTTCCTTAGTTGCTTCCAGCCTTGCAGCTCTCTTGGGCCTCCCAGTGTCCCCATTATCACCCCAGAACCCAGCCCCCACCGGCTTCTCCTACCGGGGGAGAGGGTCCCCACTCCGAGCTCCCTGTGTGTGACTTCTTCTAGAGAAGAGCAGAAAAACCCAACATTGAAGACAGATGGAGCCGAGTTTGCACCTTCTCTGCAATTTTTTTTTTAAGTTACCATTTACAGAGTGTTTTCAATGCCCAGAACTGTGCATTCTCGTGTATTCTCACCACACCTCTGAACAGTTATTAGTGTCCCCATTTTAGAGATGGAGAAGCAATGGCTCTTACGCTCAGCTGGTGGGAATGTCAATTGGTACAACCACTTGGGACAGCCGTTTGGCAATATTTGCTAAAAGGGAGTATTTGTACACTCTGTGGCCTAGCAATTCCATCCGTGGGCATTTTACGAGTGTCCTGGGGCTGCCACAACAAATGACCACAAACGGATGGTTTAAAACAGAAATTTACTCTCTCACAGTTCAAGAGGCCAGAAGTCCGAAATCAAGAAGTTGGCAGGGTTGGTTCCTTCTGAGGGCTCCGAGGGAGAATCATGCCTCTCTCCCAGCTTCTGGTGTTGTCTGCCATTTTTGGCGTCCCTTGACTTGCAGCTATATCACTCCAATCTCTGCCTCTGTCTTCACGTGGCCTTCTTCTTGTGTCTCTCTGCGTATTCATTTCTGTCACTTACCAAGACACTCTCATTGGATTTGGGGCCCACACTAATCCAGTTTGATCTGGATTCTTAGCTAAATTCCATCTGCAAAGACCCTATTTCCAAACAAGGTCACATTCTGAGGTTCCAGGTAGACATGAATTGGGGGGGATTTGGGGCACCACTCAACCCACTACAGGTATCCATCCAACAGAAAGGAGGACAGGGATTCACCAAAATATGTAAACATAAATGGTCATAGCAGCCCCAAACTGGAAACAGCCCAAAGGTTCATCAACAGGTTGATGGATAAACAGACAACGACATGTTCAGTGGTGGAATACTATGCAACAAGGAAAAAGAATGACCCACTGCTACATGTATCCCACAAGGGATCTCACCAACACTAAGCAAAAGAAACAAAAAGGACACATGTTGTGATTCCATTTATGTGAAATTCACAAACAGGCCTCACTAATCTGTGGTGACAGAGGTTGGGCCAGGGGGCCACCTGGTGGGGATCATCAGGGAGGCAAATCAGTGACCACAAAGGGACACGGGGCCTTGGGGTGATGGAAATGTCCTATATCTTGATTATGGGGCAACAGGGGGGATTACATTTGTCAAAACTCATTGAGCACTTAACATGGCTATATTATTAAACGTAAAGTTTGCCTCATTAAAGCTGATTTAATAAACAAAAATAGGGAGTTCCCTGGTGGCCTAGTAGTTAAGATTCTGGGCTTTCACTGCCGTGGCCCAGGTTCAATCCCTGGTAGGGGAACTGAGATCCTGCAAGCTGCATGGCGTGGCAAAAAAACAAAAACAGAACAAAACAGAAAAACAGGTTGGGGCTTCCCTGGTGCACAGTGGTTGGGAATCCGCCTGCCAATGCAGGGGACATGGGTTCGAGCCCTGGTCCGGGAAGATCCCACATGCCGCGGAGCAGCTAAGCCCGTGTGCCACAACTACTGAGCCTGCGCTCTAGAGCCTGCATGCCACAACTACTGAAGCCCGCGCATCTAGAGCCCGTGCTCCGCAACAAGAGAAGCCACCGCAATGAGAAGTCAGTGTACCACAACGAAGACTAGCCCCGACTCGCCGCAACTAGAGAAAGCCCGCGCGCAGCAACGAAGACCCAATGCAGCCAAAAATAAATTAATTAACTAATTAATTTTTTAAAAAAGCAGATCGGATGGAGCCAAGGGGACAGAGGTCAGATGTGGGGCTGCCTCTGGGAAGTGACTGGAAGGGGGTACAAGGGAGCCCCTGGCGGCTGGCGGGTACTCTGTATTTGGGTCACAGGAGTGTTACCATTCATTGGGCTGCACAGTAAAAATTGGTGCACCTTGCTGTTTGTAAGTTACATTGGATCGAAAAGAAAAAACCTGGGGCTCAGAGAGGTAAGTAACTCACCCAAGGTTCCAGCAGGATAGTGTGAGAGCTGCCTACCCTGGAGCTCTCATCACCACCTCCTGGTCTCATCACGCCCTCTCTCCATTCAATCAACAAGCACTTATTATGCACCTGCTATGCACCAGGGGCTAGGGATTCAACTGTAAGCACACCAGACCCGATCCCTGCCTTTCATGTTCCAGAATATTCTGGAATATATATTCTAATGGGAAGGACAAACCTGAGACATACAAACCAATCAATGGCCAAGACCTTTCCAGATGTGATCATTGCCATGAAGGCAATGGGCTGAGAGTGACCGAGGGGGGAAGGACTGCTTTAACCAGGAGGTTGGGGAGAGCCTCTTTGAGAAGGTGATGTCCCAGCTTTAATAAAGCAGGAGACAGAATGTTCTAGGGTGTTCTGGGACATTCCAGAACATTGTGGAAGGGCCCAGAATGTTCCAGAATATTCCAGGTGGAGGTAATGTGTATGGATCAAGCCGGGTGCCTGAAAGAGCCTGAGGGACAGAGATGAGACCACATTGGCTGGGTTGACATGGGCAAGGCTTGGAGCTGGGAGGGAGAGTGTTGACAAAGATGTATTGAGAGCAGTGTGTGGGACACAGCTGTGACCGAGACTGCTCCAGTGTCGCATCTGGCAGAGGGAACATTTATTAAACCAATCATCACACAAGCAAAGAAGCAATAACTTAATTGTCAACATGATAGAGGCTTGAGCTGGGGCGTAGTGATTTAGGGGGGCTGGGCTGAGCCATGAGATCAAGGAGGGACATTCGGGCTGAAAAGTTGGCTAGGAAGAGAACAGAGCCTTCCAGCCAGAGGGAACAGACTGTGTGGGGACCGTGAGGAGGGAGCGTACCAGGAGCCACTTGGAACCTGGTGGGACTGGGTGTGAAGGGGGTGGTGGGCAGCATCACGTGACACAGGACCCCTGGAGACTTCAGTTTCCCTGTTGGGTTCACACCTGGCCCCAAGCAGGGACTTAAGCAATCCTCAGCTGGGATCTGGTCTGCACCTGCCCCCCTCACAGAAGAGAAAGACATGAGTCCCCATTCTTCCCTCCAAGATCTTACAGAGTGTCTCCAGGGACGCCTCCCTCCCTCCCTTCCCACCCCTAGGCCCAGAACTCAGGCCTGTCGCCAGGGAACCAGGACTGCAGGTTGCCGTGGCAACTCTCACTACCCAGATACATGGGCGCTCCTGCTTGTTGCCATGACACCAGTCACCCACCCACCTTCCACCAGGCCTGCACTGGGGTATGAGAGGAAGGCGGAGGGAGGGGCAGAGAGGGTGGCATCCCAGATGCCTTGCGGAGCTGGGGGGGAGGGCTGAGGACAGACGAGGAAACTGAGGCTCAGAGAGCTGCAGCAAGTCAGGACTTATCTGTGAGTAAGCTCTGTGGGGCCCTGCCCCTGGGAGGAGCCTCTGATGGAGGTGAAGGGCTCTCTCTCTCCTAAGACTCCTGAAGAGTCTTCACTTGGCACTTGGGGCCCCTTCTCCAGTGAAGCCCTCAGAACGGCAAGTTATGTGAGTAGGTATTACTTTCCTCTGAATGTACACACACACCTTCAACACGCATACCCATGCACCTGGAACACACTCCCTTCTCCCCGGATTCTACCCATCCTTCAAAGCCCAGTTCAGCTGCCACCTCTTTCAGGCAGCCACCAGCTTGGAAGGGAATCCTCTCTCACCTCCACACATCCACAGGGCTCACAGTTTCTACCCGCACCATATGGCATTACGCATTCCACAACTATGAGGGATCTGATCTGGGCCCAACCCTGGGCTGTTCACTGGGGTTTCAAGAACTAATGCACTAGGGACTTCCCTAGTGGCGCAGTGATTAAGAATCCGCCTACCAATGCAGGGGACGCAGGTTCGAGCCCTGGTCCAGGAATATCCCACGTGCTGCAGAGCAGCTAGGCCCGTGCGCCACAACTGCTGAGCCTGCACTCTGGAGCCCGCGAGCCACAACTACTGAGGTTGCGTGCCACGCTACTGAAGCCCACGCGCCTAGAGCCCGTGGTCCGCATCAAGAGAAGCCACCGCAATGAGAAGCCCACGGCACCGCAACCAAGAGTAGCCCCTGCTCACCGCAACTAGAGAAAGCCCGTGCGCAGCAACGAAGACCCAACGCAGCCAAAAATAAATAAATTAATTAATTAATTTTTAAAAAATAATTAATGCACTAGGGAATTCCCCAGCAGTCCTGTGGTTAGGACTTAGTGCTCTCACTGCCAGGGGCCCTGGTTCAATCCCTGGTCCGGGACCTAAGATCCTGTAAGCCATGAAGCAAGGCCAAAAAAAAAAAAAAGATTTAATGCACTAGACACACAGCAGCATACAAACAAAAGTCTCTGCCCTTGCAGCTCAGTCTTGAGAGAGGGGAGGGAGGACAAAGAGACAGGGATCAGTCACAACTTTTCAGTTCCAAGGAGCCCAACACAAACTGGCTTAAGCCAAAAAATCAAGGACAAGATGGCTTCAGGCACAGCTTGATCCAGGACTTCCAGCAAAGGCATGAAGATACCGTCTCTTTCCATCCCTCTAGCTTCAGACTGACATTCTCCCAGCTCAACAACCCCACTTAACAGGGCATGTCTCTCTCCCAATAAATCCCACCAATACCAGAGGAAGCTTGGGTCATGCTGCTCAACTTCCCCTGAACCACATAGCTTTGATCAAACCAAACCAGAGTTCTGTTAGAAAGGAAGATGAGGGTGACAGGTGACAGGTAGATTCCTACCAAGTCTATGATGGTGTTCTGAGCAGAAGGAGCAGCTACAGCAAAGGTCTGGAGGCTGGAACATTGACGTCCCTTATGTCTTCAGACTAAAAGTTTGGAGGAACATAAGAGGTGGTGGCTGCCAGCTTGGTGAGGATGAAAAGCCCTTAAAAGGTAAGCAGACCATTGTAAAGCAATTATACTTCAATAAAGATGTTTTAAAAAAAAAAAAAGGTAAGCAGAGGAGGTACTTCCCTGGTGGTCCAGTGGGTAAGACTCTCACGTGCATGCCGCAACTAAGAGTTCACATGCCACAACAAAAACAAAAAAATCCCACATGCCACAAGTTAAAAAAAAAAGAAAGAAAAGGTAAGCAGAGGAAATTAGGTGGTGTCCGAGGGCAACAGGGAGCTTGTAGGAGAGGGACAAGGTCAGACTCCGTGAAGAGAGTGGACTTGACTGGGTGAGGCTGCTTCTGGGGTCTGAGAGGGAAACAGGGAGACACCCAAGCAAAAATAATTACTGGTCACCTGCTCCATGCCAGGTCACATGTGAGACCCTAGGGAGCTGCCTTCATGGAGCTCATAAAATTATGTTAAAGGAGGCTGACATTGAAGCAAATAATTATTAATCGACTGTAAATGTGGTAAGCACAGGGAAGACGAACAGGGAGCTGAACATGGGTATAACAGGGGATGCTGGCCCAGTCTGGGGTGGTGGGGATGTCTTTGGTTGAGGAGGAACCCTTTTTGTTGAGAACTTTGGTAGAACAGGGCTTTGAGGGTGTTCCTGGCAGAGGGAGATGCGAGTGTAAAGGCCCTGGGGCTGGAAGGAACAAGGTAGGTTCGAGGGATCCAGAAAGAACCCATGTCAGCAAGGGACAAAGCCTCTGTAGAAGCAGTTGGAGATGCTAATTGGGCCAAGTCATGGGGGTCCTTGTTGGTTCATGTGGATATTTGGGCTCCTCATGGCAGCACTAGACCCCAGAATGGGGTGATGTCTAGGATCAGATTTGCTTTATACCAACAGCTCCCCGGCTGCTGCCTTTAGCTGGAGGGTGGCTGGAGGGGAAGCAGGGAGCTCTGAGAGGAGATGGGCACATTTGTTGGGCAAGAGATGATGGCAGCTTGGACCTCAGCTGTTGCCATGGAGATATAGAGAAGCATGTGGGCTGGAGGCTGAGAGGACAGGCCCTGCTGATGGGATAAGGTGGAGGGAGGACAAAGAAAAATCAAGACGCCACCCAGCTGTCTAGAGCCATTGAAATGGGGAGGCCAGAGGCAGGGCAGGTCTGCAGGGGAAAGGACGGCCAAGGTCCCCTTTGAGCTGGGCTGAGGAATTACGGTAATCATTTAAATAGATAATGGTGATAATTGCACAACATTGCAGATGTACCTAATGCCACTGAATTGTACTCTTAAAAACTGGCTAAAATGGCAAATTTTATGTGATGCATATTTTTTACCACCACGAAAAAATAGAGGAAAAACCTTAAATGTACATCAACTCAAACTAAAGAACCAGGAAACACAGTCCTTGAGTCGCACTAGCCAGGGCTCTGCAACACCATGTGGCTGGGGGTGGCGCAGACAGAATGTTTCCATCATCACAGAATGTTCTACTGGGCAGCTCTGGCCTGCCATCACTTCTCACCTCTGCCCAGGTCTTATTTCCTGGTGACGTTCCCGGGGCTGCTCTGAAACCCCACACTGGGCCCAGAAATGTACTCAGGGGCCTAAATTGCCTTTATGTTGAATCCTGATGCTCTTGATATCAGGCAGGGTCCTGGCAGCAAGCAGGAGCCAGTCAGAATGGACGATTCAGGAGAGCAGTAATAAAGGGGATATTTACAAAGGTGCAGCAGGGTTGGGTAACTGACATGGGGTGGTGCAGCACACAGGATGGGCAACAGTGGGGAGCTGTTAACACGCCCAGGCTGAAGGCTCACTTGGTGGAGTTGTGGCATTGGGTTGGAGGATGCAGGGAGGGAAACAGGGAGAGAAACCCCCGACTTCTCACTCCTCATTCCTTCCACCTCCTGCTGGTGGCCCCCCGGCTGACTCTAGGAGAGGCTGAGGGCCCAAGTGAATCAACCTCCCGGGACACAGGGCGGGGTGAAGGGTGGCGGGGCAGATAATCAGCCCCACTCAGCTCTCTCTAACTCACCTTCCCCCAACCACTCACCCATCACCCACAGGCCTCCATCAGCCCTTGGAAACCTCTGCCACATTGACCACCATGTCCCTCATCCCAAACTCTTCCCAGGAGATGCAGCCTCCACCAGCCAAGAATCTCTGGTTGCCAGCAACAGAAACAACTCTAGCCTACTTAACCAAAAGATATATTGGGAGGATCTTGGGGAGTCTGCAGAATGGACAGGAAGGATGGAGTGTCATGGCTGTGGCCTCATCAGGGTGGGCTGTTCCTGTCCTACAAGACTCCTCTTGAATGCAAAGTGCAGGAAAGAACGCCAAGTCTGGACCTCTTGCGTAAGGAAGGGGAAAGAACCTGTGGACAGGACCCTGAGACTGCCCCCAACGGGGCAGAGCTCCATCCCCAAAAGAAAGGCGGATGGAAGCCAGGTGGCGACAAAACTAACAAATGTCCTCTTCAAGATGTGACCTGTCCATTTCACAGGAGCCACATGGAGGCCCAGGAAGGGGCACTGACCCACCTGGGCCAGGCAGGTGGCACAAGCCGCTTATCCAGAGTCACCCCTAGTTGGGAATGTGATGTGCACTGGGTAGCAGAGGGGCTGTCCTTCCAGGTGTCAGCTGGTTCTCACCACTCAAGCCACGGGGAGTTCCCGAAGTTCCCCTCCCCCATCTCAGAAAGGGCCTGGTGGGCAGGGGTCATGGACACGCTCAGGCCACTCCCCAGGAGGCAGGTGGAAAGACCAACAGAAGCAGGCTCAGTCCAAGATGGGTTTTATATACATGGTTTATTCCTCCCGACCCCCATGCTGCAACTCCCAGCATGGAGCTACCCACCACCTCCTCTCTTGGGGGGGCCTTCTCTCACGAGGCTACATCTCCGGTGGTGGGGTGGGGAGAAAGGGGGAAGCCCTAGAACAAAGCGGCTCCCCTGTGGCCTCAGCCCCCCAGAGAGGGGAGAAAGGAGGAAGGAGGAAGGCAGCACAGAACTGGGGTTGAAATACTCAAGAAGCTACACGATAGAAGACAAAGGTAACACACTCTGGGGAAGGGGGGTGTGGAGGAACCAAGGTCAGATCCCGCCCCCCAGCAGGGGCATGGCAACCCCAGGATGGGGGGGAGGGGGGGAGGGGCAGGACTGGGGAGAGAAGAAGAATCTGGGGAGAGGAGGAGCCCAAGGACCGTCCCACCCTGACCCGGACCTCTAGGCAACGAGCAAGTGAGACCCAAGGAGCTCCTGAACTTGGCAATGGAGGCCTACAGCTTGGTCAGGTCCAGCTTCAGCTTGTAGGGCGGGGGGTTGTCTGCAAAGGCATGCGACGGGGGAGGGTACAGGGGCCAGTCTGGCTCTACCATAAAGCCCTTGTGTTGCTCCAGAGACAGGGGCTGCAGGGGGAGGAAGAGGGAGCGAGGGCTATGAGTCACCAACCTGGCAAGTCCTTCCCACCCCTGATCTGAAGTCGCCCCTACTAAGGGTGGGAGTTGTTTCCCCCATTTCATAAGGGAGTGAAGAAACTTGCCTAATGTCATGCAGCAAGTCAGGGGTCCCTGCCTCCATGGGAGAGGGGGTAGCCCTATCCAGACGAGGGAGCAGTTCTCCTCCCACCCTGCCTGTGGGCCCCGCCCACCTGGAACTTGAGGTGCTGGCCGGGTGCGGTCACCAGGGTGGAACAGCTCAGCCACAGCATCACCAGCACGGAAAGAAAGAGGCAGCAGGCCAGGATCCAGCGAGGAAGCCCAGAGCGCCTGCCCCACCCGGCAGGCACACTCAGTGGCCCTAGTTGGGCCAGATAGTCACTCCCCTCTGGCCCCACCCCCCTCCGCCATCCCCAGGGTTCTGGACCCACCGGGACATGCAACTGAGGAAGTCGTTGTCCTGCAGCTCATCGGACTCCACCTTGGCCTTGCTGCTGGTCTTGACTCGAATCTTGGCCTTCCTTACCTTGTCCAAGGGGCCTACAGGGTCTGAGAGAATAGGTCACCTCTCAGCAGCCTCCAGGCCTTCGCCAAGAGGCGACAGCAGCCATGGAGAACAGAAAGGAGGCCAGGACCTGGGGCAACGGGGCATTGGGTCCTGGAATAAATCAGAACCCTGAAAGATGGACCACGGACCCCTGGGAGATGAACCATGGAACCCTGGGAGATGGACCAAGAAACCCCAGGAGTTGAGAGATGGAAATCCCAATCCTCAAGGGTTCATTTGTCAGGAGAACCCCTTGTGGCAGTGGAGCCACCTGTGGAAGGAACACTGGTCTAGGCTTGGACCTTACCAACATGCACCTCCAAGGCCTCAGGGTGGGATCCCCGCCAGGTCACTTCCACTCGCTGCAGACGGGCCCCCTCGTGCCCCAGGCTCTCTACCACAGGCTGGGTCTGGGCCAGGAACAATACAGCACAGAGAAGCCCTTTAGAAAGGCACCATCTTGGCCCTAGGAGGCACCTCTCTGTGCCCCCTGTAGGTTACATTGTCCCAAGCCCAGCTGGCACCTAGTTCCACTGGGGACAGAGAGGACACCCTCTATGGAGCTGTGGGCTGTGATACCAGGGATGTTGTTCCCTGCTAATGTGGGGCCCTGATTTGTCTTGCTCCTAAAGTAGGGATGTGATCCAGGGCATGCCAATAGAATCACAGGGATTGGCTGAGAGGTTATCACTGACTCAACCAGGGCCAATCAGCTTAGTTAAAACCTCAGAGAGGTTGTCATCTAGAGCCTCAGGCAGCCACCCTGCTGTGAGGAGGGACGTGCTTGCCTGAGAATGAAGCCACCAAAAAGGACAGCAGAGTCCAGCGGTGGAGTGAGACACTGAACCCCTGGATCCAGCTGTGGGATCCAGCTCATCCCATGAGCCAAGAACCAACTCATCCCACCTTCTTACCCTGACCACCCAACCACTACTCTAGTGCGGCCCCTGCCAGAGCCCTCACCTGGAACACCACCACCTTCCCATTGTCAGTCTGCAGGTAGTATGTCCAGGTGGAGGAGACGAAGCCCTGCGCCGAGTTGACAAGGTCATTGCAGAGGGTGGAAAACAAGTCCAGGAGCGAGAGGGCCCCACTTGGAGCTTCCAGGACTTTTCTCTGCCAAGGGGAGGCCCAAGGCACAGAAATGTCACCAATGTAGGGCATTAACCAATGGGAGGGGAGCTGGGAGAATTCATTGTGATCAAAGTTCACTAAGTGGTTTGAGGCAACAGGGCTTCATACAATGAACACAGACCTCAGCACTGCATTTGGCTGACTGTGTGCCCTTGGGAAAGTGGATTGCCCTCTCCGCGCCCTGAAAGGGGGATAATTCTCTTCCCTCGTGGGGTTGCTATGAGATTTCAACTAGACAATGGTACAAGTGCCTAATATGTAGTAGCTGCTATTATTAAAAATGTCACCATCATTGTTCTTATTTTGACAGCAACAGGAGAGAACTCAGAATAGGAAGAAATGATAGTGCACTGTGCTTTTATGAACAGTGAAAGCCTGGAAGGGGTGGAGGAAAATGAGTGAAGAGAGAAAGGGCTTTCTGCGGAATCCCAGCCCATGGGTTTCTGGCTGTGATGAAGGATTTCCTGTGCCTCAGTTTCCCCTGATGCAGCGTTTTCTAGACTCTCTCACAGACTATGATAGATGAGCAGTTATTATTTCTCCCTGGAGTGGGGAGAGGGGTACTACATGTGTGCTTGGGAGGCTGCTCCTCCCTGCACCTCCGTTCTGAGCCACCCCAGATAAAAGTGGCCACTTGTTCATCACAAGGAGAGTGCTTAGACCAGTAGCTGGCATGTAGGTGCTCAGTAGTCAGCTCTTGTGGCACTGAAGATGAGGGAGGTGAGGAGTGGTCACAAGCCCTAGTGGCACTGGCTTTAAATCCCACCTCTGCACAGCCCTGTGTGACCTTGGCCAGTTGCTCTGTGGGCATGAAATCAGGATGACACTGTCTCAGGTGCCTCCGGGTGGCCCAAGGAATGTAGGACAGGCTGAGGTCAGGCCTGGACCAGGACAAATGCTTGCTAAATAATGTAAACGGTGGCTGTTTTGGCGGCAGCGGGGGCGGGGAGGGGGAGTACTTCCCATGTCACAGAGATGACAATTGAGTCTTGAGATGTGAAATGGCTTAATCAAGGACACCCAGTAGGCCCCGAACGGAATGGAGAGCCTCAGAGACGCTGGATGTGAGTGCAGATTTGGGGGGTAGAAGAGGGGGGGCGTGGGGCCACAGGTGGGAGGTCGCCCACCTTCTGCTCCAGCTCAGGCTCGGGCTCGGGCTCTGGCTCTGGATTCTGGCTCCAGCAGCCCTCGCTGCAGGCCTGCTGCTCCGTCTCCTTCACATAGGCCTCCACACAGGCTGCAAGAGGCAGGAGAGGGTGACTGGGGGGACAGCCCTTCCCAGGCCACCTCTCCCCACCCTGGCCCACCTATCCAGCCCTTACCTGCTTCACACTCAGCCTGTGTGGCGTTGGGCTTGGAACTCCTGGCCACGAATCGGCAGATGGAGAAGAGGCGGCAGCCTCGCTCGCAAGCACTGATCAGGACGGCCCTATTATACGCATTCGCTTTCCGGGACTCAGTGGGGTCCTCCTCCAGCTCCTCCTGGAAGCGAAGACGTGGGGCTCAGGCCAGGGGAGGGGCAGGAGGAGGGCAGCGCTGGAAGCCCTCATGTGAGGAGGTAGAAGATTTGATCCCCCCCCCAATCTTCTAAGGGGATTGGGATGAGGTTGGGGAGGAGGCTAAGCATATTCGCAGGGGCTCTTGGCTCTGAGGAGGAGAGAGCGAGAGGGGGCTTGAGAAAGAGAATAAACAATGGAGGTTGCTGGGTTTGGGTAATGGCTGGAAAACTGGGGAAGATGGAGGGAAATGGTCCCCCCCAAGGCTCCAGGGAGGAGGGATTCTCAGGCCTGAAGAACGAGGGGGGGCTCAGAGCTTTTGTCACCCTTCAGGCCTGGGAAAATTGGGATCCGACTGCAGGGGGCATGAGGATAGGAGTGGGGGCTGGTAGCTCGGAGGGGGAGGGAGGAGGATGTGGAAGCTGCTAGGGTAGAGGGGGAGGAGAAGGGGACTGTCAGGCCTGAGGAAAGTGGGGGTTGGGCGCCCCAAGGGTCCTTGCGCAGCAGTGTGGAGCCAGAACCCTCTAGGTAGCGTCAGGAGCCCCAGTCTCCTCCCTGCCTCAGGCTTGGAGAGACTCCCGCAACACCGAATTCATCGGAAGGACACGCATCCCTAAACCCTCCCCCAACAGAGGGACCCCACGGCCCCTCCCCTGCGGAAGGGACATCCCCATCCTCACCGGAGGGACCCCCGACCCCTGCGCTCACCACCATCGAAGGAACGCCGGCTCTTCCCCCACCAGAGGGACCCACCCCCATTGGAGAACCCCCTTCCCTGACCCCTTCCCCCTCCGAGGAACCCTTGCCTCCCGCTCCGAATGGGGGGAATCGCATCCTCAACCCATCCCCCATTGGAGAGATCTCTGGTCCTCCCGCTGGCGCCGCATGCGCTTCACCTGAGCGGGCTGCGGATTAGGGTAGCGGTCTCGGCACCGCAGCTGGCAGCTCTGCGTGTCCCCGAGCTGCAGGGCGAAGGGGTCGCGGGCAGGCGGTGCGGGGGTGGCGGGCGGAGGCTGCAGCAGCAGCAACAGGAGCGGCATCAGAGCGACCGAAGCCATGGCCAGGCCGGGCGCAAGGAGCGCGGGGGACGCCGGCTCCTGGCAGGCGCGGAGGATGCGGCGGCGGCGGGGACCGGGTAGCTGACGTCACCCGAGCGAGGCAGCCTGGGAAGGGGGGGTGGGGGATGCGGAGAACGGGCGGGGGAGCGGCGCTGCGGCACCGTCAGTGTGCGGGCAGGGCGAGGCAGGTGGATCGTGGCCCCTGCCGTCTGTCCCATCTCGGGGGTCCATGACACCTCCCTAGTATCCACGCACGAGGGATCTCAGCCATCGCTAGGGGCCAAAAGGAAACAAATAGGGTGGTAGGATGGGGGAGAGATCTATTCGCCAGGGAATCAAGGAAGGCCTGCTGGATAGGCAACGTTGGAGCTGGCCACGCGAGGAGGCCGAAGGAACAGCGAGGGCCCTGAGGAGGGGATGAGCTTGCTGGAAAAGGAAGTAGGAGGGCGGTGGTCGTGGCTGGAACCCAGCCAGAGAGTGGAGATGGAGGGTCGTGAGTGTCGCAGAGCTGTGTTAGAGAAGGCCTTCTGAAGGTCTGTGTCATCATCTACTTTGGTACCCTGTCAGAGATCCGGTAACGTGTGCACAGTTTGCCTCCTTTAGGAAGCCCTCCCAGACCCTCCAGGGCTCCCCCAGCCTCTCCTCCCTCTGGCCCAGCCCTGATCTACAAACCTGGGGGATCTGGTCCCTGCTCCCCCAGACTAAGGGCCCCGCGGCCTGGGGCTGAGAGGGAGGGGGCACAGAGATGCTGATAGGGGTGATGGGGTGCTGCTAAAATTTCTAATTCTCGTGGGAAAACTTGGGACAAACAGGAACACTTCTGACTTCCATCGCACTCCAAGGTGACAAGAGTGTAGCCCCATGAATCTTGGGTTAGGAGGTCCCCCTAGCTTCCTCTCCGGCAGGCACGGGAGTGGGGGCTCCCCTCTAAGCCTGAGACCTTGCAAAAATGACACCCTCCCTCTTTCTGGCGTGCCCCGCGCAGGTGTCTGTCGCCTGCGCATCTTCCATCCACCTTCTGCCTCAGCAGACAGGGCGGCAGCCACTCGGGGTCGGCGGGTCAGAGGGCGCCGTAGGTTCCGGCCGAGGAGGAGGGGACTGGGGGGGGTGATGGCTGGCACGCCCCCTCCCCCGGCCGGCCGCCGCGCTTTCATCTCCGCGCCTCGGCCAGCCCCCACATGGCTTAATCAGGCGCGGCTGTGCCTGGCGGACCCTGAACATCTGGATCCCCGCGCGGCCCCTCCCCCGCCCCGCCCCTCCCGGGCTAGGCTGCCGCGACCCTGCGGCTAGGGCCTCCAGCCTGCGGTTTGCGCGAGAGCCAGGGAACCCAGCATCTAACCTACCGCGCGCCAGGCCTGCGCCTTGGGAAACAGCCATTGGTTATGACCAATACTGTCCCCCGTTTCACAGGTGGGAAACCTAGTCCCCAGGACCCCTCCGCAGAGCCAGGATTCAAGCCCACACATGTCAATTGCAGAGCCCAGCGCGCTGAAGCCTTCCACAATTACTGTTCTTCATTCATTCCAAACAAAACACTTCCCAAGTATTTTCTTGTAACAACCTATAAGGAAGAACTGGCAGCGTTGTCCAATTTACAGCTGAGGAAATTGAGGATCAGGGTGGCAAAGGGGGTCGGCCCAGGTGACAGGCGAGAGAAGCCAAGAGAGGTGGGCAGACCCCTGCCAAGACTAGGAGGTGGGGAGTCAGGGGAATCGGGCTTAAGAGGCGCCTCTTAAACCACAACAGGAAGGAAGGATACCCGCGCCTTTTTAAAAGCGGAAGGGGAAACTGAGGCTGGAGGAGTTGGGACGCTGGCCTAGGTCGCTGGAGAGGAGTGAGAGGATTTGATTGCCTCCCACTCACCCCCTTTTCCGCTGCAAGAGGCCGCCTGGGGCGGGAGCGGAAGGAGGACTTGACCCCGGCCCCCCAGGTGAGCCCCCGCGCCCCTCCTGCCGTTCCCGAGGGAGCAGGTCCAGGTGAGGGGCAGGCGGGCCGGCGGGCGGCCGGGGTCGGGTTTCAGGAAATCCGCCGACATTCCTTCGGGGCTTAAGAGGGAAAGTTGACTCGGCGCCGCCCCTCGCCCCCCCCACTTCCTACCCCCCGGGGCGGCAGGCGGGGGGGGGGCGGGGGGGGCGGGGGGGAGGGCGCTGCGGCCGGCCTGGGCGTGAATCAGAGGCGGGCCGGGCGTCCGGGAAGCGGCGGCCGAGGTCAGGGCGGGCATCGGACAAGCGCCCTTTATCCCTTGCCGCCCTCGCCACGACCCCGCTGACCCCCACCCCCAAGCCGGGTACAGCCTGGGGAGCGGGCACGGCTCCCCGGCGCCAGCGGCTTGCAGACAGTGGGTGGGGGGAGGGGAAGGGGCACAACTGTCACCCCCAACATAGCTGGCGCCTCCTGGAACCCAGACGTCCGAGGTTCTCCAGCGTGCGGAGAGGCAGGGAACCCAGGCCTCCGAGGCCCGGTAAACACTGGCCCTGACCTAGACACAGGCAGCTAGCTCTTCACTCCTGAGATCTCACCTCCAATGCCTATGGGGTCTGGATTTTTTAAGCATAGACTGCACAAAGCTTGGGACCCAGGCAACCCAGCTCCCCAGGCTGAACCTCCAGGGTGGAAATGATAAAGCCCCGCCTTCTCCTGCACACATGTCCTGAACCTAGGTTCTGCTGTCCCAAGCCCACGTCCAGGCGAGACCCTCACTGTCCCTGCTTCCTGGGCACACTGGCCTGGAACACAAGGCAGCTAATCCCATACTGAGGGGTCTCAACATGGGAGAGGCAGCTCTGTGCCCTCCTCACTCCCAATGGGACCCTGAAGGGGCTGTTACCACTGCCTCTCCCTGGGGCCCCCTCAGTGCCCTGGAATTATGCAGGGAGCTGGGTTGGAGGGTCTCCCCCAAGGTAATCCTTAGGTGCAAAGACTGAGGAGCCCCTCCCCCATGTGGGGCCCTCCCTCCATCTGCCACCTCAGTACATTCCCAGCCACCTTCAAGGACTTGGGTCAATATTTGCCAGAAGTTCCATCAACGCTCATTCCCCTTCCTGCACAAAGAGGTGGTGGGACTGATGAGGAAGGGGTTAAGCCACCTGGAGAACCAAGGGCAGGGAAGGGTGCACCTAGAGGCCAAATCACTTTCCTTAAAGTCAAAGGTTTGAGGTAAAGGTCACCCAGAGGGTAGAGGGCATGCTCCAAGGAGGGGCTGGGTGAACAACCCATACCCTTCTACAGGTAAGGACCAGAGAGGGGTGGCTACCAGGTTGGCTCACACCGCAAGTCCAGGGCCTGGCTGGGACCCCAGACAGCATGATTCACTGGGACTGAATTTTCTTGCTACTCTGAGGGACTGAGAATTCTCCATCCTTTCATTTTGCAAATGTTCACTGAGCTCTTCTCCTGTGGCCCTCACTGGGCCCAGCATGGGGTCCTAATGGCTCTCAGTGTGCTCACAGTCTAAAGAAAATGTCTCAAGAGAAAGATGATGTTCGAAGAACTGTGTTACAAAGATAATTTAAAAAGGGGAAGGGGATGGAGGGTGCCTGGGAAGGTTGGGGGACCCCTCTGAGAATACTTGACCTGTGACATGATGGAAGAGAAGGTGCTAACTGGGGGAAGATTTGGGGGAACTGCATCCCTGCAGGGGGAAAAGCAAATGTACAAAGACCCCATGATAATAAACAAGCCTATGTGTTTGGGAGAAACGGGGCTGCAGCAGCTGGAGTGGAGTGAGGGAGAGGAAGAAGGAGGATGAGAAGAGAGGAGAAAAGGAGGGGGGAGAGGGTGGCAGGGCAAAAAAGACCTGCTTCGCTTCTTTTAAAAGCTCCTTCTGCCTGCTGTACAGACGAGGGCAAGAGGATTTACCCAGGAAGCCTAGGAGGAGGCTGTGCGGCATCCCAGACGGAGATGGTGGGGCTTGGAGCCGGATGGGGTGGAGGAAAGGGGTCCGAATCTCAGAATGGGGATGTGTTTTGGAATCAGCCAACAGGATTTGCTGATGGATTGGACGTAGGGGATGAGCGAAGGAGAGAGTTGTCACACGCACCTCCAGGTCTCTGGCCCGAGCATCTGGGTGGATGGGGGAGCCTTTGCCCGAGACTGGGGAATGACTGGGGAGGAGCAGAGACTGGGGAGGAAAATAATCAAGATTTTGCTCCAGAAGCCTGAAGTCCTCCAGGAGGGAGTCAAACGTTGCAGGACAGAGGTTGTGGGGGAGGGGGTGGCATATATCCTGGAAACACAGTTCCAGCCAAGAACTGCCACCTCCACTTAACTCTCTGGACCACCTGGCAGGTGGGACTATGGCCCCATTTTTCAGAGGTGACAAACTGATGCTCCAAAAGAATGTGCCCCCGGTGCCAGACACTATGCTAAGTGTTTAGACCGTGGAGCCTTCTGCTACATTGCAACTTCCCACAGAAACGCTTAGGCTGGCTAGGAGTCACCCACTGTGCTGAGGAGGAAACTGAGGCAGAGAGGCCTGGTGTGCCCCAGTAAATGACAGTGCAGCATGCCAGGGCTTTACTCTCTCCTTCACAAACCCATCCAGAGTCCAGAATGGGGGACTAGAGGGGTGCACCCCGGACTCCATCCTTTAATCCTCTTTTCTGACAGTCTGAGGTCTGAGTTGGGGACCCAAGTAGTAGGGGTGGAGGGCAGCCGTGAGCAAACGAGATGGGAACTCCTGAGCCCTCCTCAGACACTTTTACCCCCTTGGCTAGTTAGGGACCAAGAGGGAGGGTCCAGGTCTCTAAGGGAACCTCTGGAAAGGGGAGTTAGAGCCCTTCCCCTCTGAGGGCACGCGGCTGGGGGCAGGGCTGCGACTCTAACAGCCGGGCTGAAGGCGGCCCCGGAACTCTCATTTCAGGGTACCCCTCCACCGGGGCCTTGGAGGTCAAGAGCCCTTTTATCGTGGGCACCCAAATCGGGTGGGGACCAAGAGGAGGGGGGTGAGGCGCCCGGGCCGGGAGGGGTCCCGAAACCCAAGCAGTGGCCAAAAAACAATAACACGGAGAAGGATCCCTACGCAAAAAAAGGAAGACAAGCTATGCGTCGCTCGGGGCAGCCGGCGTTACCTGGAGTCGGCGGGGCGGCGGCCGCCCGAGCGATTACTCACTGCGTGGCGCACCCCACCCGCGGGCCGCCGAGCGGATTTTTCCGTGGGGGGGGTGTCAGCGAGTTGGGGGGAGCCTCCTTACCGCTCTCCTCCTGGGAATCTGTCCTGCCCCGCACACGGGACCCGCGCAAGCCCCCGTTCCCTTTCCCACGGGGGCCCATTTCTCCCCGCCTGCCCACGAGGGAACTCCCTACTGAGGCCCCCGGGTGCCCCCAAAGAACCTCAGCTCGGTCCCGCTCGAGGGGGACAGCTGAGCCAGGGTAAGGTCCAAGGACGCTGTGCCTTGCAGCTTTTTCTCCGTCTTCCCTCCAGCAAAGCCTGGGGCCGAGGCTTCGCGCGCTGGAGGACCAGAAGAGGCGGGATGAAGTGGGAGGGGGAGCGCTGGGCCAAAACCGGTGGGACCCGCGAGCCGATGGCGTGGGGCGGGAGGGAGGGCGACTTTTAGGCCCCTGGGGAGGAAGGGGGGCTGGAGATGGGAGCAGGCGGGGCTCAGGGACCGCTCAGTGGGGGGGCGGGGCCAGAGTTCGGGTGGGGGCCGAGACAGAGGATGGGGGGGAGGAGCGGGCGAGGGCTGGGGGCCTCAGGGGACGCCGAAGGGGCACATGGCTGAGAGCAGGGTGCAGGGAAGTGGGCGAGGGTATGGAAACCCGACTGGGGGCTCCAGGTCCCAGATTGGGGGTAGGGAGCCTGGAGCTGGCGGGGTTGGAAAGGGAGGTCCCAGGTCGGTAAGGGTAGAGTTGGGGGTTTGGGGCCGCGGGAAAGGGCGCGTGCGGTGCGCGGCGGGGCGGAGGCCGGACGGGTGGGGCCCGCGGTGCCCGCGGGCTGGCGGGCGGCTGGGAGGCCGGTGCGGGGCCCGCCGCTCGCCCCCCCCCGGGGGCCGGGCCGGGGGCGGGGCCGGGCGGGGCCAGCGGCGCATTAGCGCCTTGTCAATTCGGTTGCTCAGACTTGCTCTGGCCTCCGCGCCCGCGCCCAGCGACGTGCGGGCTACTTGGCCCGCGCCCCGCCTGCGCCCCGAGTCCCTCGCCGCCGCCGCTGCAGCCGCCGCCCGCCGCGCGCCCCAGGCAGCGCCGGCCCCATGCCCGCCGGCCGCCCGGGCCCCGCCGCCCAATCCGCGCGGCGGCCGCCGCCGCTGCTGCCCCTGCTGCTGCTCTGCGTCCTCGGGGCGCCGCAAGCGGGATCAGGAGCCGGTGAGTAGCCGGCGCCGTGCTCCCCTTTTCCCGCCTGGGCCGAGAGCGTGCGCCCCGGGGGCAGCGCGGGGGGAGGGGGCGCGGGCGCCACCTGGACGGCCCGGGAACAAAGGAAGGCGCCCCCGGCGCGGCCCTCGGGGCGTCCTCACCTGTGGGGCGCACAGCGCCGAAGTCCCCTGGCCCAAGGGTCCGGCTTCCGCTGCCGAGGCCTTTTTACCTGGGCTGTCCTGTGGAGGACGCCCGACTCGGCCCCGGGGGGTCGAGGGGCCGCGGCCTGGGACCCTCTGCACTCCAGGACGCGGTGGGCGCACGCGACAGCGTCTGCTGGCTTCGGAGACGCGGAGACCGCGGGTCACCGCTCTTGGGCGGGGGCGCACGCGGTAGGCGCGCTGGGTGCCGGGCCTGAGCGGGGCCCCCCCGGGTGGAGGGATGAGCCCCGTGAGGAAGGCGGGGCGGGAGGGGGCCGCTCTGGCCGCCTGGCTCGCGGCCCGGGGTCCCCGGGGACGCGCCTCTCCGCGGGCCGGCGCCGCCGCCCTCCCCCGGCGGGACCCCGCGCGCGGGGGTCCGCGGAGTCCTCGCCACTGGCGGCGCTCAGAACTGTTCCCGGCCACGCTGCGCCGGGCTAGGAGACTCTAGAGAGAGAAATCTTTGTGAGATAGTGGGTGAGAGTGAGAGGGAGCGGGACCCAGCGAGTCCGGGCACCGCAGGCCCAGCCGTTGGGGAGGAGCAGCCACCGGGAGCCCACAGCCCCCGCAGGCCGAGACCCCCACCCTGCTGGGAACGCCTGGCCTCCGGCACTCTCCGGTCCCCCACCCAATGCACACCCCCGCCAGGACACGGTCTCCACATCCAGACCCGCTCTGGGACACACCCAGAGACACACAAAGACTCACACTGGCTTGTGGCCCGTCACCCTCGCCCTCAGATGTGCGCACACTGCATCCCAGATGCACATTCGCACACCATCGGGGCGCACACACACATTCCATCCCTGACACACACACATTCATGGTCACACTCTTTCCGAGGGAGAGGCAACACAGGGCACACACGCAGGCACAACCTGCCCTGGATGTTCAGATGTTCGCAGTCACTCCACGCACCCCATCCAGTCACACAAGTCGACCCGGGTGGGCAAACACTGCACCCCAGGTGGACCTACACTGCACAGAGCTGTTTGCAGGCTCCCTGCGGTGGTGCTCTTCCAGAAAGATCAGGGTCCGGTGTCCTGGAGGCACTTGCTGAAAGCCTAACATGCCCAAGGCTCCTGGGCAGGTGAGGGGCTGCCCCAGGCCCTCCTGGGGTTCCTGACAGCTCTGCCAGGCAGTGGGCAGCACCTGTGAATGCCACCTTTAGTGGCAGGCTTTGTTTCCCAGCCAGCAGAGCAGCAGGCAAAGGTGGTGGTGGTGGAAGGATTGTTGTGTGTGTGTTTTTTCCTTTAAGGGGGAAGAAATTAAAGATTCTCACACCTCAGCAATATGTTTCTACTTACGGTGTGGTGTGTCTTAGCACCTGACCAACAGGCGGGTGGGTCGTAAAGTGTCTGCAGGTACCAGCAGGACAGGAGATGGGGACCCCCATGGGGACCCCGGGTGGAGACCACCCTCCTGCCTTGCTTGCAGAGAATCTCACACTTTTCCCTTTTAAAACACATGGTGTTCCTTTTTAATAACGGCAGTGGCTCCAGATTGGGAAGGGGGAGAGAAAAAATTTTTAAAGGCCCCAGCTCTGCGGGAAAGGCGGGGAGGCAGGGAGCAGGGGAGGGGGGCTGTCCAAAAGCCTAGCCCAGGGATCTGCTTAAGGGAGCCTTCTAGGAAGCCCCCCAAACCAGGCCAAGGGCCCTCCCAACCTCAGTGGGCTGTCCCCAGCTGCTTTGCCTGGGCTGGAATGTGTGCATCCTGGTCCCAAATGCCTTGGCCCATTGTTTGGGGAGGCCTGGAGGGAGTGCACCAGCCTGCTGGGACCCCAGAGCTGGGAGGGGCCCTAATCCCAACAGTTCCTAGGCACTGCAGTGTGCTTGGCCCTCTGGACATGGTGAGCTCATCTCATTCATCTCCCCAGCAGGTAGAACGTATTTTCCTCCCATTTTACGGAGGAGGAAACTGAGAACAGGGGAGGGGAAGCCAATTGCCCAGGTGCCCCAGCCGAGATGGGCACCCACATCCCAGGAGGAGAAGGCCTCCCTGTGACCTTTCCTGCTGGAGCTTGGGGTGGGGGACTGGCCTGTCCAGGCCCGCCTGGCCTTGCCCTCTTGCCCTGTCCCCCGCCCAGCCCTGGGAGGGCAGCTGCAGCTGCTGGCAGGCAGGCCACACCAGCCCAGGCCAGGCGGGTGTGGCAGAGGGGCAGTGCCACAGCCAGCCAGGACCCCCCTGAGAGCCCCCTTCCTGGCCTGGCCGTGGGGGTGAGTGGGAGACAGGAGGGCCGTGACCCACCCCTGGAGGTTTGAGAATGGGCCTCGGGTCCGGGCAGGCCTGGCCGTGCCTCCCACCCTGCTGGGGGGGCCCAGGCAGGAAGCGGTGGGTGGGCCGGGGCAGAGACGCTGGCACGACCGAGTTCATGCTGAAGGAATTCCGAATTAGCGGGCGGCTGGCTGCCTGGGACCTCCGGGGCGGCCCCCTGGCCCCCCGCCCCCCAGCCGCCCCCGCCTCCTCGGCTCTGGCCGGCTGAGCCGGCTCCTTCGCACGGACGCTGAGACCTCCGGCGAGCCCTGGGCCAAGCCCCAAACGCAACTGCGATCCCAGGCTCCAGCAAGACATGGCCCTCAAGCCAAGTTTGCCCCGGAAAATCGTCAGGGCTGGCCCCGGGAACTGTGTCCACCCCACCTCGCCCATTTGGGGCAGTGAGAGCCAGCACAGGGCAGCCGCTGGCATTTAGGGGCCTCCCAGGGGAACCAGGATCACCCTGTCCTTGGCTGCCAGGGAAGCTGGGCTGCCCCTGCCTCTCTGCCCCGCTGCAGTCCCTTCTTACAGCTGCCCAGTGATCCTTTTAAAATATAAATTCCTCCCTTGCTCAGAATCCTGGAATAACTCCTCCCTGCAGGTCTGGCCCCCTGCTAACCTCTCAGACCTCATTTCCTACCACCCCTGCCCCCCAGTATCTTTGCACTTGCCGCTCGCCCTGCCTGGGCACTCTCTTCTGTATATTTTCATGGCTACTTCTTTCACTTTATTCACATCTCAGCTCAAATGCCACCTCCCCAGACAGGCCTCTTGGGCCATTTAGCTGCCACCACTGATTCGTGCTTTATTTTCTCCCTTACTTGTTCTCCTAGACATTTATTTGTTCTTTTTCCTACTGCTCCCTTGGATTCAAGGCCCAAAAAGGCATGAATTTTGGGTATCTTGGTCATCATTGTGCCCTCAGGTCCTGGCACACTGTAGGTGCTCCTTGAATGAATGAATGAACAAATGAGTGAATGAGTCCTCACTACCACTTTTGGTGGAGGGAGAGGCCCCTTCCCAAAGTCTCAGAGAAGTAAAAGAACTGGGTTAACCTCCTGAGTGAGCTGGGGGCATTCGAACCCAGCTCAGCCTGGCTTAAAGATCCCACAGGGTTGTCCTTAAGACAATATTTTCACTCTTCTCAAACAATCTCATGTGGCTGATACCATGATGCCCACTTCCCAGGTGGGGAGACTGAGACTCAGAGGGGCATCAGGGGCTTGAACTGTGCATCCCCTCCCCCTCTTCTGTGCCTTGGTTTCCCCTTGGATAAAAACAGGTCTCTCTTAAGTTCTAATCTTTGGATTAGAAGGCTTCTCCAGTGGAAGGCAGGAGGAAAGGCATCAACCACGGCATCCCAGAGGCTCCTGTGCCCAGCACCCAATTCACACACAACCCAGTTTAGGAAGTCACTTCCCATCTGATATTCCCAATGGCCCTGAGGACCGTGAGTTTTCTTGTTCCCATTTTGCAGATTAGGAAAACTGAATCGAGGGAAAGCATGATGACGGCAAGTCCCTTTGGATGAGGTGGGAAGCCTAGAGCTTGCCACAGTCACTTTCAATTCCAGTGGCAGCGCAGAGACTGACAAATATAGGTTTAAATAGTGTGCCCTTCTATTTGGTGACCTTAGGCAAAGGACTCGATCTCTCAGAGCCTTGTTTTTTTTCATCCATAAAATGAGCAGGATTCTAGTAGGGGTCAGGGCACCCCTTTTTAGAAGTGCCTTCCTCCCCACAGAGACATAAGTGTGCGGTTCTGGGGTTAGAAGAGAAAGAACACACAATCTGTTATTTCTAATTGTCAAAAATAAAATGAAATGGAAAAAAAAAAAAAAGCAGAGTGTAGTGGTTGTCAGAGTATGTGCAAAGCAAGAGGTACTTGGATCTGAGTGAGGTTTGTAACCACTCAGAAAGCCCTGAGCAAGTCAGTGAGGAAGTGGTTTGGAAGGACCTGAGTTGTGGAATCAGACAGTCCTGGGGCTGAATCTTGGCTTTGCCACCAACCTTGGGTTTGTCACTTGACCTAATAGAGCCTCAGTTTCCTTCTCTGTAAAATGGGGACAATCATATAAAGCTCCTTTGCAGGACTACTGTGAGTCTTGGAGGACCTAGGATGGTGGGGGATGCTCAGGGCAGCTCCATCCCAGGCCTGACAGGTGCTCCTCTCTGACCTCAGACACGGCTGTGATCAGTCCCCAGGACCCCACGCTCCTCATCGGATCCTCCCTGCAGGCCACGTGCTCAGTGCACGGGGACCCACCAGGGGCCACCGCCGAGGGCCTCTACTGGACCCTCAACGGGCACCGCCTGCCCCCTGAGCTGTCCCGAATGCTCAACGCCTCCACTCTAGCCCTTGCCCTGGCCAACCTCAATGGATCCAGGCAGCAGTCGGGGGACAACCTCGTGTGCCACGCCCGTGACGGCAGCATCCTAGCCGGCTCCTGCCTCTATGTTGGCCGTAAGTGGGCCCCCAGGACACCTAGGGGTAGCTCTTGGGGGCAACATCTCCCTCTGGAGAGGGGTATGAATCATGGGTCCTCTGGTCTGGGGCGGAACAATGGGTATACTGGCATAAGTTGAGAGGTACAGGCCGCTAGGGTGGGAATGAGAGCCTGGAGACCACCACCCCCCCAAAACCATCCTCAAGAGAGCCATGCAGGTGGTCCTGCCAACATCTGCTCTGTCCATCCTCCTTCCGCTCCAAGGTGGGGGCTCCAGCGGGCAGCCAGCAACTCCCCCTTCCCCCTGTCCACGGCCGGTCCAGACCCTCAGCCCCTGCACCCCCCTTCCCCAGTGCCCCCAGAGAAACCCTTCAACATCAGCTGCTGGTCCAAGAACATGAAGGACCTGACATGCCGCTGGACGCCGGGGGCCCACGGGGAAACCTTCCTCCACACCAACTACTCCCTCAAGTACAAGCTGAGGTTGGTGGTGGCCCTCGGGTGACATGTGTTCCAGCCTGGCTGTGTGGCCTTGGCCAAGCCTTCCCTCTTGGAGCTCTGGTGTCCCCTCTGCACTCCGGGGCTGCTGGGGGCAGGTTTGGGGGCCCAAAGGGGCCCTCACACGTCCTCCTCCCCTCCTACCCCTGCAGGTGGTATGGTCAGGACAACACATGTGAGGAATACCACACGGTGGGACCTCACTCTTGCCACATCCCCAAGGACCTGGCTCTCTTCACACCCTATGAGATCTGGGTGGAGGCCACCAACCGGCTGGGCTCGGCCCGCTCTGATGTGCTGACACTGGACATCCTGGATGTGGGTGAGCCCTGCCCCCACCAAGGCCAGCCTGGCCCACCTGGGATCCACCCCCTCCCCCTCGGCCCCCACCAGCCCAGCCACGCTGCAGCTCAGCTGAGGTCTGCGCTGCTGGTTGGGATGGGGAGGAGCTAGGCATCCACCCATCCGTCCCCAGCCCCCTGAAGCAGCCAGGATACCCCTACTCTGTGGAGAACACCTGGCCTGGCTGCCTCCCCCTCAGCAGCCCAGGTGTGCTGAGAGGGGGCCCCCGGGGAGCTGGGAGGGGGCGCCCAGGTCTGGAGGCGCCCCAGGAAGCAGCAGCCTGTAGCTGGGGGGGGGCGTGCAGGCGGGAGGCAGGAAATGGATGATCTGCGAGCAGAATTGGGCCTAATCTAATTAGGGTGTTTCTCAGCCCCAAGCAGCCCTGTGCCTTAACCCTTTCGGCCCCTCACCAAGGCCTCAGGGGAAGAGTCCAGCCCTCCCTGCTGCCCAAAGGGCTCCCAGAAGGTTCCTCAGAAGTGTTGCAGTGACTCCCTCCTCCTGCTTCCCACTTTGCTTCCTTAAGTCCTGAAGCTGCAGTGGGCATGTTCTAAGCCTCAGTTGTCCCTTTGCACCAAGCAAAGCCGTCACATTGAGGACCTTTGTGAAGTTGGAAGGAGCAGGAGGTGGGCAGTGGGGGGGTCGGGGGAGCTTCCCAGGAGTCTGGCAGCCTGAGGGCTCCCTGGTCTCCTGGGCATAATAATAATAATATCATCATCCAGGCAGTGTCTGCTTTTTACATAGTTCCCTGAAGATAGGATTATGTTTCTCCTGTCACAGATAATAATGGTGATAACAGCTAACATTAATTGAGTGCTTCTAGGTGCTGAGTGTTTCCTGAATATTATCTAATGTAATCCACCCGTCCTGAAGGCGGGAGAGGGGAGAACGGAGGCAGGTGCCATCTAAGCCACGTTCCCTGGTATTTGGACCCAGACAGGGGCCAGCCAGGTCCAAAGAGAGCCCGGTGTCTAAGCCCCGCCCCACCCCCTAGTGACCACCGACCCCCCGCCAGAAGTGCACGTGAGCCGCGTAGGGGGCCTGGAGGACCAGCTGAGCGTGCGCTGGGTTTCACCGCCTGCCCTCAAGGACTTCCTCTTCCAAGCCAAGTACCAGATCCGCTACCGAGTGGAGGACAGCGTGGATTGGAAGGTGCCCGCACCCTCCCCCCAGTTCCGCTCCTCCCTCCCCCTCTCCCCCCTCCCCTCCCCACCCCAAGCTGCCCCCATCTCTGACCCTGCCCGTGCCGCCCAGGTGGTGGACGACGTGAGCAACCAGACCTCCTGCCGCCTGGCGGGCCTTAAGCCAGGCACCGTCTACTTCGTGCAAGTGCGCTGCAACCCCTTTGGCATCTATGGCTCCAAGAAAGCAGGGATCTGGAGCGAATGGAGCCACCCCACGGCTGCCTCCACCCCCCGAAGTGGTGAGCACCCCAACAGGGCTGGGTGGTCCTGGGACCAGCCCCAAACCAGTCTGGGCCTCCGTTTCCTTGTTTCCTTCAAGAGAGCAGAGGTCTCAAACTCCTGGCCCCAGGGGCCAACTGTGGCCCTTGGATCTATTTTCTTGGCCTGTCATTTGGAAAAAGAAGTTTGACCTACTGGCAGACTTTTAAAAACAATAAGTTTTAACACAAATATCCTAGATTCCCTAGAAAAATTGTCTAGAAAATGTAATAGGACACAGCCAGAGTTACTCCACAGCCCCCATCAGCAGAGGCTGCCCCTTAAGTCAGGGCCCTTACTCTTTCAGTTGTGCCATCCCCACCTAGCCTGTTTCACCCACATGTACCCCTTCCCCAGCCCCTAAGGGCAAGTGAGTTTGAGACCCCTGCTTCTAAGACGATGGGCTGCCAACTCTCCCTATGACCGGCTTTGATTTCCCCTTCTGTTAAAGGTAGCGGGATGGGATGATCAGGGGCCTGGGTCTGATTCCCTTTGCGGTCGGGGGTTTATCTAAGCCCATGGACCTCCCTTCTCTCCTTTGTGAAATGGTATGAAATCTTATTTGGTACATCTGGCCTCAGCTTCCCTATCTGGAAAGTGGGGATGATAATCATGCCTGCCTCAGGCTATCGTGAGGGTTAGATGAGAGATAACCCATGGAAAGTGCTCTCATGGTGGGTGCCACCCAAGGGTTTGCAAGTAATAGTTACTGAGACTCCCATCCCCTGCTCCCCCAGTGGTTTCACCTAAGGGAGGGCCCCTTTTCTGAGATGAGGACACCAAGGCTCCAAGGTCACACAGGGATCTGAACTCAGTTCCCTTGAAGTCCAGGCTCATGTTCCTGGGATGATGGGGAAACCAAGGCCCAGAGAGGATCCCAGAGTCAGGGAGTGGCAGAGCAGGGCTCCAGCCAGTCCCCCAGCCCCCATCCCGGGCCCCTCCAGGTTCGGCGGTGGGCGGGAACTAGCACAGCTGGGAGGGGCCTGAGCCTTGGCCCCTGCTCGTGCCCAGCACCTGTGATTCTTGCACGGGAGCCAGCAGGCGGCTGTGTCCGCTGGGGAGGCTGAGGAGGCCAGGGGAGGCCGGCAGGGGCGGTGGGGGCCGGGGCTGTGCCAGGGCCTGTCAGCGGGTCCCCGGCATTATTTATGACGTGAGGCCGATGTCCTTATCCACCGGCCTGCTCAGGGCTGGCTGCGGCCAGCGACTGGACCGACAGGCCGGCCTCCCACCTGGCCCTCCTGGCCCACTCCCCGACCAACGGGCTGTACTCTCAGGCCTGTCCTGGGGGCTTGCCCCTCCCCCTCAGAGCCCCCTCGAATTCTCTGTCTCCCTTCATCTCTCTGTCACTCACTCTCTTTCCCTGTTTCTATCTTTCTGCTTTTCTTGGTTTCTGCGTCCCTACACCCCCAGTGTCTCTGTCCCTCCCTGCTCTGGCTCTCCATCTCTCGACCCTCTGCATCTCCTTGGCTGTCCCCTCATTGCTTTCGCTCTCCCTCTATCTGTCTCTCCTTGCCTCCATCGCTCAGTCTCTGTCTCTCTCTCTCCAGCTCTTTCTCATCAGCGTCTCTGTCTTCCTTCCTCTGCCCCCTGCTCTGTCTGCTTCGCATCCCTTTGGCCCTGGCCTCTCTCCTCCCCCCGCCCCCTTCCACTCACACCTGGCTCAGGCCACAGGAATCGGGTTCCTAGAGGGGATGTGGAGGAGGAGCCCCTTCCTTCCCCTGCCCCCTATCTCCTTGGGGGCGCAGCTGGGCTGCAGTGCTGGGCTGGGCCGTGGGGAGGACCGGGTCCCGTAGATACAGGGAGGGAGGTGCCCTAAGGGAACATCCCTCTCCTGCCCGCGCGCGCCCTCTGCCGGGCGCGCCCTGACGCTGCCTCTCCGCCCCCATCAGAGCGCCCGGGCCCGGGCGGCGGGGCGTGCGAGCCGCGGGGCGGCGAGCCGAGCTCGGGGCCGGTGCGGCGCGAGCTCAAGCAGTTTCTGGGCTGGCTCAAGAAGCACGCGTACTGCTCGAACCTCAGCTTCCGCCTCTATGACCAGTGGCGAGCCTGGATGCAGAAGTCACATAAGACCCGCAACCAGGTAGGAAGGAGGGACCCCCGGGCGAGGGGTGGAGGGGTGGGGCCAGGGGGGTAAACGGGCTGGGGAGGTAGGTCCTGAGCCCTCAGACACTGCCTCCTTCCTTCCAAGCACAGGACGAGGGGATCCTGTCCTCGGGCAGACGGGGCGCGGCGAGAGGTAAGGGGGGCCCAGGTGGGTGGGCAGGCAGGGAGACAAGGGCCCCTCCTGGTGGCCGTAGGCCACGGGCCCTCCACCCTCAGCCCTAGTTACTGAGGTGCAATCCCTTCCTCCATCTCTTATCAACATTTACATAACACCTACTGTGTGCCTGCCCCTGCAGCCCTTAGTCTAGTAAGAGCATCCAGACCCCTTTAAAATGTCCAGAGGGGAATGTCGTCCTCAGGGATGAATGCACATAGCCGCCCGGTAGCATTATATGAGTGCCTACTGCATACCGGCCCTGTGCCAAGCGCATTACCTGCAGGACACCCCATGGGATAGATATTACTTTTCAGATGGGAAAACCGGTACCTAGAGAGGGGCGATAGCCTACCCAAGGTCACCCAGCTGAAAGTGGTGGGACCAGGACCTGAACTGGGGCCTCCTCATTTGCTCTGTGGTCCTGGCCCCTCCCAGGCTCCTTGCTAAGCCTGGCTTCCCCTCTGCCTGCAGGTCCTGCCAGATAAACTCTAGAGGCTGGGGCTGCCCTCCCTGCTGCATGGAGACCCAGGGGCCACCCCCAGACTGGGGGCCACCTCTGTACCCTCACCTCAGGGTGCCCCAGCCCTCTCGGCAGCAGCTGGGGCGAGCACTCTGAGCTCCGAGGGCCACAACAGCTCTGGCCTCCACGTGAGGTGCACCCCAGTGGGAGGAGTGTGTGTGAGGGGGGCTGAGCTTCCCAGAACGCCTGCCAGGGCTGGGGGTGAAGAAGAGTCATTACTCCCCCTACCCAGGACCACTCCAAAGAGTCTTTTTAAATAAACAAACTATTTAGGTGCCCTGATTGTGAAGGTGAGTTTGGGGCTAGAGTGGTCTAGGGTGGGGGCTGACGAGGAATCCCGATGACCCTTTGGGATGGGAATCTTGACCTCCCAGAATTTCTGACTCTCTCCATGATCTGAAATATCTGGTTCCAAACTCCTTGGAGAGTGTGATTCAAAACACCAGAGTTTTTACAGTCATGGAGTGGGGGAATCTTGCACCTGCCATCCCTGGCTTTGTGGAATCCCACCCCAGCACAGAGAGACAGTGGAGCAGCTGCAGACGAAAGGTTCTTTAGGTTCTTTATTATGAGAGGTGAGGCGAACTTGAAGAGGGTCAGTGGTCCGGTGGGGCGTGACCCCAGCCAGCTGGCAGTCAGGGCAGAGCGCTATATGCCCCATTTCCCATCTCCTTTGGCTTGTCCCTGGGGAGCCACCATCACTCAGCAGATTCTGCATCAAACCTGAGATCCTGGAGAACCTCGCTGATCGCTTCCATGGTTTTAATTACCCTACAAGAGTGGATGGGAACTATAAATAAAACCCAGATGGGGCGAATTAGCCGCCGCTGCGCAGCTCCGAAGGGGCTGTAGCCAGCCCCGGGCCCTCCTGCCTGCCGCCAAACCTCCAGGCAGCGCTAGCAGCCAGAAGGACCATTTAGGTGCCTGGGAGGATGGGTGGTCCCACGGGTCCCGAGTGGCAAGAGAAAAGGCCATCTTGGGTGGGTGTGTGCCATCAGGAAGGTGTGCAGGGTGACTGTGGCACATGTCTAGTGGGTGTGCACATGTGTGCGCTTGGGGGGCTAAAGGCAGGAATGTGCAGGCATGTGCCTGGTGGGGCCTGGGTGACCATGTCCAAGCTCGGAGTCGAGCCATGTGAGCAGGATTGGTGTGTATGAGGTGCGCAGCTGTGTCCTGGGAATGCACAGCGAGTCTGGTGTGAAACTGCACAGCCTGTGCGCTGGGGGAATGTGTGTAGTACATCTAGGAGTCACCAAGTGAGTACTCTGGCGTGCACACCCTAAGGGTCGTGTGCAGGTCCAGGGGGTTGGCACAGTCTGCCCTTGCCAGCCCTGGGGCGCACCTGGCTGGGGGTGGGTGCCCAAGGGTGCATGTGCAAATCTAGCATGGTCAGCCCACTGGGAGGCGGTGCTCACTTCATCTTCAGCTGGTGCATCTGCAGGCTGTCCTGCCCAGTCAGCTCTGGTGTCCCCATCAGCTGCAGCAGGGCCACCTGGTTGGGGAATAGGCAGCAAAGAGGATGTCACAACTGGCAGAGGCCACCCCCTGCCCTCCCACATAGTAGGGAGGAAGAGACACTGAAGCACCCGGAAAGGCAGCGGAAGGGTGGGGCCACAGCAGGCGGGAGTCTCAAGGGGCGGTACTTAGCACAGGAGGAATCTAGGATTAGGTTTAGGGGGGCTCTTGAGGAGCGGGGCCGAGTGGGCGGGCCCTAGAATCAGTGCAGAGCGCAACATGGGCATGGCCTCATGTAGGCGGGGAAGGGGAATAGTGGTGAAATCTCAGCCAGGGATAGGTGGGGGCGGGGATGGGGTGGGGTGGGTGGGTTGTGAGGGTTGTGAAGTAGGCGGAGTCTCAGGGACCAGCCAGGGCGTTACAATCCCAGGGTGGAAGTAGGCCAAAAACCTAGACTGGGATTGGGTCTCTAAAGCAGCGTGGCCTGGGAATCCCAGCGTAGAGTGTGATGTGGGCGTGGCTTCGCGTGGAGTTGGCCCGGGAATGGTAGTGTATCTTGGTCAGGATTGGCTGCAGAGGCAGAGTAGGCTGGGCCTTGGATCCCTAGCGCAAGGAACAGGCCCAGAACCTAGGCTGGGATCGAGGGTGTACCCAGAAGGGGAACTGGCCTGGAAATCCAAGGCCCCCAATCAGCAGGGGGTTGAGTACCTGGCCTGGGGCGTTGGGACAAGCCAGGGGGGGTAGGAGCATTGTAGGGGCGGGGTCTGGGATAGAATGGGCGTGTCCTGGGACTAAAGATCTGGATGAAAAGTGGGGGCGGACAGGAGGGGGCTAACCCTGAGACTCTCGAGTGAACTCTTAATGGATGACTCAGGTGGGGCAGGAAGAGGGGGTGCTGGGGCGCCAGGGGCGGGGTTCGAGGGGACGGAATCTGGCCCCTACCCCAAGGGGTGCACAGTGGGCCAAGGCCCGAGAGACAAGCCGTGGAGTAGGGGGATACATGGCCGGGGGGCGGGACCTCACCGTGGCCAGGCGCGTCTCCTCCAGCTGCTGCAGCCTGCGCACGTGGCTCGCGAGCAGCGGCTGTGCTCGGGGTCCGGCTAGCTCGGCCTCCACCGCCAGCACCTCCCGCGAGGCGGCGGCGAAGGCCTGGGTCACCTCGTGTACTGTGCTCCGGTAGCGCGGAAAGTCGTAGGGCGGGCCGCTGCTCAGGTACTGTCGGTGGCCTCTGCGGCAGGCGGGGATCCTGAGGCTACGGCCCCGGCTCTCACGCCCTGCACCCGCATTGACCACCTTAAAGCCCTCCAAGTGTCCCCTAGACCCCCGAGTGTTGAGAACGTTCTGACTCCCGCAGGGTAACCTGAGACGGGCCTACCCCTGCGCACGCGGAAGGGAGCGATCTGGTCTCTCCGCAAATCCCGCCCCACCTCTGACACCGCGGCCCCGTGGGGACCCAGTTCCTCCCCCAAGGCACGCCCATCCCCGGAGCGGACTGGGGGGCTGAACATTGCGACCCCTCCCCTCCCCTACGCCCTCACTTACTCCTCCAGCCGGCGGAAGGCCTGCGCGCGCTCAGCCTGCAACTGGTGGATGCGCTGCACCAGCGCCCGTATCGCGGCATCTTTCTACGGGGCGAGGGGCACGGCTAGGGTATGAAGCCGGCGCCCCCGAGCCTGCACCGCCCGCCCCCCGCCTGTTCCCGCTCGGGCTCGAGCTCACCCAGGGCCACACCAGCTGCTCGCGCTCCGGGGCTCCAGTAGCTTCCAAATCACCGGGCACCGCGGGGACAGCGGACTCTGCCGCGGCCTCAGTGGTGATCATGACTGCGCAGCTCTGGTCCCACCCGGGAGCCGGTTGCTCCGCTGCGTCTGGCGCCCCCTGCAGGCCCGGAGGCCTCTGGCGCCAGCTTATGGCGGCCAGCTAACCTGGAGACCCCGGGGGAGGAATGGGAAGCGAAGACGGGTCTTCTCAGGCCTGACACCCTCCACCCACCCCCACCCCTGTGCTTGTTCCCGACCGGCGCCTGCCTTAACGTTTTCGACCTTAAACGTACGGTTCTGTATACAGCAAGGCTGTCCTTCGGCTTATTTCTATGCAGCTATGTCAAAACCCGACTTCACTTCCTCACATCCCATCCCCACTAAGATAAAGAAAATTGAATCCAAGAAGTGATAGCCATCATCTAATGCCACAAGGTTGTGACAACAGTGCGATCTGAACGCAGGTTCTGACACTGGAGAATTCAAGTCACTGGCACCCACATGTTGTGTGTGAACTGCTCTGAAGAGGGGGGCCTGTGCAAAAGGCCCTGAGGTGGGAGTCTGGTGCAGGCCTGAGGTTGGGGGTGGGGGGTGGGAGGGTTCCTATTAAGTACAGAGAAGGCCTGGGAGCTGGACATACACTGCCTAGTTTGAGCTTCAGGAAGCTTCCTCCTCCAGGAGTGGACACAGGGTAGACCAGAAAGATGGTGGTGGCCTGGCCTTAGGGAAGAGGGGGCAACTGACAAAAATGAAACTCAACTGAGGCCTGAAGTGACAGCCTTTAGCTGGCACTCCAGGTCTCAGCTGTTCTCAGGCATTCAGCTGTTCTCAGGCATCACTGTCTAGGCCTGGGTTGTCACCTACAGGAAGCCCCGATCACCCCAAGACAAATAGAAGCATGGCCTTGTCAGGGCACTACAACCCCTCACCTGACAGACATCAGTCTTGGGTGGGACCCAGGAGCTCCTAAAGATCAGTCAAAATTGAGAACGGGTATTTTACGCTAGGTGGGGTGTTCCTTCCTACCCCGCCATCCACCCACACCTGAACACCTCCAGGGCCCAGATGTGAGGGTTGTTAATGTGCCTAACCAGGTTCCACCAGTCCCTAGGCTGAGGTCTTTATTCCCATATTACAGATGACAAAATCCAGATGGGTGGGCTCACTAGGCTATGTGGCAGAGGGCCAGGAGTGAGACTTGC